>NC_050583.1:16362182-17562182 GCF_013368585.1 Megalops cyprinoides | reverse complement strand
AGTTATGCTGCGGCTGCAGCCAGATATAGCAGGACTGGGTTTTTATTTATTAATAGGCCTTCTGGAGTAAACAGCACAGTGAGAAAGCGCAGTGTTAACCTCTTAGACAACAGAGTGCATGGTGCAAATACAATGATGTTTTATGTGGAGGTCTGAGATTGGAACTTGGAAGACTAAAAGGGGGATCATTAACGCTGGCTAGGGGAGGGTGAGGGCCAGAGCGCATACTGCCAAGGCTAGAGAAATAGAGAGAGGGTGGGGTAGGTAGGGAGAAAGAGACAGACAGGGATATAGAGAAAAAACAGGGAGAAAGAGTGAGACAGAGAACACAGACACCAGATGTTCATTGTCCTGTCCAGCGGGTCACAGTCAGTCAGGTCAGCTCAGCACATCTGGCTGACTTTATCTCAGACAGTGTGTGTCCATGTGTGCATGTGTGCACGTGAGCATGCATACAGTGTGTGTGTGTGTCTGTGTGTGGGTGGTTTGTGCATGCCTGTGTGTGCGCATGTATGCTTGTGAGTGTGCAAATGCGCAGCAGCACATACGTGAATTCCCTCCTCAAGTTATGGTAAAATCAGACAGAGCAGATGGAGGCATGATATAAGGTAGGCCTGATCCGTTTAGGTCATGACTGCAATAACGATCAAGAGTGCATCCTCCAGGTTACTCTTTAATCATATGAAGTGCTAGAAAATGTAACCACCTCCCTAACAACTCAGTTGATAAAGCTTTGAGTGAAAATCGCCAGTAAGTTGAGCATTACCACAACAGAGACAGAAATTAAATTACTGATATGGGATCATGGAGAACACCATGGACCACAGCTGAACTTGTTGATCTGCTTCCGGAGATAAAAACAGCAAGAAATACAACGTCAAATAAGATGAAGAGTGGTGGATTATTTTGCCATCACAAGGCGGATGAGACTGAATTTAAGATTAAAATGAGTGACAAGCTCTTCTCAGGGTCTTAATGGAGGAACAAATCCGCAACTTGTAGAGATTATGAGCACCGTAGTGTGAGGGCAGATGAGATCCGGAGGATTTTGCCGAACAGTATCAGGTCCAGCTGTCTTAGTTTGTGGATACTCTTTGATGGAAATCTTTCATGTTTTGGGCACCCTCCCTGCCATGTGACCGATGGGCAGATCTTGCAACACTGGAATTAATCTTATTTTTTTTAACCTTCCAAGCCCCTGAAACTCGCTATCTCCTCCTCCATCTCATCTTGTCCCTGTGTGAGTCCGGAAGCATCCGTGGCACTAGCTTAAAGAAGCCAGTCTGAGCAAATGGAAATCGCTCCCAGGCATTTGGGAGGCTGTAGCCGGGCGTGCCAATAACTCAGTGGAAGAAGCGCCAGCCCCTGTGGGGGTGCAGGCCAACCCGGCTGTATGTACTTCTGCCAAAGCACAGCCAGAGGCTAAACAGAGCTGGCACGGCCCAGGCGGCAGCGGGCTGGTCGCCCGTATACCCGTGTGGTGTCCGCTGTGACAGACTCTCTGTGCCCAGTGGACGGGCTAATGAACCACAGAAGGCAGAAATGGGCGGGGTGTGCCCCTCGCTTCTTAATGAACCTTAGCAAGTGAGTTCTTCTCCAATCATTAGAGTAATGAGCGACGTGGACCCTGGGAGCCTTCGGCAGAACTTAATGTCATAAATCGGGTTCGCTGTTGTTCCGGTCACTCGTCCAAAGCAGTGACGTGCTCCCGTTCCTTTTGTTTGGTTGTTTTTTACCTGGGTAATTAAACACGCTCAATGGCCACAACAACAGTACAAGCAGGCCACAAGAAGCGATGTCTGACTCGGGGCTCAGTGCAGAGCTCTTACTCCTACCCACTTCTCTCTCTCTCTAGCCCCCTTCATCTCAGGTTGTTATTAATTCATGGCATTTCACTTACTTTGCCTCCTCGTTGCTATTCCTCCTTTCTCTGCATGCGTTCCTTCACCGTAAGTGTGGGGGTGTGTGGCTGAGAGGTGATGAATAATGAATGTGAGAGAATATAAATACCAAAGAGAGAAAAGGAGTCCTGTAATGGTGGGGTGGACCGTAAGATGTGTCAAACCATTTTGGCTCCTCTGCCCAGAATCCCCGTGAGGTGGTCATCAATGCCCTATCCTCGGTCTGTCGAAATTTCCTCAGCTTGACAAAAGGAGCCCATCCACCCAGCAGTTCCATGCTACGCTGAGGCAATCATGGCGATGCATTTGAAAGTAGGATTGCGGCAATGTTTCGTGTGTGCAGGGCTTTGCATGCTGGATGAGTGGAAAGGCAGTTTTAAAAGGCCCGTGCAGAAAAGAAGACATAAGCCAAAGTAGAAGCCAGGTTGGGCTTAACCCTTACACCTCTTGCTTTTGGTCATGCTTGGTCATGCTGTGGTCCTAAACCCCCATTTGTTAGCCATGCACCTGAGCTGGACCATTCTGAATCAAAATATTGTACCACAACCGGATTCCAGTGGTGTCTAAAAAAGGACATGCTCTATTTTAGTCATCCAGAAGCACATAAATACTCTCTTTGAGACTGTTACTTAGCTTCACTGCTACAAAGCCAGCAGCATTCAGTTCATTCTCAGTTCATCAGAATGGGCATTTAAAATATGTTTTGGAGGTGCCTCTCATTTTGAAAACAATGGACTTTAGGGTGGTAGTCACAGGGTAATTTCAATGAAAGGTTTTTCTTGTTTTGTTGTGCCATTTTTCAGTGCATTCTGCGTGTTCCTGTGTTTGACATTAAAAATCTGTTTTGGGTGTGAAAGTGTGAGAGGCCCTGTAGAGCCTGACCTGTTCACCTTGTTTTTCAGGCTGTGAGGAGATCCTGAAGACTGCACTAGGGACGCGCAATCTCACCCGCCGACCATACGAGACGGACAATGGATACTACTATCAGGTACTGTGGCTGGATGGGAGGTCTGCTGCCTGTGGGTTCAATCACATTGTGCTCATACCAACTGCACCAGTGAGCAGTGACACACACACATACACACACACACCCCTACCCACCCCAAAAAATCTCACACTGGGGCCAGTCAGCTGTAAACATCTCTCTTGTCATCTGCTTGACTGCTCCACATGACCTCTCTGTGTCTTTGCGAGGCTTACTGGGCTCACGGAAGGAGGAGTCAGTCATTGTTTTGTCCTTCTGGTCCTCAGATGTCCTCTTTTTATGCTTTTTTTTCCCCTTTATGCAATCCTGCTTTGGAATCTGTAGTTGTATATGATTGTATGGATTTATCTCACTGCGACAGCCTCCGCACTTGTGCAGGAGCGCTGAGGCCGGACCGATGCAATGCTTCAGTACACTTGCATACACCCAGCGGTTGTTTTTTGCACTACAAGTCACAGTGCACTGCAGTTGAGCGGGCTCTTATTGGCTGATAGGTGCGCTATTCCACTAACATAATCCAATAAATTCACAGCCGCCTAACGAGTTGCAAGGTGCTTGAGAGTGGTGAGAGAAGGAATCCCTGGCTGACCAACCCGGTCATTGTCTGCAAATGACACGGCCAGTTTCAAAACCAGGTCGTGGGGCTCTGTCTGCACTCAAAGTGAACACCTTCCCGACTGAACCACTGGGAGCAAAATTCTTGACAAGGCTGTAACCATGTCCGTCTGAACGATAGCAGCGGGATGAGATGGTTGATGAGTACTGTGAGCACTGTAGAAATGACAGGTTCACTGTGGCTGTGCCATGCACGGCTTAGGTTATCACTGAAACAGTACTAGCCTTGCAGATGGGCTTGTGTTTAAGCTGTCAAGCTTATTGTGAGTAAGTATAGGTCTGATGCTGTGGAAATGCACTGCCTCTATACATCTTAAGTACCTCTTGTAAGAACACACAAAGTTCCAGCTGCTGTGGATGAGGAGTCTGATTTTATTTCTTTGACTGATTAAGGCTCACAGTAGATTCTAGTTCTGGCCAGTCATCCTGGATTCTGTGCCATGGTGCCTTTGGAATGAAGTGTGTGAGAGAGATTTTCTGTTGTGTTTTGTTTCTGTGTTGATCACTCAAGTGTGGGTTGTGTTCGCTCACAGGAGGGCAGGAGAAAGGATCCATCAGTGTGGTGATGCACCTACAGTGATCATTAGTCCTCACAGAGGTCACGGTTAATTGGTTAATTGGTAACATGATCCAGAATGTTCTATCAATGCTTATTCCTTTTCCTGCCAAATAGGTTCTGTTAGTTCTAAAGAGTTCCATGTAAGGCACCTCTGTCCCTGTGCTTTTGAATATTGAATTAGAAGACAGGTATGCAAATTATTTTACACTTAATAATTAATCAGTAATATTTTACTGATTAATTATTAATAAATTCAATGTATTCTAAATTCTAAATTTAAATATTAAATTAAAATTAATCATTAAATTGCTTTCACTGGAGTTCTTCAGGATCAAAAATGAAAGCAAAGACGTTTCAGTCAGATTGAATACGAAGAGTCAGTGTTTCCATTCCACACAGCGGAATATCTCAGAGGTGATGCTGATGTCTGTACAGTGAAACTATATGTAGTGGCCTGCCACTCTAATGCCCAGTAATTTTTCTCTATTATTTAGTTCTCACTTGTTGTTTGCTTTAGATCTGGGTTCAGGAATACAGAAGGAAAGCCCTCAATTAAATGCCATCCCCTGTGCCGTGTTTTATGATGTGTGAAGCACTTACACGCACAATTGAACATTCAGTACAAAGTCCTATAAGCCTGATGTAGGGCCCTGCTTCATGGTCCATAGTTCAACTCCTCCGAAGCGCTCCGGAGAAGTGTATGTGTTTTTAAATCCAGATGTGAATTCTGGGCATGTGATGAACGTAAAATTGTATGCATGTGCACTTGTAGTATGACAAAAATTTCCACTTAAGAGGACATGACAGATACCTGACTGTGGGTATGTTAGTGAGTGCATGTTGTGTTCTCCTTTGTGTGTGTGTTTGAATATGTCGCCTTTTTTCATGTTCCGGAGGGCAAATATGTTAAATAATCTCTCTCTTTGGAAATAAAAGTTAGTGAAACAGATAAGGCCACTCTGAGACTGATTATCTCCTGAGTGTAATGCAACCTTATATCCATGTAACCAAGTTTCTGCAGTTTCGTTGATTGCGCTGAATGCTGGTTATTTTGTTTTATCTTTTTGAAGAAACCATAAACCACAAAAATGTGGTGTTTCATTGTTTCTCAGTTTTCACTGCCATGTCTTAACAGGAAAAAAGGTTGTGTTTCAGGAGCGCCAAACAGTATTATTAACTGCTTGATTTTATTGAATGTAATGAGTAGCATAAATGGATCACTTATTTATAAGGTGTTATTGTCAGATCATCATCTGATTTGTTTATTGTTTTGATGCTTTAATGTGCAGTGTTTACACTCCAGGTATGCAGCATATCACATCAGTTTTAAGGAAAAGTGCATAATTAAATTAGGTTTGCTGTGCACGTGCCTTTGAAATTCATATCTAACATTTGTCACGTTTTAAAGATGCCCATGTCACAGACAGCCTTTAAACAGAGGGAAAAATACGCTCAGGTTTGTCAATCTGCTAGACGGCAATTTCCATGTAATGTTTTCAAGTTCCCAGTAGAGGGCAGGATGTAACAAAAAACCAAGTAGAGGAAAAGCAGCCCCAGAGATCACCAAGATACAGTAAATGTTCTTCCCAGTGCTTCATATTTGTATTATTTTGATTTCGGAGTCAAACACTGAATTCAAAGACTCTGCATATTCATGTTCACCTAACTGTAGGAAGAATATTGTTATGTAACAATAATAGCGCTTGTTCTATAAATATGTATTTGTGTATTCTAAATAGGCACACAGGCTACAGAGTGGTGTAATACAGAAGACAGTATTTCCATTGTATGTATGTATTTACGTCTTCTTTAGTAAACACATTTTAAGCGCCTTACCTTCAAATGTGCTGCACTTTGCTTTCAGGAAAGCATCTCAGCATTACAAATTGAGCACTACCGCTTCTGAACAGAAGGTGGCGTGATCCATCCGCACAGGTCTGCTGAGTAGCGGCAGTTTCTGGCTCTCTTTGCTTTTCTGGCTTATCTTGGTTTGGCTTTGTGATGACAGATTTGCAGATTACCCCATTCTCTGTGCCGATAACCGCACTCCGAATGATATACTGAAGAGTCAGAGCGGCTGTGCCATTGTCACGTTGTCACAAGCCCCGTAAATTCTGGCTGCAGTGGGGACTCACTGTTGCACCTTTGTAGCACTTAACTTGAAATGCCTCAGTGAATGTCCAGCTGTATGCAAATCCATAATATAACGGTGTAGTTTGTCTCATTCTGTTAAGACTGACAGAATAGAAAGAGATTGGCGGTGAGACAGGGTGTGACTGTGCTGTGCTGTGTGTGTGTGTGTGTTTGTGTGTGTGTGTCTGTGTGTGTGCGTGCGCGCGCATGTGTGTTTGTGTTTGTGTGTGTGGGTTTGGGGGGGCTGTTGCTCTCTCTGTAACAGGTTTTTGTGCTTGATCCCGCAAGCAGCCAATCCTGTGATGAGAAGTGGAATGAACCAGGTGATAAGTAGATGATGTGCTATCACCAGGTAAGTGCAGTCAAATATATCACAGGGGGCTCAGCAGGCTTTATCAAACCAGTAAACAAACACTTCACTGTCTGCCTGTCATCCAAGAGAGTAAATTCAGAGTGTTCCCTCTGTGAGGGCCACAGAGCCAAACAGCTCATTGTGCAAATGGCCTGGCACTCTTGAAATATTCAATAAGGTTGGAATTCTAGACTGATGCTCTCAGACTGGTGGAATTGCTTGTGAAGTGACTCTGATCTCTCAAAGCATGCTTCTGTTTCAACGGAGATGTACTGTAGCAGCCACCCAGTGAGTTCCCTCGAATGCCATACAGTCAGAAATGATCAGATTAGATATTTCAAATGCAGTGTGTGCGTTATTGTGGTTTTAAGATCTGGCATTGATTCTGTTGTTACTGCACTGCAGTTTAGATTCCTTCTCTTTATATAGATGCAGCATACAGAGTAATTGTCAGAGCTGCTGTGGTAGAATTAATGAAAGCGGTGCAACATTTGGAGAAATCATTTTATACTTCATAGCCTTTGTGTCTGGATGAGAACTTGGTCTGGTGTTTGTTCACAGAATAAGCTAAAACCAGTTTGTGTTGCCATAGTGACATAGTGCTAGAGCTCACTGTTTCTCACCAGAGGTTTCCAAAAAAACAGCTGAACGAAGGAAAGAGTTAAGTAGAAAGAAGCTCGTTCTCCTCCTCAGCCACTTGATAGAGATTGCCAAGCTGTTTGCTTCAGTGGCAGACGCGAGGCCAACCTGCAGGCAGTAATGCATTATTGATCATCAGTCCAGAGTTGCTTCCAACTCTCATATCAACCTGTAGGGCGATTTAGACTGTGGCAGGTGTCCGGTTAGCTCCTGAACACAGAGGAGCTGGCAGTCGGAGATCACTGAGACAGGCTCAGGTCAGAGTTGCCTTTTCTCCAGGGCGCGGTGAGAACAGGGGCTGCTCATCAATTCAAAGGTTTCTTCAGAGGAACCTGGCTGGTTGACTTGATTGTGACAGTCGTGCACTGTGGTTGACTGTTTTACTACGCAAGGTAATTGGAGGAAAGGGGACCTTTCTGGGGGACTTGCTGGCTGGGTCAGTGCTGTGTGATAGTGAGATCGTGGAAAGCGTTCCAGAAGGGCCATTCACAGGGAGCAGTTCGGGGCTGAAGAATTTGTTTCCATAGTGAGAAGAGGAATTCCTCTGCTGCCTGGCTGCTGCTCTGTGAGGTTAAGTTTCCAGTTTCCACTCCTGGCCTGAGAGAGGTGAGAACAAGCTCAGCACTGTTTTGGCAAAGGGGGATTTACGCTTGTCTTGTCTTGTACACACACACACACACACACACACACACACAAACATGCACACACACCACCCATCCACAAATACACACACAAACACACACACACACCCGCCACCCATTCGTAAGTACACACATACACACACACACACGCACACACACACACACACACACACACACACACACACACATCACCACCAACCCACCTCCATTAACAAACACACTACAGAGACACACACAAATAGCACTACCACCCCCAATATTCCAGCTGTACTTTGCATTCCCCTCCTCCTCTAGCTGTGGTTTCTGTTGAAAATCATATTGCTGTAGAAGTGGTTTAATTTTCCCCAGTCCTGCTGGGCTGTAATCTGGGAAGCACAACTGCAGTCACAGCTCTGGAAATGCTGGCTGTGTGTGGGTTTTACTCAGCTTCTGGGGTGAGTTAGACATGACAGCAGTGTGCACAGGAAATGCTTGGGCTCTTGTTCCAGTCCCTGGTCTTTATGTCTTTATAGCATCATAGATTCTAATTAAAGTCTTGGGACAGTTCCATTATCTCTGTCTAGTTTACATGATCACAGCAGATTGTGGAAATGATGGAGAAAGAGACCCTTGTGACACACATGCCATCCAGTAACTGAATTCCTATTAAATTACCCAATTGTGTATTGACTGGAATCCTCACGGTTACATCCTTTCATCAATTACAGTGAATGCATGCCACAGTGCCAAAGTTATTTTGTGGGTAATTGGACATCACATCATTTGTACGGAGAAAGGGTAAACGTGGAAAATGTCACCACGGCCTGCTCTACTTTAGACGAGTTCCTTATTATAGAACGTTTCACAATTTTAGTGATTGCTTGACCTCACCTGGGTTACTGTGTCGAGAAGAAAAATTGAGAGAACCCCAGCTGGTGATGGGAAAGAGGCTCGTCTTTCACCGGTGTGTTATCTGTGGGGGCTGGGCCAGGGGGGCTCAAGGAATCAGGTATCCAGCACTGACAGAGGAGACAAATGAATCGGGGCCGTGGAGTGTAGGAGGGAGTGCATGGGGATGTGTGCGCGGCCTAGATCAGTAGCAGCGAGGGGGAGAGGGAAGAGGGAAAGGGAGATGTTAGAATTGGCACACATGATTCGGAAAAGGAGGTCAGAATTCCAAAATGGAAACCTCCAAGCACTGTGACCCTGATAGAAACACTTAAGTGCACCGGCTTTTAACATAAAGGCGATTGTGTATCGAGCACCAGCACCTGATCTTAGCGGACGTGGGTAAACGGAGCCGTGCAAGTCTGCAGCCGTCCATAATGCATTAAGGAAAATTTACATTTATTCATTTCAGTCGGGTGAGCCATTAATTGGAGCAGACTGACACTAACAGGAGCTGGCGGCGGGGATCGGTAACTGCCATGGCACTTTTATGAAGAAGTACTCTGTGTCTCTCCCCAATTTACAAAGACCCCCCTCAGTCCCTAGTCCCATTAACCTAATAGTGCTCTGGACAGCACTAAGATGTGCTAGGCTAACACAAGAGGCTTACTGCTGTTAGTTCATGTTATTAAATCATTCCACTGATGGAATTAGAACCCCAGAATGCAGAGCTCCATTGCCCCCAAGTATCTACTGCTACCACCACAACCAATAATAATAATAATAATAATAATAATAACAATAATAAGTTTATTGTTCATCCTAAAGCATACATTTACCTGCTAACAAGTAGGAGATGATTCTGGTAATGTCACTGAAAACCTTATAATGTTTCTGGTAATGTCACACAGGGACCATGGAGAACAATACTTGCTAACTATTTTATGTTATTCTGCTCTGTTCAAAAGCATATTCTCTTGGCCATGGACCCATATTTATCAAGGATCTGAGAATTACTCCCAAGAGTCCTGCTAAAAGCACTTTTAGGAATAAAAAAGTCCTACCTCAGAGAAGGTTATGGGAGTTATTTATGAAGCATACTACTCCTACTCTCAGCAGGGAGTACGATCATTTTTTAAGACTAAATCCTAGTTGATTTTTATGACAGGGGAAATGCCTCAAATGAACAGTAGTGATGACATTTTCCATAGTTCATCCCATATGCTGAGAAGGGCCCCAATAAGTGAAGCCATTGAAAGCAGTAGACTTGTCAAAGCACTGCACTGCAAATAGTGAAGATCATCAAACATTTCATAAATGTGAATAAATGCCAGTAAATAAGAACAGATGGTTTCCATTCTTTGGCATCTTGAAAGCAACAAAAATAATTATTTGAAACTGTTTTTGTTAGTAACCATAATAATTATAACTTGTCAAGGCTGTATGATTTTATTTCTTCATTATGGTTAATATTGCCTTTGTTCAAAAATTCCCCTCAATTTTTGGCTAGGAAATTCCACATATGCCAACATGAGTCTGCAGCTTACATATGCTTCCCAGTAGTGCGCAAGCTGTTATTGTGTAGCTGGCTTTTACAGGGCTGATGCTGGATTTATATACAGTATGAAGAACATGAAATCTTCTTTTCCAACCGTCCATTTCCCATCTCCACAACACTAAGTGTATAATCAATATCTGAAATATTTAGTAATAAGTAATTTATGGGTTTCACACACTGCCGTATTTTTATACATTTAGAAACGTGGCATGAACGTTGAACCTGTAGCTAACTGTTGTACTTGACTGTGCACCTGCAAGTGGTTATGGGAATGGGGTCATCAGCCATGGTTTTTTTGAGATATCCTTTGTGATACAAAATAGTTCTACAATAAAAACTTTTCCACATCACCAAAAATATAAAAACTAAATTACCTTCATTAAAGGTAACATTAAACTACAATTACCTTATTAAAGCGATAAGTGGTGATGTTCTTCTCAGGGACTGACTGACAATGTCTCTGACGAGGTTGGTGAGAAGTTAAATACCTTCATCGTCTGCCTGATATCTTTCAAAAAGCTCCACACTGTCAAAGGAATAAAAAACATATTTGCTCTTCTTAAAAATGTGTGCCTGCTGCATCAATGTACCCACTTGTTGGCAACTCCTAACAGGTTAAGACAGCTTGCAAGGACTCCTAAATATCTGCTGAGGTAGGAGTGCTTCTATGTCAAGATACAAGTTTAAGTTAAGAATCTTGATAAATAGCTTGTACTCGAAGGAGTAAGAGTTGGACAAAACTGATGTTATTCTCAGAATTTTCAAGCACTTAGGATCTATTTCCTATTCTGAGATGCTTGCTGAATACTAGCCCTGCCATTCCAAGTATGGTGTTGTAGAAGTTCACTTTTTTGTTTGGCTTTCAACGGGCCAGGCTCATCAAGGGGGGATTAGTGTACTTATTGCTTGTTACTTTCATCATTTCTCTTTCTTCTCAGGCTTCTCCTGTTTTCCCTCTGTTCCGTAAGCGCGGGCCTTAGGCATCTTCGGCGATTCGGCTGCTGTTTGAGAATGTGCAAATGAGCTTTAAATTGTGCTGTATAATCGCCCTCTCTCCTGTCAGAGCGGGAGCCGGAGCGCTCTCTCCCTGCATTAGCACTTCAAATGCGCAGCGATGTCACGCAGCCCCGGCACCGCAGCCGTTCTGCCGCGCTGGCGCTTCACGCTTTGATTTTAAGGAAAGGGAATGGAACGGTTACTGTGTGGGCACTCGAACGCTCTGTCGGCTATCTGAAGGAATCACACGCGCACGCTCTCTGGGATTAGAGTGGGCTGTTTGGTGCGAGGATCCTGGGGGTGAATATGCTGCAGTGCTGAGTGCGGTGCAGTCTTCAGGGCTAGATTAAGATGGAGTCTCTGGTGGGAGCAAAGACCAGGCTTTGTCCCAGGGTTTGACAGTCCTTCTCCTGCTCCAGATGTCCCTTATAAATGCCCTGCTACACACTGCCTTGTGCACAGTCATTGTGACTGGTACCCCATATCATATATCATAATATCATAAATTGTCATTTTGGATGATATCACAGACATGGTCGTTCAGATTGGCATGCCAATGAAGTGATCCTGTTATGCAATGCAGGAATGGGACAAGGGAAAAACCAGTGAGTCTCCGTGGTGCCAGGGGTCAACCTCCCCTCCCATGAGTGGTGTCCTGCTGGGGTTCATATAAGTATGGGTGGTATAGAGCTGAGAACCAGTGCCCAGCCTGGGCTGTGTTAAACACTTCAGCGGTCCTGTAGCCTCATGATATAGTGCTGTTCGTCTTGTCAGCTGCTACACTGGACAGCAATCTCTTATGGCAGTTGAACAAATGGGAAATCGATGGTATTGATCACGGCTGGCCGCCTGTCTGTTTGTTGTGGTTTATGAAGACACGTGCTTCTGCAGGTGGTCGCCTGCCTCTCATTAGTGTCTGTGAAGTTTTCCCTTTCCGAGTTCGCTTCTTCCTTTTCTCCTCCATTCGCCCCAGTAATAAATTTAATGCATCTCCTCACACAGTAGTGGTTGTATATATAGCCCCAATGGAGCTGATTGTTTTTGTGAAGTAGGTCAAAGTTCCCTTTATTTTGGTTTGGTGTCAGATTGCATGTTTACAAACAGAAATGTCTGTGTAAAATCATCATAATATTTAGAGTCATAACGTGGACACGTACATGGCAGCAATTGGAATTCATGTCATGCCTTTTCCATTCTTATCCAACAGGACAGATGATTGTCCTCTATAGATTCTGTCTACTCAATCCCATAAGGAATGCGCATCCCTGGGGTCACACATTTAAAAGTGCAGTACTGATAAGGAGTTAGTGTACTACGCTACTTTGGAAATATTCTTCATGTGACATCAGTGGCAGAACAGCACATTTAGATGCTGTTTGGATGCTATCCAGCTTCATATGTTAAGGTGCCGTTCTTGAGTTGGAGGTCATTGAAAAATCTGTCTTCTTATTGAATGGTTGTTGCACTTCAGCCACCAGTCTTGGCTGTGAATGCCAGTGATCCACTTCGCCCATCATTTTTATGCAGTATGCATGGTATCTGTCAGCCCGTGGTCATCTCATGCGAGAGGACTAGAATTAATTGATTGTATCATATGTTGTTTTTATTCCTCTCTCCTTGTAAACCTCATGCCCTCGAGAGTGTTTCATAAGGCCCAGTGGCATGTCGTCCCTCCAGGAAGCCTGAGTGGGCACGCTCTCCTCCACTCGAGGAGTGTACCCACGCTGCTTGGCGCAGTCCGACCGTGTGACTCGCTCTTCCCCTGGCTGTAGCTGAGATGACAGCGTGCGGCAGGATGATAAAGTGTGGCCTGTCTCTGTAGAGATAGAGACATTTGCTGGAGGGCACTGCTGCTCCTGCATCTGACAGCACTGGGCGTGTGGGCTGCAACTAGAACACAAGAGTCCCCCTGCTACATGTGCCATAATTGAGCCAGAAATGTCACAGAACCCAACAGTCAATTACCCTGCTATGTAGATGTATACATACATGTATCCCCTTAATATCGCCCCGTCACAGTGCTGAGGTACATTTCCTGTAAGTCAAATTTCACTATGCAGTGTTTTAAAGAAATATGTACATTTTCATACAGTATCTTACATATCACATATAAAATATGTATATTTTAAAATCGTATATCTGATTTGCCATACATCAAGAATCTTTCAGCACAGGCAGGAAGGTCCATTTCAAAACAGTTATCAGAATAGCAGTAAACATTTGGAAAAATCCAAATACAGTAGGCTTGAGTTACAGTATTGTTGCAAAGATTGCATGCAATTTGTTTGATTTGTTGCTATTTATATCCATGGTGAGTCAGATGGACATGAAAGTCAAATGGAGAGTAGATTCAGAATACTAAGCACATCTGAGTCAATTATAATCAGTGTCTACTAATTATGCAGTGGCATTTCCATTCCTAATGCATCTATAATGAAATCACACTATTTTTGGGAGGTTGGGGATTTTTACATTCTGTGAGGCATGGGTGTAAAAGCACATACTGTACAGAGCAAGTATGAATATGAATGCTTCCAGCATGGGTTTTAGCTCCTTTAATTGGCCATTCCTTTAGTGCATATCAGCAGGTCATAATTCAGCCCATTCTGTACAGTGAACATGCTGCTTATGAGTAAATATTGACTGTCTAAAAGCGTCGGCCTAATTTCCCCCCAGTGAATTAAAGATGTGCACTGCACGGGACCCCACTAATGAGGCCTGTCAGGGTGATTAGAGTGATTGAGTGATAAGCGGAACCCCCTCAGCACTGCCTCCGAGGCAAATGGCATGTGCGAGCGAGTGAGCGAGAGAGAGAAAGAGAGAGAGAGAGAGAAAGGACCCACAGCCTCCTCTCTGATCAATGCACCCCGCCTCTCCTTCTCTGTGCCTTATTGATGTAAGATCTGAGTGTCTCTACTCGGGTCTGTGCGGAGGTTAGAAACGATCATTGGAGCTGGCAGTGGTAAACCCTGACTAGCCTGTAAGTGTGAATGCTTTTAACTGGTGGCCTCTGACTCAGTGTTGATGGTATGCGCTGTCCTGGCTGGTGTTAAGTCCTTCAGAAGCTGACCCCGTCATGGTGTGATCAGACGCCCTTACATTTTGCCTGATAATATGGTTGATGTTCCTTTTTTGACGTGCCATACAGTGCCAGTCAAAAGTTTGGACACACCTGATTAGGACAAAGGGAAACATGCATTCAAAGTCATGTTGATCTATGGACTTATGTTTAAATGTGTGAAATTTGTTTCTTAGGCAAATACATATATAAAATATAGTGAAGTTGATGTCTATGTATGAATTTGCAAAAAAAAAGTAAATATTTTTGGCCACTTTGAAGAATCTAAAATATGATAGTTTTAATTTGTTTAATACTTTTTTGGTCACTGTACAATTCCATTTGTGGAAAATGTGGAAAATAATAAAAATAAAGATTTTATTTTTGACTTCTATGAGTAGGTGTGTCCAAATGTTTGACTGGTACTGTAGATGCTCAAAGTTTGTCCTACTATTTCTCTTTAGTAGGATTAATGTGTTCTTTTGCATGAGTCCTCCTGTTGAGCACTTCATCAAAGAACAGTAAGAAGCATCAAGTGCCATGAGAGATCAGCCAATGTTTCTTTATCAGAGCCACTGGAAATGCAAACATACGATTTTACTCAGCAGGCAAACCTAATCATCATTAAATGCAGTCCTGTCTTCCTCAGCCATCATAATGCAGTATGTTGGCTAGGCGCATATGATTTACAATAGAGAATCATCATCAGTGGTGTTTTGGTGTTCATATGCTATGATAAAGGCATTCTCTTTCTTTGTCACATTCCCTGAGTATTAACTTTCTTATAGAAACTGATACAGTGTAATGTATCTATAGCGAGCGCTCTACTTCAACTGTACAATATCCTGATTGTTAGTGCTGTATGCATTAATAATTAAGAGTCCCCATTGACATCTATCACCAGGAGCGAGTTTTGTGTGTATTTATGGTAGCCACCACCCCACCCCCCACCCCCCGACCCCCCAACGAATGTTACACTTAATTCAGCATCATCTTCCCTGGAAGAGAACTCCCCGCATGTTCCTGTCGTGGAGCAGAGTTCTCCCTTTTCTGATAAGAGCCCACGCGCTGACAGTGTGCGGCAGCAGCGCAGAGCTGAAGGCCTCCATGACAGATGTGCAGGAGAGGATCCAGGATTTGCAGGAGCTCCGCTTCCCAGCAGCCCTTCAGCAAGAGCGCACAGCATCCCAGCCTCCGCACGAGCCGATTCTCCTCAATGACAGTCAAGGGCGTTCTGATTAGCACAGCTCTTACTGAGACAGGGAGCTGTCTAAATATCCATAGCTGCCTGCTTATTTTGTAGAGTGTAGAGGCTGCATTGCAGATAGGCAGTGCTTCCTACTGTCCAATAGAGTGTGCGAGGCTCTTTGTGTGTATTTTGTATATCCTCAATATATTTATGTTTAGGTAAAGATCACAGGAGAGCTGAAAGAATGCACAATGAAACAGCCTTTTGTGGAAGTGGAAGCTTGATCACTCCTTCAAGGCATTCCTGTTTCTTAAACATCTAAAGTTGAGCTTTTGGACATCATTAATAGGATCATGTTAGATGATGTTTTCCAGACCATAAAACAGTAACAGAGGTTAAAGCTAAATTGTCCTCATGCCAGCTATTAGAAGTTAAGGTATTCTGAAAGTTTTCTGAGTAACAGAGGATGGCATCGGTGAATATTTACAATTTTCCCAGTAACAGCTTAGCTAGCCAGAGCGTCCTTGGCTGTCATTGAGGAAACTTGGCTGGTGTGGAGCTCGTGTCCAGATTGTGAGCTGCTGTGTTGCTGGAGTGCAGGCTGTCTGACACATCACCCCCTGCCGCGGGCATCTGGACACAGGGCTCAAATACATGGACTTTGTGAAACACTCACTCACACTCACACTCACACACACGCACACACATACGCACACTCATTCTTTCTAAATCACTCTCTCATTCATTCTAAACAAGCATGTACACTACATACTCACTCCCTTTCCCTCAACAGAATGCTCAAAGAATCAAACCAAAATTCACACACACACACACACATTCACCTACTTGTTGTGCCCCCAGCCCCCTTACAAGTGCGCTTGCTGCTGCTGTTGCTAGGCTCTGTTGAGAAAAGAATGTGCTGCCTGTTGGGTACCTGCTGCTTGGCCAGAGGGGGAGAGAGACACTCGCAGGCAGCTCAGAGTTGGGATTGCTGCCAACATTCCCAGTCCAGTTTTGCGGAGAATGTGGGGTGTCTTCTGTAGAGCGGCTCTCACTTCAGGGTACTTATAGGATCTGTGTGTGTGTGTGTGTGTGTGTGTTGTCTACAGTGCACACTGTAATGCTCTCGTGTATTTATGCCTCAGAGCACTTTGCTTTGCCATCATATTCCACTGAATGTTCCACCAATGTTTCACTGCACCATCTGTAAACATGTTTTACAGTAAACTTTTCTAATGACTTGGCAGACATGGGCCGAGGACGGTCACACAATGGAGAGCAAAGAGCAAATCTTGTATCACTCTGGTGGGTCTGCTTGAAAGGGATAGGCCTGGGTCAAGACTGATGTATTAGTTGTGGACTTTGTTACAGGCCTGGGTTACAGGCATGTAATACACTGTGCCTGTCTGACTCTCTCTTATGCTTTGTGTGTTTTCTCATTTCCTCACTGTGTCCACCTTGGACCACGTGGCAAGCCAAGGTCCAGCTGGGTCAAGAGGAGCACCGGCCAGTTCAATTTTGTGTTTAGTTGCCTATTTTGTCAAATTACAGCAGCTGAAGAGACTGGTGAATTGGTGTGTGCTGCCTTGTTGTAGCTGTCGGGTTTTATGTCAGTACAGTGCTTTTCTAGGGATAATATTAAATGCTTGTGGCAGCACTATTACCTCTTGAATTCTGATCCAGCAGTTCTTACATTCCTGCTAGGGGTGGATGCCCCCTCCCCTTCTCCCTCTCTCTCTGTCACTCCACCCCCCTCTTCTCTCTTATCCTCAATCCCACACCCCAGCTCCCTTTCTCTCTCTCTCTCTCTCCTTCTCTCTCTGTCTGTCGTTCTCCCACACCTCCCCCCTCCCTCCCTCTCTAGCAGTTTAATTAGGTCGCTGATTGTCCCGTGATGTCGGGGTTGAATGGAGGAGCTGTCATATAAGCTCAGTTCTGACCTGCTGCCTCCCTCCTCGCACACTTTAAGCCTCTCAGGCCTACCTGAATTATGTGACTGTGGCCTGCAGGGCGGCACGATTGCGCTGAATTTGCGAGGCGGCTTTTTGCAGTGTCCATACAGAAGGTGCACTTCTGGTTGCAGGACTCCTTTCTCTCGGAGACAGTTTGACAGTTGGAGCCGTGCCAGCGGAGGTGTCATTGTTCACTTCACAGTGGAACGAGGGCAGGGGTGGGACGGGGGCATCTGACATAACACATAAATTATCCCTGCTGGATGTCCTTTGTCGCCCCGGCTGTCTTCTCACCAGCATGCAGCCGGGCGTCTCGTGTCACTGGGGCTTGTGCTGCCCCATCGGTCCCAGCGAAAGGCACAGTACCAGAAAAGAGAGAGGGACAGAGTTTTGTCACCTCTTGCATCTGTTCCCTTATGCACCATCGGAGGAGCAGCTAAGGAAGGAGGAAGCCATTGAGCTTCACAGGAAGAACTGCAAATATGAGCAGCTTTTAATTCAATTGCAAAAGTAATCAGCGTTAACTCCCCGAGGAAAGATCTCAGTAAATTAAGGTTAGGCTTGGATTTGAATAGTTTGAATAGTGGATTTGGAGTAGATTCTTTGGTAAAAGTTTTTATAGACTGGTAAACAATTACAGATTGGCAAGTTTAATCAGTTAGACTCAGATTTTTGTATTTGTTATGCATTATAATATGCAAGACTTTTTTTCATTGGACAGTTTCAATTAGATTTTCCACTCACTACAGTCTATTCATGTTTCCTTGCTCTTGTAATTGAGGTGGAAGTCAATGTGATTTCATTCCGCTTGTTCATTTTCAGGGACGTGCCTGACATGCATCATTGTTTTGACCTGTTTGTCAAACAGATTACAATTTTCAGCTGTGTAGTAACCATACAGGACAGAAACAACAGGAAGCAGGTCTCAGGTTGTGTAAGTGCAGAAACCCATTGGTCAGAAGTAATTGCACAAATAGTGGACCTTTACATGCGTAGCAGCGCTAAGAAACAGGAAGTGGGCTCATGTTGTGTCTAGGATGCCATTTCATCACACAGCATTCTTTGTGTTGCAACCGCGGAGGAGCCGCAGCACAAGAACAGGTTTCGGTTGCTGCAATCAGGTTCTCAGTCTCAGACCATTAGGCAATGGGCTTCAAACGCTACTACTGAGAGGAGAAAAGCAGAAACTGAGAAATCTTTCCAGCACCATCTCCGGTTGTGTCCTGCGCCCTGATCCACCTGATTCAGTCTATTCAAGGCTATGTCTGTCTGCACAAGAGCACTGAATAATGGAAGCTCAATATTCAGCTGTTCAGTTCCCTACACTGTCTCTGCTGCTCTCGTAGTAAGCGACTAAAAGACACGCTAATGGCAGAGTATACGGGAATGGATTTCACAGGCCAGTATTTCCTGACTGAAAGTCTAAATGAAAGGGATGGTTGGGTGCACTTTTAAGTTTTTCCTCAGCCCAGTGCACACAGGTCTTAAACCATGCCCCTGCACCCATGGACAGGAAACCCCCTGCATTAACCAGCTCAGCACACAGGAAGCTGGTGAGGGGAAGTGAGATGTGATAGTTGCTCTTCAGGTTCCTGTGTTAGCTTTGTTTTTTAGACAGGCTTCTGCTCAGCTGTTCCTATGTACTCAGTACCTACTCACAGTGATGGTATTAACCCCTGACCTCAGCATTCGGGTCTGTCGGCAAGCAGCTGTCTTGCTGCAGCCAGATCTGCCTCACTCTTAACCTGTGGACATGTATCTGTCAGTCAAAAAGCCATTTTAAAAAGACAGGGCGATTCACTTCCCTGTTTCTGATTGATCCCCCATCACGCTTTCTCCACGGTGTCATTGACACATTGATTGATTGGAAAAAGATTGATTGGGGGCCTTTGCTCTGCTTTCACTCCAGAGTTCAGATAGCAGAGGATATCACCCATTCCAGAGATATGAGAGATATAAGCAGTGCACCTCCATTCACAAAGCAATCTGTCCTTGAAATCTACATGTGAAAACATATACACTCAAACGTAGGCTGGTCTGGTATAGATTTTTTTTCTGTTTCACAACTGAACTGTGCCATAGAGTCACAATGGCCCGGTAGAACAGTGCTAAGAATAATGTGCTGTGATAATCGATACACTTCCACAGCTCAGCATGATACTGTCCCGAGGGGTGTGCTAACCTAGTGGCCTGATTTTTACAGGTCACTGTGATTTACAATAGCATTCCAGGGGTATTGTGCTGGTGATATCCTTCTGGGCACTTCATCAAGGGAACGGCTCATTTACCTCCATGGAACAAGACAGAGGAGACTGTAAGCGAGTCAAACATTTATTTTGCCCAGCATCACAGTCAGCTGTCAGCAGTTTTTGCAAATTCCTCAGAAATGTAACTGGGCAGACTATAAATTCTATTCTCTGCATTGCTGTAGAGATTAGTGTGGTAGCCCTAGGCAATAGTGCATGCAGGTGTATGTGAATGAGGTCAAGTACGATCTGTGGGTTCATGGTCTACAGTGTTCTGTAAGTGATCACAGTCAACTGTCTTCATTACACAAGGGAGAGAACAAGGCCCTGATGCATTTTTTCATGGCAGCTCTGATGCAGTTTCTCCTTTGGGGCTTCATCATGTCCCCGGGTAATGCTGTCCAGGGCTAGGAGAGGGAGGGCTCAGACAGAAAACCTGTAAATGCATTCAAAAGGGGATTGATTTTCCTAGCATTGAAAAAGAGAGGAAAGAGATCATTTGGTCCTGAAATCTGTATCCACACTGGGTAGAATGTTCAGTATGACACTGGGTTTATCAGAACCTTTCATTTCGACGAGTTTCAAAAGACTGCGAAGAGTTTGAGTGCTCGTCACGCACAAGGGGCACAGCACTTTGTCATGGGAACTCAACCAGCATTGATCACCCCTACAGGCAGCAGATGTAAGCCGGGCCCGTGTGCAGAATCACGGGCCAGGAAATAAAAACACCCATCAAAAACTCGCTCGTCTGCTATGCTGTCGGTTCTGGATGCATTAGGTGTGCACACTGCTGACTTCAGTCATACGGAGGCGTCGACATCTATTATTATTCCAGACATCTGAGCGGCTCTGTTTCTGTGTTCGGCTCAACGACAGTCACTTTTTCAGCTGTTTGAGAAACAAGAAACAGAAAACGCACTCCTTGCTGTTTGTGGTCACTGTAACTGCGGTTACATCCCCCAGTGTGGTCACTTTTCTGATTTTCCAAATGAAGATGTGGTAGGAGACTTTACAGACAATGCAATTACACAGTTAAACAAACCTAGACAGACCGGTCCCTGTCCGTGACTATAAAAATCGCCCTTAGCGCTTTCTTTCTGTGTCAGCCGTTCAAGGCATCCCTCCTCCACACCAACTCCACCCTTTCTTTTCCCTGTTCAGGATGTCCACATGAGGGGTCACCAACCTAGGCCCATGGCCAGGTGTATTCCCTTTGCCGGACTCCAAGCCAAACAAAGTACAGGCATAACCACACCAGATGTAACCTTTGTGCTTTGATTGTATGGAAATCCATCAACTGTTGGGAGGACAATCCATCAATGTGCTGTTGGGAGGACAATCTGTATTTAGCCCCGCCAGCATGCTGTGTATCTTTCAGTGTGAGGCACATTGGTGAATAAACTATTCTTGGGTTGCTGTGAAACTCTGTTTAGCAGCTGGGTCCCAATGGAGGCACCTAGAGACAGCAATATCACAGTCACACTGTGTGTAGCTGTTGGTGGGTCGCTCTCACCCACAGTGTAATCCAGTGTTATATAACCCTGTTCACACTCAGCAAACAGATTCTCATTTAACACCTGAGGCTTTCTTGATACCTGAGTGAATCAGAGGCATTTGATTGCTCGCTCTCGTCCAAGGAGATGGATTGAGAAAAGAATTCAGTGGTAAGTACAGCCTGTGCAAGTACTAGTCCTCACCCCTTATACTAGTTGTTTCAAACCTCCTTAACAAAGAAGGTGGGAAGAAGAAAGGGTGGCTCGTCTTAGAGTAGACCTGTATGTAAAGTATCTCTAGGGCAGAAAATAGGTATCTTTTAACCAGATTGAAACTAAACACATTTCCCTCACTTCATTTCATCCAGGTAATACATCAGAAAACATTTACATTTATTCATTTGGCAGACGCTTTTATCCAAAGCGACTTACATAGGTTACAGTTCTTTACAATGTTATCCATTTATACAGCTGGATATTTACTGAGGCAATTGTGGGTTAAGTACCTTGCCCAAGGGTACAGCAGCAGTGTCCCAGCGGGGATTGAACCGGCAACCTTTCGGTTACGAGTCCTGCTCCTTAACCACCATGCTACACTGCCGCCCAAAACAAACGAATAGAATAGAATAGAATAGACTTTTTTGTCATTGCACGGTGGGGGTGCAACAAAATTGTGGATGTAAATTGTTTGAGTGTGCTCAACTAACAGCACCTCTTCTGACATGTGTGGAACAATCAGGACAGATAATGTAAACGAGTGGCCTGCCTACTCTCTGGATGTCCCACTTGCCTACAGACAAGCCATTGGAGTGACCTGTGCTTCAGCCAGCTGCAGGCATTCAGACTGAACTCCATAGGAACAGGACATACGTGGGACCCCCCAGAATTTTTAATACGTATGGCGTATCTGTGAATAGCTTTGCATTTGAAGAGGGCACGTTCCTCCTGACCCACGGAGCGAGGAATGCATTTATCTCACAGCTCAGTTGTCATCTTGGCTGAGGTTTCTGCAGTGTCGCAGGGCCAGAGTGGGGCTCTCACGCATTTCACCACTGCACATTTCCTTTCATTATGCTGGTTTACTGGTGCAGTCAGTTCATAATCTGTTACGTTGCCCTTACTCATGTTAAATCCTGGCACCCATAGCAGTACACAGTGCAAACCAAGCTAGTACAGGTAGAACACACAGTTATAAAGTAAATCCAGGGCTGCGCTGCTCTGACCCACCGGGCAACAGGTCACTGGATGTTGCAGAACAGGGTTCCGTCCTACAATACCCAACATTGAATAGGAAGCATGAGTAATGGTGTGTTAAAGTAATCAATCAGTCTCATACAAAGGAACCAATGGAAGCCAGTGGGGAGAGAACAGATACACTGAAATAAAACTGTATGACTTGCAGGCTCCAGCGTTTTGTGCAGGTTGTGCTTACAAACAGTGTGTGGGGTCTACTGTGTTGAATCAGACACTTGTGTATCATCCAAATTACTGACAAGAAAAAAACTGATGCGTGTCAGAGGATTTCATTGCTCATTAGATCAATGGCATTGGTATCAACTGATTGACACCTACAGTAATTCGTATAATTCGCTGTTTGACTGTTTTTATGTATAATTCGCTGTTGAACATTTTTAAGAACACCGAGTGCAACAGACTCAGGCTCACAGACTCAAGTTATCACTGTATAGTATCAACAACAAAATGCATGGCAGCCACACAGTACTGCATGTTCAAGTTGAAAAAGCAAGGAGGGGGTTGGGTGTGTCTGTGTGGGGGGTGAGGGGTGTCTGGGCCAGTATTTTAGTATCCCCGTGTGGGGCTGCAGCAGGTTAGTGGGGTACAGAAAGATAACACCCTTGTAGTCAGTGCCCCCCATGAGGACCTATAGTCATGCATGTATGGTGTGCTTGATCAGGGAGAGCTGGTTGATTGTTGGTATGCATGGTGCCCTATCAAGCAAGACTCTTCTCCCTGCTGTTTATCTCCTTATACTGTATGTCTCCTTTTTCCCCTGTCTCCCATACTCCCCCACCTCCCTACCTCCATCTGTCCCTTTCTCCCTCTTGCTCCACCAACATTCTTCTTCAATCTCTCCCTTCCCTCTTCCCTTCCCTCTCTCTGTCAATCCTATCACTTGTTCCCGTTCTATCATTCTCTCCCCTTCTTCACTGCTCTCTCTCTCCTTCCCTCTCTCGCCTCACATTTCTTCCCTCTCTCCCTCCCCCTCCTTTTCTCACATACTGCACCACTGCAGGATATGTCTTAAAACTCCCCAAGGAGCAGATAGATCTAGCCCTGTGGAAAGTGTAGCCATTTATTCTGTAATATCTTCTCTGCTTTGGTCTTGTGGGTGTGGCTTAGGGATGAGGACGGGGATGGGGGGGTGGGGGGGGGGGGGGGGGGGGGGGGGGAGCAGAGCTGCAGATGGCATCAGGCTCTTCCTGATTCGAGAAAGAAGCTGCTGAGTGGTCGCCTGTCCCGAGTCCCCAGAATAATCGGCTGATGGATTTTCGGCAGGCTGCTCAGAGGGTACTGTGAATATGCATGATGAAATCAAACAGAAATACACACACACTACAAGAGCACAGAGCTTTAACATGGCACGCACCGGCCGTTCTCACCCTGTATATGTGATCCTCATCCAGACACGTGCTCACACTTGCTGTATGAATTTGTAACTTGGAATAAATTCATATGCATTGTCAGTAAAAATACGCTTAGGTATGATATTATTGTCCAGATTTCTAGCCAGTGAAAAGATGTAGAACTGACTGCAGAGCCTTTTTACTGCAGGGTATTTTCCAGAAGGTGCTGAAATTCAGCTGTGTTTACAGCAGAGCCCGGTATGTTTTTATGTTGAAAATAAGTTGGCAAATATGGGACTTTCTAGTCCCTAGGTAATTAACTGTGACGCTCATCCAGACTTCTGTTGAAGCTTTCTGCTTTCATCGTACTTGTTCTGCCAGTCAGAAGCAGCTCTGTGGGTTGTGCTTTCCTGTACCCACAGTGGTGTGTGCGTGTGTTTGTGTGGGTGTGTGTAAGGGTGGGTGTGTGTGGTGTCGTTTGTTGGGGAATAAGGGGGTCTGTCTTTGTGTGTGTGTGTGTCTGTCTGTCTGTGGGTCTTTCTATGTGTGGATGGACATATACAAGTGTGTGTGTGTGTGTGTGTGTGTGTGTCTGCCTGTCTGTCTGTCGGTCTGTAGGTCTGTCTGTCTGTGGTTGCTCTGTGCGTGGATGGTTGTATACAAGTGTGTGTGTGTGTGTGTGTATGTCTGTAGGTCTGTATGTCCATGCATGTGGCGTGTAGATCTGTGTGTGTCTGTGGGTTGGGGGGTGCATAGTTTTTTTACAGCAGACGCATTACTGATAATGGCTGCAGATCATGAACCTCCTTCCTGTCCGCATACCTCTCTGAGCCAGCTTTGTCCCATCAAAACAGGAAAGTGGTGGAGGACACCCCTGCGTGCTTTCTGCAGGACACTGCCGCTGTCCCCAATAAACAATAACAAAGCCATGTTCTGCGCTCATCCTTTGTTACTGTGACAGCTTGTTGGTTAGTCTGTGCAGTAAAAGAGAAACATTTTTGCTTATTCTTTTTTTAGGTAAGATCCGCCCTTGGTCTTGAACACTTCATCTTCATAAAATGCGTTACCATTGGTGATTCACTCTGATTTGCTGTCACTAAAGACTGTGGCCAAAGCGGTGCAGTGCTGCAGTGATCCACATAAAACCAAGGTCCGTGAAGGAAATGAGAGGGGAATAGCAGTCTCTGGACCTGAATCAAAATGGACGGAGCTAATTTCACATCAGAAGGTACAGTGCTCCCTCAAAAGAACACAACCCTCTATAGGGTAGTATTTCCGTTATGGAGGAAGCTTGCGGTTTCTATGTGTCAGTTTCCTCTTAGTTTCTTGTCAGTTTGCCCTGGTGTTGATCTCATTAACATCACCGCTGTTCATCTCTAAACCACATTTTGACAACCCCTCCATTCTCTCACGGCAACAGTGGCACAGTGCAAAGTACATTTCACACACATTTTTGTATACGGTAGCAACATCCACTCCATCTGTCTGTAAACCTTGAACAAAAACACGCATTGTGCATTACCGTCTTGGGAACAGAGCACCCAGTCAGTGTCTGACTGGAAGTTTTGTTTGTGTGGATCATTATGGATTGCATATTTCTTCCTTTATATGTGGAACCTGGAGATTAACAATGACTGCAGGGGAACCTGTACAGAACCACTGCCCCATACTGTGGAAAGAATATAGGCTGTAATGCCTTTAATTATGTCAAACACTGAGGATCTAAATATCTTAGCACGGGGGGTAAATATAATCAAGACATACACCAGCCATGTATTGAGGCGTTTGCTCCTCAATTCTTTAGTTCCCAGCCCAGCTCACACTCACGCTCAAATTTTGTTAAAAAACATAAATATTTGGACAGATTATGTTGGTGAACCTGAATGAAGCCCCATCTGTAAAATTCAAGTGTTTGATGTAAAATGCTGAAAAAATAAAAGCGATTTGAAAAGAATAACAGGGCTGATGGACTTGATTGAAACCACCATGTGAAACCCAACAAGTTAACTGTAGATCATCAATGGTGCACCTGTGAAAACCTGTGACACCTGTTTTACACAACACACAGTGCAGAAACGTTATCTGAAGGGAACCGACCCAGAGATTGAAAAACAAATTAATGGTACTTAATTAACGGTGGTTGTCTTTTATACAAAATTTAATGTAAGCAACTGTGAATTAATTTGAAAACCAACCCAACTACCCTGGAGTGAATTTTGTTCCTCTTACACAAGCTCAGTGGGAAGACCTGTTGGAGTTGTTGGAGCTGTAGGGGGGAGATGTTATATTTTGTTCTGCAAAGAAAAATTCTCATTTGTGCAAGCAAATTAGCAGAGCATTAGGATTCCATGAGTGGGGAGTCATTGGGGGGGGCTCAGTGTAAACTGGGCATTACCAAAGTATGTTGTGAGGAGGAGAACAATTTTTCTAATCTCACACAATTACATTGATTTATTCATTAATGCACTTCAACTCTTTTTGCTCCAATAACTGGATTATGACTATATTGTCCCCCGAGAATGATTTAATGAAACAATTCAATTTTTTTTCTTATTGGATTTAATTAAGAAATGGTGTTAGTGTCTGGAAGTCCTACCCCGTAACTTTATTTTATGGCTCTAGGGGAGTAATACTGCTTGAAAGGACTGGGTGTATAGAATTGCCAATGATCATCTGAAAAGGGCAGCATAAGTAAGAAGAGCCTCTTTTCTGTACATGAAATGCAAACTACAGTATGTGAAATGAGACTGCTCATTGACCTGCAGCCAAATTCCTGGAATAATTAATGTGACAATGCCCAGAAAAGGAAAATTCCTTTACAGACAATTTGCTTTTAATATGTCTCCCTGGCACCACCTACCCAATAGCTTCCCCTCCCTCCCCCAAACAAGAAGACAATAAAATACACTGTTGAGCTGCTGCTTCGATAAAGACATTTGATCTGCTGTGGAAATGGGCGCGGAGCGTGGACTGCAGTCCTTTCAGCCATATCGAGGATGCAAGAAAACAGAACTACAACATAAAGCAACACGAGAGAGGAGGTGTTTTTCCACAAGGTGGCCTTTATTTGTTGACAAAGGCCTTGATGGATTAGTGGGAGTGTCCCTTGTTTGTGGAGCTTCAGGAAGCAGCTCTAACAGGAGAGTGTTTACAGGGAAACTGGGGCAGCAGAAGCATAGAGCAGGGAGGTGCAGCACCGAGAGAGGGCAGTAAGATGGAGTAGTAAGCTACAGCAGCGAAATAGAGTAGGGGTGTATAGCAGTGAGACAGAGTAGGGGTGTATTGCAGTGAGATAGAATAGGGGTGTATAGCAGTGAGATAGAGTAGGGGTGTATTGCATTGAGATAGAGTAGGGGTGTATTGCAGTGAGATAGAGTAGGGGTGTATAGCAGTGAGATAGAGTAGGGGTGTATTGCAGTGAGATAGAATAGGGGTGTAAAGCAGTGAGACAGAGTAGGTGAAGGCAGCAGTGAAACAGAGGAGGAGAGTACAGCAGTGACATAGAGTAGGGAGGTACAGTAGTGAGAGCGTAGGGAGATACAGTAGTGAAACAGGGAAGGGAGATGCAGAAGTGACATAGAGCTGTAAGGGGAACAGTATGAGACAGAGTAGCGGAATACAGCTGTGAGCAGGGAGCTACAGTAGTCAGATGGAGCAGGGTGTGTAGGAGTGGGTACTGATTTCAGCCAGATGTCCACAGCAACTGATTATTCACAACTCTTCAGTTTGAATTTTTAGAAGGTGAGCTGCCATGAGAGCAACATCACACTGAAGGTGAAGACCCCTCCATTGCCTGTATGAATGGATGAAAAAAGGAACCAAAAAGTGAAGTAACACACATAGCATCAGTCTCCTGATACTATAGACTCCCACTGCCTGCGTGTATTGGTTGTCTGGCTGCAACACAGAGAACCAACCAAATGGAATTTTCCATTCAATAACATACTTAATCAGAAGAACTACAGAACTGAAAACTTTTTAAAGTTTATTGGAGATGTTTTAATGTTAAGCAGAAGTAGTCATAGTGAAGATCATAAGAGGATTAGAAACATTTTATTGGAATATATTTAATTTACTTTCATCTAATTGGGATTAAAATGGGTTTAACAGATGTTCTGCAATACCAAAATCATACCAGTATGTTGTCTCATTAATATATTGAACTGGTGACTGTAAAACTCCTCTAATTAGTCCAGTTTTAGATGGCTACAGTAATTGAAGTAACATTTTCAATAAGGCTTATGCAAAAATAGTTTTTTTATGTTCATAAAAATGAGGACTCAAAAATGTGATTTTGCATTTCTGGCTGTATGCATACCAAGGGGAATAGGGGCCATTGACATGTATGTGTGTGTGTGTGTGTGTGTGTGTGTGTGTGTGTGTGAGTGTGTGTGTGAATGAGAGGTTCAGTTTCCTTTCATATTATTGCAACAGCTATTTTGACACTGTTACGCAAAAAAACAGGGAAAAGGATATTATCAAAATGTACTTTTGGGAATATAAACTGATTTTGGTAATACTGATTTGCATTTTTTAACTGTGAAATGATGTATTACAAAAATATCCTATCACATATTCTGTATGTTTTTTGGATGCATGTCGTTTTTGGATAAATGCCAGGGTATACATACATTCTTGTGAATGTAGATGACCCATGACTACAGAGCAGAAGGAAGACTAACTGAAGTAAAGTTTCGGGAAGAGAATTTCCAGATAATGTCTATGCAGTTAAACAAACCTAGACAAACCAGTCCCACTAAAAGAAAGTGCCATTTACCACTTCTTTCCCGCATCAGCTGTTCTCACCCTATCTCTCCTCTACCCCATCTCCCCGCTTTCCTTTCCCTGTTTGTGATGTCCAAATGGGGGAAGGTCAGCAGCCTCAGCCTGTGGCTAGGTGTGATCCCTCTGTCAGACTCCAGGCCACATAAAAGAACCACTAATACCCATCTCAATCTAAGCCCTTATGCTTTGATTGTGTGGAAACTCATAGCGACTAAATATAACATTTCGGGTGTTCGCTGTAACACCTGTTTTGTTCACCCAGAGTCCCTGCTGCCTACTGCAGGCCCTTCGAACGGTTCTGATGTGCTGAGTCTGAGGGGTCGCTCAGCAGGTGAATCCGGTGTCCATGGGGGTGACCTGCGGGCGGCTCACATTAACGTGCTGTGCACTGGTGAGGGGGCGGCGGTGAGGCGACGTGTTCAAAGTTGAGTGTTGATGTGATGTCCTGCCTGCTGTGACTCAGCCTGTATGAGCTGCGTGCACAGAGGGTTTTTTGGGCCCGCCTCGCCCCGAGGGAGTCACGTCACTCCAGGTCCTGTGCAACCTTCCCGAGTGGGATTTAAGAGCCTGTAAAATATCTCCATAAGCAATGGGAGTGTCTGAGGAATTGGGATACATGAACCCAGTATGATGACATGAATGGGGTTTTATCATTGTTTGGTCCTGCAAGTTTGTTGCCCGGAATCCCTGCTTATCTTTTGCCCATTTGTCAACTTTTCATTTTTTGTTTTTTTTTTTTTCTTTTTTTGTTTGGTTTTTACTTGAATGAATCTTATCATCGGGGTTATTAGTGTTGATGTAGTGACATTTCCTTGAACTTGCCGGTTGACTCGACGGAAACGCAGACTGAAGTGAAAATGCGGTGAGGGCAGCTGAGAGGAGAGTGTGTTGCAATGCGAGTCTTGCCTTCCCACTGATGTCACCACCGAGGGACGGGCCAGCCGAAGCTAGTTGCCTAGCAACAGCCCAGGGAGAGGGAGGGGGGGTGGGGGAGTGGCTTAATCCCAACAACTGTTGCCAGAGCTGTAGTGTCTCTCTGTGTGTGTCTGCCTGTGTGCAAATGTGAGCGGGTGAGCGTGAGTTAGAGTGTGTGTGAGTCGAGCTCTCGGGGAAGGTTTTAGCCAGCACAGTGTGAGCTGTGGTAGAGGAGGCTCCCTCAGTCTCTCTCTCTGACCCTTCCTGGGGATTTACTCTGGAAGAAGCTGAAAGGACTGCCAGCGTTCCCCCACAGCCCTCCAAACCTCCCCACCTGCCTCCACCTGTTGGAACACCTGCGCGGGGGGGACCCGGGGGCAGAGGCAGGCTCCGGAGTGTGGATGTCTTCCGTGGATGGTGGCTTGGCCAGCGCAGCCGGGACAGAGGGGGACGATGGTTCCCCCGCAGTGAGCGACAGGGTAAGAGGCGGCGCTGCTCTGTGACCGGGGGGGACTGCCGGGGTGAGGAGAGCCTAGCCGAGCAAAGTCCATTGTCTCAGTCTGCTCTGTGCGTCCGCGCTGGGCGCCCTCTCTCTCTCTCGCTCACTCACTCTCTCTCCCCCCCTCTCTTTTGTGTTCGCCATCTCTGTGTGCCGGAGCTCGGCAGGCCCGTAGCTGGGCTTTCCACTCGCTTCACCCTCCCTCTGACGATAATGGGATTAATTAATGGGAGATCACTGGTGGGGGGGGGATATGGATGAGTTCGGAGAGGGTCAGCGTGAAAAGTTGGGAGGCGGACTGAGAAGGGCTTTTTCATCCCGTGGGTCCCTCCTCCCGGTTTCTGAAAGCCCGTGTCACGTCTGAGCCGCAGACAGAACGTCCAGTCATGCGTGGCTCAACGAGGAAGGAGAAGTTTCCCTCAGCAGTGTGGCGTTAAAAGGGAAGTCAGAGCATAGACTGCATCAGAGAAGGTCAGTTTCAACTCAAAATAGTGAGAGAAGTGGGAGTGGGGGAGTTAAAGAGGAAATAAGCCGTGGCTTGCTCTGATCAGAACCTGTGACACTCTGGGAACATTACGAGTTACGTGCAAGTGGTTTTATCTTGTTCTGTTGAATCAGAAAAGGTAGCAGTCATTTATGGGAATCTGAAGGAAGTCCTCTTGGCTCTGTGTCAATATCAGTGTCCAGATGAGAGGTCTTTCTGTGAATGACACAGGGAAGAGCTGACATTTTAAACTGGAACCACATTAGTGCCTCATTCAATTGTATTGTGTTTTTCAAAACAAGTCCAGCAAGGTTCACTTGTTCAAAGCTGTCATTCAGTCGAAATGTATTTTTACCTGGACAAGAATAACTAGATTATTAACTTAACCAGGATGAATACCTGGTAATGCAATGAATACTTATTAATCCATTGCAGGCAAAAGGGGGGGTTGGTCTTTTCAAATGCTAATCAGCCTGGGTGTGTGTGTGTGTGTGTGTGTGTGTGTGTGTGTGTGTTATTACTGGTATGTGCACGCACATCTAAAAGCAATAACAAGTGGATCTGAGCAGGATGAACACTCTCATGTGGAGGAACACCTTCCCCTCTAACTTACATGCCAGAGTCCATGCAGCCAGCGGAGAGATCAGTTACACCAGCAAGTGCTGTCCGGTCCCACCCACCCCAGCATCACCTGCGGGCTGCTGTCAGCCCGTGTTCAGATGGATTGCGTGCGGGTTGCGGGAGGTACAGGTGCCCTCTTGTCAGGTTCGCGGCGAGTGGGAGTGAAGGGCGAGGTGGCGGAGACGAGCCCCCAGGGGGTTTTTAGTGACAGTCATACTGCAGCTGGGGAGGTCATCCCAGCAGACACAGAGATGAGGGAAGGACTCTGCTGGAGGTTAGGAACCTCATAGCCCTGGCTGCTGTGGTGTGAGTCCAGGGGGTTGTCATACTCATGTCATACACTCTCAGCACTGACTCTCTCATGCTGGGTTAGTTTTTTTTCCTGGATAGTAAAGGTCAGACAAGTGCAGAGAAGGAGTCCATTGGAATTCCTCGCCACTCTCTTGTCTTGAGCCCTGCTGTGTTTTTTTTCTTATTCCTTTGTTTTGCTTTGCTCTGGTTGGTTGGTTTAAACATTGACAACACGGGAGTTGCCAAACACTGTCAATAAGGCGGGTTGAGAAGGCTTGTGAATTTTAACCGTTAGATGTCATAGGGTGTTGAGTGCGTGTGTGTCTGTGCATGTCTGTGTGTATAGGTCTGTGTGTGTGCGTGTGCACGCGTGTGTGTCTGTGTGTGTGTCTGAATTTATGTGTGTGTGTGTGCATGTGCATGTGTGTGTGTGTGTGTGTGTGTGTGTGTGTGTGTGTGTGTGTGTGTGTGTGTGAGCACTTCAGTAAGCCCAGATCCCTACCATAGTGTGTGATCAGAAAGCAGCATTGCTGCAGTATGCTCAGGCTGTGGCTGCAACGAGGGTGTCACTATGGCACTGTGAGAGTGGGCCACAGAGACCAGCCCCTGCACTGAGAGCTGTGTGCTGTAATCCTCTGTAGTCTCATTGCAGCATCTCTCCAGCACCCCGAACCTGCAGTGGCAAAGTGAGCCTGTCATTATTGCTCTAACTCCACCAGTCCCTCAGTGAACTGTAACATAGACAGTAAAGTTAAATGCATTAACAGGTCGTTGGGTGGCCCCAGAGTTTAATAGTGCTGTGGGTCTATCTGTCCCCTGCTTCTGTCAATCACAGCCTATTTGCACTTTACCCCGGTACAGCTGTCCCCTTCCGGCCTCAGCAGAGTGCTGTGCACGCATCACCTGTTCCCCCCTGCTGACCATGTCAATTACTCTCACACATTTTTTCCAGTTATCACCTCACACTTTTTTTTTTTTTTTACATGACTATTCATGGAGTTTATAACACAGGGATAGAGATTCCTGGTTGCTCTTGTGGATCTCTAACGTGTCTTTGTGCTACATGGGCACCAGTCTGAGTGTGGTGGTGGGAGAATCCGCCGTCCGTCCAGCCGATTCGCTGCATCGCAGACAGCTTTACCCGACGCCGCCATAAGCGCCTGTGTGAAAATTGAATTTGCTGCTTTTGTTCAGTTCGCAGGGTGACTGCGGCACAAAGGGCTTCCTGAAAGCGCATCAGCACGTCTCTGGCAGCCAGCCACGTAGGTGTTTATTGCGCTCCCCTTTCTCCTGAGGAGACGGTGTGAACCGCACAGGAAGTCAGCGGCTGGGTCGTCAGGGGCTCCCGCCATTGCCGTTGGAGGTGCCTGCTGAGCAGTTTAAAAGGAGAGCGCCAAAGGGCAGGAAACAAAGCTGTCGCCCCAGAGGCGATCGGATGAATGAGACGGAGGCTGCAGGAATTTCAGGTGGAGGGGCCGCTATTGTGCGCCACGGCTGCTCGTCGGGTTAAATTTCAGACCGATCCTAGAAGCTTTGCACGAGGTCCGTGCAGCTGACAATGACCTGCTCTCACGAGGCAGCCAGGGAGACGCCCCTGGCTCGTGATTGGTGCTCTCTGCTTGGAGGTTTGGCTGAAACAGGTGTTGGTTCGTTGTGTCAGATGCAGTGGTGGATTATTACACTGTGGCTGTGCCTCAGGTGACTCGTCCAGCGAGAAGGGCAGGGCTCCAAGGTGTCAGTGTCAGATAGGGAAATTTTATCCGTTCCATGTATGCTCTGGTAACAGCACAGCTCATTACCTCCCAGAAAGCTTTGCTCTCTGTTTTCTTTTTTGGGTTAAACAAATGTGTGGGAAGTGAGAATAACTCGTTTTACAGGGGTGAGTCATCAAGACACAAACATACTGTACTTATTCGAAGTATATGTTCGTCCATGACAAGCACAGCACGTGGATTTGAATACATAGTCTAAACTGATCTGAATTTTCAACTGTACATACAGGCAATGAAAATAGATTATGCCCAGTTTTAAGTGTGATTTCAGTGGTTATCAGTTTTGAGAGTTGTTTCATGAAGCGGACATAACGTTTGAGTCAGTGTTGCAGACTCTGTGGGCCAGAGAGACCGCGTGTGTGGGTGCAGAGGGACTAAAATTAGTAGACACAACATGATCAAGTGATTTTCCCAAGCTGTGCCGTATAGAGAAGGAGGAGGCTGTCGCGCGACCGCGCGAGCAGAATCGGTCCAGGTTGCAGTAGCGCTGTGAGATACATCCCCGGGCTAGAGACGCCTCTGTAGAGCGCCGCCTGTCCTTGAGAGATGCACCGAGAGAGGCTCTGATCTCGTCACCGACACGCAGCCGGACGACCCTGCATTGATAGTTTGCGTTTTGCCTTACCGGATCAATCCCACCCCGTGTTCCCTTTTCTTCCTGTCCCCTGATTCCCTAGGGAGATACGGAACATTCGCATCGTGTGTGCTTCCGAAGGAAACCCCTCTAACTGTCCGGCGAGCCGTCTCCTGTGCTGGATTTGAGGCCAAAGGGAAGAAGAACCACAAGCGCTAGCTCTCTCCCTGATCTCCCCCCCACTGCTATACAAGCTCATGAATTTCAGCTGTAGTGAGAGGCAGCGGAGAATCAAAACCGTACCACAGAGGCTTTTTTGTCCACTATGTGTTTTTTGCTGTACCTTCTTCTCTGGTAACTACGCGTGATACACAGGAAAATGAAATGCTGTGCCGGTTTTTCTGACAAATTTTAAATCATTTTGCCCTGACCGAATTAGAATCTGCCGATTCAGAAATCAGTTGAATCAATCACATCCCTGAACTGCATGGTCACCCCCGTGTTTCCTCCTAGCACAGGGGTAATCAATGGCCAGTTCAATATGAAATGTTATTGACTTCAAGCGCAGGAGCTGGGAATACAGAAAGTGCCAGTTTTTTTAATTAGGATAATATTGAGGTTACTTCTCCTTCACGGTATGAAATTAATCTTGGCTCTGGGACAAAAAGGTTTTGTTCATTTGGATTTTAAAGTGTTTTAATATACTGTTAACATAATACCTTTATGCCTCTGTGTGCATGTGTGTGTGTGTGTGTGTGTGTGCCATATTTCTAAATCAAAAACAGTAGGGACTTGATTTAGTAGGGACACATACTGCTTGTGGAAGCAAAAATATAATTAGATTTTGGAGTAGCAGTTGGAATATATTAGCATATTAACATTCACTTTAAATGTATTTAACAGATGGTTCAATGCTCACCTGTTTTTCATGGTCACAGAGTTCTGCTTTTAGATCATTGAAAGAGGATTCAGTTAAGCATTAGCTAGCTGTGGTAAGAGCATAAGTATTGTATGTGTGTTTATATTTGACTACAGTTCAAATTTGCAAGGAGTCATTTTCACGTTCCTGAATTTCACTGTTGTCAGCATGAAAATATAATACTGTATTGGAGTGTGAAAGCAAAATAACAGAGCTGCTGTTGTGGGTTAATTTGAAGGTTATTGATATTACGGTGTGTTCAGCATGTTCATACGTTATTGCGATCACGTTATTGTTATTGTTATTACATTACATTATTACTGTGTGCCTTCTTCGATACCGAGCACAGTATTATGCCAGAGCTGTGGTATAAGGCACGGCACACAGACAGTGCATTTCTCAACATCCTCACAGGAACACGCTGCGTTCGTGGTGAGAAGATGACAGTCTCAGGATGATGAAACCCTGTGACACTGCAAGTTTCTGCGTGCGCTGTTTGATGTTCCTCGGGCAATCAGGTTTCTCTCCAGATTCCCTTCACCTGTTGTAATGTTCCTTCCTGTGTTTGGCGGTTTCTATAGCGTCAGTGGATGAGTCAGGTGGCTCTTCTCAGCTCAGGCTTGCTGTTATTTCTGCTGTTGTTGCTCTTATGGTGTCGGTGTGCTCTGTGTTGTGTGGAACGCCCCGTAGCCATGTTCAGATGCGCGTCAGTGTCCGAAGAAGGACTCTGAACTGGAACCTGGAGGGCTACACAGGCAAGGTGATAATGAGGTGATCTGCATTTTAGATTTCCCAATGCATCGTGAGATTAAAGCCAGATATGGATCAACCATAGTGCACTTACTGAGCGAAACCACGACTTGTTTTTGCCCACATTCTGAGAGTCAAAGTCGCTGCATACAGCAGTTTCACATGCCTCTCCGGTCTGACAGCCAGTCACCATTTCTGAGCCTCCAGTGCCTGGCAGTGCAGTAGGATTCTCTGGCAGTGGCAGAAGTCTTCTCCGTGCGAGAGACACCCAGATGAGCTGCCGTCCTCTCTGCTGCGCGGGCCGTGAATAATAGATGGGGAAGATGGGCCTCTCCAGAGAGCTGTGCTACATCTCATTCTCGTAGAGCGGGAGGCTCGGCCCAGGTTCAGGCTGGAGAGGAACACAGCAATAACATCTCTGATTAGCCCCGTCTCTGTACCTGGCTCCAGCTGTGAAAACATGGCCGCGGTGAAACCCTTGGACAGCCGCGGTTCGCCCAAGAGTTATCACTCGCTCTGTCTATCCATGCTTTGTTTCGTGCTTCGCAGGCAGGCGTTAGAAAGCAGTCAATAAATAATGGACAAGGAAACTCCCATAAAAGGGTGACTTTGTATTGGAAGGAGGCTGGTGTGCTCTCTGCATGACCGGCATGTACATACCGCTGTGAGGTTGTTTGGCGGTTGAACTCTCTTTTCAGCGATAAAGAGTTCAGCCGGTAAGTAGTATGTTATTTTGTTAAGTATTTCCTTATTCTGTAATGGTGTGTGTTTTTTTTTTTTTCTTGCGAGGTTGCATAGGCTTAGACAAAGCCTCATTAGAGAATCCCAAGTTATAGCTGTGTGGCACATTCCCATGATTAACCCAAGCGTTAGTAACAAAAGGCTTTATAGCGCCACTCTTTTCCTCAGTAACCAGCCAGTGATGACAGTAATACAGCCATCAAGCTTGATCAGGCTTGACACCTGAGGCTGATGAGTGGATGGGCAGGAATGAAGTTTGTTGTGCTGTGGTGAGAGATACAAACAGGAAACCTGTTTGGAAACCCCCCTCCAGTTGCTCTGTCCTGTCGGAACCCTGTTGATCTCCTGCAGTACTTCAGTGCACTGCACGGAGGGCCATTTGGCAGAACCGCAGTGGGGAGGGGGTGGGAGCAAGGCCGGCCTCCTCAGGGGGGTAGGGTCAGCCAGGACTCTGCCGTGCGGGGGAGACAGACGCATGCCCACTGGCTGCCAACCCTGTGTCAGGGTCCTCTCTCAGGCGGGGCTGAGCAGCGACTCTGTCCGTCTCACCACGCCTCTCCTGTGAAGCGCGGCTCCCGATAGGGGAATCTGCATTACTCTTCATGGGACGTCAGGTGCTGTGAAGTCATGCGGGGTATTTTCACCATAGCTCTCAGAAGGGAGGAGATCTTAGACAAAATCATACTGACAATCAGTGAGACAAAGCTGTTTCCTCACAGGGAGAGAGCGTGTGAGGGTGGGGGAATTCAGCTGGTTTTCTGCACTTGTGTTCTCCCCAGCATCTCCCTCAGTGTGCCTGGTGACGGACAGGTTCCCGGAGCGCCACACGGCAATGCAGACAATGCCACAGACAGAGAGAAAGGAATGCCTTTGTTTTCATTTTCACAGACCTTTTTCCACTCCTTTTATCCCTCCAAACAAGGTCGGGGTGAAATACAGAAACTCTGGGGTGGAACTGAGTGAGCACCCTCTCGCCCGACACTGACAGATCTCACCGGTTATCTCGGCGCGGCCCTCTCCCTCAGATTACCTCAAGCGGGAGAGAGGCAGGAGTCACAGGAGAACTGAGGATAATGAGAGCCCAGAATGGGGACAGAGCCCTTGGGCATCTCTCAGGTTCAAGGGCAGCGCTGAGAGTCTGAGTTAAACGGGGAAAGTAGCAGGTAGGCACACAGAAGGCGCGATAACAGGATAAGAGCTGTTTGATGAGAGGAGTGCAGGTGGGACGAGTACGCTGGGGCTGGGCTGTCAGCATTCTCACATTAGAGGTAACGCTAGTGAAAAAAGAGGGAGACCTGGTCAGGCTGAGCACTAGATCCCAATCCAGCAGTCCAGAATGCACATCGTTGTGGTGTGGAATCCCACTGCTGTGTGAACACGACCTCCGTCTCCTCTGCTCTGAACTCACATCTTACAAGCCTAAATGTATTATTATTGTGAAAATACAATTGCTTGACTGCAGATATTTTTATGTTTTTTTAATCATTTTTCGTGATTGCAGTCAATTTAGTTAATTTACAGGAGTAGTAATTTGGTAGAGTTAGGGAGATATTAGAACAGTGTAAGAAGTTATAACATTCATTTAGCAAGTGATATTTCTTATACTTAAAAACTACAATGATTTTTCTAAGATTCCGCACATTTGAGATTTTTAATTAAGTATCTCCACACACAGTAATCTGCATGTTTGCATTAACTGTGTGGCAGCAGTACTTCTCTGCATTATTCGGTGTGTTATTTCAGTTCCTCGGTAACAGATCCTTGAGGAGATGGTCTCTTGTCATTTGAACCTGGAGGTGTTCAGCCACCATGGCTGTTTAGCTCCTGAGGGCAGCGTTGTGTAAGACGCAGGTAGAAAATCCGGTATAGCCTTACACACCCCATCCCTGCCGTCCCACCCTTCCCTACCCTGTTCCCATCACCCTCACAACAGCGCACAGACCGTTGGAAAGGCACCAGTTGGATCCAGTCCAAAAAAAACCTGCCACCCAGTTTAAATCACCTCCTCTCAGTGTTTCCCCAAACAGATGAATGCTTTTATTGAGGCCAGCCTTTCTCTCCTCTTCAGCCCTGATCAGCCCTAACGGCCTCGGTGGCATTCACTGAAACGGGCTTAAACCCCATTGTGCCCCGTGGCGTGGAGTCGGAGGCCATTGGAAGCTAACGGCTGGCTCTAATTCCCAGATTTAATGAAGCTGCATCAGGCCAGACGCTGCTATAAATATGCCACAGAGATGCCGTGTAAAGAAATGGGTAGGGAGGCCTATGGCCGGACAGTCAGAGACTGACTGTAATCTGCTCATGTCTTCAGTAGGGTGAGTGAGAGAGAGAGAGAAACAGAGAGACAGAGAGAGGGAGAGACGAGCAGTGTTCAGATTTTTTTTCTGCACACTCAGATGCAGTGAGAGTCACAGTTGCGCCACCCACACCATTCTCGGGCACGCCCATGCACAGAGATGCATGCAGCTCTCTCCATGGCAGTGCTGTCCATGGTAGAATGACACGGGGATTGGGGCTGCAGGCCTTCACACACTGCTCCCAAACACAGTTGCAGAAGTGATGGTGCAGATCAAGGCCGGGCGGGGCAGGTCCTGTCATTGCAGGAGATTTTCCAGGTCTGTTTCTGTCAGCAGTTAATGAACACCCTGAGCACGGGCTCACCGGAAGGCAACAATCCTCAGCGTTATGTAACCAGGTCCTTCAGATGAAGCTTCAAACTGTGGTCATGTACACAAACCCTGCCCTGCAGCTCTGCGTGTGTGGAGACTCAGTGTGGAGGAAGCAGCAACAGTTGCTGGAATGTGGCATGAAGGTGACAGGGGTCTCTGTTGGGCTCCTGGTGATCAGCATGTACCTGCTGAGTCTGGCTGGGTCTAACCCCCACCACACCCCACCCACAATCTGGATGTCCTGTGTGGACAGCTGGGTGTAGCTACACAGTTCACATCCTGTGTCTTGTCATTAAACAGAAGGGGGTAGTGTTTGTTAAAAGGAACAGCGGATTGCTTTGCCTGCTTAAAGTGCTTGTTTAAGATGTATTTTGTGCTTAAAAAGCACCATTTTAGACGCTGTGGTCCATAAACCTAGATGGCGTTCCACTGCTCATAGAGACAGCTAAGGGGTTTGAGATCTCCAATGGACGTGAACCGGGTGCACAGCTATCCAGGGTCAAATATTTCACTCTACTTGCCCACCCCTCCCAATCTCTTTTTTTCCAGTGGAACAAACCATACACCATGTGTGGCACATGGTGAAGTGATTTTTATGGTTTAAGCGATATTGCTGCGCAGCAATATTATATAGTGTAATGTTTCAGTGGTAAATGTGGTAAATGAAAAAGATAAAGGGAAAAGAGAGAGGACTGTATACTGCTAGACATGGCCACATTCCTTACCTGGTTACCAGTGACATTGCAGAGATGTGTATTTACAGAATCATAATTCATAAGCTTGCTGTGTCAAACTAAATTGGTTTGTCAGTCGTGAAACCAGAAGTTGATGCATTTGATGAGCTCCTTGTGAACACAACGGGTAATTGGAAAGGTATCAGCTTTTTGTAGACACAATAGCTGGACTCAAGTGTAAGTGCCAGTAATTAATTGAGGTCTTTGGTAGTTTGGACCGTGTAAACAGGCTTGTACTGTGAGGACCGCAGATGGCAGGTCTGCCTAAGATTAGGGCCAAACACTTTGTGTAATATCGCTCTGTCTCAATTATTATTGGAGGTCTGTCCTTGTGGAAGAGATTGTATTGTATGTACCCTTAAGCAACAAATAAGGTTAGTTACATATCATGGATATAAACACAGGGGAACACAAAATGTCAGCTTCCTATATTTCAATCTTTTTGGAACTTGTGGATTGTGGATTTAAATAAAGCATTCATATGTGTATCAATGTATCAACAATAGCAACTACTATGAGTGAACACAGGGAAGAGTTTGCGCTTTAAACTGGAACTGCTTTCGTGTTGTCTGAAACAAAACAGGTGGAAAATATATTGCCTTTCAAATTCAAGTGAAGTAACATCCATTTGTCTCATTGAGAATATATTGGACAAGAATAGATACATTATTCACTTAGCCAGGATGAAACCTGTTAATCCATTGCTGACAAAAGGAGTCATTCTTTTCAAAGGCCAATCTGTCAATGTGTATGTGTCTGTATGTGTAAGTTCATTCTTGTTTGTTTGTATGTGTGTGGCTGGCTTGGGGGGGTTGGGGGTAAGTTGAGGGGGGTTGTAAGGGCTCAAATTGGGCTGTCTGCCTGACCCCTTGCTGGGTGGCTTTTTTTGGCATGAAAGCCGTTATGGAATACTAAACACCCCTCTTTACAGAAATGTGCATTCATCAAGGGCCCCTCCTCCTCCCTGATCCTACCCCTAATCCCCCAGTGCGGACCCCTCCCCTGCCCTGCCTCTCTAGCCCCCCCAGCCCCCCAACGCATCCCAGGGGAGGCTGTTGGGCTCCTGTATCTGTGGGTTTGGGTTTGGCACTGCTGCAGGAATTAGAGTCTGTTTGCTGTACAACCAGTCTGGCTAACCGCTGAACTGGTGCCTCACCGAGTCACATACCACAGACTTACAAAAACAGCAAGTGAAAGAGGCATAGGGGTGAGAAACACGGTCTTTTCGAAACTTTCCACTGAGAATAGATTTTTTTTTTGCATTAAGTTTGCGCTGCATAAGAAATTCACACAGCGGTGTGCAGAGTGTTATCATGGTGAGAGGAAGGGGAGGGGAGAGAGGCCCGCAGCTCGGTATAACAATGAAAGCCTTTTGAGGTGGGGGGGGGTCACCCAAGGGCTTCAGTAATTGATTTGCTCAGCAGCTGACCTGGATTGGTCAGTTAGCACCCGTGTCCTGTATTCCTCTCCCATTTGGTCTGGGGAGAGTTGGACACAGTCACTTTGTTTTTGGCATTTCACATAGTGGCAGGAGGGACAGGGTGGAGCTGGACCATGGGACCAGGGCCGGCACTGACTGAAAACAGAGCAGGTGTTGCTGACTGACCCTTGGGACACACAGCCTGTGATCATATTAGATACATCTTAGTTTACTGCAGATGCCACTTTGAGAAGAAAGTAGATGCCTTTCAGATATTGCAGTGTTACAACACTGTGGTTCTGATTAAGTCAGGAGCCTTGCGGGCAAGGGGGGCTGTTGTAACCAGTTTAATGTCTTACCCTTTGTCGTACTGTGTGTCCTGTGTGTGATTGTGTGTGTATGAGAGAGAGATGGAACAAGTCCTGTCTGGCTGCTGTCCTCTTTACACTGTAAAACAATGTGACACTGTGCCAGTGGGGTGCACCTGCATGCCGTGGCCTGTGTTATTGGCCTGACCTGTGTGACTGGTTCATGCTCCCTCTCCTTCCCTCCCGTCTGTCGAAGCATTGCCTGTGTATTCGCACGCTTAGGGCCGGGAAGGCGAAACGCCGTGCTATTTGCATTAGACTGGATTACAGCGGCCTGCGTCAGCGGGAGGGCAGAGAAAGTGAATGAAAACCCGCTCATGAACTTTTACCCCCACTGTCTGTCCCTGTTTGACCTCACTGGTGTTCCCGGCAGAAAAAGGCCCCAGTGGTCAATGACCCCACACTCATAAAAGGCTCTCATTTAAAGGTCCTTTCCCAGATGATCATGGTCAGGGTTTGAGATATACCCTCAGAGAACATGACAGTGCCAAATCAAAAAAAAAACATATGTGATCAGTTTTAACTACACTGTTTCTATTGTGCGGTTGGCAAGCATGAATGGAAACTGTCCAGTCCTGAGTTGTGTTAACAACCCCCCGCCCCCCAGCTGATATTATCTCTGTGATTGTTGTGCTTACAGCGTGGGGAGGAGGGACTCGGCCGGCCGATCATCATGTGCACACGGCCGTACCCCACCTGCCATCTGTTTCCCGAAGAGGAGGGGCCGACCGGCAGAGACGCCCAGGAGTCGGACATGGACAGCGCCGTGGAGAGTGCCCCGGGTTCCGAGACTTCCGAAGGGGGGAGGCCCAGTGACAAAGACGAGGGACTGGGAGGCCTCTTCCTGCCTGGAGACAAGTCAGTACTCCTCGGGTGGAGTAGGATCTCTGTAAATTTTCATTAAATTTGCAGTGTGTCCTTTAAAAGGGCAGTTAAAACAAAAGTAAAAATTTGACATGTTTTATGATATGTGTTGTGCACCACATATACATCAGCATTGCAAACTACATTCTACCTTCATGATACTAGGAAATAATTGCTTTCTCTCAGAGAAATAAATATTATAAATGCATGGAATGGCTTGCCAGAATTTGTAGTGGAAGCAGAGACATTTAAAGTGTTGAAAAACATACCTGACACAGTCGTAGATACACTCTAGACCATAGACGAAATGAGAAGTCTCGCTCAGCTGAATGGCCTGTTCTCATCATTAAACTTCTTATGTTCTTACATTCTATAAGCCTACAACCTCCTCCAGCTGATTATGTAACCTGGCCTTACTACTAGCCTCGGATTTGCATCAGAATGAATGGAGGAATAGAAAGCCCTGTCAAAAAAGCCGTTGTTTTCTGCTTGTCACAATGATCTCGTAGAACCATCAAAAATCATATAAAAAAGTGTGGTGAACATATCACAGCAGATCAAATCCAGACGACTGAATTTAAACCAAATGGAAGCTTGTAAATAACAGAGGCCTATACACATTGTAATATGAAGGGCCTTTGAGTGAATGAATGAGTTTGAGTGTTTGGTTGACTGAGTGAATGACTGAGTGAGTCTTAGTGAAGGAGTGTCTGAGTGACTGAGTGAACGTCTCTGTTTATGAATGTGCCTGTGTTTTCAGGTGTGGTCAGATGAATCCTTCTGTGACCTCTGACCTGTCCACACGCTCCTCTGCCTCCCTAAATGAGGAGCAGTTTGAGGACTATGGAGAGGGCGAGGACGTGGACTTCAGCCCCAGCAGCCCCTGTCCCGATGACGAGACCCGCACCAATGGCTACTCCGACCTGGGCTCCTCTGTCCCATCCAGGTCAGCTATCAGACACAGATACGCTTATACACACACACACGCACACCACACATACGCACACACGCACACACGCACACACGCACACACAAACACACCATTGTTAACTGCAATCACAAATCCCACCACACCTTTAGTGAAGTCCCTCCCAGCATCATTATTAGTTGTGACAGAGAGATGGCAGAGCAACAAGTGACAGGGTAACTGTTGTGCTAGTTGTCCTAGCAGATCAGCATATGTACTACAGTAGAGTGCTACATACTAGTGACTCTTGATGCATTTTGCCCATCTATGATCCCATGATCCTGTTGATTTCTGACTCCTCAGCCATTAGCTAAACTAAACTAAACTGTCCAATAAGCTCATTTCCGTCTTAATCCTACCTCAACTCCACAGCCAGGTTGTCTGAGTGCACGACTCTGTTTACCTCGCTGCAAATTCAAAACTCATTACTTTTGACTTTTGACTGGAATTGAATGGATAGGCCAGTGAGGCTTTATTAAGATAAATATAGAACTCCTATTTTACTTGGATTTACCCAGATTCAAGTAACCCATTTAGCTCTCTGCATTGATTAGAACACCTCCCAAACTCATTTCTCTCTCTTTTTGGGATCATCAAATTAAAGAGATTTGTGGCGCAACTTTGTGCAGATTGTCCGATGTAAAGTAGATCAGGATAGTGAAGAGCCCCAGGCCCATTCCCTGAATGTACGCTCTAATATTTCTTCATGGTGACATACAAAACACTTGGTAACATTCTAAAATCCTTCAGATACCATTCCCCAATGAGCGGAAGGGCATGCACTCAGGCAGTTGTGCACCTAAGCCAGTGAAAACTGTGAGTTTTGCCTGTTCGCTCCCCTGCTTCCATCTGTTTAATGACTCCATCTGAGTAGGGCATGGAAGCAGCTGTTCCTTGGTCTTAACTGCTTCAGGGCAGATATGTTAGTTTTAGGTTGAGCTTTCCACAGGCGCAGTTCCTTGAAGGCCAAGGTCAACACCATACAACCTCGTATAACTGAACGTCCAAGATCAATATAAGTGTTTGTACTACAGCGTTTTCTTGGCTGAACCTGATTGTTGGGTACGATCAGGTACTATTACAGAAATATCCGTCCATTGTTAGGCTTTTTTTTTCTAGGAAGTGTTTTTTAAAACCTTCTTAATTCCAGTCGAAACAGCCTCCAGCATTGGTATTTCATTGTGTTGGGGACTGCACAATGCTTTCAGCTCTGCAGGCTGTGATTTCGGCAGTTCACATTCTTAAGTCGACTGTAAAGCGAAACTCGCAAATCTGTCACATTGTCTGGTGTAAACAATACTCCCAGCAGATCGGGTGAGGCTGCGAAGGTACAGGCAGTGCTGCACCCCCAGTGTGCTATCAGAGATCCTCTCAGTCCTGACGTGTGCTGATGAACTGCCCCACAGCCTGTCACCCCACCCTCGACACCTTGGGTTTATTGACGAGGACAGGCAGGGGGCCAGGCCCGGTGTAATGCACCTCTTGGCACCTGCTGCATTGTTATTTATGTCCCCGCTACCTGAACACGCTCCCTCGACAAGCTCCACCGTTTCCATTCCAAGGTCACTTTGTATTCCAAGCTTCCACGAATGACCCAAGGCATTTGTTTTGTGTAAATGGACATGAATGCTGCCAGCCTGTAGCCTCTGTTCAGTCTAGCTGTGAAGCTCTTTAACTTCAGTCATTAACTTTCGGTAAGAATTTACATAAACATGTCGTAAAAACATTACAAAAAAACGTCTTTTGTTACGTATACCACATTTTTTTATTAATCCCTCCTCCTGATACTCATTATAGTCTGCAAGAAGTGAAATAAAAACATAACGCCGACATAAAATGTGCTGCTCTAAGTTAAGGGGAAGGTGCCGTGTGGTTAGATTGAATTGAGGCATACAGAGTTTAACCTGCAGTGTTGGTGCTTTGTCTCTACAGCGCCGGTCAGACCCCACGGAAGATGAGACACTTGTACAACAGCGAGCTTATGGACGTGTACTGCTCCCAGTGCTGCAAGAAAGTCAACCTTCTCAACGACCTTGAGGCACGGCTCAAGAACCTCAAGGCCAACAGGTACGGGGAGCAAGGGGGAGAGGGCAGTAGCCTCATAGTTAAAAAAAATTGTTAATCTGTGCCACCTCACTGATCAGATACATATAGATGTATACTCTGGAATGAGCGATGTCTGCCTAAGAGCAGTAGTGTTTTTCTTATCCCATATCTGCAAGCTCATTTCGGATAAAGCAGGAAACATCTGCAGGCTGACTCATGTTTAACAGAGTATCCCGTAATGACTGTCATTGTTGCGCAGTGGGTGTCTTATATCCATCGCTGCCTGTATTCTGGAGACGTAAGAAGAAGGAGATGACCTCCGGTGGTTTTATTTGGATGGCTTGCCTCTTTCCAGCATTAATGATTTATTCCTCTGACTGAGGCTTACTTACAAATGGAACTCATTAACACTATCAACTTTTTTCCTTTTTTTTTTACTTGAGAAAAGTCTTCAGCTTGTCTTTCTGCCTGCAGCTAAAGCTTGATTTAAAATTTTTAATCCATGCCTATGTGTTTTCTGTAATGGTAAGATAAAAACTCCATATCAAAGGATGTTTTTATTTAAGAGAAGTGGTTGCTATGACAGCGCTATCGCTGCTGAAAGCTGGGTTAAGTGTGGAGCCATGTGACAGAGTGTGGAGGAGGAAGGCAGAGGAGAGAGTCCACAGTGCACTGCTCATGATGGGTGGTGTGTGTGCGTTTCTGTATGTGTGTGTTTGTGTGCATGCTCTGTGGTGAAAGCATCACAACTCTAAGAAATATTACTAAATCTGGGGTCTGAGACTCCTGGTGAGCCCCAGTCAGACCACCTTCCAAACTGGAATTCTTCAGCTTTGCTATAGTAACTTCACTATGGAAAAACCCTCAAGGATCAGAGTTCCTTCAATTGAACCTGATGAAAGAGGGTAAAGTACCACTGCGTATTCAAACTCTTTCACTGTTGGTACTGGATGTAAATGGTACTGCATTTTTTTACATAGTAGCATTGTTGAATCCAGAGTTTGATGGAGAGACTTGTAATGGTGGTTTGATGCGGGGGGGGGGGGGGGGGTGTCATCCTAAATCCATGGATCGTATTCCATTAATCCTCTCTGATTCCTGGAGAAATCCTTTGACTCAGAGCTTCATCGTTAAGTAAAGTTCATACAGAACATGAGCGGCCACAATACAAAATCCCTTACAGAGATCAGAGGCAGAATTTAGGGGAAGAGGTAATTGTTCACAGTGGTTAATTGCACTCAGGTTTCCTTACTGTTCACAAGGTGTTTGTGTGATGGCTGTGTGTCTTTGTGCAGTTTGGCTCCAGAGGAGCCCTTTGTTAGAGATGGGTCATTCACAGTGGTATAGAGGTATGTTTTCATGGTTGAGTTGGTCAGGGTTTTCATAGCACAGCCTGTTAGCTAAGATCAAAGTTTCAGTCAGCGCCATTGTTTTTCCCCCCTGCTGTGGATGATGTAACAGCATAGGGAGCTTAAAGCATGGTGCTCTCCTTCTGCACATTCGTTTCTGCATTACGTAAAGCCTGTATTTCTAATTCAGAACTCCCCTGACTACACTGTATCTCCACATGCATTCAAGGGCCGAATTTTTGAAATGGGTCTCCCTGCTGCATTGTCTTCAGTGTAGCCCCCATTTCTGAGTTGGTTCCCCTTGCCCCTCACAGACGCTTACTCTCCCCCTCTGGCAGACTCTCGTTAGGGATCTGAGACGTGCTGCTGTGGACCCTCAGGACTGCAGTTCACGGGACTGACTTTGATTAAGTGTTGAAAACTTCTGACTCTTTTTCTCTTTAGTACTGCTGAGGGTGCAGTTTTCCTCCTAAGATGTTTTTTGGGGATGATTCCCACAGCTCAGTTAATGCACATCACTCCAGAAGCAGGCTTAGTGTGTGGTGTTGGGGTGTGAGTTGGGGGTGTGTAGGGTGACAGGGGATTAACTGAAAAATAAGAGAAGGCAGGGAAAGAAATGTGAAGGAGGTGAGAGGGAATTGGAGATATAAGATAAGACATAAGAACAGAGGGCTGAATAAAAAGACTGATGAGACAGGAAGAGAAGGAAGGACGACACAAAGACAAGAAACAGAGTGAAAAAGAAAGAGTGAGGCTGAGAAGAAAAGAGGAGGAGAGCATTGAGAGAGATACAGACAGAGAGATTATGCGGAGGGAAGCAGCCCGTTCGGTGTGCTATCAAGTGAACCGCTGAGGCGAACATGACAGCATGTCAGGAGAGCAGCAGCCATTCCTATAAGGCTATCTCAGCTCCTAACATCCAGCAATCCTGCACAGCTTGGTGTGTGTGTGTGTGTGTGTGTGTGTGTGCGTGCGTGTGTGTGTGTGTGTGTGCGTGCGTGTACCTGCGCCTGTCTGAAAAATAATAAACCCACAGACTCAGAGCCTTAAAATAGAATTTGCTTTCAAATCAAGACTAATGCTGAGCTCACAGAAAACCCAGCTCCTTCGGGGAAAGAGATTTCATTAACATTGAGATGTCCTTCACTCTTATTGAAGCCTGCACACAAATCGGTTACCATTTTGTCCTGTCGCAAATCAAATTGCAATTATCTTTTAATGTCTTAGAAGTATAGATATAAATGGAACATGTCTCCCTCTATGGTAGTTTTTGAAAGAGTGTGGAGTAATGGAAATGTTTTCATTTCTCTTGTCTTTCAGTCCCAACAGGAAAATATCCAGCACAGCCTTTGGACGGTAGGTCTTTCAACCTTCTGTTTTTTTTTTTTTTTATTATTATTTACTCTTGGCATTGGATGGTTAATCATTGCTATACCTGAGCAATGGCTGTGCACAGTTCATTGGCCAATATTCACAGCTGATTAGGAAATAAAAGATAAACATAAACCAGCAGCTACAGCACGTGTACTCTTAATATGCCTCCTGCCTATCTCACTGTGTGATGGATCACCTCATGGACAGAGTCACATATTTCAGATGCTCAGCTCAGTGCAGGAACATTGCTTGGGAGGGGAGAGCTCTCTTGGCCAGGTGGAGAACATTATAAAGCACCATCATTTGAGGTGCTGACGTACCGTCTCGGCCCAGGTGTGATCTCTGTGAATCTCCATGGCTTAAACTGTGCCCAGCAGCCATTAGACAGACATCTTTCTAAGGTGTTACAAGTGTGATCTACAGTTATATCTCCCAAACAGGTCACATTAATTAAGTCCAAAATTTCAGAAATATAAGCACATATACAGATACATTTGAAATGATTGTACTTTATGTAAGATTGGAGTCTTTGGTTTCTGGTGTAGCGATGTGATTTTCATTTTTTACGGACCTCTGAAGAGAGATCACATTAGCTATCTCCTGTGAGTGTTTTGTTGCACTGTGCAGGCAGTTTGAGGTCTCAGAGGTTAGAGAAGAAGACTGTATCCCCTCAGAGGAGCTCTGTTTCAGTCCTGTGAAACACGGTTTCTGTGTCGAAGAGGCGACAGAATAAAAATGACCCGTCAGCGGTGATCTATGTGTCCTGTTTCTCCCTCCCGTCCTCTGAGTCAAATTTATGGATAATCTGGATAATGGAGGCTGTGCGTGAAGTCATCACATTAGCGAGTGAGTGAGGGTGCTGTGAGAGGCGGGTCCCTCAGATGAGAGTGTCACAGAGGGGTGATGTGAATCTGGCGCCGCCCCCTTCCCCCGGAGGAGCTCTTACTGCCCCCTCACCCTGCACGCTGGGATCAGAGCGGGCGCGGAGACCAAAGCATTCATGGGCATTCTGCCCTCCGGAGCACAGCTGGATCAGTATGGGCCCTGACATTTAAACACTGCCCTGCGTGACCGCTTGGCCTTTCTTTAGACCCTTCACTACAGCTCCTTAAACAGGGACACATCCACCTAGAGCCAGTAGGCATTGACTAGGGACTCGAATAGGTGTCTCTTTTAAATCCAGCGTGGTTTTACATTTTGCATTTTTTTTCTCATGAATGTGATGGTGGTCAAGCAATGTTTTGTGCAGTCTGTTCACGACAAACGATTCTCCTCTTCCTGCATTCAGGCAACTCTTCCACAACAGCAACATCAGCAGCAGCAATGGAAGCACGGAGGACCTGTTCCGGGACAGCATCGACTCCTGCGACACCGACATCACCGAGAAGGTACGGTGGGATTGTGTGAACATCTGGGGCGACAGCCCTGTCACCAAAAGGGCAGGATCACCAATAGAATGAACACGATGACAGCTTTGCCCCAGTTTTAGCACTGTAGTCTGCAGGTCTGTGCTAGTGTACTCAGACATCACTTATGTTAGTGTCATATTTTCATATTTAGAATGCATTAAGTATGTATGCTTAAGTGCTGAATAAAATGCTTATGATTCATGAAGTTTTAATATAGTAAGTCATATCTTGAAAAAAGTGTTTATACAACATGCTGAAATGAAAACACATCATTAAGTATTGCAATATAGCGACATGGGAGCTTTGGTACATAAAACAAATTATAGGATGCTCAATTTTTACACAGAAATCCTAAATTGCACAATTGCTGGATGCATGATGAATAACACTGTTGTTAATAATGGATTTTAAGACTTGGTTTCAAAATAGCAAGCTTTTGTAGCCATGTATTCATCCCCTTAATCTCCACTAATACAGTGAGCATGTATCAAAACACTGTTAAACCTTACAGCAAGACCATCACAAAAATGTCTGCCACTTACAGTGGATGTGGTGCTCAGCCCAGGTGAAGCAGTGAAGACTACACTGATATTCTGTAAACTAAAGCAGGGGTGGGGGCAGTTGTTGGGACTGATTTCCAGGTAGAATGATGACATCTCATCTCAGGAGTTAGAATCGGAGATTTCATTTTGTAAGTTGATGGTGGTTTTAAACTGGAAGCATGCACAGGGGAAAAAAAATATACATATATGTAATAATGTTAACAATCTGAACACTGAACACTGAAAGTTGGAAAAAAGGGAGTCAAAACCAACCAAGCTCTGGTGCTGGTCCTTGCTCTCTCTCACTCTCTTGCTCTCTCACTCACAGGTGAGTTACCTGGAGAAGAAGGTGACAGAGCTGGAGAACGATAGTCTGATGAACGGGGATCTGAAATCAAAGCTGAAGCAGGAGAACACACAGCTGGTCCACAGGTAGCAGGACAGACACACAGAGAGCACACACCCAAACGCAAATCGAGGGAGTTTAACTTTTAAGTCAGTTTTATTTCAACAGTTTAGATGAAACAAAAAAGGAAGAAGAACTATATGAATTACACTTGTAAAATAAAATAAGAGAGAGGGACTAGGGAGCAGGACAGAGGAGAATGCGGTGTGAATAGTAACAAATTATGTGCATATGTTCGTTAGGTGTCTTTATTTCAGCACTTTTGTAATATGTGTTCTCAGGGTTCATGAGCTGGAGGAGCAAATGAAGGACCAGGAGGCGCGAGCAGAGCAGATTATGGAGGAGGAGCTGAAGAGGCATCGCGAGGCTTACAGCAAGATGGAGAGGGAGAAGACTACAGAGATTGAGCTGCTCAGTAACAGGTACTCCCCTTACATTACACCTCAATAACGGCGACCCCCTCTACCATACTACATACTACCTCATTAACAGGTACTAGCCTAACCGTATGCCTTATTAGCAAATACCCCTTCGTACTACACCTGTGTTACAGGTAGCCCCTCACGTTACACCGCAGTAAGAAGTAACCTACTCTCATTACACCTCAGCGCCAACCACATATTGCAGAGCACAGAACATCTCATCGCTGCAGTACAGCGGAGCACCAGAGAGTGTAACGCAGCGTGTGTTCAAATTTGGAGCCAAGCGCAGCATCACGGCACAGCAAGGCCGCTCAGCACAGTGTCTAGCGAAAGCGGAGCAGTGTGCAGAGCGACCGAGCAGTGTCACTCCTCTGTCCCACAGGGTCCAGCAGCTGGAGGAGGAGAATGGAGAGATGAAGGTGAACATGTGCAGGCTGAAGTCTCAGACGGAGAAACTGGATGAGGTGTGTGTCCGTTGGCCGTCTATCTTTCGTTGCCCCGATTGCACAGACGGGCAGACCTCTGTAGGTAGATGGTGTTATAGGACAGTGTAGTGAGTTGACAGGTTATCTCACAGTTTAATCGTATTTACTTGCCTGTGCAGGTCTGATGGAAAAAAAAGGTACTGTACATTGTCCCTTAACATAGTTCCCATGTGTTAATTGTATGCTATTGATTAAGTCGTGTTTGTTTGGTGAAGCAATTGTTACACGCCCTTTGATTGAGCTCTCATGAGAAAGAAAGCAATATTTATTGCTAGGTGTGCCATTACGGTACGCACTGGCACAAGTAATGTTACAGAAACTTGTGCATCACTTTCATCGCTAGCAGCAGCATTTTTTTTTTTGCTTTTTGGTTATGAATAAGGTATGATATCATAAAATGCATAACTCATTTTCCCACCATTGTGTGAATCTTCATCTCAACACATTTCAATACTTAATATGCATTTATATCTGCACATGTGCTATATTTAGGATTGGAATGTTTAAGGCGTGATAAATCTCTGATTTCGCATGAAGAGCCGTGAGTCTCTCTCACACGCGCATGATCACAGACACGTTGCATCGACTCCAGTGTGCTAGATCCTGCAGTTCCACATCTCAGTGTTTTTTTTTTCCTCACATAAGTGCCCACTTCATTGCCCCATCTCCCACAGATCCATTCACATCACTCAGGGTCTCTACATCTATCGCAGTCCTAATTATCAGCAAAGACACCATAAGCACGTCCTTTCACACAACACTGACTCCTGCAGTGTAATTAAAATGTGTGAATACTTGCCGCGTGGTTAACATCAACAGTTCTATTTCCAGTATGTGAGGCGAAAACCCCAGAGGGAAATAGTTCTCGTTTTTATAACCTCTGATGGTGTTTATGGTCCCTGTTATGCCGTGAATTTATTGCTGTAAAAAACCTTCTGGGTTTGGCTCTAAAGTGGTTTACCTGTGTAATATAATATAATATAATATAATATAAAGAAATTGATGAGTAAATATTTTCCATCCTATTTTGTCTGTGTGTGTGTGTGTGTGTGTGTGTCCAGGAGAAGCAGCGGATGACAGATAAACTGGAGGACACCAGCTTGCGTCTGAAGGATGAGATGGATCTCTACAGGAAGATGATGGACAAGCTAAGGCAGAACAGGCACGAGTTTCAGAAAGAGCGGGAGGCCATGCAAGAGGTGAGAAACACACTCATGGATGCACAGACTACATGTACAGACACACACAGAGGCAGCACACACACCCACATAGGCGTACATACAGACACATGCAAAAAAATATACAAATACATACACATATTCATATAGATACACATGCATGCATGGTCCTCATTGGCATGTGGTATTGTTCTAGGCTCTGTTTTGTAAACTACTGTGCCTGACTTTGACTGTCTTCTTCTCAGTTGATTGAGGACCTGCGCCGGGAGCTGGAGCACCTGCAGATGTTCAAGCTGGAGACAGAAAGACCAGGCCGAGGGCGGCACTCCTCCTCCAGCATGTCAGAGTTCAATGCTAAGACCCGCGAGATGGAGCTGGAGCATGAAATCAAGCGCCTAAAGCAGGTGGGGGATTAGGATTGACATTGGCGCAGTAGGCACTGAGTCTAATGGCCTTATGCACTGAAACTGGTGCAGTAGGCAGTATAATAATAATTATTATTATTATTAATAATAATATTATTACTGTGAGCTAATTTACACAGGCAGTCATCACGTATTTACTATATCTTGGATGTAGAAGAAGAGCAATTTGTTTATTTTATTGTTCAGTTTCATAGCTGGCCCTCTGCTGCTGCAGTATTTCTATTAATGATTGTTATGCTGATGTTATCCTGCCGAAGGTTATATCTGCACACAGGGAAGTAGTATTGTTACAGCCATTTTTTTATCTGTTCCTTGTTTGAGGGAAAAGATGCTGTGTAAACACAATAAAGATAAGATAGCGGGTGCTGGAACAAAGATCCCATCTCAGACAAGGCGACTGTAATGGCACTGAACGGCCTGCAGTCTTGCAGCGAAAAAAATACACCTCACTGATCCATATGTTCTTTACAAATGATTAGATATTCTGCCTCCTGGCCCAAGTCCACTCCTCTGAGCTGCTGACTGCATTGCTCTGACAGCAACTGCACATTGGCTTGCCAGCAGCATTAATCTCTCACTACTCCCCCCCCCCTCCTCCTCACCTCACTCACCCCTGAAAGCCAGTGTTCTCGCTTCTGTTTTATAGAGTTGTTTTCTTTGTGGCTCTGCCATAACGTTTGAAGGAGACTGAGAAATGCAAACCGGTGCTTGTTGTTTACGGCAAAGGAAATTGATGTACTCAGTGCCCTGGGTGCCCATGAACGCGGCTGTTAGTTTAAGTGGACATTTTGAATTGACGCCATAGGTGCTGGGCCCTTGGCATTAGCGTTGCAAAATGACAGCAAATGCCCTATCATGCGGAGGACGCCAGTGTACCCAGCATTGTACCCAAATGGAGTGTTACAGCACATTCCAGGTGGGCATCACACCTGTGCTCTCTACACAAGAGGTCAAGCCACCCCTCTCAGCCTGCCTCCTGTCTCCCCACCATGGCCACCCACTCCTGGCCCAGCACCTACCTTCCACTAATGTGCCCCTCTGTCCCCTCTACAGGAGAACCAGAAGCTGCGGGACCAGAACGACGACCTGAATGGGCAGATTCTCAGCCTCAGCCTGTATGAGGCCAAGAATCTCTTCGCCACCCAGACAAAAGCCCAGTCCCTGGCTGCAGAGATCGACAACGCTTCCCGTGACGAGGTGAGAGAGCCAGGCATCAGGCTATGGGGTGGGGTGGGCTGAGGTGAGAGAGACTCTGAGATAGTGGTATGTGGGTTTGGAGCTTTGGGAGAGATCCATAATGGGTGACATGAATTACTGTACATCAATCGGGTGTGAATGGGTGGTTCGTGAATAATCAATAGATGAAAACAGGAGATTGATTTATTCTTGGGTGTGTGCATTACAAATGGAAACTACAGTGGTTGCTAATGCTGTGTTAATGTCATGGTGATATATGCAGCTGATGGAGGCCCTGAAAGAGCAAGAAGAGATCAATTTCCGCCTCAGGCAGTACATGGACAAGATTATCCTGGCCATCCTGGACCACAACCCTTCCATCCTGGAGATCAAGACCTAAATGTCACGGTTTGGTGAGAAGGAGAAGAAGCAGAGCCACACTGGGCAGACAGCACCCCCTACAGCCTGGGGGTTTGTACTGCACTGTCACGGCCACTGGAACTAAAGTCATTATGTGTTTACAAAAGGAGTTTCGGTACTTCACTGTAGTAATCTGTGAGTCACTAAAGATGTTGATATCTTTCATGCACTTTTTTCCCCATTTTATTCAATATTTTTGTCATTGCTACTGTTGTTGTCTTAAAAAATACAAAGAGGAACCACGACTGGAAAAGGCATTAGGAATGTTTGGAATTGGGAGGGTATTTTATCTCAGTTGTAGGTTATGTATAAATACTACCTCTGGGTATATAAGTACAATGTTACACACACCTGCAATACTATATGATTACACAGACAGAAAAACAGCAAAGACCCTCAGATAAACAGGGAGCCCAATACAACTTTGGTCCTAATGTCAGTCTTCTGTATGTGAAGGCCCCTGAGACAGTTGTGGAAGCAAGTCAGGTCTGAATGCCATGTAGGTCGATTGAGAAGGTGATGCAGCATGTGAATATATGTACTGTCTTTGTGCAAGCAAGACAGTAAGGAAGTATTCTGGTACCAGGGTGTTGCTTTCAGGTTGTTGGCCTATTATAGCAGTCACACTCCTAAGACAGTAGAGGGGAGACAAAAGAGAGGGTTCATTGATTTGACAGTAGAGCACAGCAAATAAGAGCAGACTTGGACGAGAAGCTTCAGACCTGCAGAAACCCAGAGGATGTGTGACGGTGGAGCATTTCTGGAGCGTGAAGACGTGCAAAATGTGAGGCCCTGTCGCTGTAATAGAAACAGGAGGTTCTGTCAGATAAGTATTCCAGCTTATAACAGGTGCAGCAAGGCTAGCTGTGGAGTTTGGCTGAGGACTGCGGAGATGTGTGGAAACCAGAATGTTGTCCGAAAGACAAGTGAGGTGCAGATGGATTTCTCTGGTCTAGGTGGTCCTCCTTGATCCTGAAGTTTCAGGCGCTTGAGTGAGGCACAGAGGCCATCTGGCCTCCTCTTGGTTCGGCTTTCTCAGCCTGTTTCGGAATGTCTTGCGAATGCAGAGAAAGTGACAGCAGTGATGAGCGGGCATTCACAGGAACAGATCTCAGCTCACAATACCACAACACCATTGGTCCAAAAAGCACAGCGCTGCATCTCACCTAATGTGTGTGACTTTGTCCTCATGACTGTGTGTCAACCCAGAGTTTAACGTGAGAACAGCCATAGAAGTTCGATTTATTTGTTTGTATTGGGATAACATTGTTTAAGAAGGATTTACTCCTCATGATGGGCTTGTTTGGGATATTTGATGCCTTTTTAGGCTACAGCAAGGCCAGGCTGGTGTGTGGCTGGGATATTCCAGAGATGGATTGTCCTGAGTGGGTCACTTTTGGAACACAGGCATATTTTGGGTGCCTGCATCACACCCACAGCCATGGAGTGCTGGTCCTGGTTGGAAGCTGATCTGGACTACAGTCGGAATTATGATCTGGAGTAGCACTGGACTACAGTCAGAACTATATGCCCCTGGGTGGAGCAGCATGGAGGGTTACCAGAAACAACCTTAAAATTCTTGGTCTAAACCTAGCCACAAAATTCAATTTGTGCTTCCATTGCTGTAGAACGGTGATTGAATGTTACCCCACCAAATACAATAGTATGTAAACTATGCATAATTATAGCTTAATTACAGCATGATGATATATGTGAACATTGTGACATTTTATTTCCTTAAACACAGCAAAGGTTTATCTTGAGGGAAGTCTCTTGAGCCCCCTGGGAAATATCGTGTGAGTTTGATAGTTCAGCTGTGTGAATTTCAGGGACCAGATTGTGAAATGCCAACCAGCATTTTCATGAGTGTCTCGTTGTGCTGTTGACAGGCTATGGTGAATCTGGCTAAGCCTGATCCTGCTGCTCCACCCTCATTGCCCTGCCCCCTGTAACTGGTACAGGAGAACAGAGGCTGGGGATGTTAGTAACGTACAAGTTCGTGAATGTAAAGCATTTGATGTGAATGTACAGACTATATATACAATATACAGTGAAACGTACAATATACATATATACGTGAATATGTATGCATAAATGAAACCAGTACTTGAATGTTGGTCGGGAGGATAGAAGTAGAAATTATTTTGCAGATAATCCAAGTCCGCGGATGTAAAAATGAAAGAGAGAAATCATTTATTTTTTCACAGATCTTTAAATGAAATGGGGCAGGCAGAGGAAAAAAATAAAAGAGGTACGGTGTTCTTGAGTAGAGTAGGTACTCTATAAGACACTTAGTCCAAATGGATGATGAGTAGGTTGTCTACAGAGGACACTGTAGGCGTAGGGAAAGAACACATCCATCTGGGAATGGATTCAGCCTTTAACTGTATCATAAGCCCCCTGCATACAAAGCTATTCAAGGCACTAACTTACCAAGCCTTAGCCTCATGTGAAAGTCTTAAAACACAGACTTGAAACTCCCCCCAGTGGCTGTCAATGCTAAAGCAGTTCTGAGATCTGAGATAACCCTTTTTAAATTTACAGCAGAGAGTATAGTGCAACAAATTTCATCCATAGTAGCTGTAGCTCATGACATCTCAGCAGGACTCAGTACAGCAGATATTTTCACCTGGCAGGAAGGTACTGTAGTATAGACAGGCAACAAATGGGATCTCTGTGAAAATGCTTTGCAGAATTTCTTCAGAGGGTTTCAAACAGAATGAAGTTACCTGTAAAGGCATGAAGCTTGCATTTGGGTGCAAACAGAGTCCTTGTATGCTATGTGCCCCTTAGCAGCACAAAAATGAAAATGTTTGTAAACACTGTAAATGTCATGAATGTATCACCTTGTATTTCACTCTGTTTAAGGGGCTTCTTGTAAAAAGGTACATTTTACTGAGATATTTAAGTCATGTGCATAGCAGTATTTGAAGAGCTGTAATTAGGGAAAGGCTACAAAAAAATGATCTGCTGTAAACTGTATTGTAAGAGACTTTAGTTTTGCTTTGTTGCACAGAACAGGTTTCTTTGCATGGTCTCACTTTTTTTCTGGTATTTGTGCCTTTTTAATCTCAAGAAGTAACACACTTTGTTTTTTCTTCTAGTTATTCTTTTTGGTCAGCTACATAGAGCTTTTATACATTTGCAATCTAATCTGTGTCTGAACATTTTTTTCATAAATTGTAAATGTTGTACAGAAAATAGTTACTATTTGTATTCATGTGCCACTCATTACACTTTTAAAAACGAATAAAAAAAAAGTCTTTTTTACAGTTTTAAGAGAAAATGACAGGATGTCATAGAGATTGTGTGTGTCCACAATATATTTACAGCACAATGTTTTTAAGTTGTTGGTTTGGGACAGGTTCACTTTTATGGATTCCGTCTCTCCTCTGTGACGCCCTGTTTATGACTGCGGTGTCTGTTTTGTTGTTATAGTTTTCATTGTCTCATTTAACTACTTTTACGGTTTTGTCAGTGTGCAATTTGCTCTTTCTTCACAGTCATCTCTTGTTTTAGGGATGGGGTTACAAGGCAATATTACTTTTCCCCATGTTAAACCAAGGTGTGCTGACAGAGGGTCCTCTGTAATCACTCTCTCTGTGCCCACCAGCCCAGGCACTTCAGTACCTGCTATATGCAAGCTTGTCCTTATGCCTTTCCACAGTTCATCCTCTTTGTGGTGGCAGTAACCCATGTCCTGATATGGCCAGTGCAGAGGCCTGAGCAGTGATGTCAAACTCTTGTTTGGTGAGAAAAATATTTACAACCACATTCCCCCACACAGCCACAAGCAGGTACCCAATTTGCTACCCCCATGTTTGTAAGATGGCGGATTATATTGTCTTTTTGACCTGTTGGATTTGAAATGTGAAGTGGGTCAGTGCAACACGAGGAAGCAAAACACCTGAATTTCCTATTTTTTTTAAAAGCTGTCTACATGGCATCAGTCAGTCACTTCCTCTCCTTCCCCAAACTATCCAAAGCTCTGGCAACCCCAGTTCAGCACTGGTAGTTCAGTGGTTGGAACAGCAGTGGGGGTAATATTGCCTGGTCAGCCCAACAAGAGCATTGCTTTAGTTCTGTAACCCTGCCACTTTCTGTGCTAATTTACCACCTTTGCTGCACCACAGCACCGCCCTCTATTCATGGTTTTATATGAACACATCCAGGAATGGCTGATGTGAGTCCTTATAGGTAGTTGTGATGTACAAACTTCAGCTGTAAATAAAATTATTTGCTTTGGCATGATTACAGGGTGTGTTTTGACTCTTTTGTATTGATTTATCAAACACAGAAACAGATGCATATCAAACACAGTCCCTGATTAATGCAATGACTTAATTAATACTAATCTCAATAGCAGCATACTTTCCTTAAGCGCTTGAGATATTCCGCTGCATGTGTGGGCATGCATGCTGTGCAGGCTGTATAATGTTGACCTATATTTCACTGTAGTGAAGAATGACAAGGGCCTTGGGAGAGTAAAGGAAAGAAATCCACAGGAGCCAGTGCTGAAACATGGCCTTGCAGGATTCACTGAAAGCAGGGATTTATTCAAACATCATCACAGGCTCCCACAAACTGTTTACCCACTAACACAAAAGAGGTATTCTCATTGACTTGCCAACGGCTGATGTTACGCATTGCTGCAAACGCTCATTCCTTTACAGTCCAAGTTACAGTAAACCCATCAACTTGCAAAAATCATTCTTCTGGTACGTAGAAATAATTCACAACACTCCCTAGCTGTGTACATGCATCTTGTTCCCCTGACTTCATCCCTGTTGCTGCTAAAGTTTGGTTGGAGTTGAGCAAGGCGAACAGACTGCAGAATTTAATCAGAGCTGACCCCATGCCCTCTGTAGGGGGCACCTCCAGGGTCAGGACTTCAGGCTTGGTGGGAAAAGACAACGTGGTCAACGTCCACCGATTTCGAGAAAGCAGGTAAGCTACTAGTCAGCTGTGTGACCTGGCTAGCTCTGTCGCCGTCACTCTCGAGACATTATCTTTGAATTAACATTTACGATCTCTGGGTACAAATTTGTCTGTACCGGCTTGTTTGGTCGTATGCATACGTATGCGCTGATTGGAATGGGGAAAATGAGCAAATTAGAGAATGAGACAGCTAAACCGACGTATGCCTGCTGTGGCTAGTTATTTTAGCTGATGACAGGTTGTGTCCGGCAAGCTAGCTAGCTGGACAGATTACTGTATTACTGAAACATAAAACCGTCTGATCAATCTTACCTAGATCGGAGTTTAAGTGTAATCTGTCGGCTGCCAAGAGTCAGGAAATATACAAAGTTCCATTTGTGTGAAGCCAGCTAGCTAGGTAGCACTGTATGTAGTGTCAGCTAAGTGGCTATCATGCTCGCAAGAAACCAACTTTCTTTAATTTTTTTGGTAGCTGGTTACACTAGCTACATGATTTAGAAGGCTACCGATTCCTTAAATCGCTGTAGTTTGAGCTATTAGGCTTGATTATGAAATTTCTAATTTTGTGGGGCACGGGCAAAGGAGCTATATCTGCTTCCATAGCACGTGTTCAACCAGACCCAGGTGTACCCAGTTCTACTCTCGACACCTCACCATTTCTTTGCTGATAACTTTGAATCAGATTGTATCATAATTTATATATTTAAATATTAACTGTAATCAACCTAGCGAAATCAGTGTTATTCTTTTTTTTTGTCCACATCGTGGAAGTGCATGCTTCATCAATTGGTGTACCTTTGCTTATGCCTTATGTCATAAGCTAGGGTACAAAAAGTATAAAGAGCGGGCCTGGAATAGTCTTTTCTCACTAGCAGATGTTGGTCTGGTCGGGTTGCACGTTGATTGTGAGAGGCGAAACTGCTGCGATACGTCTGCGTTGAGTCTTTCCTTCCGCTCAGACAGGCGTGGAGCACAGAGGTAAAGTGACGTGGGCGTGTGCGACGCGTGATGTCCCAGACATGTCATTCCTCAGTGACTACAGCAGGTACAAGCTGTTCGGCGAAAAGGAAAAAATCCCAGAGGAGGAGATGGAGGAGGACACTTAAGGCCCTCGGAGAATCCCAAGCCAACCTGAACCATCCTCAGGAAGAGGAGGACTGGGATAAGGACGCCTATAGCTATGTCTATGGTGAGGAAAAAGAATGGTGGATAGAACTACCACAATACCTATGCTCTGGAGCCTAACAGATGGAATTTATAAAGCAACCAGTTTCCCTCTTAACCAAACAAAATGGCCATACTGCAACAGTGTAGTGATTTACATGCTTTTCAGAGCAAAGAATTTTGTTATGAGAACTGCAGAGAACACTCTTGGTTTGAATGAATAAAGACAGCTCTTCCCGTTGAGTCTGATGGGTTGAGTAATGTAATGGTAGAATATAACTGGTAGTTTGCTTTAATTTGAATACTGATAAATTACTCATGTTGTTTTTGTTAACATAGATAAATAGTTCAAACAAACATTCACAAAAAGGCTGTTGAGCAAGTCATCATGAACAATGTACTTCGCATCGTGGCTGCACCCATTGAACTCTCTATATCATTACAAATGTAAGAAACTATGCACGTGAGGGTCATGAGTGTCTGTGTCTGTGGCGACATTGCTGTTAGTGGATATATACAATAAGGCTAATATTTTCCACTTATTTGAAATATAACAAACACACATTCAGTGACATTTTCTTCACCTAAAAATACAAACTTGCAAAAGTTTGACCGCACGTGCATTCTGCCAAGGAAAACTCTGTGCCACTCTAACCTGGCCCAGCGCTTTGCAGTCAGCACCGACATGCTCCAGGTTACATTGCATTACATTACATTCATTTGGTAGACCCTCTTATCCACGACTCCCAGCACAAAATAACAGAAAGCGTATCCATTCAATTTGAATGAGCAACAGTGTCAGACCAAGCTAACAACACTCCCAAGTCATTGAATGTGGGCATAACACTATTCAAGCCATGTCACAAGTTAATTTGTGCAAACTGATCAGATGAGGGAAACCAATTATGCTACCATTCGTCACAGTCACTAGATTAAGTGACGATCAGTTTAAGTGATGCCGTTGGCCGAAATGGCTTATATCTCCGTGCAGCCCTGCATCGGGAGTGCCGTGGCTCGTGTGAACCACAAGCATCATTTTGGCCTCGGCATGCGTCACCGGAAAGCGGAAAGCGTGCATGACCATCCACCCTCTGCTCTCCCCTCTCTTCCACCCCCCCATCCCCCCCCCCCCCCCCCCCTCGCAGACTCTGAGGACGTGATTTGCCCTCGTATGCAGCAGATGACCCTGAACCACGTCCAGCACCACAGCTCTGCCCATAACCACTACAGCCCTGCTGCCCACCACGCCTCTCCCATCGAGTGGGTCCGCAGCATCCGCCACGTGGTGGCCGACCAGTTTGTAGACGCTGAAGAATAAGGTCACGTCCAGTTTCATTTGTTTTTAACCATGAGTGCATCAAAGGAATTTTTTATTGTTCCAATGTTTTCATTTCAATCATCTTCTGAACGGAAGATTGTTTCTTTTAAGGATTCAGTGTTTGATTACTTTTTTTTTCTTGGTCAAACCGTTTTCCTGTGGTAGGAAATGGAAAAGCAGTAGTTTTAATCTTACTCTGACGTTATGCTCCCCAGCGGTAAACAGATCTGTGTGGGTTTGTGTTCCTTTTTCCATTTTGATTGGTGCCTTGTTTAGGAAACAGTAGAAGGCATTGAAAGACAGGAGGCAGATGTGCATGCAGGGGGCTGGTTCATTGTGCTGATTTTTGTTGCGTTGTCAATATTCTTTCTCAATGCGAGCATGTGGACGAGACCAGTGATGGCAGCCGTGTAAGTCATTGAGTTCACTTCTGAGAGGCGAGAGGAAGCGGCAGCCATCTTCCCACTGTGCCCTCTCCTGTATTCCCAGTGTTTGTCTCCTGCAAAAATAAACACAGCATTCCACCAAACTCTCTAGTTTAAAAAGAGGTGTGTATGTATCTATGCGTGTGTGTGTCTGCACCAAAATGTAGTACTACAGTGACGCTGGTTAAAAACGGGAGTTACTTCGAGCAGGTTCCCAGTATACTGCAATTAAAACAATTTTAATACGTCGATCGAGAGAGGCAGTGCTTTCATAAGGTCTTTGTGGAAACACTGCTCCCCTTCACGCTGAACAGCATGTAAGGGCAACAGACTGTGGCTAAAATGTAAGCAATTTCTTTTCAGTGAGAGTCTAGAAAATATTTTTGGTATGGTTGGAACCAGTTTGTGAGCAGTTCGTGTCATACTTAAAAATGCTCATCGAGTGGAAACTTCCTTTGGGCGTGGAATAGAAATAGGAGTGTTGTGTATTTCTTGTGACTACCATTTGTAGCTCTGTTGGTAACCAAAAAACACATGTATGTGTGATATTTCACTGCTCTTGAGGCCAGAATTAGGCAGCTAACCTTGGTGCTTGTCAAGGATATGTTGCAAGTTATGTCCACTAGATGGCAATATTGATTCTATCAGCATTCGCTCTGCAACCAATACAGCAGTAAATCATTTGAACAATGTTCTTACTTGTTGACGCCTTCTCAACATGTATTTTATACCACTGGTTGTGCAGTGCCAGTCATGATTTACATATGTGTTACTCCATAATAAGTGTCATTGTTGGTGGGGTTGGCTTTGGGTGTTACAGGACATGTGCGCATCTCAGTAGGAGAACACTACATAGCATGATGAGCATTGTCACCTCTAGTATTGTTCCTGTTGACTCTTAAATGAATGTGTTCTTTATTTATTTATTTTTTAATGATGGTTGTATTTTCCTTGTGTCATTTGTCAAAATTCAGAATGTATTGCTCCACTGTTTTCACATCTTTGGTTTTAATAAGTTAAAGTGGCATGTTTTGTGGCCGTATATTACATAAATCTGTATATATACAGCACATGTGCTCTTGGTGGTATTGATGGTACAAGAGATTGTTTTAGATAATACAGTGTGTACTGGAATGCTGTGTGTAGCTGCCAGGTGCTGATGTTTAGTTTGTGGAATATCTCGGGATCTCAAAGGGAATCCTGGTATTTCTCACGGATTAAAATTCGAAATGAGATCATCTGTTGGAATAAGGAGCCACATTCTCATTTGCGTTCACATGGTTTAATTTTCATTTTAGGGCTGTTGTGGAGAGTATTATGAAGTCAGTGTTGTCTGGTGATGGTGCCTTCACGGAGTCAGCAGGGAGCTGCCTCAGGTACTATGTGCGTGACAGGTAGTGTGCTGGGGAGGAGGCGTGTACATACAGAGAACACAACCTTATAATAAAATGCATTGCCAGCACCCGTTTGTAAGTAACACTCAGCCATTTTAATTACGATGCCATCAACAGGGTAGTATGTCTCACGGATGACAAGGAGAGGTGCTGTCCGCACACTGCAGAAAGAAACACATTCACAGTGGAGGTGACCCAAAAAAAAAAAAAAAAAAAACCCAGCACCAAACAGGTAATAGCAGTTAATGAGTAATAGTGGGTAACATGCTTTATTTCAGCAGGAACTGAAAGCTTTATTTGTCAGGCGGCCTTTTGGACCTCCTGACCACATCCTGAGTGGAAGCTGCGGGAGGGGATGACCGGCTCTGTTCCCAGCCGGCCGCAGTTCCGCATCTCAGCTCCACAGGCCCTCTGAATCATCAGGCACAGCCTTTTAATCTGGACCAAATGCGTCCGGTAATTAAATCTGTTCATTGATTAGAACTTCAGGACTGCACAGGAAGGCACCGTTTTTCAGGGAACCGGTGTTTGATCAGCCATAGACTTACAACACGCTACAGCGGAGATGTTTCCAGGAACGTCCAACTTCTGATCAGCCCACTGGTCAGCGCTGAGCTCCGTGTCTGTAAAAGCGAGTGTCTCAATGCTGGGAGTAGGAGACAGTGCAGTGTGCCGGAGGCCAGGCGCCGGGTCACAGCTCCTGGAGGTGTCTGGAAATCTGCAAAGCGCCTGGCTATCCGGGCCCCTTGCATAACTATACAGGGTGCCACGGGAGGCTGGCGCAACGTGGCCCCCACTTGGCCAGGGCGTGAGCATTCAGAGTGAGCCAGACTTAGAGGATTTCAGAAGCTAAGATTAAATTTCCACATATTCCCCTTTTAATATGTTTAATGTAAATGCCACAAAGAGCAGCTGCAGCACAGTGCATTCTTAGATAGAACTACTCGGACCAATCCCTTCAGGTTTTGTTGCTGTCCTTTTCACAAAAATACATGAAAGTCCATGAAAATCTTAGTGTACCTGTTCAGAAGCGCCAACATCCTGTGCATCCCTGCTAAGAAATATTTTTATGCAATCTGTGTTAACGACTGCTTTAGCAGAATGGGTGGAATAGTCTGATGCCAGATTGCCAGTTCATTTTTTTTTCTGTGCTGAGTGGTTTAAATGATACTGTTTGCTCGCATTACTTGTTATGCAATCAGTTACTCTGTTGATTTCTTTTCAAAGTTCAAAGCTTATTGTCATATGCACAGTAAAGAAACAAGTTCTCTGTACAATGAAATTCTTCCTTTGCCTTCCACTTATGAAAGCCGTTAAGAGTAAGAAGTACAATTAGGTAAGAAAACACAAGAATTTAAGAAAGAAAATATATAAAAAGGTCAGAGAGTGTAAGAAAAATAAATAAAGGATATATACATTAAATGTGCAAAAAGGACATCAGTGCAGTGTAGGATGTGCAATGTTGATGCAGTGTCAGTTCCATATACATTAATAATGTGCAATATCAGTTCCAAGTATACAATATGCAGCAGGAGTAGTAGTGCAATAACCAGTAGTGCAGGTTTATAGTCCCATCAACAGTTCTGTGCAAAATGCGTATTTTGCGTGCGGTTGGTTGCGGTGTGGGTGTGTATGTGTGAATGTATGCATGGGGTAGGCCGGGGAGGTGTGTATTTGTGCATTTGACCTATTCAAGAGTCTGATGGCTGTTGGATAGAAGATGTTCTGGATTTCACACTTCTGTACCTCTTTCCATAGGGTAGACGTGTGAACAGTTTGTCTTACAAGTAGCTGTAAAAGCAAGCATAAATATAACATATTAATGACTAAAGAAAGTAATTAAAAAGTTAGTCTAAGGAGAATTTATTAAAACCTAATGTCATTTGTTTTGTCCCAAGTAGTCCATGCCCCATGGGTACCCTAGATTGACAGCCACGGCTTCAGATGATTCTTTGGTCTGCACCGTGGGAAGCTGTCCATAAGGAGGCGCTGTTGTGCAACCCTGCCGATCAGATGTTGCGCTTGCAGATGCATTCTCATGCAGCGATCCGTGACGTTTGTCTAGCGCAAGAACATTCGGGTGTCTGGGTCAAGGTGCTAGATAATGAGACTCAGCCAGACTGGGCAAGCAAGGCTGCAAGATGGAGCTCACTAAATAAAAATAGACACGTTGCGAACACATACACAAGAGAGGGTGTCTACTTATTCCTCCCTTTTTTATTTGCTTGTTTTAGGGGCAGCACTCCAGACAGTGATGTATTTGTATATCTAGAGCAGCGGTGCACTAGGGTCACTTTGGTCTCAGAGTGTTCAGTTGTCTCTCAGGTGTCACTAGCTGCGGTATCTATTAGCTTTTAAAAGGACTGGCAAATGTTTAGATTTATTTAAGGAAAGATAAATTTGTTGACACATTATAATGTGACTGCATGCCAATGATGTCTTTAATGTCCTCTTGCTGTCATTGGAGTTAAATTGAGATTGAGCGTTACGTGATAGCATCGGCACATGCTTCTGTATAGCGCAGGTGACAGATTGTATCTGCACTCGGGTTGTATGACAGTGCAGGTGAGTGTTATTTGTTCCTCATGTTGTCATTACTGCCTTTGACTGCAATGAGGAACCATGCATGCTCATTCCCAGCATTGCTTTATGCCTGATAAGTATGCCAGCTCCCACGCAAATGGTACGAGACACATCGGGCAGGAATGCGCTTTTTAAATAAATTATGCATGGTTTGTATCACAGCTGTCCAAATCCAAGGTTCGTCAGACCTCTTTTCCTGTTGAATAAACCTTTCTAACACACTGCCCTGTTTTTGGTTCCCTTAAATGTTTTGCTTTTGTTTTTTTTGTTTTTTTTCCCCTGGTAGTGGTCACCAGAGGAGGAAAGGTTTGCCTGAACTGCACAGAGCTGCCTGAATGTACAGGCTGCTTCAGGGGTTATAAATGTCTGCCATCTCAAAGTTGACATCTATGACTGTGGGGTTTGTGCAGATCTAATTTTGTGACCTCTAATTCTCTCAATAGTAGGGAAAAGCCTCTGGGTTTGACAGTTGGAGGCACAGCTACAGTATGTCCAAGTGACTGGACCACGCAAACCTTTTTATCACATTGTGTCATAATGACTACGGGCATTGCATTAGACCAGAGCCTTTGGGATCATGAGTGTTATGTGGCCTAACTGGTGGCAGGAGCGTGGAAGATACTGGGGCTGAAGTTGTTTGGGGGAGTGCCGCCGCTGTCGCTATGCCAAAGACACTGCCACGGTCCCCTCTGCCCGCTTTGGCAAGTGCTTCATCACCACGCCACGGGAATCTGGCACCGGAGCAGGGCTGAGTGAGGTCGCCACTCGTGATTGAGTGCTCATAGGTGTGGGTGACCTCCTTCCCTTCTCTAACAAAAGCAGGAGAATGAAGGAAAAAACTCAACTGACTGGGGCCTGTCCCAGTTTCTCTCCTCCCTCCGCTGGGTGCTGAGATAGTGCTCTGCACACTCCCGGCCTGACACTGTTCTCAACCGGAGAGACTGCTACTCCAATCAGACCGAGTCGAGGAGTTGGCTTCATTAGCAGGTGTTCCGATCTCCCCCAGAGAGGTGCGCATAGCACAAAGCCACACTTTTCGGTTGGGGCGAGTATCGTAATATCTTGAATACTGCAGTCTCGCAGCAGCCTCAGGTCAAAATGCGAAGCCTTTTTTTGTTGTTTGTTTGCTTGCATATTTGCTTGACAAGCTACTCAGTCTTATTTTTTTTTTTTCAATAATGAGCTTTTGACTTCACGCAGACATCCTTATTGGGAATTTTGCGCCTCAGCGTGACCCAGGTTAGCCTAGCGGGAGTGCATGGCCTTGCAGCATGAGGACCGTCTTGAACTAATCTGAGCGTGTGGGTGTGTTTCATGTGTACATGCTGATGGTAGCGGCTTCCATTGAAATGTCATTTCCTAGTAACTGTGAAGTAATGTGTGTGTATAATAGAGCCGTCTTATCTGGGGAAGACAGGAGGAGTGGGGGTGGGGGGGGCTTCACTGCTAGCGAGGAGTGCAGGTCTGTGCTGTTCTTCAGGGACCTGGCACCAGAGGGGGACTCCCACGCACCTCTCCCTGCTGGTCTCCATTAGAGGACCCTTTCATCTCCAAGCTCTCAGCACCACCTCCCGCCTCTCCCTGTGCAATTCACCAGGCATTCTTCTGCAGGAGCAGGAACACTCAGCCCCTCCTTCCCTCCTCTTCTCTCTCTCCCTCTCTCAGGCCACAGTGCAATAATGTAAACCCGGCTGGAGTTTATACTTGTTCGTAGAAGGACAGGACAAGGACAAGGTCATCATGAGTCTCTTGGACTGAGACAGATTGGATGACAGTCCAATTCCAGCAGGGAATGGTGACCTCTGTGTCTCAGCAGATTTCCATATCCAGTCTTTGCTGCTGTTTGGCCACCTAATGGTAATAGTAATAGTAAGTGCCTAAGTAGGGTCATTATCATGCAAAATGACTGACGTGCATCACCCTTAAGTTGGTGTCGAAAGTTGCATTGGTCTGAGTGAAGAGAGTTTTGGTCTGATGAAAACCACTGTACAAATGTAGTAAGCAAGCTGCTGGCATAGTTCATAATCATCAGATAGTCTGGCTGGGCAGATGGGTTGTCGGCTGTAGCGTCCATGCGCACCAGCAGTGGCCCCGTGCAGCAGTGCACCTGAGCAGTCTGGCGCTACCAGAGGTGGCAGCATTGCTCTCCGCGTGTTGGCCCGTCTGTAAGCGGATCTCCGTGGGTGTCTGCTGATGAAGCTTCTCTCCCAGGGAATCGGAACAGAGCTTAAAAGTGTTTCCAGGAAGCCGGAAGACATCCTCAGGAAGGCAGGCTTGAGTTTCCTGCAGGTTCGAGGTGGAGAAAATAGATCAGCAGCCCCTATAAATCTGTCCCTTTGGCGGAGGTCCACGCAGAAGGAAGGTGCACCTTCAGGACGGGAGAGAGCCACAGCGAGAGAACAGCATCTGCCTTCACCTTGTGCGTTCTCTCACTAGGATAGTTGTATGTTTACCTTGACTTGTTTTTACTTTCATGAACTAGTTGCATAATGTCGGGTGCAGAAAGATGTGTATGGCTCCCTGTCACATTACCTACAACTGTCCTGCCGTTCAGCTATGTCGTTCTGCACATCTTTGCAAACCTTTTTACAATTCAACACAGAACACATTTGAATTACAGGAACAGCCTGTCTTTTTCATTTTGCCCCTGTGTATAACAGAGTTGTAGTGCATCGCAGTAAACAGCTCTAATGCATTAATCACCATTACACAAAAATAGCTCATGGCTGTAGTGCGTTGCATTTTGTGTGAAATTGTGTGTAATTCTTGAGACGTTTTGAGGAGAAGAAAAAGCATAGTCGTTTTGCTTCAGGTGACCTTCTTTAGATGTTTCACCAGCTAGCTTTTTTCTAATCTAGATGAAGCCTTTATCATTCCTCAAAAAATATGAAATTGTGTTTTGGGATGTGCCAGAGTTTTCACTGGTGTCCCTCTGTGTGCAGAGATTGCAGCGGTGCAGCTGTGAGTGAGCTGGACCCTGTGAATGTCAGCGCAGAGGAGGGGAACTCCAGTCTGGCCGGGCGTGGCTCCTCCACTCCCTCCATCTGATGAGTCAGAGAAACGTGCTTCTCACTCCTGGGGAATTCTGCCCCATTTCTGCTGGCAGAGGCGTCCTCCGCTCGTGAAACTCGATCGAAATTGACAGGAGGTCCGCAAGAATCATGTAATTGGGGACGTGTGATTTATGATTTTTCTCCTTTGGAGTCAATAATGCTTGGTGTTAGCGAACGCGCTCACCGATTATAAAAATGCTTAAATGAAGTGCCAGCATGCCTTGGCTGAACTCCTCTAATTCTCAGTGGAGTTGTAATTATTTCTTGACGCTCCTTGGCGTTTCTGTTTGAATTTCTGTCTTCAACAAACAGGAAAACATTGGACGGTGTTGCTCCAAACGGAGCCAATGGGAGAGCAGAGCTGTTGTTGTCGAGTGACTGTGTGCCTGGTCCCGGGTGGGTCCCAGGGTGAGAGGAACATTGTGTTATGCGCTGTGCGCTGTACCCAAGGGGCTGTGTTCACCCCAGCATTTCTGCCCTGCCACCTCACCCCACAGAGTCACTGTGGCTGCTTCCCAGCTCAGATTCTACTGTTACAATGCAGGCACTGAACCCAGAATCGCCTCAGTAAATATCCAGCTATATAAATGGGTAAAATGTAAAAAATTGTAACCTATGTAAGTTGCTCTGGATAAGAGTGTCTGCTAAATGCCAGTAGTGTAATGTCATGTCCCCCCTCCCACAGCAGCCATGTATTTTCTAGTAGAGTGCGTACATTGGTGCTATACCGCCTTCCCCCGCCCCCTCAAAAAAGTCTTTTTATTTTTAATATAATGATGGTAAATCAGCACAATGGACTGGTCTGTACTGCCGGGAAAGGATTAATACCTCATTCATTGTGCCTGTGTGTGTTCTCAGGAGTGAACAGGAAATGGGAGTGTGTATGGTTCTCCTGGGGTCAATGAAAGACGCAGCTCCAGTGGGGATTACAGCTGTCTGACCTTGGGCCGATATTAGTATTTCACCCACGAACAATGGTGTTCAGTGCAGACACCACCACACACTGATGTATTTGATATTTGCAGTACAACACTTCTATGGAACTCCCCATGTGAGAGTGGCAGACGTTTGAAGCCCGCAACTGAACTCTGCATCAAATGGCAGACACGCAGACACCATGGATTTAGCCAATGTGCCCCTGGGAAGGGCATCCAACCACAGGAAACCCAACCCATTTTGATCCCGCAGGTGATTGTGAGTAACGGATGCACCACATCAAAGTGCTCACAAAGGCCATTTTGATAACCACCTTGGACCCCTGCTGTTTGATAACTTCATATCAGAACAAACTGGGGCCGTGTACCCATGTACAGTTGAGTAAGCACCTGTGTGCGCTGGCTGTCCTGTCACACTGCCTCCTCATCAGTATTCCTGCAGGACTGCGCTGTATCTGGGGCGGGGCCCTCTGAACCCCACAGGAGACTGCCAGTGTGACAGGATTCCGTCCACACCCGGCATTTAGGCACAAACTCCGCACGGTGAGTCATCTCATTCCTTACATTATTCACTCGCGTCTCGTCCTTGTCCCTCTTTTCCATTTCTAGATCTAGCTCAGCCGGGAGCAGTGAAGCAGTCCAAACTCAAGTCCAAGATGCGACAGGGATACAGATTGACAAAGTGCGGTGCCGTGGGGTGATGGTACAGTGCAGCATGCCCATACGTCATCATAACCTCCTGCGTGCGGAGCCCTGTCGCCTGTCCCGATGGTGACACGGCGCGTGTGTTCCTACTCCAGACGTGCTTAATTGCAGTTAATGATTCAGAGATCTCGAGGACTTTTCTCGTACCCTCGGGCAACGCAAACATTGACAAAGGGACTCAACAGATACACAAACAACGGAGGCTGAGCGATAGCGAGCGGCGATTCCCTCGCCACACGCGGGGCTCTCGTTCATTTTGTCAGCAAGGTCACAAGCAGTGCTCAGGCGGCGGGGAGCTTTCTAATGAGGAGCCTCGGGTCAGTCAGAGCGGCTCCGGGGAATGTCATTTGTCTGTGGCCTTGCGAGCGCTGTTGTTCCGTGGCGCAATGTGAGTTTCTTTTCCTTTCTGTGATTCCTGCCCACATTTTTGGTCAGGAGAATAACCAGCCCTTTTGCTATGTCCCTGATTGAAACGTGTCTTACTTCCTTACTGTACTTACATAATCCCAGGACTCTCTTCCCCATACTGTGTCCCCTTTCTGACTTCTCTCTCTCTCATTTTCATCTGGCAGAGATGTGCTCAGGCGTGCTTTTCGTCCTAATGCTGACTAGCAAATGTATATAAAAAGAGTACATACTGTATCTAAGGACTGCAGCCTCTGTCAGGAGGTCATCTTGTGTAGGTGGTATGTAGGCTTGGCAGGAGCCAGAGGGAACAGATAGGGCAGTTTGTGTGGGATGGGTGCAAGGCCCTGCTTTGGAACTGGAAGTAAATGAGAAGAAATTAAATTGTCGGACATTTTAATCAGTAATGGGCATGGTATGTCTAAGTGCTTACAGGACTTCTGATGTGGTCATTGGACCGCATTGGGACGGGCCTGTGGCGGCTTTGGTTAAGCCAGCGTGGAGGAAGCACTGAGACTGGCGCTGAAGCTTGGTTTCGGCGCTGCCATATTGATCTGGTTATCCCTGAGGTGGGGGTGGAGAGCGAGCGGCAGAGGGAGACCAATCCGGAGCCTTTGAATAGGCCTTTTTGTGCAACAGTGACTCAGTGCTTTAACTCCAGCCTGCGCCCTTGGGGGGGGTGAAATCAGTTGATGTGGTTAAGTTGTTTGGAGTCAGCATTTTATCCAGCAATGTCAAGCACGTCCTCTTTTCTTTTGAATCAACGGTTAAATGCATGAAATAACGTAACACCGCTGCTGTGCACGCAGACAAGTTGGCTACATCCCTGGTTTGTAAGCTCTATAGTTTGGCAAGACTTTATGACCTTTGATCTGTATGAGGAGCCAGACACTTAAGCCTTCATTGGGATTTAAAACCGTTCCAGTGATGTATGTGTCCCCTGTGCATTTCATCATCTAGGCATCATTTAAAATTGGCATGAGTGGTTCCTCAAATTAAGTGCCACAATACTTTGACCTTAAAGAGCTCTTGTTGATTCTGCAATGCGTGATCATGTTTCTGCAACAGTGGTTGGGCCTCTTGTGCATCAGGGCAACATGGAATTAAATGCAAGACCCTGCAACCCTCGCACAAGTAATAGAAGAATAGCCTGTTTTTCTGCAGTTACATATTTAGATCCGCCAGGGTTGAAGTACCCTTGTCGTGTCTCCTGGGGAGAAAGCACAGGTGTTTTCTAACCTCTGAGGACGTGAGGATCTCTCTCTCTCTCTCTTTGAGTTTTTATTTGGTACAATGGAGCCCTGATAGCCTGAAGAGTGCGAAGTCTCCTCTTAATCCCCATCTCCTGCTGCTTGACCTGTAAACACCCAAGGCATTTGTCATGTATTTCAAAACCATCTGACCCAAGTGTGCTAATGCTGCTATTTTAAGATGCTGGCAAAAACTTCTGCTCTATACGCTGGTCATTGGAAAATAGGTTGAGCAGAGCCGGGGCCCAGGGGTACAGTATGCATCTGCTTCACCAGGAGGAGGGGTGGCGGGGGGGTGGGGTGGGGAGTGGCTCAACCCAGAGCAGTCCAGGGGGCTGGACAGTACAAAAGTGGACCGGAATTCTCCTGCTGTTGCAAAACCCACAGACATTATTGCCTAGATCCTCTGGGTCCTGCAATCCCCCTAACTGGCGACTGCTGCTACATGATCCTTTAAACTGCTACCTTCTTTCATCAGTTTCCTGCTCCCTGGCCAGATTGCTGTCCGTTGGGGCGTGCTTTGCGTGCGCGTGCGCATGTGTTCCGAGTGCGCACATGTGCGCGTGTGTTCCGAGTGCGCACATGTGCGCGTGTAACAAGGGTAGGAGTGACATGGGTTTCGAATTGCAGCCCTCGCTTGTCCATATGGCATATAAAGAGGTACGATTACATGTTGCTCACGCATGTGTATCTGGCTGTATATCTGTTTCTGTCCCGGAGTTTTAATGGCCTCCTCAAATTTCCAACTCCAAAAGCAATGGCAGTGGTTATGTTCATACAAGTGAAATAACAATTCACTCAATTGAATCATCAAGGGCTGAAGTATGAAAGTCACACCCCCGCTGGTAGGCAGGGCAGGGAGCTGGGGTGTGTACTCATGGTCTGTTGAAGACACACATTTGTATTTTTATCATTTTTTCTCGTTTACAATAAAATACACAAGGCAGCATAGGCGAGGCACGCATTTTGGAGTGAGTCATTTCTGCAATGCAAGTTTAATCTGGGAAAACAGACCAGAACAGAGGTTGTGAATGTAGGTAGATATAACTGTAGGAGGAAAGCCCACATTTTGACTCACCCCTGTTAATTATCACAGCTATTGTAACTGCTACTCATCTGTGTTTATCAGTTGTTGCTATCTCTGCATCCCCTCTTTCACATCTCATCCTTTTCCTCAGCCACTCTAGGTTCCGGTAAAAAGGCAAACCCTGGGGGCTCCAAGGTGGCTCAGACAGTGAAAGTGCTTGTTCCTGAGCCCTACAGCCTGGTCTCAAAACAACACTAACCAGGAGCCCACACCAGCAGAACAAATTGGCTTCATTCCGCAGGGGTTGGTGGGTAGGTCAGCCAGGGTTGTCATTCTGTTCTCCGCACCCTGGGGCTTGCTTGGGTATCTATGACTCAGATAGGAATAATAGGCTGGGTGCCTCTTAGTCAGAGTTACTCAGATAAGCATCAGGGGGGATGCACCTATATTACTGTTTGCCTCCTGGTGTACTGCTGGAGGAATAGTGTGAAAAATGGTGTGCTAGGTGTATGTGTATCAGAGAATTACATGCACCTCATTCTGCACTCCAGCGTGACCCCAGCAGTGTTGATGAGGCAGAAATGCTTAATTGGTGACCACTAAAGTATGGTTAAAAAAGGAGGGAGAATACAGAGACGCATCCTGTAGGTCAGCCACTGCTTATGGCTCCATAGCAAATACTCCCAGCACCATATTCCAAAAACTGGCTTCACCATCTCACCCCTACTCCTTCTCACCCTCAACCAGGAGCACCAAGACTCCTCTGAATGTTTTTTTTTGCTTTCAATTTGATTATCTGCGAAAAATATGCAATTCGCTATTTTGCATACAAATATGTAGTGTGCTATTTTTCAGACATATATACAGTGCTATTTTGCATGCTTTATGCATGCTTACATATTTCTTGTGTTGAAATGTACAGGTTTGACTGACGGGCTTGAAAGATGAAGGATCTGTCATGGAATTAGCCTTTCAAATGCACTTTTGCCAGAGCCTCCCATTTCATACCGTCAGGACTTTTGACTCCTACTCGCCACTCCGACCATTAAATGTCGAGTCAGTGCTTGGAAAGGCCAAAGATTCTGACAAATAACACCAGGGGAGTTTTTCATATTAAGTGTTAAAGGTCAGTGTTAGAGGTTTTGTTGGTGATTTAAGAAATGGATGCACTGAGCAGCTCAGAAAGAGTGCCAAAAAAGACCACATTACACCTACAGTTTCGCAAGAAATTTGGTTGAATATAAACACAGAACACAGTTGTTTGCCATTGGAAGTCTTTAGTTCTATGTATCAAATGAATAAGAGATATATGTTTTGGAAAATGATTTAAAGCCATCATTGAGGTCATTGTTGGATAGTTTTTCATCAGCCATTTCCAAGGGCCTGGAATCTCTAAAAATGAAGGCAGTATATCCCTGATTATGATATCTGACTGGTTCTCTGACTGTGGTGGTGAATCTCTGTATGTTCTGGGTGCCAAAGACCACAGTGGCTCTAACTTAACTGATGCTTATTCCTGCATATTCAGAGGATTCACTAAGCCTCATCTGAACTGAATGTTCAAAAAGAGTACCACAGGTGTCTGTACTTGGCCCCTGTTCACAGTGTAAATCTTTAGTCTGAATCTAAATGTTATTCATAAACACAAATCTATTATTGGGATGCAAGTTTTTCTTCACCATTGTCTGAAAAACCATTTTCAATGGGTCATTTCAAAGGACACGAAGAGCTTGCATTTGTGGTTATCAGTTAAAATTAATCTCTCTCCTTCTGAGACCTCAGTTGTGATTGACTATAAATATCCGCATATCCTTTATCGTACCAGCTGTTTTACTGGAAGTTGAATGAGCCGGTCACCACTGTACAGGCATTGTAGAGGTTTTGAATGAGATTTTGTGAAAGCTCTTTCTTCCTCTTTCTGAAAAGGTTAAGTGACTCTCGGAGCGCCCTCGTCCCCGGGTGTTTGCAGAGTGCCGGGCCACTCTGCGCCGCCATGAGTAACCACAGGGGAATGTCTTTGTCAGACACAGCTCTGCTTGCTGCCTGGTTCCCTCTGAAGCTCTGTGCTGCTTAAGATGCTGCTTCAAAAGCTTGTCCCTCTCAGCCCCTCCCTCTTTTTTTTTTTTTTTTTTTTTAACCGGCCCCTATCTCATGACCCGGTTTCACAGACACTGCCTGGGCATCACAACTTGCTTCAGAAAAATGCACTCTGGGGCTGGCTAGTTTACTGTAGGATTAGAGTAAGATGTATGTAAGATTTTTGTACGGTTTTAAGGTGCTTGGAGAGATCAGGGCACGACAAAGGTAAACATTTAATGTATAATAACTAATACTTAACTGCTCCCATACGTCTGTGTGGTCTTTTGTGCTCGTCCACGGTTGATGTGTGTGAAATAATACCTTCTGCCGTTCCAAAAACCCTTTCTCGGGAGCTTAGTTAGTCTTAAGCTTCCAAAATTTTTTCAATCAATATTAGAAATCTAAGCCGTGTTTCAACAAAACATCACCGGAATGGCTTCATTTCAAAGGAGCAGCTGAGATGTGTCCTCATGGTATTCCTTCATAAGGAAATAAAAGAACCGGTTTCAACAAAGAGCAGTTCATCTTCTGAACACGTAGCTGTTTCTCACTGTGATTGATTGCCGTCCTGGAGCACAGAATTAGAGCGTGCATGAAGGCATTATTTCAGTATATTTAGCTCTAAGCGATCGGCACAACCTTTTTAACTCAATTTTGAAGCGGCAGAAGAAACCCTGTAGTAAAATATCCTAGCTTGCCTTTGAAGACAACCCTGATCAACTGGTACAGCAGCTTTGCAGAGCTGGATGTTAAAATGATCCCCAGGTCTGAACCGTCCTCATTTGCTCCTCAAAGCATTTATTCTTCATTTGAAAATATGTACATTTGTATTCAAAATGACAGGGCCACAGGCATTATTGAACCAATAGGAAAACATGGGGATGTCTCTCTCTGAAGAGGTGATCATGAAAACCTTCATAAAGTTTTACCTGAACTGGCATGTACTGTATATGTAAAAATGTTCATGCGACATATACAAAATGAGCTTATACTTACAAATATTTGAACTAGGTGAGATGTTAAAATGTTACTCTAAAATTGACTCCACTGTCACAGTTGTGTGAAATCAGTTGGTATGCTAGATTAGATGGTGTTGCTGGAAATAAAAATATATCCATGAAAGACAAAATAACTCCCTCTCCTACAAATATGGAAAACATTTACATTGAGTAGTTTACTGTGCTGTTTTTGGTTTTGTACTGTCCATTAATTTGCATGCATCTGTCTGTTTTTACTTTTTAAGGAATGTTGAGATCAGGGTGTTGGGTTCCTCTGTGTGCATAGTGTGTGGTGGCAATGACTTTCTCTGCCTCTTACCAGTCTCTTCTACTTGCGGAACCTCTTGAATTGTTCTCCTCAGCATCTGAAAGAACCCACACACATCTGGACTGGAGCTAAACTGGCCGGATTGGCCAGGAAATGTAGCTACCTCACTGGAATCCTCCCAGTGTTGTGAGAGCAGGGTAGAACACAGCACGGGGTGCGTGTGTGTGTGTGTGTGTGTGCGCGCAGTGTCTACAGGGTGTGCAGCAGTTGGCCTATCTCACAATACACTGTGTAATAGTTGTGTATCAAGCCAGCTCAGCCTATGCACTCCTCTGTTACTGACCAGAGAGAGGGGATGAGCTCAGATGAGGAGTGTCTGCATGTTTTGAAATCTTCCATTGTCCCAGCTGTGTAATGAGGAACTTGTGATCCAGGGCATAGGTGCTGGCTGGCCCACTTCATTCAGGAATCATGTACTGTCAGTGGATTCACTCGTATAAAATCATTTTAAGGGTATTACTCAAACACGGGGGTAATGGTTTTACTAATTTCATAGTTTCTGACTTCTGTCTCATGTAAAAGTTGTGGAGGGACTTGTAACAGTAAAATAAAAGTGTGTTATTCTTCACGTTTCTGCCTCATCAAAATGACCGGGGATACAAGGAAATCTGCCATTTACAAGGAAAAATGAAATGCATGTAATATTATTGCATGGTTATTATGGTTATTATCATTATTCAGTGCTTACAATGACAGTCCTGGACTGAATTTAGAAAGCACCAAAGTGTAATAAGGATTATTAGAGTAAATCATCTGAATAATTTGCACAGCATTTTCACACACTGCAGTTCATCTCGACAGCCTAGCTCTGCAGGTTTTTGTTTTGCATAATGATATGTCTGCCTCTCTTTGTTTCACTCGGCGGTTAATAGCTGGGATCACCTGCCAAAGAGTGGGCCTTGAGCGTGTCACAGCTACACAGGGGGTTGTGGAGACTGCATGCCCTGAGGCAGTCCAGCTCTACTGTACGCACCCCTGGCCGTGTTCCCAGTTCCTGTTCTCTTCATTTCTGGGTGGTCTCAGTGTTTCAGTGTATGTGACTTTTTCCTCACCTGGACACAACTAATATATATCACTCCCGATCGGATTCCTACAGACGTTTTCATCCAGACCACCGCATGGCTGCTGTGTTTAGTGTGTGGGAGGTGAGTGTGATCAGTATAAACAGTGCGTGTGTGTGTGTGTGTGTGTGTGTGTGCATTTTAAGGTTACCTTGTCTTAAAGCCTGCCCACACATCCAAAAAGAAACACAAAGGTGTCCACGTCACTCAGTGACTCACTCCCCAATTACTCTGTGGGGTCAAGCAGGCCTGTTGGGCATAAGATCTCCCATGAAGTGATTTTTACACCATAATGTCCAAAAAAGACACAGCCTGCAGTAGAGAGGGCTTGTCAGCAAGTTGTGTTGACTTTTGTGTTGACATACTTAAGCTCAAAGTGGATTTGGGATGTGAGAAAATGCTCAACAAACTAATTTATATTCACATCATTATCTTCATTATTTTGCTACGTACCCACTGACAGTATTTTTTCTGACAAGTGAAGGTGTGAAAGTGCTGACCATTGTGGTGTTTTCTCTGACACTGAGAGCCATACAAGCCATCCACTCCTTCTGTCTGCCCTTGCAGAAACTGTTTGATTGGTTGGATGCTTCTCCAATGGAAATGAATGCTCAAACATCTGGCTACTCCAGTGCAATTAATAAAGGGGGCATGTTCAGGTCTGGTGTGCTTTGACTCTTGAACCCAGATCTCTCTGTTGTCTTTTTCAGTTGGCCTTATCCGTTTTACACGTTTAATGTGATCCTCAGTATGGCTAGTAGTGTATTCATTTATTTTTTTGGAATGGACCCATGCATGTGTACCGAATTCTGAGATCAAAATGGTTTTCTGCATCCAATTAAAAGCTGTACAAAGTACAAAACATCTCATAAACTTGATTGCATTGTTGTTATACGCGAAACGTTATTTCAGATAAATAACTGTTTTCCCTCCATGTTGATCTGAGAATGTAGCGCCATCTGTTGGGACAGACTGAAAGCGAGCGTAGACAGGCTCATTCATTTGGCTTGCTATTAGGCAGCAGAGAGTGGAATTTCTCACTTTATGCAACTATCGGTATAGAGACAATGTTAGCATCATATTGGAGTAGATATGTGGTAATAGTGTCATTGCAGAGGGAAGGAGACATACACAGAACAGAACAAATCAGCATAGTTGGAAAGAACTTTATTTACTGTAGCATCCATTGTCATTGAAATACAGGAATGGCAGAAGACGTTGTAGCACGTCATGGTTTCACCACCTTCCTTGCCGTGTTATTTCACAGCCACCCCCACGTCTGTGTTTCAGTGAAAGAGTTAAATTATTTAAGGAGGAGTTTTAGTTGGAGCTGTGCAGGCTGCCTTGGGCTGTTCCTCATATGATACTGCAATGGTGTCAGCTCAAAAAATCTTGTGATTGGAGGCCAGGATACGTTTTACAACACTGTCTCTGTATTGATCCATTCGGTCTGACGCAGTCGTAAAATAAAAAATTCTAATAATGAAAAAAAGGCACATTTTGTTCACGTCGTTGAATTTGATTCATGCATCTCATGAAAACCAACGCAGAAATAAAGAAGCATTCTTGACGGCCTTTAGTGAAAGTCTGCCACCCGTCAGATAAAGAGCTCTGATTAACCCAGTGATCTGCTCTAATTAACTGCACCCCTCTCCTGAGTTTGTGTGATTTATTCAACGCTTTAGTGAATGCCTACAGGATACTGGTTGGGGGAGAGTCAGAGTAAAATCCCATGATCTAAGCCACAGATTCACTTTCACCTTCATCTCCTGTTTGATTAGGCGTCGTCCTGAGTGTTCTGGATTGTTCTAATACGTCCTGTTAGAACAACCTAGAGCGCCCCGTGCATAACATAGTGCAAGATACTCATTTTAACAGACACTCTTCTCCAGCAACTCACAAAGTAGGAAATATAAAGTGCACTTTATACATTTGCAGTAGCAGTGGAATGTAGTAAAGACTGTAGGTAAAATGATGGAACTAGTTAAGCTCTGTTCTTGGCACCAAACTTCTTATGTTCTCAGTAAAATAATGCAAGAACTCTATGAGTGTTCCTTTGCTGTGTATAATATCAAATGTGATTGATTGAATGAATGCCACATTTGGTAGGCTCTGCAGTTCACACACAGGGCTGTACCCTGGATGGGAGCTGAGAGGGACTTGCATTTGTGGGTGTGTGTGTGCACGTGTGCGTTTGTGTGTAAGTGTTTAAACATGTGCTGGACCTGGGGACAGAGCTGTATCTCTGAGTGGGTGCAGGTGCATGGGTCAAGGATCTGGAACGCCAAAACCCTCTGTTCACACCATAGGAGCACTCAGTTCTCTCCCACAGCTGATCTTCCCTTTGTTCAGAGACCTTGAGGTAGTTTAGCAGTTACTACATGAAGTATTACACTGAAGAGCTGAATGAGGTCTTTCACTACAGCAAAATGTTTTAAGGTACAGATGTTTATTGAGTTATTGTTAGTAATTATTATTTGCTTTTAATTTGCAGGTTAACAAATTAAAACAATGGCTTTATATCTGCTGGTGGTATTAACACAGCCTTGAGGCTCATAAAATATATTAGATTATATACATAAAAGAATTTTTATTATATATTATTTATATTCTTTCCATTTTCAGTTCCCCTGAGTCCTGGAAAACCACAAATGAAGCATTACCACCATTCCCTGTTGACTCAGGCAACCAGCTGTATTCTCAGGTGCAATTCTGTGCATTCTGGAGCTGTTGTTTTACCAACAGAAGTACATTAGGCTAAATGATCCCTGCGGTCCAATTCACAAGCACTCGCTATGCTTGACGTGCGATTTATGTGGCATACACGCTAAAGGCTATATACGTACCCATCATGTGATCTCAGTACCCACTCTGTGTCTGCATCCCGCTGGGTTGTTAATGGGGCGATGATCCTCAGCCCGCCTCCAGCGGTCTGCTGGTCTTTAATGAGCTGAGTATCAGTGTGCTTTCCCAGCGAGGAGCGGAGCTCCGGGAGGGAGCCGTAACTCACACTGACTGCAGGCTGGGGTACCGCCAGTGACAGATGTAAACTTGGCCTCGGCCTGGGGGTTGTCCATATTAATTTCAGGGAAAGCTCAAACCTGGGAGTGGAAACCGAATGTGTGTTCTTCCTGCTAACGATCAAAACAGTTGATAAAACAATTACAATGTTTACAATACGGATTATTGCACCAGTTAAAGCCAAATATTGAATACATTCCCCCTCAGAACCGGTTCCAGGCTGCGTGGTTTTTATTTCATCTTTCACTGGCTGTTTACTACTTTTCCCCCCGGCAACTATTCGATCAAGAGCTCCACAATGATAGCAGTTATCTCCCAGTTCACGAGGAAGGGACACCTGCAAGTCATGCACTTGAATACATCTACTGTGTTAAAGAATTCAAAGTACAATGGAAAAAATACATGAGTGAGAAAAATGCTGAAGGGAAAAAATAGCCTCTGGGATTCTGACCCCATATATGTAATATTGAGTGGTAAGGAAAACTGGTTGCTTGAGTGAGCATTCATTGAACAGAAGGTCATCTTTGACATGGATTTCCTTGTTGTTTACAGACATTGTCGATCCCTTGTATGATCTTAGAAAAGCTCAGCAGAGGGTGAGATGGTGTGGAGGTTGCCAGAGTTATATACACAAGAAATGAGAGTTTAGCTGGTGCTGTACATTCACTCTGAAGCAGTAGATTAAGGCAGAGGTAGAGGTACCATCCTTCCCACAGAAGTGACTGTAGAGAGCTCACATTAATCTACTAAAAAACATTAGAATATGACTGTATATTTCTGGCAGTTTTGATGTGCTTGATTTCTGTGTCGTCTTGGGACAAAGATTTCTGACAGGAATTTTCCGCATGTCTGCAGTGGTGTTTTTGTAACACAGTATATTGCTAAACAGGTACAGATACAGATACAGATATATTACAGAAAGGTACAGATGGTGCACTGGCTTTACTTCACCTCTCTGTCCCCTCTTGGTGGGGCTCAGGACAAAACACCCACCTCTTAAATTTGGAGGGCTGCCGCGCTGATATATCAGAGTTGGGTGACAGATGCTGTGAATTCTTGGCTAAATAAAGCTCTCCAGCTCATCAAAAACATCCTCTCCCCTTGCAGAGTTCAGGATGTATTAAGTTATGAAGAAGCGAGTGACCAAAAAGCGCACCGAAAGGTCTTCTCCCCTCTGACATAAAATGAACGCTGACCTACATAGGCCGGCAGCTGCGTGAGGAAAGGGGATCCCACCCGCACCTTGGTGTGTGACCCTGCCATAGTAAATCTGGGAGAGACCCCCCATGTCTTGCTCTGCCACAGTAAATCTCTGTGCCACAGACTTCGCTGCCTGTATCAGTCTGCGCAAGGGGGGGATTTGAATCAGGGTGCAGGATTCCTTTCCCAGTACGCCGAACAGTAAATCAGCCAGACAGGCCCATAGGGGGCCGGATGGAACGCCCATGAACCCAGGTCGAGACCTCAAATGGCAGGACCTGTCATAGCGTATCTGCAGCTTCAGGAGAGGAAATAATGCCCTTCATGCAACGGTTCCCAAAGTACTCCACAATAACGCTCCCTGATTTATTGTTCTTATGTGGCACACACACACCCGGGAGGTCCCTGACAGCCACGTTGAACCAAAATGCTTAGAGCATATCAGCTGCGGTGTAGAGGAAAGTTTGCAAAAGGTACATTTGCGCTTAGTTGCAGCAGCACATGCAAATTAAGTTAGTTTTCACGTAGTGTTAGTGCAAATAATTATAAAATCTACAATGGTGCAAGTTCATAAGAGCCTGACCATGAAGTGATTTTCACTCTCCACCTGCTCAGTTCCAGACATTGCCAGGTGTCTGCTCATGCATGACTTCAATAATAGGCTAATTAGATTTTTTTGTCAGTGTTAATTCTTTAATGGCAAATGCCAAAGTGGGTCTGAAAATGCCCCAGTATACAGTTTTAAATCAGTTTTATCATTACACTAAACTTTTCTGCACACTTTCTAATAATCAATACAAAGTGAACTGGCTGAAATGTACTTTCCCCTCATTTCAATGCAGTTGTACAGCGCATGCCTTTTTAATGCCAGCCAAAGCTTTGAATTCTCAGAATGCAATTGATTCAGTATTCACCATGGGATTAGTCTGGATTCTGACATCTGATTATTTCTAGGAAAAAAGGCCATGACAATTTCTTTCCCATAATTCCTGCTTCACAGATGCAAACAGTGGAGACATTCATGATTTAGAGAAAGCCGTTCCAGTGATCCAATCAAGTGTGCTTCTTCCCGGGGGTTATTTCAGGTTGAATCACATCTCACTGCATAACAATTGCTTCCAGTCTGTGATATGCAAGTCCAAGTATTAATTAACACCTTAAAGGCGGACTCCACCCAGATAAATCACAATTTCATGTGTGGTTGCTCACCTTGAATCACCTGATAATTCCCTCAGCTGCGACGAGCACTGAAATCTAAATATGCTAAACCCAGTTCTGCATTGACTTTCATTTTTACAGTGCTAGTTTTCTCTGTCTGTTTTTGCTGTTAGCATGCTATTTTTTAGTATCTCATTATTTTCAAGGAATTCAAACTTGCTTGCCTGTTAAGAGGTCATTTTTCTCGTGTTGGCTTGAATTGGTCTTTTTTGTTTTTGTGATTCCCTCTGGAAATTCCCACTGTGAGGCCATATGTGACAATCTGACTGAAAATTGTGCCATAAAAATACAAATTGATTGATTGATTAATGATAACAGCATATCTTTTGTCATCACAAAATGCGTGCTGAATGTGTAAATGTCATTAATATTCTTCAGATCCTTCTTTTTATGTGTTACATGTCCTTGAGGTAAAAACCCTGAAAAAGGGAAAACGCTACATTTCATCTTTGTTTTTAATTGAAAGCATTTCACATGTTGGAGCAAGTTTGTTTTTTGAGAGTTCAAGTATGACTCAAATGTGGCTTAGTTTATCCCGAGTTGCTTTTATCTCTTCTTTGCCTTGCAGAAATCAAAATGATTTGTTGATCTGACCATATTCTCTACTTTTCATCGGTTTTAACAGAGGCCTGAATTCACTCTGAATTGTGGCGAGTCTCAATTAGACTTCGCAGGCCTGTGCTGCGGTTGACTACCTTAGCTGGAACCTTGAAACAAACATAAACTTGGAACCTGGTGCAATAACTTGTTAAACTGAAATTCAGAATAAAAGTAACATCCTCATATACTGGCAGAGTACTGTACACAGTGCTATGCACATGCATTTACGTAGTACAGTAAACGCTGCATTGTCAAACCAGGCAGTGCCTGACTGGACAGGCAAGTTCTAGTGTGACAGAGAGAGAGAGAGAGAGAGAGAGAGAGGACGCCAGTGTAAATTATAGGCACCTCATATTTAAAAACGATCCCCGAATGCTATGCGCGCTACTTCAGACCTCAGCGCTGTGTACAGTGGGGTGCAGCCAAGAGCGAAATCTGTGAAATAACAAATGCAGAGCAGAAACAAAAAGAAGTAGGCCATTACTACGAGAAAGACAAGTGGACCATGTCAGTTTGTGAAAACACATTTGGAGCCTGGTTAGGCATATAAAAGGCAAACAGAGGATCGGCACTGTTGATCTTGGAAGGAAAAGCCCCTTTCACAGTCTCCTTCTGAGATGAATGTGGATGTTGGAGCCTGGGTTCCTTAATGCCCCAGGAATTGGAGTGGCTTTCCAAGCAGGCACAAAGCTGGACATGGGTCATGCGAGGTCTGCTGTTGTGTGTGGCAGAGAGCGCATACTGTGGCTTACATCAGATGGCTTTTGTGGTGTTACAGCACGGGTACTTTTAGGAAATGCTTCTGCAAATGTTTCAATAATGGAAAGACAAAAGGAGCTCACCTGCTTTTGATAGCACAGTTGCTGGAGCAGAGGACTGTATGGGATGTAACTTAGGTCACTGATTTGAATCCAGCTCAAAGGACTGTGCTTTTGATTTGGATAAGAAATTCTGCCCAGTGAATAAATGTAAATTTTGATTTATTCAAAACATCATGTTTGTCTGTCATCACCTTACATAACTATGATAGATTACAGTTTTGTTCAGCAGACAACCAGGAAAATATGACAATGAATAAGACTTGCTCAGAAGCTTATACCTTCTTGTTCACAAGCAATATACAAGTTTGTAATGAAGCTTGACATAACAAGAAAACTCAATGGCAACTGCACGACCACAAAGATCAATAAATGTTGTACACACCATTCTTATTCTTCCAAAAATTATATTTTTTCAAAATAATGATATGACAATTTAATTTGTTATATTTGAATGTAATTTTTGGTTGGGAGTATCTGGAAAGCTTTGATTTGGGGGAGTATCGGGAGAGAGTATGGACTCATGCATTGACAGTTTCACCCTAAAAATGTTTGGTTTCTGTGCAAAGTAATGCTTGGAGGACTTCATTTATTAAAGGGAAGCAAGCATAACATTATTCTGAAATCTGACTTCATTTCCTAGACTTCTCTGAGCATAAGGGTTTAAGTATGTAAGACAAAATGTTTTTCCAATATTTAAAGCTCTGCTAATATTTTTTTAGCTTCTCAAATACATTCCATTGCCATTTTTACACAGACAAAGAAAAATAAAAGTGTGATAATTTTCTCACTTTTGAGATTTAAAGGGATACACTTCAGCCTGTGACAACCCAGACATGCGCTTCTCCAGATACTGCCAGGCAGTACAAGAAGAGCTCAAACTCTGAATTTATGTGTTTATTAAGAGCCAGGCAATTTCATGAATTGTGTAGCCCTGGTACGAACTGTGTCAGTTTTTCTTACTCTTTTATTACTTTCTTGCATTAAGCAGAGTTGCACTTTAAAGGGGGGAAATGGAAAAAAAATGTTCACTTTGTGCAAAAAGAAAGAAGCCTCAGCGTCCCCATTTGCATCATGTGAGCGCGATCAATCATCACTAATAAATCTGCAAAATTATACTAGCATTCATGACCTCTCTTCACCGAGAAGTTCAAAGATTGTAATTTTACAGTACACCAATCATTTACTTTTGTTAAACAAGCAATAAAGACTATAAAGGCTTTTGTCACAAGATAAAGCTTGTCCTCCACACAACTTATGCAGACAGCAAAGTTAACTTAGACAAGCCATAGATGATAGTCACAAACTCACATTACATTTCAGCCCACATACCTTTCATTGCTATTCAGAATTTATGTAACAAGCAACCAAATCAATGCTTATATCATCTTTAAATTGCATGTCTCCTTCACTTTTTCTTTGACAGTTGTTTTCCACATATGCACTTTCGTTAAGAGTAGATTCCCATATGTTAAATACATTGCTCAATTAATTTTCCTCCTGTATTATTTCTGTCTGTGAAGAATTAATTTATAGTTTGTTTAAGAGTTCATCCTGTTGCTGCTGTCGTGTCTGGTATTCCTCAGGGCCCCTGTAGGGACTGCCCTTTGAGTCAGCAACATGCCTGTACAGAATTTTCGACCTGTTGTTTTACCAAATTTCAACACAAACCTCAATGGTACAGTGTGTGTTCACACTGGTCGAAGTATATATCCTCTATGTTTCACTTTACTGTGGCAATTTTAAGTAGTCTGTTCAAATGTATCAGCGTTTACCTAAATTTATTGTTGAAAACCTCAATCTGGTGTTTACAGTCAAATACCAAAGAAAGAAAATCAAATTTCAACAACAATAAAAGGCCTTATTCCTAGTTCCTTGGTACTGTAAGCATAGAAGACAAACAGCTCCTCAAATATCCTCCAAAGATTGCCCCTCTCCTCCTAAGACGCTTTACTTGGCCCAGTACATGTAGTTTGTTCCCACTCCATCAAACACAGTGAGGTTCCTCTGTGCTGGGGTTATCACAGGTGACATGGTGCCCTTTCCTGAGACGCAAAATGGTCTGTATGCAGCTCCCTATTCTAAGTATCAGATCTGTTGGGCTACCTGAAGAGGCCCCTTTGACACCATCCCTCCTGAAAGCAGAGCACCAGCTAGACTGAAGTTATAGGGTAATGATCTGCCTGAATGGAGTCTCATGCCCACAGCTCAAGTTTGGGCGTTTTCCCTTGACGAGCTGTGCGGACCTCAGCCAAACCCTCCGCTCTGCAAATTTATGTGTGTCACCTCCATCAGATTGTCTGTGCCGGCTAAAACCTCCTTCTTGTAGAACCTGGCTAAATGATAAAGTGTCAGTGCCAAAAGAACAGCCCGTAGCTTCAGGGTGGTTCATCTGTGCATGGATTCAGGGGTTCCTCCACATCCCTATCACACCATTGCCATTCAGTACCACTCCCAAAAACAGACTGAACGTGTCGGTGGTGATGACCTTGCTCCACTGGGGCAGTCTAGAGAGGATTCTGTTCATAAATGGGCAATACTGAACCACTATGAGAAAGCCTTATGACACCTTTAGGGTACCTGTGGATGTGGGGCTTTGACATTCAATTCAGCTTTCTGAGGGTGCATCACAAGGCTCCAAAAGAAATATATGTATGGCAATCACTGTAAGGCCTAATATATTCCGATATCACTGGTGGTAATGTTTGTTAGCGTCTGCTAAATGAAAATAATAATGTAATGTCCCTGTCCTTGAACAAGGAAACGGTAACAGTAGTAACAACTGAACTCAGTCATACAGCAGATGAGGTACCTCAAGTCAAGGCCAACCTTTCATGTTTTCTATTGAAGTACACTCCCAGACCCAATACACAGCCATATTGCAGCAAACCTTACACGATAACTTGCATGATAACAGCACCATTGCAGCATTAATCCACAAAATGAAGGATAGGGAGGTGCCCACGCCGAAGAGCTCATGGTAGAATTGTTAGAATGGCCTGGGCATCTCCTGGTTTCCATTCCTTCACCTGCTGGGGTCCACTGCCGTTTGAATTTTATTAGATAAATTTGATAAAATGATATCTTCAATTGATCTTTTTCTACATTACTTACAGTAATTAATTCTGGTCCTGGGTAGACGATCCTGAGAACAAGGCAACATTCTGTAAACATGGTATACATATTTCGCATTATGTAAACAGGAACATACACAAAACATTTCAGTCAAAATGAAAGAACTTGGGGCATCTCTCATGACCGCAGTTTGGTACAGACAGCCTTTTGTGTCCATCATGTTGCGGCTGGCAGGATGGCAAAGCGCATGCCGCTGAGCTTGTGCGTAGCAGATGTGGCTTGATGTTAGTGGGGGGCCAGAACCTCTCCTGTCTTTTAGGGTGAGGTGACAGGAACCCTGACATAATTACTTACAAACTCTGAAGCTTTCAGGGAGCACCCCATCTCAGTCCCACAGCAAGACCAGATGTTTGAGAACTGTAACCGTTCTTTTCATTTTGAGCAAAGAATGGGGCAATGCGAAGGGTTTCCAGTACTTGGGTGAATTTCAGCTCAACTTCATGTCGTCAACACTTCAAAGTATTTTTTGACCAGCGATCCCTGACTGACTGATTATCTGGTTAGCTGGTGTAGCATTAGTTGGCTTTCTGGAAATGGCACATACTTTTACATTACAGGCATTGATGTGTTGAGCTGAGCTGGAGGTCAGCATTTTCATTGATACCCCCGGAACCTGGAGCAAACAGTCTGCCGTCTTCGAAACAGAAGCTTGCATTGTGAAAAATCCGACCTTAGCTGAGAAACGCACTAACCAATCAGGTGGTCAGGGAGGGATTTCATTAGTACCAGGGTACTTGAAAATGCCATGACATGATTGCCTGCCAACAACAGACATAACTGAGTCCTTATGTAAAACCCTGTGTGAATGAGAACATACTATAAGGCAGATACATACTCTCACATATGGTTCACTGTACAGTTAATGCAGGGATTTGTTTTACAAAGCAGTTTGAGCAGCATGGTTTCCTGATGTATGAACAAAGCTCAAAATGCCAGAAAAGTACACATCCCGTGGAGGGTCTTCACAGCACTCCATTTGGATAATCATTTGCACTCGATTGGACTGTTTCATACACAAGACACCATTTTCTTAATTCAGAATGCATTGTTCTGCAAAGCAAGCAAGATTATTTTACAACCAATTGACAATGTAGCATTTTGAGCACAAATTAAAACTAAACTTCATAGCATACTGTAATCCTGGACCTCCTACAGTACCAAACCGATTCCACAGTTGTCTGAGAAGAGTATTGTAATAGTTTGTTGCAAATGGAGCACATTAATACACAGCCACTACTTACACCACAATTTCACACTTCTAGTTGTACAAAACCTGCAATGGAGAAGCCACCTGATGAATATACTAACGTAGGTATGTCATGCACATCCTGGTACCTGTATTTGGGAAATACTGGTCAGGAAACTGGGCTTGTAATCCCATAAAAGGCACTTAAATTGCTTCAGTAAACAGCCAGCTATATAAATGGATCATTTGTTTAAAAATAAGCTGCGTAAGTCACTCTGGATTTCTGTGTCTGCCAAGCATATCAAAGTTTTTTTATTATTATTTAACATACACCTACGTGTATGCGTCATAAAGGAGAAAGAGCCAAAGTTTTTTTTTTTTTATCTTTGCACCTAAGGAAATAAATATTTGACAAAGGCAGAGATTGAGAACATGGACTGAGAACTGTGGCCATGTCACCACCTCTGGAGCACAAGCTCCTGCAGCGAGGGGGTAGAGCTTAGTGTGAACACAGCGAGACGAATGTGGTGGCCTTTCACTGAGCTTGGTGTATCGTCTTGGGTGTGACAGATTGCTGTTTCTCACAGACTGCCATTACCGTGCTGCACAAAGAAGTATTTTCAATTAACATAGACACGTGAACAGGGAGTTTACTGCAAGGGTGAATTCTGGATTACATGTGTGAGTTAAAAGTTGTTTGATATTTGATATAGCAAGTATCAGTTCTGGACCCCCTGCCCACTCCACTCAAGGGATACTGCTAGACCTAAAATAAATCTTCACTATTAAATCATCAGTATATTTGGTCCATACCTACAATGAGGAAGGTAAACCTGAAAAATGAGAACATCACATTAAACACACACACACACACACACACACACACAAACACTCATTCACTGTTCCCATGGGGGAGTACAGTTATAACAAGCATTTGTTATATGCAAAGTAGATGCTGTCATTTACTTTGCATGACTTTGAATCAAAGGTGGGGGAAGTTAAGTATGGAAAAGAAGAAAGTAGCATTAACACTCATATTGGAACAAAGACAGTCACCCAAGAAGAGGTGGTCTGACAACTAGCAGCTCAGAGCTTTCAGTTATGCCAACAGTATCCATCCCTCATCGCGACACAGCTCCTTGAGAATATGGTATAGAAGCACATCACTGCTTTGAAATTCAGGAAATGGTGGATTACACAGTTTTTTTTTCATAAAAGAATCTAATCAAGAAACCTGACATTTATTTCGAATTTGCAAAAGCAGATGAGCTGGAAAGTACATGAGAACAAGCCAGCCAGTGATTTCCAGTCAGACGCATAGACTCTGCGTAAATTCAGGATGACGCTCAGTCTTCTCCTGGGCCCTCCATCCAATAGAGAGCAGGCAGAGCCTGTACATTGGCTGAGCTGTTTACCTAACCTCCCCCCCCCCAGAGTGTGCCAACAGTGTGTGTTGGCATTTTTTACAGTGGTAATGAGCTGACACTCCGCCTGTGTTGATACAGTTCAGATTGTCAGTGCACAGGAAGAAGAACAAATTGTTGCCTGCTGTTAAAAGGAATGGTGGCTGGCAAAGGGAGCAGCTGCCATTGTGTTGATGAGGCTCTGTTCTGCTCTCTGATTAAACAATTCACAGGGTATCACAGGATAGAAGAATAAAAAAGCCATGAAGCAAGAAAGCATATCTGCAGGATGGGACACTGTGTATATGGGGTTGCCTTTTTTGTCCCCAGGGTATTTATTGACTTTTTACTCACAGGTACATGAAGTTGCAAGTGGATTTGCCAGTCTTGAAAGTTTCCTGACTTAACCCCTAACAATTTCACTGGCCATTTTAAGGGCTGTTTTTCACCACAACTAAGTAAAACACCTTGGTATCTGTTAAGCTTCCTCCCATTTGTGACATCTTGCTGCCTAACTTTGAAACTGTTTACTCATCAGTTTCAAAATTGCACATAGAAAAAGTAAATATTGTACTTATTAAGATAATCAAAGTAACAAATTAATACAAATAAAATCATTTCTTAAAATGAATGGTACAGTACATCTGAGATTAAATAGTACACACTGTATTCTTAGTAGCTATTATTAGTTTACTCATGGCTATCAAAGTGTACTTGCATGAATGAACAGGAACCCTGATACTCAAAATATGCACACCTAGAAGTAGTGCAAGCCAGAAGCATTTTACAGATTGGTTGGACTATTGTTATACACTCACTGAGCACTTTATTAGGAATACCTGTACACCTACATATTCATGCAATTATCTAATCAGCCAATCATGTGGGAACAGTGCAATGCATAAAATCATGCAGATATGGGAGCTTCAGTTAATGTTCACATCAACCATCAGAATGGCGAAAAATGTGATCTCAGTAATTTCGACTGTGGCATGACTGTTGGTGCCAGACTGGCTGGTTTGAGTATTTCTGTAACTTCTGATCTCCTGGGATTTTCACACACAACAGTCTTTAGAGTTTACTCAGAATGGTGCTAAAAACAAAAAACATCCAGTGAGTGGCAGTTCTGCGGATGGAAACGCCTTGTCGATGAGAGAGGTCAACGGAGAATGGCCAGACTGATTCGAGCTGACAGAAAGGCTACAGTAACTCAGATAACCACTCTGAACGATTGTGGTGAGCAGAAACACATCTCAGAATGTACAACACGTCAAACCTTGAGGCAGATGGGCTACAACAGCAGAAGACCACATCGGGTTCCACTTCTGTCAGCCAATAACAGAAAGCTGAGGCTACAGTGGGCACAGGCTCACCAAAACTGGACATTTGAAGACTGGAAAAACGTAACCTGATCTGATGAATCTCGATTTCTACTGAGCCACAGATGGTAGGGTCAGAATTTGGCGCCAGCAACATGAATCCATGGACCCAACCTGCCTTGTGTCAAGAGTCCAGGCTGGTGGCAGTGGTGTAATGGTGTGGGGAATGTTTTCTTGGCACACTTTGGACCCGTTAATACCAATAAATCGTCGCTTGAATGCCACAGCCTATTTGAGTATTGTTGCTGACCATGTGCATCCCTTCATGGCTACAATTTACCCATCTTCCAATGGCTACTTCCAGCATGATAATGCACCATGTCACAAAGCAAAAGTCGTCTCAAACTGGTTTCATGGACATGACAATGAGTTCAAAGTTCTCCAGTGGCCTTCCCCGTCACCGGATCTGAATCCAATAGAATACCTTTGGGATGTGGTCAAACAGGAGGTTCGCAGCATGAATGTGCATCTGACAAATCTGCAGAAATTACGTGATGCAATCATGTCAACATGAACCAGAATCTCAATGGAATGTTTCCAACATCTTGTGGAATCCATGCCGAGAAGAATTGAGGCTGTTTTGAGAGCAAAGGGAGGCCCTACCCACTATTAGTACAGTGTTCCTAATAAAGTGCTCAGTGACTGCATATTATTTAATTAATGTGAACACAAAATTTTTAATCAGATTAATCAGATTACTCACTTCCTTAAAAGGGAGATCTGCATCATTATGCAACTTGAGTCTGGATGCCTCAACTTGCTGAAGCTGATTTTATTGTCATATACGACACATTCTGATGTCATCAAGGAAAGCACTGGCAACAGTGTGTTCTGAATGACTAAAAAAGATAAGCAACAGGCCCCCACCAACTCTGTGTCCTTTCATGTCTGTAACCTTCTTTGAACTGTGAGCATGCTGACAGCAGCTATAACAGCAAGGTCCTCAAACTGTAACCTCTGTCATTGACATCTTCTGACTGTCCATCAGAAATGAGCAGTAGTATCTCTTGTGCAGAGATTCCTGTCATTTTTCATTACGAGGTCATCCACTGCATTCTGTTATGCCTTTATCACCCCATATCTGTAACAAATACAAATTTCAGTATGGGCACAGCTAATCTAATCATGAGCAAAAACTGAAATAAGCATGGATGGATAGAAGGATCTGTCACCACTTTTGGATCCGAGTGTGTAACATAGCACACCCATAAGGGAAATATGTCAATCAAGGTGGGAAGTTATGCATGATAAGGTGTAAAGTGAAATATCCTGGGGCAGCCGGGAAAATTAGCTCTGTGTGTGAAAACAATTTTGGCAGGGAATTGTACGGTACCGGTAACTACAGTATTGGTAGCTTAATATTCTTCAAGCAAAACTTTGGAGATGCCACGCATGGAAAACGTCATGATAGAAAAGTGTCACATATGCTCAAATGATACAGCATGATCATATGGTTTGTGTGTGTGTGTGTGTGTGTGTGTGTGTGTCTCTCTCGGGCCACAACATTCAAATACTTATCTGTTAATACTCAGATTCTGTTGATTCTGGAACTGATGTAAAATTGGAGGCATTCCATTTCAAGTTCTCTCTTGAGGAGGTGGATTTAGAAACAGATTCTGGCAGGACTTTCTCCATTCATTTCTCCTGTACCAATGTGTCAGTAAATTAAGTTACAAAGTTTTTGTCTAATTAAAATAATTGATTGAAGTGTATTAACAAGAATTAAAATCAATTAAAAATAAAAAAATCTGTAATTGTACACTGTTGAACCTCCCTTCAGTTTCCCACATGTACTAACTGTGTGGGGTTGTAATGTGACCTAGCAGTATTGGACTGGCCCAGAAACATGGCTGCAGTTCCTGTTATTTGGGGATTTTGGCAGTCCCATTTTCAACAAAACAGGCAAATTGCCTTCAGTGAGTTCCTTATTCATAGGACACTAGTCTAAACCACATATACGCAAGCTGGGAACCTTGGTTCAACACATTGTCACATCTCCATAGGGCAGTAGACTGATATAATTTATCCAGTGTGATAATTAATTTTCCACACCTAATTTTTCACACCTTATTTCATACCTATGTGACCCATCAGAAGCTTATAGGCTAGAATAATTTAATGTAAAATAAAATGCAATGTCTGGTTTGGCTTCAGTGTGGTAGAGTAAGAACGAATAGAGGTTATAACCCAAGGATTGCTGGTTCAATTTCCCTGTGGGGAACTTCTGTTGCACCACTGGGCAAGGTACTTAGCCTGAACTGCCCAAGTAAGTATCTAGCTGTATAAATGGTTATCACATAAGAATTTTAAGATATTTAAGTCACTCTGTATAAGAGCTTCTGTTGACCTACTGTTAATGCTTTGGGTGTCAGGTCTATAACGTGGCTCAGTGGAGGAGTGCAGAAAGCATGACCACCACACTTTTCATCACTGTTTTTTTCTCTATACAAGTTTTGAACAGTGTGAGTGCCAGGTAAAGTCTGGCTTTTGTGGCCTACGCCCTTGAGACACCCACACACCCATGACACCCACAGTCAACATGCAGGTCTCCGCACAGCCAGAAGGGGAGCCCGGGCTCGCCCACTAGGTGTGTCCAACACCCCAATGAATCACCCTCCCATCCACCCCATCCCCCAAGCCCTGGCTGCCTGCCCTGCTTTGATACATCACCACCTGTTCACACGTAAATCACTCCCAAAGTTGCATAGTCACTGGGCTTGTGAACTCCACACAGAAAGCCCAGGGCATAACGGAGCCCACGGGGAAGATCGGCGCACCAAGCAACAGGTTTTACTCATGGGTTTTTTAATTTTTTGTCACCACTCCAAATCATACTATGCACAAAGACACTGGCAGATGAGACTAGAGACAAAAATCACACAGCACATGAAATGCTGAGGCTGCTTTTTTTTTTTTTAATTTGTTCAGTGTAAACCATCACCCTCTCCCAATCCATCAACATCCTTTCACACTTAAAAACAGAGTAATGAGATTGTACGTGTTTTATACAAACGTTTATTTTCTGTGACTTGCCTTGCCTTGTGATTTGCTGTGTCTTTTGTTTGGCAATACTACTCTCCAGTGGAAGACTGAAGCTCCTGACCCCCTAGACTCCCCTCTCCTACACTCTCCTGTAGCAACTGCTCCAGCTGTAATCCCCCCCCACCCCCACCCCCACCCCTCCATAAAAGGGGCAACTTCAGCTTGGTGATGATTTACGTTAGAGATCCACTATTTACTTTAATGCTGCACCACCTCTGTCCAAAACCATGGTGGTTTCTCTGCGCTGGAACACCAGGCCCTAACAGCCCAGTGCGCTCATGCCTGGGAAATGCGAAGCTTCCCCAAGAGTAGGGCCCGATGCACAGGGAGTGCTAATGAGGGGAGCAGGGATGCGCCCGCGTCCTGGAATAGCGGTATGAGATTCCACATGTTGTGATGAGTAATTCCTACATCCTCCTGATGCAGGGCATGGGTCTGACTCATCAGCCCCAATACTTTCCCAGCCTGTGGGATGGTTACTTCCAGTCCCAGAGGAAACTCAAGAGAATAGCCTCGAATGAGTCACCCAGGGAATTAAGTTTGTAGAGAGTTATTCTAATGGCATTTCCCCCCCACCCCCCACCCCCTAAGCTGGGGCGTTGTGCCTGCCAGCGCCCAGACCCACCAAACCTCGCCATGAACAGAAAACATAAAAGCAGCCGAGTTGTCAAGGCTACACATTCATCAAAAGAAAAAAGCCAGAACAAACAGAAAGGATGATAGTAAAATCTGGCCGGCGCTGTAGAAACTGCAAACAACCCAAGCAGTGTTTATCCTCATCAGGTGTGCATTCTTCTGCACGAAAAGATTCACGTAGCCAGGTGTCACTTTGTTTCGAGGGATTTATGAAATGCAGAACTTGCTCAAAGATGCTCAAAGATCAGCCGTACTATTTTAACCTCAATGATTTCTGTAAGTGGCAGAATAAGAAATCTGTAGAACTCAGATTGCCATCACGTTATTTCATTTATTGCAGTGCCAAAACAACACATTTCATGTCTCTTAAAACACACAGGAAAAAAATGCAATAAAATATATTTCAACATATTTTACATTTGAGTTTTCTGCCAGCCAGGACAATGGCATTAAGTCTTATTTTGTCAGAATTCACACATTATCATATAACTTCAAATATTTACAGCGCTATTGGTCACCATAAGAAAGACTGGGAATATGGAATGACTGCATAGAAATACATGACCCCTGATTGCAGTGGGGCAAACATGTGAGAACGGAAGTGGGCTACTCGTGGAAATCTGCTGACCATTGCAAGAGCAGTAAGGATTTTTAGGGGCATTATGACTGGGTTAATGAAACACAGCTGCCCCTAAAAGTCCCTCACTTATCTTGCTTCCTTTCTCTGTCTTGTTCCACGGTCTTAAAGAAGCATCCTGCATTTGGGGTGCTCAGGCACCGGATCTTACTCTGCTGGGTGTTCCTGGGACCTACAAACCCAGAAAGCAGAGAGCAGGACCAGGACTTCAGAATCAGATCCCAGCTCCTGGCAGCTGGAAGTTACCAGACCGAGCTGTCTGCTTTCCAACAATGAAAAGATTAAATTAAGGAATCGGGGAGAGGGGAGGACCCAGGGAGGATTCACTCACATCAAGAGTAGATGCCAGGTTTTATTTTTCAGCGTGCAATTTATGAGGGTTTTTACTAGGATTTGCACAGACATTTTAAAAGGGGTGAATGAGTTCGACTCACATTCTTGGAGAAGGAGTCTTTCTACTTCATTAGTGTTTGAGCATTCACAGTATATTTAGACATGCGGAAAGGCCATTTAATTACTAATGTTTAGCGCACAAATAATTGCAATATGATGAGTCATATAATGATAATTGGTTCTGAAGCAAGATTACCCCAGTTGTGCCACTCAAACTCTCGTGTTCTCTTGGTTTGTAATTCGAACATACCGATCTGCCATACTTTGACACAGAAATCCTTGGTGGACCATCGCATTTATGTTCATTTGAAACCTGGGAGAGAACTGGAACTGCTCTGTTAAGGAGATTTCAAGAGCACCGCTGTTAATGGGATGAGTCGGAGAGGACCTGCAACATTGTACAATTCCATTGAGAAAATCTTGGCAGGCAGCGCTTGTACTATGTGCTGTTAAATATCACAAATGTAATCAGCTCACTTGGTGTGTATCCCAGAATTCTCACATCCACTGTGCTTATACAAGCTGTGCTACTTTTAACAGCCCAGCCTCCTCAGTAAGGGGCTCACTGTTCAAACATACCTTTTTTCCTTCTCTTCTTCCTTCTTTCTTTTGCCGTGAATGTGTTGTTTTGTTTAATCCACGTTTAAACGATTCAAATATGCATTTCTTGTGATTTTGTTTCCTTGGGCATTACTCACTTTTATAAAAAAAAAACGTGCACATGGGGGAAGCTTAATTCTTAACTTGCAGTTAAAAGTAACAGTCGTCCAGTGTTTTATCCATATGATAAAACAGCCATTAAAAGATCATCTTTCATCTGTCCTATTTATAATTAGACAGTATGAACTTCCTAGCACAGTTCGAATAAGACAAAAAGATTTCAGGCAATAAGCTTTATGGTCATGGTATTGTACCAATAAGAAATTAATCTGAGGTGTTAAATTATTTATTTCATGATTGGTAAATTATTTTAGCATATAAAATAAAACCCGTAACACAGCTGATTGCTAAAGGTTAAACAATGATCAAAGCTGTATGAAAACTTTTAGTTTGTGCTTCTTTGTAGAAATATCACTAGAATTCTATGTTTCTATTTTGCTATGTATATCTGTTCCATACTGACTCTAAACACCTTTATTTTACATCTGCAAAAGTAAAGTTTCACTGGTTTCACTGTATGTTCCTCCTGCTGGTCCCAGGGACCCACCATATATGCATGTTTTCATACCATCCAAGTTCACAACTGAAGTAATTAGGTTTAACGGAAATGTTAGACATGAACAAAAAGATAACCACAGGTATTTCTTCAAATTATTTTAATTTGTGCCTCTTCAGCAAACTGTGAACACATTAGTATGTAAACTTATTAAGATTAGTTTGTTTTTCTGGACTTGGTATCAGGCCTGAAACAATCAAATGCAATGAATTTAGGGAGGCTCCAGTTTTGTTAAAAGGAATGATATTAATAAAAATACTAATCTCTGTCTTCCCAATGCTTTCTTAAATTAAGCACCTCAAACCACACATACAGTACACCACAATTTAATTACTCCTTTGAAAAAATAATTCCCTTTGCCTTTTAATGTACGTACGCAAAGAGACATGAGATATGACATACTCTAGCTAGCATCTGGAATTTATAGATTTAAAAGATGCAGCTGGTATAAAAGGATCTATAAATTAATTTATTAAGAATATCTTTACAGTATATAACTGTCATTAGATGTATAAACAATCAGAATTCAATGAATAGCCTGATCAAATAAGTTGCATTAGAGGCGGTGAATAAAAAACAGTATGTGTAGAGGGTTCCTAGGCTCACGACTGGGAAACAATTCCCTACATTACAGTCTCAATAAGCAACTACCAGGACTGCCAGATATTATGGAGATCTCCCACAGAAGATTGCATTGAACAGGATATGGTTCTAGATTTAGAAATTTCACAAGTGAAATTTCATGGGGATCCATCAACCACGTTCTGTGAAAGTAATGGGAAGTGCGCTCCAATGTAAGTTTCAGATGAGGGAAGGATTCACTACTACTGAGCGCCCAGTTATACAGTGCAGAAGTTCTGCAAATCTTTTTACCTTGTGCACTATGAAAAAATGGCAATATTTTCCAAGAATTAGGATATACATTTGAAACTTTATACATTTTTTGGACTAACACCTATCTAGCTGGTTGTGCCTGTTTGTACACTAAATACTCAACATTGTGTTTCCTGAGGTGACTAAAACGTACTAAAAAATTATTGTTAAGTTAATTGTAATAACAGATAATGACTTATGCAGTGAATGTTACAGACATTGTACTCGATACTGTTGCAGATTACTACCTACATAGCCTCATTTCTGATTAATAATATTAATCATAAACCCAGCCACAGCGTAATCACAAATCATCACTTTACACAACTCTAAAAACACACACAAGTGCAAGCACTACAGTCTTCATAAATATTATGATGAATTGTGACAGAGAATTAAATAAACTGGATGAAATTAAAGCAAACAGCAGAAAGATTGCTTGGTTATTGGACATTAAATTGCCAAACACAATTTTTGCTATTAGGATCCCAGTCATCCCAATAATACAGATATTGGGGCTTATTTTTACAAATTAGGATATGTTAATAAACCACATGTAAATTATAGTAAACAGAGCTAATAGTAAACATCTAGAATTGTAATGTGACCGGGAAAGAGAGACAGAAAGATTTACTGTCGTATTTTTAGATTTGAATAAACCTAAACTAACTTTGAAGATGCATCAAAAGTTTTACATCTGCACAAATTTCAGCATGCATATGTTGCAATTTTCAATTAAACCAAACATTTAGTAGCAAGCTGCAAATACAACTAGATATTACATATTTGGCCAGTTTAAAATGCTGAGACAGATTTAATTACTGACTTCAGGGGAGCATTTTTGGCTTTGAACACTCCTCTGGTTTTAGCACTGTCGCGTACACATCCCTCTCTCTCTCTCTCTGTCTCTCTCTCCTCTCTCATACGGTGTATTAAATGAAGTACTTTAAGGTTTATGTCTCTGTGCAGCTCAAATCCTGCACTCTTCCCAGTGCAGGGGTCGCCCCAGGATTTCGTATGACCCCTAAAATGTTTAAGTGCAATTCCATTACCTAAACTAAGTCAAATGCGTTCTGGAGTATTGCGGTCAAGGAACTTCAAATATCACTAATAAAAGGTATATACAAAGTATCCCTTTGTCAAGCAAATAAAACACTCCTTGAAAACAAACTGCCATATACTTATTTACGATCAGGTTAAGCGCTGGAGCATGAGCGATCAGTATGGAAAAATCTGGCAACCACATTGAACAATTTTCCAGGAACAGAATTTCCAATTCAGTGGATGCTGAATCTCGAATTTAAAATTAGTTACATAGGGAAGAAATGTTTTATTACCTAACATTACAACTCTTGGGCATACCGTGTCTGAATTCGTCATTTCATCATTTGTATTGTATGAGCTACTAGAAATAGGCCTTACAAATATTAGCAGCACGCCGCCTATTGTACCAAAGGCTAATGACTGTGTAACGACTGTACAGGTAAAATGTCTTGGACTTCAACTTTCGTATGTACCTTGTAAGAATGCTGGCATCTGGACGTTTAAATATTTCTTTTGCAGCTTCGCACAAGAACGCGTTGTCTTTAATAAATATGTCATCCACATGAACAGTTTATAGGAGTTAAGTCGCGCTGCAAATTGAACTAAAATAAGTATAAGGTTAGCATCTGATGGTTACATGAGCCAAAAACTGGGACTTTGTAGGCCAGTTGAAAAACATCAAGACAACTCACCTTGCCCGCAAAGACCCAGCCTCTGACACATTCCAAAGAAGAGTCAACACATTTTTGGTGATTTCGGCTACCTTGCTGGTAATACCGTACATGAAATGTTGCAGGTGAGATTCAGAGGTAAGCACTGACCAAACGTATTGGCCCCGGTCTGCAATGATGCCGTTCTAAGCTCTTATGACAATAATGTTGCGATAATGTTCAGAAAATGGGACATAGTAGCATACCACTGGTAGAAAACCAAGATCGGGCACAGATTATATTTCACAGATGAGCCTTCGTGCAATGCAACGTGTATCACACATGCTGTTATAAAGTCAGTATTCCATATACCGACTGCAAAAGTGTAAAGCCGAAATCAGCTGACCGTGGCTTTTACCTTCCCCAGGCGCCCAGTTCTTCATAAAAGCGGCTGTCCTCGTTTAATGGTTTGCGTCCTCCCCAGCACGTAGATAATCGCAGGATAGGCTACGCTCACTTGAATGGGTAGAACAGAAATGATAGCCGTGGAGAGCGAAGTTCGTTTTCCCATCTCAACCAATCCTCTCTTTTTGATCAGTCATAATCGTGTACGGACCCCAAGTTTGGTAAGATGATCCTTAGGGACAAATTGCAACAGTTTCTTTGGAACAGAAATTGGATATGCTTGCCCACCAAAGACAGCAAAAGAGTCCATTGCAACAGTATACCACAAATATTATGGCATTCCCAAATCTTTCAGAAAATCCTGATTTTCTTGTTTCTTTTTCTTTTCTTTTCTTTTTGGTAGAGCGACCCCATGTGTTAATGACGGGTCCTGAAAGATCCACCTGGGTTGCACAAATGTGCTTGTCATGACTGGCTGCCGCAGCTTACAGCCAGACAGTAGGTAAGAGTCCTCGTTCTCTCGTTTGAGGACGCTCAATAAATAAATAAATCCCGGGACCTCCCTAAAATGCAATTCTACGAGGCGGTGAGCTCACTACTCAAGCGCCACTGGAAGGCCGCTCTGTCTCCAAGTTATTATTAGATGTCTATTGCCACCAAACGGAAAACTAAAGAGCTGCGATAATTTGTTCATTTTCATTGATAACAGTGACATCTGTGACACTGATATATCAGAAACGACGGACAAGCTAGCAAGTTGTTAGCTCCTAATAGCACCATTGATATGAGTGAGCATGCACCAAATGTGCATATATTTCTGTTTATGAAAACGCCCCAGAAAAAAAAAACTCTGAGCCGTTCAGAGGATAGGCTACTTTAGCTTGCTGTAGCTACACCATGAGCAAATGTGAACATGACGTTATTACATGTGGTTAACTAGGGTGTTTTAAAATAATTTATGCACATTCATATTTCCACCTTTTTAACAAAAGGACTATTAAAGGAAGCATCTCCAAGACAGCCTAACAACACTAGTGTGCGAGTGTTAACCTGTTGGAAATGTGTCACTTGGGGATGTCTTTTTTGCACGTTTTTTTTTTTTTTTTTTTTTTTGTCTTTACACTGGACACAGTTTCAAGCAAATATTATTTCACGTTACTCAATGCTGTTCTTCTGTTTTAAATATATATTTGTTTTGTTATAAGTTCTTCCAAATAAAGATGTTTTTCCGTTTCTGCCATTGCTACTATGCCGGTGTTGACGATAAATTTCTTGTTGTGGAGCGGCTCCTTGTGGTAAATACGAAACACTTGTGAAATAAATGACGGAAGTACTCTGGCAGAGCTCGTGAACCGTTTCGTTCTATAGTTTTAGCAATTTATAAATTGCTAAATCGATATTGTAATTGCTATTACATTTTTTTTTTTTCATCAAAATGACTGTTGAAGAAATTGCTAACTTGATAAAATCAGCTTTGTAGGAATGAGAAAAATGCTGTGAATAACCCAGTTTGAAACTCCCAAACAGTTCAAAGCAGTTCCATAAATGAGCACTCAGAAGAAGTTATTCCTTTGTGTCAAGTACAGTTCGAAGCATGCATTTTACTTTTCACATTTACTGTTTTAACTGTTGAGATATAGCAGTATACACTTCAGTGATGCATAGTCAGCTACGCTGACCGCATGCATTTTTAATCCACAGGAATTTGAGTACTATTACTGACATTTAAAATGTTGGTAAGTATCTTAACCTGTGAGGCACGGACGGGGTTCGAACCCGCGATCTTCGGTTTACGAGACCGACGCCTTACCACTTGGCCACCGCGCCTAACGGATTTTTGCTGATAATCGGGCAAATCCAACTATCCTAGGACGAGCCATTGCGGCGATGTCTTGGGGTGTGAAAATATGGTTTTAGTTACACTCAGTTTTACCTTGAATAATCAATATGAGTATAATAGATAAGAATAATCAATAAGTACCTAAAATGAAAGATTCTGTGTGACCAGATTCAGTTCACAGCCATTTATCTACCTGGGTATCTTAATGGTAGCTGTGTCTGCCTACCATCAAGTGATCTTTGCAACGTTGTAGTAGCTAGCTAGTTAGTGTAAACGCACAAAAACAGAATACCAACAATGTTCAGGTGATGCTGTCGCAACCCAGCTGTAGGCCTACACGATGTAGCCTACAACATATTGTTACTGGTAACGCTAGCTGGCTAGCCTAACAATGCTTTGAGTTACGTCATTCTTACATTCAGATGTAAGACACACCCCTTTATCTGTGCGTCGTAGCGTAGCTTCCCATACTGCCGTAACAACCTAAGCCGCCTTGGCAATGACATGGCCGGTGAACATCGGTAGCTAGCATGAGCTAGCTAGCGAGTAATATTTTATTGATCTGGCTTGTTATGCTCGCTAGCTATCCAGGACGATACGGATGTGCATTCACAATCTGCCAGGGAATTGTCGTGCAGTGGTAGCACTTCGTCGGTGAGTCTACAGCCGACCTTTTTTTAAAAAAAAAAATAGCCTACAATAACTTTGCCAGTCAGGACCTACGCGACTACGCGATTACTTTTGTAGCTTGATAGCTGTAGATTTAATTCAGATGATCAGAGTTGGTAACTAGTCTAGCTAATTAGTTAGATCCCTGAATCTTAAAAAATGTATTCGCCGATATGAATGTCAGCTATCAAAAATTTGTTTGTCGTAAATTAATTTCCAAGAACATTATAGAGGAGCAGGTAGCTAGCTAGTTATAACAATCATATGTGCTTCTTAAAGATTTTTTTCAGGAACATCTGTTCTCCTTGATAATAGCTAACATTAACTAGATAGGCTAGCTGGCTAGTTACGCAACTCATTGCCTACAACGATTTAGTTAAAAGGCCAAAAAAAGGACTAAAGTATTCTTTCAAAATGGGGCTGACGTTTCTTATAAATATTTTAATGGTGTCTAATACTTTTAGCATTAGTGAAATCGCGAAATACACGTTCTGAGCCAACCCAGTCAGCTGGTTGGTGGAACAGCTATACATTCTGAATCTAGCCAGCTGTGTTCTTTCCGTGGTCGTGCTTGTGTTCCTCTGCGAGGTGAATGTCGCCATCATTGATAAGTAACAGAAAAGCTTCTTTATTACAGTTGCACCCACCGTGAGCATGTTATACAATGAAGTTCCATGGTTCCACAGCGATAGGGCGCCTGGGGCGCCCATAGTAATAATACAATGTAACCGAGTGCGAACTTTAACAAAATCACATTCGACATACCAGTGTATTACCAGTGCCTTTCAGAGTGCTCAGTGAAGTGGGCCAGAGCGTAATACTTCTGCACAGTATCATCACTAACATGGTGTCTTGGGTCCTCTCAAGACCCCAGCGTTTAATCTCAGAGTATCATCTGATCTTCACAGTGATGACCCATTTTCTTACCTGTGCTTCCCTGTCTGAATAGAAGCTACATACAATACGCCAACACTAAAACATGTAAATGTAATACCCTTGTCTTATCTTATCCCCTCACACTGAAGACAAGTGCTGTAGTTTTACTGCTCTATTTTTTACTAACCTTTTTTAAATGCAGGACTCATCGAAGCCCCCTTCATCAGGGAAGTGGCCCACCAGTGTGTGAAGGAGGGCTACAGGTACCCTAGCCCTGTGCCCTGTGCATGTTTTCCCCTGTAGGGGGAGCAGTGCCAGCGGGCCTCTGGGTGTCTGATGCGGCAGTTTGCCGGGGCGGGGCAGCCCACTAAATGGTCTCTCCCACCATGAAGGCTGTGGTTGATGCTGTTTGGGCGGTGTGGAGCATCGGCGCATCAATCTACGACTACCTGAACACCAGTGCCATGGAGGAGCGCATCCACGCGCTGGAGAATGTCATCACCATCCACCAGTGTGTCATCGGGGTGCTGTCGGCAGGCCTGGTCATGCTCATCACCTACATCCTGCTGAGGAAGCACTGAATGTGTGAGTGATGGCGGCAGGCGAGCACCCAGGTCCGAGGGGAGTTAGGAGTGCCACCCGCTGACATGGGGATCTAGCTTTGTATTTTTGTATTACTCACACAAAAGGGATCCAAACTACCGCCAGCTTTCCCTACCTTTACTCCTGTCGCTGCCTTATGCTGCTTCATGTCGACTAACTTTTGAGGTGGATCTGAGTACGTTCGTACATTTAGGTTTGCGCAAGTGATGAGGTTTTCATGTTTGCACTATTTGCTCATCAGTGACAGCCATACTTTAGTTCCTGCTTTCTGTGTAGTAGGTTTCCATTAAGAAAAACCCAAATGCATATTTAATCATCTCTGTGGAAGTCCAACAGTCTTGGTCTGCAGAGCCAGAATGGTGCCCTTAGGGGTCATTGGTAGTCCCACCACGGTGCAACAGAGGGGGGCCACAGACTGTGTTGATCTGGATGCAAACCCCAGTGACTGGCCATTGGAGAGAGAGGTTCCTCAGGGCCCAGAGAGGATCTGGACCAGTGGCATTGTGGGAAGGAAGCTGAAGAGTGGTCCCACGTCTGTTACAAAGTGGCTGGACCGATTGAAATCTCCTGAGCCTTCCACCTTCCCACATTAATCTTGTTTTCCTATGCCACAGACAGTCTCGCAGGTCAGTTGTACTGGAGCAGCTCAGGAATCACTGGGTTTTCATTGGAGGGATTTGGGTGTATCTAATACCAGGCACTCATCCTGAAATGTAGAGCCACACCAACACATTAGGAATTTAAAATATCCCAAATCCCAGGGAAATTGGCACACTTTCCAAAGAATCTGTAGCCTTGTTTGTTAAAATGTGCAATGTGTGATTGGCTATGCGTTTGTTTAGGTCCTTGTTAAGGGGTTTCTGTTAATCATGTTTTTGTGATGCTTAGCAGTGCTCATACAGAGAAGAGGTTTGGGATGTTTTTAACACTATTGGTAACTGGAAAATATTAGTGCAAAGTGAAAATATAAGTGACCTTAATCACTGTAAATATTTGGCACTTTGTTTATTTAATTCTAGATGACAACTGAATGTTGTATTATTTCCTCTGTGTACATCATCTGTTTGGTACCATTTACAATAATGCTGCGTTTATAATTTGTAGATCTGTAACAATGGGGGCATTGGTATTACCTGAACTCATTCAACTGTAATAATATATACATGTCATTACTTTTTATATTCCGTGATAATGAAACATTTTGTAATTTTCCTAAGGGTTGATCTCGCCATACTTTAACAAATGTTTGGGGTGTCAAAGAAGGGCTGAAAATGCAGTAAGGCATAACATATTTTGAGTATAGTGTATAAATCCACTGGTTATTGTAAAATCAGAACATATCTATCAGTAAATCAATCTAGAGCACTTCAGAGCCATATTAAGTACCCTGTATCTTAGGAACTATAAGGATATAGTAAATATGGTTAGTCGTTATGGGGATATACATAGGACCTGGCCCAGATGGAGGGTCTTAACTTAATTTCAGTCACGTCTAGTGGACATGTACACACAAGCCCTTGTATCTCCAGAGGCATCTTTCACATCAGCATTGACTGATGGATTCAAGCAGAGGGTGGTTGAAATCACTCTGCACACCACCAGCTGAAAAGGAACTATATTTGTTGTCAGTTTGTTCAGGATTATCCAACGGACTGCAAAGGGGAACTGTGCTAGTAACGGTGTACAGAGAACAGAATCTACAAAAGGAACAGAGCCCGTGGGGGGGAACTGAGCTTTCTGAGAATTTCAACAGTTCCATCAAACTGCTTGGCCAACCAACATTCCCCTGCTCACACGCACTAGTTTAAAGTTTGTGAGTGGTTTAGCAGGTGTAATGTAATGTAAAGCAAGTGCTGCACATATCAGTTTGTTTTTACTGTATACATTAGTATACAGTATATGTACAGTATACATATACAACTCTAAGCGTGTCCACTCACAAAGTTCATAGAATTCCTTAACTGATGCCCACGAGTAAGCAGAATGTGTGGCTGCAGCCATGAGTTATGTGACCGAATTGTGAATGCTTGACTAGTTTTTGTCTAGTTTACATGGTAGCTTTTCATGTTTACACTGGAAGATTTAAAACTTACAATAGAGGCATGATGCCAGTATCCAGGGATACAGAAGCTAAAATAAGGTATCAGGATTTACCTCAGTTTGAAATGGCGTGCGAGTGTCTGTGAGTAACACTTGAGGTGAAGTGTCAAAACAAGCTTAATGGTGTTACTACATATGTAGCCAAACCGGAACAGCCCTGCTTTCTGTTCCCAGGTCTCACTAGTATGTACAGTTTATGGCAAGAGGGACTGGAAATAAAAAACAACAAAATGAAAATGTATTTTGTAGGTAGGATTTTAATTTGATGTTAAATATTGTAACCATGTTATTAATTCCTAATAAATGTTTCAGTCTAACAGTTTCTTCTGAGAACAGGCCACTGGATTTTTTTAAAAACAAGTTCCTAAAATGTCATTTTATTGCAAGACTCCAGCATGAGGAATCCATTTGCAGTCACTGAACACACACAACGACCCATGAACCAAACTATGCCAAAATCAACCAAAAACACTGACTTTTCGACCAATGTGAAAACAACGACCAATGGCAGACCTTGGACAAAAAGGTCTCCAAATGAACACACAGCCAGTATCTGAACAGCCTGGTTCATGATTGCAATTTCAGGTCATCTCCCAGAAGCAGCAGTGAAGGGAGAGGATTGTGGTGAATGCGAGTTCCTGGTCATTGGCAGAGATGGTCTCTAGATGTGTCCTGTCTGCAGCAGTGTGTACTTGGCGATGAAGCGCTCCACGTGCTCGCCCTCCAGGCTCTTCATGGCTCTCCAGTGGATCCTTCCACAGTTCTCTGCCTTTCCGCGGGTGCTCAGCTCTTCCCTGATGTAATCCAGCCACAGGTCTGCAAACATTACACATTCATTTTCATACGTGGCATTTTTCACTAATGCCACAACAAACATCACGTTGCTGTTGAGCTCATTTTCTATTCTGTCAAACGTTCTGGATGTTTGACTTTTGGGCTGCAGTCAGTTTGCCCTGTGAAGATCGTTGGCCCTGTCCCACCCCATTCCTTAAAGCCACAGTATGCATGAGTTACGTTGACAGACTCTGAAAACCTGTCCTGCTGCTCCAGTTTATGTTGTGATCTCTAGTCTCTGTACTGAAATCCTCACCATCATCTGTAGAGCCAAACTCCCTGAGTGCCCGCTCATAGTAGTCCCTCAGGTTGTTCATATTTGGGGAATCCTGAAAACAGAATTCTACTCAGTTTCCACACAGTCAAACTATCCAAACAATAACATGATTTTCTTTTGATTGCTGTGCCGTGATATACAGTGATCTCAAACAAGGCAACGCTGCAGGCAGATTCTCACATACCAAATGTTTTTATGATGACAACAGGCAGAAAAAGGACTGACATTTATGCTGCCAGTTTTGCAAATCTCATCACTAACATTTCAATGATGAACATACACTTGGATGGGATTTTTGGCTGCGCTCATACCCATGCAGTCTTACCTGTTCCTTCTCTATTTGGATCATTCTGGTAAAAAATGCCTTGGAGAAAGGGCGGTTCTCATTCAAGCTGAAATCAAAGGGAGGATTAGTCAGTTTTTGGTCATTGCACACCACACAATGTCTTTAGCTATAGTTCTCAGTCACTACTTTGAGTGCCTTGAACAAATGAAGTAATCGCTGGTCCTTTACCTTGTGAATGTCTTTCTGGCCTTCTTGTACCCACTGGTTCTGTAAGACCAGTCCAGGTATTTCTCCTTCATCTCAGTGGAGACAGAAGGAACTGGGGATATTATACCCTTCTGTGAAAACAGGAAAGCCAAGCCTTCATTTTACTAGTTTACTAATGAAAAGGAAAAGGTTCATCCAAGCAAAAGTGACCTTATCTGAGCACTTTAAGAGCCTATATTGGCAGTTGGCAAATAAGTAGAAACGAGTGAAATAAATTACTTTCCAAATTAGAATCACAAAAAAGCTCTAGGATGTTGATGTGTGCAGGTAGCTAAGTGGCTAACATCTTGAACTGGGCATAAAAAGTCAGCACAGACAGAGTCCTTGGGATAGTCAAGGATGGGTACTGATAGTCTTGGTGTGCACGACAACTAATGAATGGATTGAACAGCGCAAAGTATTAGAGTGGCTTTCAGTGATACATTATTGATTCAGATAAATGTGGGGCAGCAGTACCTGGAACAGGCTTTCTGTCTCCTCTGGATTCTGGGAAGAGGCACTCCACTCCACCTGCAGCAGCCAAAGTGGCAGACTCTCCTGGGAAAACCAAACTGAAATGGTCACATCATCTGCCATTTTTCATTCAAGCTCTCAACACAGGCTTTCCAGAACTGCCTACATTTGAAATATCCATATAGGCCTAGATGTTATAACAATTTAAGTTTTGTAGCTGTATCTTTTAAAATCCCACATATTCCCCATATGTAATCCTTGCCATTACATGTATTGGAATGAGAGTGTGTGGGCTCCCTGACAGGCCGGTGAAAGGCTGCTGATTAGCGTGCAAGTCCACGTGTTCTGGGATAAATAGCTCATATTAGTGAGGAGTTGTATAACTGAGTAAATAATCCTGCACATACAGCTACACGTTTCACGTGGCAGGTTGCTCCAACCACAACAATGACTACATGGGATTACATTGTCTTACACCCTACAAGGCAATGTGTGATTATGAAAAAAAGCTTTTTTGACACAATAATTCACAGTGAAATAGTCTGCATGGTGTAGGGCAAATCAGTGTCTAGATAGGCTGATTTTAGAAGGGAACATTCTTCATTATAAGAATTTAACTGAAATCAGGGCACGGCTGCTGTTCATATTTCATAGAGCTGCCCCACATACTGTACAGCACTGCTGACAAATGGTACCTTGGGATTCACGTGTTTTAGGGCTTCCTGGAATAGCCTGCCAGCGTTGGCGCTCCCCAGCTGCACCGATATCTGCAGGCTACAACTCCAGGTCTCCACTGATTGGCTGAAGCGTTCTGTGGCTGCTATGGCGACTTGAGCAGCACTGTCAGCATCCCCTGCTGAAACCAAGACCTGCAGCTGGACAGAGACAAAATAAGTCTCACTTACCTCTACCACAGCTCATGATTATTGACCCAGTTCCACTCAGGATTCAAAAGGATTTTCAGAACCTAGTTCATAACATACTTCACTCACACTTTCACATTACTGAATATATCTCCTTATGATCTGCCATTATGCGATGCTACTTATTTATAATGCATAATGAATAATGTTTTATATCTTTCCACTGAGGCAAACTACATTAAGGGAATAAAAGTTATGCTCCACCTGGGATTCAATCCCACAACAGTCCAGAATTCAATGTAAATATATTTATTTATTTAATTTAATGATAAATGCACAGAAAATAATCTGATTTGTCTGAGAAGATGGCCAGCTTTGAGAAGAACGAAGAATTTAGTGTGTTTGATTTGTAATGACCACATAGGGGCACTTGTGAGTAACACATGGCCAAATAATTTCTCCAAAGCTGAAAACCTCTCTGCTGTGAAAAAAAAAAGTTTTTAAATTTTGTCCAAGCAAGATATTACACCATACAGAACATCTGAGATGGAATTGTACAGAGATGTTGTTCTCTAGCAATAAAACTGTGCCCCAAGCCATGTTTACATGGCAAGACAGGATACTTTCTACTTTCCTCCTTTGCAGCAAAATACTATCATTCAAAATACATCAGCTTCTATCCAAGATCTGTAGATATTTGAGATAAGAGTCTGATTGATTTGATCCAGTGGAGTCAAGAGTCATGCAGTCGGAATCTAAGAAACCTACGATAAATAGACAAACAGAACAATAAACCGTCAATGTGTCAGACAGTCGACAAGGTTGAAAGAAAGCTCAACTGAGTGAATAAAAATACATATTTCAGTCAACCAGCTCATAAATTATTTATGGCTGTCAGGGTTTTTGACCACATACAAATTTGCAGTTTGCATGAGGAAGCCCTCCAGGTGGATTTCTATTCCTGACTTTGATGAGGACTAAATCTGAGCTGGCTAAATACACTGTGTACATGAGAAAATTACAATGGAATGCACTGAATTCTGAGATGAATATGAAAAATTTCCAAATCTACCACATAGGTCTATACTTGTCCAATACTTATCAGTTGACAATCACTACATTTAACTGTGAAATTTAGAACACTCAACTTACTAAACTGTATATGTGACTAACTGTCAGTTTGTCTGTGGAAAAACTGTATATGTACGTTTTATGTTTGTTTCACACACTCCTGCTGTTAACGTCTATTTTTTGCTTTTCATTAATCACTTTTTATATATTAGTGTACGTTAAAATGTTACGACACTTGTTTTCTGTCAGTGTTTTACCATCGCTTCAAGCAAAGATGCACATTCCTGGTGAACATTTAAATTCACTGCTGCACTATCTGCATTGCTAAAAAATAACACTGAACCCTCCATGTGATGCTGTCAATGGAAATAAACATCACATAATCTTCATACCTATATGCGTAATTTCTGGCAGCTGAATGACTGCGATGGCCGCAATGGGATAACTGTTTAACAAGTGGCGTGAAAATGAAGCTAGACCACTCTAATTGTAAGAGCAAAGCTGTTCTTTCAATGAGTGGACCAACACCAAACCTGGGTGTAACAGAATGTTGTGAAGAAGACCGTCATCTGAAATCACAAGGAGAACCAGTCAAGCTACAGAAGTCCAAAAGCTGGGCTGGAATGGACACCCGGGCTCAAGCCATCTCAAAGGGCTGATATCTGAATGACACTTTCACTCAGGAGAGGTTTGTGCAGCGGTTTTGTCTTACCCATTTCCTGTATAAAGCCTCCTGAAGCATCGAAGAGTCATGGGCTCTCTGAAACACTACCAGAAGCCTGGCCTGCCTCTGAAGGACACAGTAATATCCAGGTCAGTCCGAGGCAATTTACTGATTCACTGTGCACTTCATTCATGTAACCATAAAGGATTTAGATCTCACTGTCAAACTGCTACAGGCCAATGTCAGATTTCCTGGAGCTTCAAACAATGCGTTAATGAGGCACAAGATTAAACATCCTAAAGGTTACCTTTTCCTTCAGATCCTGCACATTGGTTTTCCTCTTGAATCTGTCCAAGCAGAAAGTGATATAACATGTCCACATGGCCTCTGTAGGAATGGGGAAAACCGTGAGGATGGGAAGCACGCGCAGAATAACAGCTTACAGTGAACATTTCCATGTGACTGGCAAGATCAGTGGCACTGACAGGTTTGGAGCTCACTTCTGAAGTGGATAGATGATCAGCGTATGTAGTCGGGCGTTAAGAGGTGCATCAATACATTCAATATACATTCACACACTGTATGTCAGTGTGCAATATTCACATCAGTGTCCACAATGCATGCCTATATTCAGGTGAGTGACAATCTGGCCTGTACCTGTGTTGAGACTCTTCAAGCCCTCCTCATACACTTGGCAACACCGCTCCTCCCTCCTGGCTATGTCCGTCGCCCTGCCCTTGGCTGTTGGCAGCTCTGCCCCCATCCCTGCTCCTAACCCTGCCTCAAGCTCCCGTTTGGCCATGTAGTCCCAGGTGAGGGGGTCATCTGCGTATCTGCTCTGCAGGCTGAACACAGATCAGTTAGCACGCTCACACTTCATAAGACACTCTCACCCACACGCATACAGGTCACCAGCAAAAAGCCAGTTGCTATGGTTTACTGCATTTAATAAATCACACTACTGAACTACTCATGAGTAAGAAGTGGGAATCTGGTCTCACTCTTGGGTGATAAGGTCCTTCAGTTCCTTTGTGAAGTCAAAAATCTCCGCAATTTTCAAGAGGGACAGCACAAAATCGACATCTGAAAAAAGCAACAGTACACAGAAAACACACATTTGCATTACACTGCTCAAAACATCACACTCAACGTGTTGCAGGGAAATTGTATGGTCCATGTGAAAAATCGCACCTTTGATTTTCTCTGTTGCATCTTTGTATACAACTTCAGCCAATTTTCCATTCATGATCTCAGGAGAAAACTCGTACTCCCCCTAAAGAGGAATCAAGCCCCATATTAGGATCCCAGCCAGTTGTCAGACCTAAAGCCTACAGACTGTCAGAAAGATATAATCTGTCCAAAAAACACCTGCACCCACCAAGTCCATCTGTGCTTGTTCCAACTCCTTCTGTTGCTTCCGAAGTTTTTCTGCATGCATCAGTTCCATGCGAAAGTACTGCTCAAAGAAGAGGGAGACATGCAGTCAGGGTGGGATCAGTACGGGGCATGGCCACACAAGAGGCTGCTTTGAGGCAAACCATAGAATAAACCATCATTCCGACCAAACACATTTACTCTAAACCTCTGATCTCAGAATGCTCGCACACTCCAAACCAAGTGTGACAATGAGTACTAGTCTGACAACTTGGGGGAATGCTACTACAATGCAGGGCTTCCTTCGGTTGCATTTATGTGATTTACATTTACATTTACATTTATTTATTTAGCAGACGCTTTTATCCAAAGCGACGTACATACATAAGTGCATACAGTAAGTATAGCGACAGTACGGGGACAGGATGTGTACAGTTCCACAATGAGACAGTAGTTCTCAGCTGAGAGCAAGGTCTGTTTGAGGACACCGGATGAGATCAGATTTGTACAACTAGTACAATAATTTGGGCAACTAATACAAAACACCTTCAAACAGCAAACTTCAACAACTTCAAACGGCACAATGAGTGTCAGGGTAAAGGCGGCAACAAGAAACAATTTAAAAAGCACAGCTCTGAGGGGGGGCAGCAATTGTGTGCTGGGTCGGGGTTGTTCTAAACATATGGTTCTGAACATGAAGTTTAGAAGAACCTGAAACCCAAATCTAAATGTGAGGATTTCCAGGTTCTCCAGCAGTTTGAGCACAGTGGCCTGCAGTAGCTCTCCCCACAGAGGGGCACACCCTACTCCTCACCTCCTGGTAGACCTTCTTGTTCTCAGGGTGAAAGCGCAGAGCACGCAGGAAGAGGTGCCTGGCACTCTCTGATGAATTCCGATCCTCCATCTCACATTTGGCAGCCATGATCCACAGAGCTGGGGAGGAGGGGGACACTGGTTATTCTGTCTGTCAATCACCGCACCTGTCTAAAACAATCCTTTGTACACCTTCATTTAACTCAGTTCCTTCTTTATTCTCGGGTATGACATTTTGAAATACATTACCAATGTGCTTACAGTCATCTTTCAAAAGGCAGGAAGATGATTATTTGTTAAGATTTTCATTTCAAATTTTATGAAACATCTCTGCACATCGTTATATTTTATACATTAAATTGTATAAATTATATACAATACCAAAAGAAGACATACAATCTTTAAAACTCACAGAATATTAACATTTAATTAACCAGCGCAACATCACGTCTTTTTCACAGCTGCTTAAGAGAATTATTCAGTAGTGTTCTTCATAACTTGTATTTGAACCAACAAACAATCCAGTGAACATTCAGAGGCTTTGGATGACTAAAATACACTACACATTAAATATTGAAGAGAGGGCAGTGATGCGAGTGAAATTACCTGGTTTGTCTGAATGGATGGCCAGCAATGAGGAGAAAATTTTACTGAGTTGAGCCTTCGTGTTCTGTTTATGGGAAAAATGCATTTTAAGCACATCAAAATTCAGCTATTGCTTAATTATATAAAAAAAGGTTATTGAGGACATGGTTTATATTACCTACCCACTTCTTAGTGAAAGCAACATGAGATAACCACAGCTGTACATCATCCTGCAAGAGAAATCAAATAGTATTAATCCTAAACACAGCAAACATTCTCTGTTTATATCCATTGCACAGGTCTGTCACGGCTCAATAACTCTTGTACCTTCCACTTTGCAGTTGCCCGTCTGAAAACGTTGTGTATTCTGTTTATGACAGGGAACTCAATCTCTTCTCTCTTAAAGGTGTAGCCAATCCGCTGAAAGTACACATTACAACAGTAAGACAGTAATCAAAGCCCTAATTCAAGTTTTCAAGAAACATCTCCAGGTGATAACAAATGAAAACTGTAACATATGTCTGGTCCTTAGCCATAGCATTAGTAGTCAAAGGAGATAACGGCGATCCAGTTTTTTATAGAAATGCTTGGCTCTGAAGGGTTTTACGTAGCTAGTTATGCAACCAAACACAGCAAGGTAGATTTTCATTCAATATAAAAAACACTTTGTTTGTTGTAGTCATGGAATAATTATAATATAATAATGCAATAACAATATAATTTTATCTGGCTATGGAAATTAGGTCACGTGGTGATACGGCCAATGGTAGACCATCTCTAGATAACATCCTGCAATAATGGACACTGAAAATGAAATTTACCAATCTTCTCTTCTTTATCAGCTCCAAGACGTTAATCTCATGCTGGGAGGAAAAAACAACTGGAATTAGTGAAAACTGCATGTGATAAAATGCAATGTTTTATTTACGTAAAATTTTAATAGCATGATAAGCATTTGATGTTGATGATGTAACTGATTAACATAACGGAGTGAGAAAAGACGCGTCGTATTTACTTCTATGAAATTATTGATTCAAGTGAAATTCAGAATTTCCAGTCATGCCGTTACACGCAATCACTATTAATACGCACTCTACTTGCTATTAATTCTTGAAATCTACATACCTGAATGTAAGTGATGAAGTCTTCTTTGCTTATTGTAATCCTGTGCAACTTGTATTCCAATGCAGTCGCTTTTTTAATCATAGCCCTGCAACAGACGGTATGAGTACAATACTTATCAGCAAATTTCCGTTCTGCTAACAGAAAACACGTCGTTCTGTGATGAGAGTACAGACGTTCCATGCAAGCACCTAGGTACAAAACTACATTGCCAAGTAATTAGCTGGTTCCTCGTGACAAAACTAACAATTAATTTGTAAAAAGAAGAATGTTTCGCAATGATATATCTGGTTGTGTATCTGTTTTTAATCACTGTTTATTGACATCGCTCAATAAAAAAATCATCTAGGTAGCAACACTAGCACACTTACTTGACTTCTTTTTTGGTGAACAGCCCAACTCTCTCCAACTGTTCCAACTCCGGAATTCGGTCTTCAACCCGCTGTTGGATTATTTCAGCCATTTTATTATTAAAACTGTTATGGCTATTTTGTGTCCTTGAATTTGTTAGACAGTTACAAATGTAGTAACCTAGCCGGCCAAATTCTCTAAAATGCAATATTACATTCCATGGTACACACGTGTGGAAGTTGATTCACTTAGTTTCCGGTTCTGCTGCTTAATGGTTCCGTTCAGAAACACTGTCTTTAATTCCACATATCCGTTGAAGAATTTTTGTACATGACTGTGTCTTTCTTGAGCACTCGATTTAAAGCAATTCGTTAGTTTTAATTAAAACTAGTTTAACTTTAATTAACAACTAATTAATTAGTTGAATAGTTAATTTTTACCTCTAATTTAGTTTTATTAAGTGCATGTTGATGACAAATCTGAAAAGATGGTATGACGTGCCGAATAACATGATACCTAGAAATTAGGCAGCCCTATGTAACTGTTTTTCTGTTTTAAAGCATATACCTGAAACAAAAATGAAAATGTATTCTGACTTATCACAAAATTACTGTCACTACATAAGCTACCAATGTCCGTATACATTGTATTTGTCGTGAAACGTGTACTTCCAACATTAGAAGAAATCGATACAATTCTTTTATAGTATTGACATTAAATACAATTGTTTCAATGTATTTGTATTGACTATATATTGTCTTTCCGTGTTTGTTTTTGCCTAGTATGTATATCAAATCCACAATGCCTACTTCTTCAGCACTTTGTGGGCTATAAGATAGTTTTACCTAGCCTTTCTCGTTTTAAACAATGCATGCCATCTGATTTAGATGGCAGGGTCACAACCCATAAGAACATTGCTTTTGCAAATTCCAGTTGCTATGTATTAACTACAATGCATATGAATTCACAGCAGTATGTCAAGATAAGCAAACACCTAAAAACAGTAAGGGACTCTGACCCTCCTAAATTCCTATTCTTGTTTTTCTTTTTTTTCTCGTCTTGGAAGATGTTAATATTTTACACTCTGGTCAAACTAAAAACATTTAATATGTGAATGGCGTATTGTAAGTGGTGATGTAATTATTTTACATGTTTTGGACAAATAATGAATAATCAAAAACGTGTACGGAGATGGTGCGCTTCATCAACTGTAACGTCAGAAGTAGACTGCAGCTCCCTTGATGCACCACGAGTGCACAGCAATTTCCCGCAAAATCGTTTCAAAAGGGAGTGGAGCGCGAGCGGTAATTTGTTTTCTCTACCGAACTTGTCTTTTAAGTCCTTGAACTCTTATTTAGACCAATCACAACCTCCGGAGTTCAAAGTCTCTCGTGGGGACGGGGGCGGGTTGTCGGGGCAGAGAATTTCAGGTTTTGCCCCTAGCGCGAGAGAGTTAAACATGCATATGGTTAGTTCGTGGGGGTAATCTCTTATTAATTTTGATCCTGTACAGTTTCCCTTTTATTATATTTATGAGAAGGTCAAAATGAAATCAAAGGTATTCATTTTAGTTACAAGTAGAACTGATTTTTTATGACGCTTTAGATTTCGCTATTTAGCTGATTCGCTGTTTAGCTAACTTGGCTAGCTAAACCTGCCTCCAGTAATTCTTCATGGCTTCTCTACGAAACCGCACTACGATCTAGCTAGCTAGCCATAGCTAGCTAACGTTATATGACCGACAGTGAACTAACGTTAGTTAGCTAGCTAACTTAGCTTGCTAGTTTTGATTGGGACAGGGGTGAAGTCGTAACTTAGCCAGCAACTACAACGTTAGGTGCCTAGCTGATTTGTTTTCATGTTTCTGTCAAATAGCGAATCAGACAGGATAGCTATTTTAAGCACCTCGTCTGTGTAGACACGTTTAGCTAGCTAACGTTAGCTGATATATTAACATAGTTTTTTACAATACGGGTTTTAGCTAGATAGCTCTCAGTTGTTAGCTAGTTAGTATAACCATCATCAGGACAGTTCGTTGACGGTATCTAACTAACATCACACCATTTTAGTTGTGAGTCAAATAGCTATCAAGTTTTAAAAAGTAGACTATCGATAGCTGTTTGTTAGCCAGGTCTTCGTTTCCTTTGTTGTGAAAAGGGACTATTTCTATAGTATTTTGCAAGCCATCGTGGTTTGTTGGATGGCTCCTCAGAAACATAGCTCGGGGGTTGGTGGTTCCGGCCCCGTTATGGGTTGTGGTACCGGTTATAAAGGCAACGGCGTTGTGTACCCGTCTTCAGCTGTTGTGATGGCCTCCGTGAAGAAGCCGAAGATGGAGCAGATCCAGGCCGATCATGAGCTGTTCTTACAGGCCTTCGAAAGTGAGTAGCTATCGTTAACTCACTACCCCTTTCCATTACTTAGCCAACAATAGTAAATGATAGGGAAAGTAAGCTAAGTTATCTAGCTTTGCTAAACTTTGTTGGTTATCAAAGGGACGCTTGCTAGTTAGTTAAATAGTCCACTTGTGTGTGATGTTGGATGACCATTATAGTTGGCTAGCTGGCTAACTAACACACGATACCGTTGTTTTACTGTCTTGTAGGTTATGTACAGGTGTGTGCGCATGATGAAATTATAGCTAGATGCACGTTGGTTCTATAACAGGCTTTGTTCAAGGTGTACCCATTCTAGTTTCATGTTACCACAACGTGGTAAGACAGCTAGGTAGCTGCCAGATAATGATTGATAAACTTGGTAACTACGTTGAGATTGTTTGTTTGTTATTCTGAATATGTCACAATACATGGGGGAATCAAATGAAATGAGGACTTAATTTGGAGGATCACTGAAGGTTACTTAATTCTAGTAAATTTGTTACATAGATAGCCAACTAACTGTAGTTCCGTCAGCGTAGGAGTACACAAATTATACTACTACTCCACCGGCGGAACTAGCTTGCGCTATCTTGGTTGTCAGATTGGATACAAAGTGTTATCAAGCACTCTAGCTGTATTCACCGATGAAGAGTGTTCGAAATTTGGCTAGTTAACTGCCTTTTCTAGTGATACAATTGGCGTAGTTCTAAGACATTAATTGGTATCCGTCTGTCTGAAACGTTTCCCCTTTTGCAAAAAGTCAAAATAGAGCGTTACAGAAATGTGACTTTTGACTGTAATTAGATGAGAGGTTGAATCATCAAATGAGACGCATAGGACCGAGGGGCAAATGCTACCTTACTGCCGTGTATTTACCATTCTAAAATGCGGCAAAGTAGTTGGTGTATTCACTGCACACTTATAGCTAGGAGAACTGTCGTTGGTAAACGATTTTCCTTTGTTAAAGCTGACAAAGCAGCATTTCCTTTGCGGAGTATTTTCCAAGACGTATTCAGTCATAGTTCACGTAATTGACAATAACAGACCCATGTGCAAAAAAATCTACTGGGTTGTTATTGAACTTTCAGGAGAAGAGCAGGCAGATAATAACCCCACCCAAGCAAGCAGCTTGCAAGTTGGTAATATGAATGTCATATATTTCAAACTTTGTTACAGAACCAACTCAAATCTACAGATTCCTCCGCACAAGGAACCTGATCGCGGTAAGCTGGGCAAAATGTTATGCTCTATAATGCAGACTACATATAGTAATTCAGATATGTTTGAAATTGATTCACTCAGAATAAATGACTGCTGTCCACTGGTTTCAGTTATTCAAAGCCATTGTCTTTGAATTAATGTTAGTTTCTCTTTTTTCAGCCTATATTTTTGCACAGAACCCTCACGTACATGTCTCACAGAAACTCCAGAACACATGCCAAAAGGTACAGTTAATTGTATATTAAGTGTTATTAATGGGATCATGTTTGACAGTTATTGTGTATGAGTTCTTTGTAGATTGTAATATTTTATGTGTCTAGAAATACTGTCAGTATGTTTTCAATGCGAAAGTCTCAGATGAACAATGTTTTTAAAATGTAGTGCTTAAAGCACTCTGTGTATGTTTTTTTTCTCTTGCTGTTTGCTGCTAAATATTACAGATTATAGCTGTGATATTAGAAGAAAATTTAACCTGCCAAATCTTCTCAAAGGCGTGCTAAACTTCTGTTAATCTAAGAATGCAAATTGTGTTACTATCAAAGTATTTTCGTGAAATTTTATTGTAACGGTAGCTGGTATACTGCCAAAACTCTTATTGAAAGAGGAATAAGTGAAACAACTTTGTTCAGCATGATTTGCCTATGATCTATGACCCATGGAGAACTTGCCCATCTACAAACTACCCGTAGTGGGGGTTTGTTGATTTTTGTTACAGTTTGTCTGTGCAGTAACCATACATTGGGTAGATGACTTGGGTTGGTCTTGCAAACTGGTTGTTCTCCGCTGCCTCTTTTGTACTGTGGAAATGACAGAATAGGTGTAACTGTTTATTGGTTACCAGGGGTTCAGAAAAAAAGGTTTTTGTGCATGAGGATTCTTTTGTCATCCTCCACTGAATAATTTCAGGTTGATAAGAATGGAGCTTAAATTTGTTGTATTCTGACCTGTAATGAACGGTAGGCATCCCTAGGGGTTGTTGGATATAGTCATATTTGTGAAATAATGAATTATGGTAAGCATTTCTCCCCTTTGCATTAAAATGTGATCCAAGAAGAGAAGACAAGCAATGTGTTTGTGAGATCTGTCCTCACTTTCTGTGCATAGAAGTTGTGATCACTGATTTGACCTCTGTCCAGTACGTTTTGTTCACTGAGCCTAATTTTGGTCTGTGGTTTTGAGTAGTGGAGCAAATGGGTAACACTTTTCATTATTCAGATGGTGGTCTGTCATGTATTTGAGAGGGTGCTGGTTTCTGTTGAGGTAATCGTGTGTGGATTTGAATATGAAAATGAGAAATGAGATGATTGCTGTTTTGCATGGGGAAATTTATGCTCAACTGAAAAGTACCAAAAGGAAAATGACCTTACTTTGTCTGAGACAGTGGTGGTATTGCAGCAGTTCTGACCCCCAAATGTCCACTCCATAAAAACATATCTTTGTAAATGTATTGACAGTTACACTTAAATGGATTTGCTACTATTTGACTTTAAAATGCGATAATATCAGTCCATGCTGAGGAACTTAAAAGTGGAGGCAGAACGTGAAACTGTTTCCACAACAGTAACTCCAGGTATATAATTTGGTTTTTAAAAAATTGGACTGTGAATGTCTTAACCGATTTCGGGAGAAGGCAGTGCACTGTTCAGAAGTTATAACCGATTACCTTGAAGTTTCGCGATACATGTCAACTAGGGGTGTAAGAAAATATTGATACACTTGAGTATCGCAGTATTATGTTTGGTGATACTGTATCAATTCTCAAAAACACTATCAATCTTTAATTAATAGTTTACATGCAAAGATTTGTGGCAGACAGTAGTTCATTTTGTGTTGTGTTTAAACCCCCGACCGCTAGATAGCAGTGTTGTAATCTGTCTTCAGCCATTTGACTCTTCCACTCCAACGTGACAACCTAAACTGAGACAGGAAGTAGCGTAAGGGTGCAATGCTAATGTTAGCATTGTTCTTTATACTATGACAGTTTTCCTAAAATTAGATTTAAAAAATCACAATATCCTTGCTTACATTATCGCAATATATCGCAATATATTGAATCGCTATATCATGATACATATTGTATCACCACATTCTTGTCAATACACAGCCCTAGTGTCAACAAATCTTCACACCATGTAATGCACTCTAGTATGTGTTGCTAGGTTGTTTTCTTTCTCATCACAGTCAATACTGAGGGCCATTGTGTGTGATGTGGGAGAGCCTCAGGTGGTAAATGCTAACTGGAGCTTGCTTTGTAATCAGAGTGCACTGTGTACAGAGCAGGAGGGTGTATTACTAACAATCTCCCATCAGTGTGATAATCCATGTAGAGTTTTGAAGCTTCCATCTATCTTGGAACTACCCTTTACACACGTGTGTTCCATGGTGTATTTGTCAAGGCTGTAGCAATCCACATATATATAAACAGTGTGAATTTTTCATGTCAGCCTATATGCAAATGAGACATCAATCCAAAATCAATGCAGCAGTCGTAGGTTATTTCCTATGTGATGTGTCTCAGTTGATATTAGAAGCATTTGCACATCCAAAGAAGCCCATGTATGGATAAGCGCATTGCATAATCCATACTGGCCTTATACCTAAAGTTTCGTGGCGGTTAGATTTTCATATTTTGTCTGATTTTACCATATAGGCTAGTGCATAATGTTTTCTGCAAGTGTTAGTACAAGTGTGCTACTGAAAGAAAGAAGTCCAGAATTATTTTTGAATGGAGAGGAGTGGAGGAACCAGCTCTGAACCTGAAGGAAACACCCATGCCGTGATATTTTGCTTCTACATATTTACCACTGTGACTTTGTAGTTCAGTTTTTCTCTCTTAGTTGTCAGTCATTCTGCTTCTTTGATGATTTTTTTTTCATCTCCGCTTTGCTGTTAACCCATTTTTCTTTGCGCTCAGGAAGTCTTTTAAAGTGGATGACATGCTGCTGAAAGTAGAGAAAATGAAGGGAGAGCAGGAATCGCACAGGTAATGAAGCCCACACAGCCAAAACCAAGACCATCACTGTTTGTCAGAGATCAGATTTGCTTCATGTATTCTTCTTTATTTCTGCAGCCTGTCGTCACACCTGCAGCTTACTTTCACTGGATTCTTCCATAAGATTGGTAAGAGAAGTTCCTGTGTGGCCAAGTAATTAGCTGTAAAGATATGTATGAATATTGATAATTATGCAACGTGCCATCCGCTATTTTTCTACATTGTACTTGAGTGACTTTGGTGGTTATTCATTTAATTTTTTTGAATGCTAGCATGCTACATCTTGGTTGTTTCCAGTGAAATATTAAGTCAAATGGCCCACTATGACTAAAATGCGCAACTGTTTTACACCAGCGTTTCCCTGTTTTTGCAGAAAAGCCATCACAAAACTCAGAGAATGAACAAAACTCAGTGTCATTAGAGGTGCTACTTGTCAAAGTCTGCCACAAAAAACGGAAGGTAAGAGTCCATGAAAGCATCGGAGCAATGTCTGATACTGCTTTTAAGTCATTGACTTAAGCGTTGCGGTACTTTATAGAATAAAAACGGTTTTAGAGGGATATTTAAGGTTATTTAAAATATCTATATCTGATTTGTTTCAATATTGAAAAAAAATCATTAAAAAAGTTTGAGCTGTTTCACCCCATATAGACTTTTTCAGTATATGAAGAGCATATAACACCAGCGCACAGATCACAGTGACTGCATTGTTAAATTAGGCAGTGGTGGTGAGTGGGTGTTTGTGGTACTAGCTGTACTCCATCTTATCCTCTTCCCCCTCATGAGTCACCCACAGTGTCATGTTCGGAGTCTGTCAGGACTGCATGTGCTGTGATCTCATACACCAGCCCCGGCCGCTGTTGTCATCCTGTCGTAGGAGTTCTGTGTAGGGTGCTGTTCTCTGCGTCAGCCTGCTAAATGCTTACTAAATACAGCCTGCTTGAATACTTTGAAACAAATCAAAACTCATTAAATGTTTTCTTGCCACAAATATAGCTAACAACTGTATGTGGCATATGTGGTTTATTATAATGGAGTAACATTCCAGGGGTTGTTGTTTTGACAGCTCCCAGATTGGTAAATCTAATTCCATAATTATTAATGCATTAATGCATCATATCATAATACAAAAACTAAGCTGGAGAGATGATCAGGACATGAAAGCATATATACAGTTAAAAAATGTGATCTTCACTGGAAACAGTTGATTAGCAATACTGAACAGGTGCCAGACCAGGACCTGTTTCCTGCTTGAATCAGCTGCGTTTTTCTTTTTCTTTCTTTTTTTTTAGCTGGAACAAGATTGAGTTGATGACCTACTTATTATGCCATTTGGTGTTGTGGCTTTTTTTGGTTGTTGTTTTTTTATGACGCTTATGTTGTATAATTCATAGTCCTGCTGCGGAAGTAGAATGGGAAGACCAGGGAGTTTGAACTGTTGACTGTTTCATCTCAGCAGTTACAGACTCTGTTTTCCATAGTTGACTGATGTTGACTGCAGTTGACTGATTGTCAGTGGGGATCCAGACACATTGAGCCATCTGTACATTGTTGTGGAAAGGGTGTTTGCTACCAAGCAATAGATGTTCTGACATTGTAAAGTTAATTTGGGTTACCGTACTTGTGTTGCCGTAGGCCAAGAAGTAGTCAGCGATCCCTTTAATGTTTTGTCATTAAATTTTGAAGTACATGTTGACCGGGTCATATGCTAACTTGGGGAATTTCTTATGTCCCCAGGATGTAAGTTGCCCGGTTAAACAAGTGCCTACAGGTAAAAAGCAGGTGCCTTTGAATCCTGACTACAGCCAAACCAAGCCCGGCAGCTTCCCCTCCCTGCTTGTGCCCAGCAGTGAGTTCGAGCCCAGCAACAGTCACATGGTCAAGTCCTACTCTTTACTGTTCAGAGTGTCCCGGCCAGGGAGGAGCAGTTTGAATGGGCTTACAAATGGAGAGACCAACGAGAACATTGGTAAGTATTTCTCATACTCTGAGCATTCTTACACAGTTGTCGTTTAGGACTCCTCCTTTTGCATAGGTTTCTGTTCTCACACACAGGGTTCAAACAATGCAGTGCAGTGGGCAGAAATGCTGAATCAGAAATGTCAGAGATATGAATAATCCTGACAACGGGGAGCTTCCATAGGCACCTTCACCTTGACTGTTGTCTTCATCGTGTAATTTGTTTCTCCATCTATTGCAGAGGAGCTTCCAAGCAGAAAAAAGAGAAACTCCTCCCACAGAGAAGATGAAGAAGCCACCTTTGTTGCACAGATGACTGTCTTTGACAAGAACAGGTAATTTACATTCATGTTCTCTTCTGCTTCTGAGGAAGTAACTGCCACAAAAGCACATTAGGTCACACCTGTGTTTAATATGTTTGTGAAGAGGGTGTTTCTGTGCGTCTGTGTCAGGAGACATTATAATGCAACCAAAACAGCCAGTATTGGTGTAAATGAACCCTCATTTTAATCTGCTTTAAAGCCTGGAACACACAGTATGACTTTAGCCATAATGATGACTGTTATGATTATTACTGGAACTCAGTTGTTACGTATAGAACTACAACTGCAAAGAAGCAGTGAGGATGCCATGGAAAAACACGTGATGGCACCACAATGTGAGCACCCAGGCAAATACAAATATTATAGAGCAGTGGAAGATGAGATGCTGGTGTGCTGCGGCAAGAACATGTGTTAATTTGATCTGTGCACTGAGACCTGGTTGCCATGACAAACGATGAAAGCATGATAAGTGGAAAGGCATGCCCTTGTGGCTTGGAAGAAACGGTAGAATGGCTGATATCCAGGAGATATGCTGTTGTATGGGTTTAGGCATTCACAGGATTAGAGTGACACATCCATTGTCCCTGTGGTAGACATTCACCAATATCATCTTACTGTGATGTAGACATGAATGAATAGCTGGAGCAGGATGATGGCTTAATAATTAAATCAGATCAGTCCATCGCCACTTATTAGTTGGACATGGTGGTTTTCCAGCATTGCAATTAAATACTTTGGTATTACGTTAATCTCCATTACAGAGCATTGATACGCACCTCAGGGTTCACAGTAAAAGCAGCTGTCCACTTGCAGTGCTGTTCTTCAGTCTGCTTTTGAGCGCATTCACTCCATTTAGTGCATCCAGGGTTTCTCAGTGACAGGGCACATGGAAGTGTGTGAGAAGCTGTCTCGCTTGCTCCGTTACTCAACTCTGACGCCGCCGGCTTTTTGCAGACGCTTACAACTGCTTGATGGGGAATATGAAGTGTCTATGCAGGAAATGGTGGAGTGCCCAGTCAGCAAGAAAAGAGCCACATGGGAAACCATTCTGGATGGGAAGGTGTGTGTACCGGAGTGCGTCAGTCATACATTCTCTGTTACTCACTGAATTTTATATTTTGGGATCAGCTTGTACTTGCGCATTTCCTTGTGGGTAGCTTTGATCCGCTTTTTAAGGGTCTCCCCTGAGTGGTTTCAGTGCGGAAAGAAAGATGGTGGTGTTCACGGGTTTTGGGGGGTCTCCACAGAGGCTGCCTCCATTCGAGACCTTCTCTCAGGGACCCACGCTGCAGTTCACCTTGCGCTGGACAGGTGACACCAATGACAAGTCCACTGCCCCAGTGGCCAAACCCCTGGCCACACGCAATTCAGACACCAGCACAGTGGAGAGCAGGCCCAGTGCTCTCAAGCCTTCTCTAGTGGGTAAGACAATGATCTGCTATCCCTTCCTCATAGAAAGGAGTCTTAAAAGCTCCCGTCTCAGCGATTCCTGTTTGAAATTCCACCATTAGCTGTTCTAACACCCCCACCCCATCCTCATCTTTTCAGCAGTAAAAGAATCAATTAGCACAGATATTCAGGCGAGAAAAGAACAGATCCCCGTTGAACCTCGGCAGAAGCTGCGTATATTTTATCAGGTGAGCAAGAGAACTGCGAGTGAGAGACGGTGTCTCGTGTGTGCCATTTCTGGTCTCATTAGACATTAATATCAACTGTAGTTCTCAGTACTTATTATTTAAATATTTCTTACCTTAAAATGGTTGATGATCCCTGTAGAGTTTGATGTTATTCACAGTTCAAATCAGAGGGGGAATATATTTCTAAATGTGTTTATGTATTGCAGCACCTGCTGCACGTGCTGTAGAGCTGTCCAGTAACTGATTTTTAAATGTACGTTTGACATCTCTAAATTGTGCTTTGATTTGTCCATTCCCAGTTTCTGTACAACAACAACACCAGGCAGCAGACAGAGGCCAGAGATGACCTGCACTGCCCGTGGTGCACTCTGAACTGCCGGAAGCTCTACAGCCTGCTCAAGCACCTCAAACTGTCCCACAGCCGCTTCATCTTTAACTATGTGGTGAGAGTCCTTTTATCTCTCTCACTCCTACAATGAGAACCATCACTCTGTCATTCCCACAATGAGAGCCTCTGCTCTGGAACTACTGTAGTGGTAACCGTTTCACTTGCACAATCATTTTATCAACCATAGATGTCTGTAGCCAGGTTGTGGTTGTTAGGCAGACCTTTACCATAGCACATACTGTATGCTTCTGTTTATGGAGTGCATGTTATCAGTTGGCAGGCAAACGTTACAAACCCTGTCCAGGGAGTGATAGAAAGCATGGCCGTGAAGTCATGAGAGAGAAGCGTAGTGATGGGAAAGTGAGGCTTAATGAACCTCATTGTGGGTAGAGCTACTCTATACTGCGACTATCACCGACTCCTATGAACCAATCAAATGGGCCAGCTCTCCATGTTATGACTGGTTTAAATCAGCGAGTCTTTCACAGCCCATGATTACCCCACGGTGGAGTTCACGAATCCTCGTTTTTCCATCACTAGAGAAGTTTTTCATGGTGTAATGGTGTGTTGAAGACTGATTGGCTCCTTGATGTGTCCAGCCTCACCCTAAAGGAGCCAGAATAGATGTGTCTATCAACGAGTGCTACGACGGCTCGTACGTGGGGAACCCTCAGGACATCCACAGCCAGCCCGGCTTCGCCTTCAGCCGCAACGGTCCCGTAAAGAGGACTGCTGTCACACACGTCCTGGTCTGCAGGTGAGAGAGCGCTCCGGCCCTCCAGCGCTGGCTTCCTTTCAGGAAGTTTACCTTGACCCTTTGCAGACACGTGATGATGACAGCCTGGAAAAAGCATGCATCATACGTGAAATGGTTTTTATGAGTCAGCCTCTGGGGGGGGGGGGGGGGGGGGGGGGGGGAAGAGGTCATTAAAAAGTCTCTTTTTTTCATTATTTGTCAGACAAACACCACCGTGTATCTAGGAAATAATTTGAGCAACTCTCACACTCTGGAGCACGCTCAGTGCAACTGGTTTGCAGCTGTTCCATGGTGAATGGGTGAACTGGCGGGTGTGTGTGTCTCAGAATGTCCCAGTGAGTGCCCTGTGTTGCCCCGCAGGCCCAAGCGCTCTAAGCCCAGCCTGTCGGAGTTCCTGGAGTCGGAGGACGGGGAGCTGGAGCAGCAGCGAACCTACATCAGCGGCCACAACCGGCTCTACTTCCACAGCGACAGCTGCCTGCCCCTGCGGCCCCAGGAGATGGACGTGGACAGCGAGGACGAGAGGGACCCCGAGTGGCTGAGGGAGAAGACCATCACGGTGAGTCGCGGAGCTCCGCTCGCCTGACTCTCTGCACCAAGCTCATCACTGGGTACTGCGCTCATGATGGCCATTGAGGAGAGTGTAAGGCTCAAGCTGTGCCTGTAGTTAATCTGGTGAGCTGTGCTGTTCATTTTCGTTCGTCAGCTGTCCTTCCAGTCGATGTTAAAACAGGATTTTCAGTGTCGTGATCTCACTAGCAACTGGATTATGACGTCCTCTGACCCTTCCCTTTGCGTCCATGATTGTTCTCCTTACAGCAAATAGAAGAGTTCACAGATGTTAATGAGGGCGAGAAGGAGGTGATGAAGCTCTGGAATCTACACGTTATGAAGCACGGGTAGGTGTCATGAGCATTTAAATGTTTATTTCCAACATTTGAATCTACAAGAGCAGCGACCCCCTAAAATGGGAACACCAATTTTAACCCAGCTTTGCATAGAGTAGAACACTGAAAAGCTGTGGGTACTGTTTGGATCTCATATATCAGCTATTAATACTCCTATCTTGATGTCTTAGAAGAGTTCAACAGACAGGATAGCATGGGAGTAGCCATAATAGATGAGTGCCGTTGCTTTCAGTAAAAAAGAAAACTGCTGTATAGAGCAGTCTACCATTCAGTCCCATCATTTCAGTCATGATTTGCAGGGTCCTACACTATACTAGAAGGTTGGCTTGTAAGGGTAATGCTGAACCTTTTGTTCTCCAGATTCATAGCCGACAATCAGATGAATCAAGCCTGCATGTTGTTCGTGGAGAGGTGTGGGCCTCAAATCGTGGAGAAGAACCTGTGTCGGAACTTCCTCCTCCACCTGGTCAGCATGCATGACTTCAACCTGGTCAGCGTAGCGACCATAGACAAGGCCATGGCGCGCTTGCGGGAGATGCAGACCGGGGAGCCCCAGGACGGCGGGGACACGCCTCACGCAAACGGGAGCTGCGTGGCCGACGACAGCGCCTCCGCCGCCCCTGAGGACGCTTCCGGAGTTCAAAAACACACCAATCACCTGAAACTCTGAAGTCCCGCCCCTCTGTCAGGGTCACGCTTGCTTATTGGAAGTTCCAGGAGATGGGGGGGGGGGGGGGGGGGGGGAGGTTGCAGTGAAGGACTTGTTCAAGACAAATGCATTCCAAACAGGCACTGTATGCTCCAGTATACTATATCAGTGTGGGGCCACAGGGCTGCTGAAACACAAGGTGGGCGTCTTCATTTCAGTGTCACTACACTCACCTGTCACAGTTGTAGCTGGAGTACCTGTACGCTTTCCAGGTAGCTACTAAACCATGTCGTTAGAATACAAGTATCACTGCATTATGAAAAAGTCATGAGTATGTGTTATCCATCCTCTCATCTTAACCATGATGGCCATACGATCATATTAATGTGTATTAGCACTTGTCTTGTTCTAGGTACCTGTTTTGGGGGGGGGGGGGGGGGGGGGGGATTTTAATGTACTTTGAATAGAATCATGTTTTAATTTGTTGGTTGTCTGGTGAAATACGGGACTTAAAGCCTTTTTATCGTAATCTTTTACTTTTTTTTTGTTTTGCTCTGAAAGGCATGTCTGTTTTAGGGTGGTGAATAGTTTCGGGTCACTAAAGCTGAGCCCTCTCTGATCCCAGGAGCTGCTGCTCTCTGTAGAGGAACCATGCACTGCAACATAGACCTGTCAGCACTCCCCTTCCGTATGCAAGGACCTCAACCATGACACAGGGTATTTACTGCAAACTGACCTAAGACACAAGCCTGGCAGCGTCCCACTCCATGTGTGAACATGTAGATTACTCATGCAGATGTTTACAGACTTTTCCCATGGAAATGCAGATATTTTGTTTTTTTTTTACTAGATGCAGTCAGTTTTACAGCCCTGCAAGACCTGAGGTCCATCAGCATGACTTGCTGTACTCTCATTGATCACGTTGTTCGTGTTCAGAAAGGTTGAAAAATGCTGCTCTCCCTGTGTGCCAGCGTTTCTTCATTCCTTGCTTTAAAAAGCTGGAAAGAGCCTCTTTTGGAAGCCTTTTTAGAGCTCCCTGAGAATGTGTGCGTGTGTATGCAGTAATAACATGACTACGTCTGTACTCTCACAGTGAGTAAAACTGACTGTTATAGGCAAGACCTTTCAGGGCAAACTGTCTGCCGGGCTGAGACTTGTGCAAGCCGGGTCTTGGTGGAATTCAGTTTGGGTTTACAAGCCAAAGGGAGGGGGTGATCGTCTACCGTCTTTTTTTTTTTTTCCTGTACTATGTTCCGTTTTTGGTGCTACTTTCTGTGAAATCCTTCATGCTGTATTCGTTATTTTCTCAACAGTTGCTTTAATTTGCTAAAGCTGCGCACATGTAGAAAAGTAGTGGTTTTGGGAAGACCGGTATCTGAGACTGGCTCGTAGGAAATTCCCAGCTATGCTTTTACGGCTTCAGAAGGCATTATTTGCACACTCTTTGTCGCTGGCCCAGAAAATAATAGAGATCAAGAAACAACATTGTTAAAACACCGTGTTAAAGTTGTGAATTTTGTGATAAAGGAGTTACAGAAATCTTGTTTTCTATTTAAAATAAAAATATTTTGTACCAATTGTGTGTTTTTTTTCCCCTTATAAATTGTATGGAAGGAGTGCAATGAATCTTTCACTGAAATGACTCGTGGAAGTACAGACATATGAAGTCAAAACCTGCAATTATGTTATTCTAAGATAATAAAAGTTTTGGTTTTATGAAACAATTTAATATGCTCACATTACAACCCCTTCAGTCTTGAGCACTCACAAATTAGCTAAAGGATGAAGAACTCGCGCGAAACACTTGGCCTTATGTACTTATCAGAAGGAACGCTCGCAATGCATGTACATGAAAACAAATATGGGGTTTGGATATCGCTTGGATGTTTTTGGTGTTGATGTGATTCAATGACCAATACGGTTCTCTGAGTGAGTACTACATTAGCACATCATCTCATTGGTCAGATGTGGGCCCGTGATTTAAGCTGTTGAAAATGAGCCATGAGCAGAAGCACAGAGAGGAAGCAACAGTCGTGATTCTCGAGAGAACAGTGCATCAAAGCAATTCGTGTGTTTCAGGGTGGACAGGATTACAGCATAACCAGTTTAAGAGCCCAAAGGTAAACAAGGTAATACATTTTAAGGAGTGTATACATGGGATGACATTTCAAAGTCAAACACTAAAATCAATACCAACTAATGTGGCACCAAATGTGATTCAAATACCAAAACATATTCATCTCAACTCATAGCAACTGCAAAGTGTAACACCTTCATGAAACAAAATGTTTTATACATCCTTAGTATAATGTGCTGGACCAAATACTACTTTATAAGTCTGCAATTTTTCCCACTATGCATTAAAAAGTATTGTTACAATTAACGAGACCTCAACCCTCTACTACTTGTTTCTTTTTAAACTAGTACAAATACTACTTTGCTGGATGAGCTGGATGCTGCTGGTAAGACAAATCGTGTGCTTTGATGTATTAACAAACAGGCCTCAAACAAATATGAAAAAGAGACCCTGTTCATCCACCCAGTCTACGCAATACAGCTCTTCATGCTCTACAGTTGAATACTGAAGCTGCTGGCAGGCATATGCTCATGGTGAGCTCATGAGCAGTAACCTGCTGTGGAACCCAACCTGCTGCTCCACTTCGCTCCAGTTCTGCAGTAGCAAGCAGCCGTTAGTTCACTCGAAAATAGACCTCTTGCCTGCAAACTGGCAAAGCCATAACCTGTGAACGTGTTGTAAAAAAATATTTTTCCTCCAGCTACACATCGTGTCATGCTTGTCATTCTCAAACATTTAGCGCTAAAAAACAGTTCATGTATCTAAAATATTTAGTTCCTCAAAAATACTCACATTTTAGAAAATCTTCAAAAGGAAGTATCAAGCTTGTGTGATAGTACTAAAAGGCACTATTTTTAGCCTCCCCACTTTGTCCAGCAACTGATGTGAACAAGTTACATACATACATTCTGAAAATAATACTTTAGTGAAAAAAGAGAAGGCAGATGTTGTCAGTATATTCATAATATACCTTCACTGTGACCTGGAGAGACTAATGTAACAGAGTCAGATTTCTAAAACAAGGCAGCAAGATGCATTTCATGGATCCGGGTTGATTTACATCAGCTGGCATTTCAGCTCCCAATGGCTGAAACAGGAATGTATCTGTAGGGCCCTGATGAACAGTAAGTTTCATGTGAACTCGTCCTTCGCAATCTGCAGATGTCAAGGGGTATGTGGGTGGACTGTGGACATGTATGCCTGATGTAGACAGCTTTTTATTCAGACTGCTAACTATCAGCTTAGAGGTGAGTCAGATGTTGGATGGAGCCCACATCCCCCATGGGAGTGCATGAGGGACAATGCCTTTTGTTTTTCCTTAACAAAATCTATCAGTATGTGTCATACTCATTCAAAAATACTGAAAATAACTCAAGGTTTTCCCCATGTGGAATGCATTATTCGCACATTTAGTCCGGTCAGTTAGAAGCTGCAACCCGCCACAGCCCCAGTGAGAATGCAACTGCAATTCTGCCCCAGTGTGGGTGAGGGTAAAGCACACGTTCTTCTCACTAGTGGACAAGATGGCAGGTACAGTGGCAGGCAGACTGTGCAGCCCAGCAAAATTTCTTGCTATTGGTCCTCCTGAGGGTGATGAGCCAGCCCTAGAACACCAGAACCTTCCATCCAGGGTGCACAAAGGAGCAGCCGAAGAAAAGACAGTCCACGCCCCGCTCCAGAAGCCAATCAAACACCACCTCCCTGTTCCCTGAGCCAATTGTCACTCTCAGCTTGAAGTTTCCCGTGTCGTTGATGTTGTTGTTGGTGACAGGAAACAGGCCGACAACCTCCATGTCAAAGGTCACAGTTGAGCCAACAGTGATGGCTGGTAGTTGGTTGGTCATCTCTTTCCCATTCACAAACACAGCACCTGCAGCCATGAACATGGAAGATTATGGTTAGAATCCACCCAAACAAACCAAAAAACCCCTCTGTGTTTACATTTAATTGTTTTCTTCCTTTTTTAAAACACACATATCAATGTCCCCCTTTCGCTAGAGTGCTAGAGCACCTCTTAAGGGGCTATCCCTCTCTGTGGAGATCAAAGCTCAACCTTTCTGAGGACTCGAGACTGTGCCTGCTCACCTTTGGTGGAGATGCAGACGGCCCTTTCTCTCTGCAAGGACTCCACACCACTCTTACACTCCACACACACTCCCAGGCTGTCCCGCTTGTCTGTCCTGCCGGCAGCCGTTATCCTGAATACAACACACCAATAACTCCAAGGCACTGACAAATAGTCATCATCTTAACACTGCACTGCTCTTGGTCAATGACATACAGCAGGAATAAACTGACAAATCTACAAAGTGACACTAAAAGTGGGAACAAATAGGCAGGTAGGTTTATAAAAAACTGTTTGTGACTGTGTGTCAGGGGAGTTACAGAAAGTGGCAAGTTACTGTAAGTGCGGTGAACTGGCAGGTAAAATTCCCTTGTGTTGCGCTACTAAATATGAGAACAACGCTACGTGCTTAGACAGTTGGAGTTTCAGACTCACTTGAAGCTGAGGGTCTGGCCACAGAAGTAGGTGGGGGCACCGGAGTAGAGGACGCCGGTGTTGGACAGGGAGGCGTCACTGCGCAGGGCGATGTTCCTGCGGCTGCTCAGGATATAGCCCTCGCAGCCCGGGCGCCACTCTGCACACACACACACACAAACAGAGTGTTGCAAGTATAAATGCATGCGCAAACGGATAGGATGCATGGATGCACAGACAGATGCGATTTACACACATACAGGTGAACACCGCAAGCACACATAGACATAGGCAGAAACACAGAACACATATGCAAACCCAGACAGATGACACACAAATGCCCCAGCAAAAACAAACACCACACAGGCAAAAACAGACATATGCATACACACACACAGAGCAGAGGATCAAGAGGTTAACACAACATGAATGAAAAATTACAAGCTCTTTCACATACTCAGCACAATGTAAGAAATATAACAACCGTATAATGCTCTTGAACACTACTCAAAAACACTTCCTGCTGTGTTGTTTTGTTAATTTCAGTGAGTGTGTTATAGCCACAACTGATATAGCTTTAGTGTGGGGGTAAGGGCAGGTACCATGCGGGGGTAACGCAGTGTAGCCAATCTGGGGAACACTCCAGGGGCTCCACTCAGTGCGGCCCTCTCCCCTGGCACTGACACGGAACAAGTAGTCGGTGTGCGGGTCCAGGTGCAGTACCAGGAACTCGGAGTCCTTGCCGATGTAGGCGTCCTCATACTGGCAGGCAGTGCTGCAACAGTACTGCAGTCGGTAGTCCTGCGCTGTGAAGTCGTCGTCCACCTGGACCCACACAGACCCAGCTCAGTCATGTACAGACAGGTCCCCAGTTCTCTCTCTCTCTGTCTCTGTCTCTCTCTGTCTCTCTCTGTCTCTCTCTCACACACACACTCACACAGAAAGGTCCACGGCTTGGTCACTCACTCACACTCACACATACAGATACAAACAAGTCCATAGGTCGGACACATACTGGTGGCTCATACAAACACACTGGCAGGCCCAAGCTCAGTGTGGCAGTGAAGACGCATGTCCGGAGGCCTGTGTGCCTGGCAGGGCTCACCTTGCTCCATCGTACCAGCACACCCCCCGGCCGCTCCACGAGCTCCTCGATCTGCACAGGGGGGTGCGAGGCCACGCTGCCGTGACAAACGATGCGCTCCCTAAGAGCGGGAAGCAGGGAGTCGTCCAGCTGGGCTGACAGGCAGGGTACATCCATCAGTGCAGGCACCTCCGGCAGACTGAAACACACAGACGCATGCGAGCAGACAAACACACACACACACACACACACACACACACACACACACACACACACACACACACACACACACACACACACACACACATATATACACTGAGTACATGGGATTCCTCTTTGCGCTATCACAGAACCTTCTTCTAATGAAAGGACTCAACATGGTAATTCCATGCAAACAGCTGCATAAGAAAAGAAACTAACAATGACTTTAAACCAATTCCAGAGAGCACAGCATTTCCCCAGGGCAAGAATTAAATCTAAAACACTGGTCAAAATGGACAGCCAAAGGCAGAAGGCTCTTTCCTTTTGACCAGAAATTTCAGATCATTGATTGACTAAAACAAAGAAGCAGAAAATGTCTGTAAGTAAGAATACTAGTACACTTTCCTGCAGGGGCCCAACACAGTATGGTATTCAACAGATGACAACCACAATCCCTCCAGAAACATCAGGACACTCCTGCGACAGAGTGGCTTGTGTGGACAAGCCACATTCCCTCTCAGAATGTGTGGCTCTCAGAATTCCCTCATCCCATCAGCTCACAGTCAACACACTCTGGCAGGAAATTCCAAACCCTTTTTTCTGGATTCCACAGTCCCTACCAGGAAGTGCCAGTAGACGCACGTACTTAACACTGTCACTCAGTTGGTTCTAAGGAGCAGAGCTAAATTCAGTAGCACTGACTGCGCCACTCTGTTGCAATAGTGGTGGATCGCCCTAGCTCCCATCTGTTATCTTTGTACTGCCTTTAGACAGGACAGAGATCACCGAACGATAACCTATTTCCATAAAGCTCAAGCGCCCTGAGGCTTCAAGTATTAACCGACATGCCAGCTGCGTGTAGATTTCAGGCCTGTTTGCCTCTTGTAGCGTCTCTCACCTGTCCAGCTGAATCTGAAGCGCCTTCTTTGCAAAGCTGCCCAGTTTGTCGTCCTTCTCCCCGATGCTACAGCGGATCGCAGCCTCGCCTGCAAAGGCACAGAGCACCGTGTGATTGACGTGTTTAATGAAGGTAAACGTCTGTGCGTGAGCAAGTTTTTACCCATCACATTGCACATCTTCAACCCTGCTGATACAGGTGGCAATGAAATGATGCAAGCCAAAGCTTACTGTTGGGAGAGAAAGAACAGGGGGAGACCGCCTGTGATGCTAGGTGAGCTCAGAGACTTTCATTTGAGTTCATATTTTCAAACACAATAAACCTTTCACAAGCAGCCCACAGTACCTCAGTACTTGATGTCAGCGAAATATCACTCTCTGATAGTGCCGTCCCCCATAAAGGAACAGTATTAATATCATGAAATGAGATCCATGAGATCCATTATTTGGAAGAAGCACAAAGCATAAGGACCGTTAAGGAAGCCGGCAAAGGATTACTATTATTTGCATTCTAGCACATAAATATTACCGAATAACGTGAACTTGTATCAAAGGAAGTCACTCAACCGAAGGTGGGACATCAGCATCTGTGTCATATCTATGTCACATCATCAAGGATACCAGCCAATAATCACGTATTAATCCCATTGTATGGATTGATTTGTCTATGTGGTATTATGTATGTGGTTTATTTTTTAAATGACTGTACATCCCAGCACGGCTGATCCTTTGCAGAGACAGGGACACTGACAGCTGGAAAGCACTGTGTCTTGGGGGGGGGGGGGGTTGTTTCCATGGAAGCGGCCGCCCACCCGGCTCACCCTCGCTCAGCAGCTCCTCGGCGGCGCTGACCCCCTGCTCGATGAGCATCTGGCAGTCGTCCAGCGGGCGCACGCTGTCCCGCTCGACGGCATCCACCTCCTGCAGCAGGGCACTCAGCCGATCGCCCAGGAGCTGCATCACCTGCGCCTGCAGCTCCTCGAAGTGACGCCGCAGGACCTCCCGCGTTTCGCTGGCGCTCCCCCGCACCTGAGGGAAATGCACGCGCGCGCGCGCGCGCGCACACACACACACACACACACACACACACACACACACACACACACACACACACACGCACACACACGCACACACACAACCATCAGAGATGCCCCCTAAAGGAGATGTTTCTGGTCAGGGTTGTGTAGATACGACAAGCACATGGTTAAGGTTAGTTTATGGCTGATCCACCTGCGGTCCACTGGGATTTCTGCTCAGATCAGTAACTCAGTCATATTGTTAGTTCCCTACACTGGGGTCTATGTCCAGGAAAACCAGAGTGGATTTTCTAAGAATCAAACTGTTTTCTGTTTGCTCCTTTAAATTTATTATGTTCATCCAATGGGGTCTTGCTAGCTATACTCAAAAAAGGTACCTACGCTGTATTTTGTTAAGTGTATAAATATATATATATATATATATATATATATATATATATATATATATATATATATATATATATATATATGTCTGAAATCCATAATGTTGCTTTAAAATCAAAGACATCTCAATTTCACAAGAGAATAACACTGCTGAAGATGTCAATTATGGACAAAAAAGTGTCAATGTTATACTGTGTTCAGAGATGGGTGCCACGGACAGCAGGAGAGGGGGTGAAAAAACATGGATAGTAATACAGACAACACTTTTAAGCACCTTCGAATTGTAGTAGCATAAAAATCTCTGGTGTTAGACATCATATTGATGAATGGAGGCTGTGACATTGATATTATTACAGAGACTTGTGTATAGAGGGGATGGGGACAAGTGAAACATGGCCAAGTATAAGCCGACTGGAAAGGACAGAACCAATAAAAGATGAGGAGAGGGTGCCCCTCCCTATGTGTGCAGGAAACTGCATGAAGTGACCCTCAACATTCTAGAGAGGACATCTGGACCAAATTACTGGGGGAAAATGAGGCCCTCATCACTGAGTGCATAGCCTGTCTTAAATAGGGACACACACACACGTGACTGTTGAGTATCATCAAGAAAAGATTATAAATTGTACTTTTAAACCACATAATGACAAAACAGAAATACAAATTAATGTGCTGTAGGAATAAAAGTAAAGATACTGTCTGGTACAAAAATGAAAATAGAGATGTGCACAGTGGCTGTTTTGTTCAGACTGATATTTCCATTGAATTTAAATGAACAATCTGCACAGATCACTTATCTCAGAACAAAAACCAGCGGCGACCAAGGTAACCTCATCTTGAATAGATTTTCTGTTGTACTTTTATGGTGTTGTGGTGTCATACGAGTCAAAAGATATGAAATTCTGATAGGCCTTGGTGGAAAGAGCCCCAGTGTGCCCCAGTTCTTTCATGTGACATTTTAAAAAAACCATCCCAGTACTACAGGAAACTAATTCAGCTAAAACCTGTGCGGATCCTCTGAAGGAGGCAAAGTCTGTCGTATCATGAAGTTTCTTATCTCCCAAGTCCTGCCTAAAACAGGCAGGCTGAGTAGATGCCACACAACCAATTAAATGTCCCCTGCAACTCTTCAGCATCAAAAAAGGCAATTGCAATTTACAAGAAAGAGACTTCACAGTACATCTAAAAAAGAGAGTAACATCTGCACACACACTGAGCTGCACATATAACTGAGAAGGAGAGGATGATTTGAAAAATACAAAAAAAAACAGGAAACAACGCAGATTGTATCAGGGCTCAGCAAAGCCCCCCCCCCCCCCCCCCCCCCCCCAGGCTTCCATGAAGCAACTCCAGGAAATGGTATTCTTAGATACAAGTCATTTCTGACCCGCTTGTGTCTTCCATTAGTCTTTCCTGTTGTGAGGAGGACCAATAAAACATATTTGATTACCAAGAACCACTTCTTCAAATATTTTCATGTGTGACAATGTGCTGTGGGCAGTTGGGCAGGATGTTTTGACCTCAGAGCACCCACCCACGTTCCCTCTTTCTCTCTCTCTCTCTCTCTCCCTCCTCTCTCAGAGTTCTGCTGAGCGTGGAAGTCATGGCTCAGTTTACCCTGGACTCCCAGTGGAACGTGCTGCATCTCACTGAACCACAAGTGAAGCTTCCTCTTTGACTGATCTCAGATTACACAGGGCGGATGACTCACTATGTGGATCTAGGAAAACGAGCTCACTCAGCTTGTGGTAGCTCAGTTAGCAGAGCAGCGGGGAGGAGGAACAGCAGTGTGGGACTTGTCACTTCATGGGAAGCCCCAAACAGTGGAGAGAACATTGACATTTTTGTTTAAAACCGTTAATACGGTACACAACCTACCTAAGTCAGTACTGATAAGCACTCCACTTTCAGAGAAAACTCTTGTTCCAACTGCATATTTGGCTTTATTCAAGCTGGCCATCTGTAATAAGATCCAGAGCAAAATAAAAATGATCCAGAGCAGGTGTGAGACGATCCAGCTGGCCAAGGACAGACCCCAGTTCTGGGCTGATGGGTGGACATTCTGGAGGAGATCCAGACTTTAACAGGCAGATCTAGAGTGAGCCGCATAACCTCACCGCAAGAGCATTAAGTGCACTACTTCGATGTGTAGCAGGGGACGGACAAATAGGTTCCAGTCAAGCTATGAACTTGTTGATAGCTCACACAGGTCAAGAGGGAGCACAGCTACACCCCAATTTTTCCATCTGGTGTCCCTTATTGGGAGCAGGAAATAACAGCATTGTTGACGAAGAGCGAGCGAGTAGGGAGGGGAGGGAGGAAGTTTGGGAGGATGTCTGAGACGCCCTGCAGAGAAGACACCACAAAATGCCAAATTTTCTCCTCTCCCTTTGCTTGTCCTACCTTCAGTCCCATATAACTCACAAGCGAGTCCAATAGTCCAGAGTAAGCTTCACAGGTCATCTCTTCAATCAGCTACATTAACTTCTCAACAACTGAATACCGTATGTCTTTACTGCTGATTCTGAATATAATAAATTTAGTGTCAAATTCTTATTTGTCGCTATTTGATAAAGATTTACCATGATTTACCAGCAGTACCTGGTTGTGGGCCTGGTTGAGTCCATGCAGGCGCTGTTGAAGTTCGCTCCTGTAGTTCTGTGCTGCCTCTATGTTCTCTTTGGCCTCCTGCAGCAGCACTTCTGCCTCGATTGACATCCTCTATCTCCCTGAGGACAAATCACAAACACACATACAGGTCAGGTCCACACTGCGCTCACACAAACGCACCCAAAAAAACTGACTCAGACATGTGCACACATACACACACACACAGACACACTCACTGTTTTCCACTCCACACATCCTGCTTCAACACTGCACACAATTAACTATAGCTTTAAGTGTAGAAAATCAAAGAAGCACTTCTGATTAACCTGATAAAGAGGGGCTCGATATTTGCTGCTATACAACAGAGCAGCTCCTAGTAGCAGAGTAGTTGAACATGTTTTTTGGAGATTTTCTATTCCTACTTTTCACTTGTTAAGAAGCATTAATGCACTCAGAGTCCCACACAGTGCGCAACCTGGGGACGTTGTGGTTCTGTGTGTGTAATATCTCAAGCCAGTACAGCTTTGACTAGAACTACTCAAAGTCATCACTTCCTGATCATCTGAAACCAGGACATCTCATCTCTCTGCGCATCTGCAGACATCTGCATAAAAACAGGGAAAGTCCACAGTGATATTTTCACAAGGCCCGTCCTCAGCCAAATCACGGGATTATTTCTGCATGTTTTAAATGCATTTGCTATGGCCATTTTGTGCTGTCGCACAATTAAATGACTAACATTTGTAATCAATCCCTTCAGCTATTCTGTATGTCAGGGTTCTCTCTTGATGATTTTGTTCTCTCTCTCTGTTCAGGGATTCTCTCTTGATGATTTTAACAATAAATTGTAAGGATTGTGGAGGGGTATGCCTTACATTGTGTACATGTCTGTTTCTTTAGACAAGACTACTGTTTATGCAGGAGCTATAATTTTACCAAGGTATAACTTTGATGTGACTCAATCACATGTAACCCCACTTAAATCACCTGACCTACCTTCCGTGTTGACTGACAACAACTGCCATTGGTTATTGTTCAAACAGAGATGGAGGAAAGCAAAGCAAGCCAGTCAAACACCCCAGCAGCCTGACCTCAGCGTAGCAAATGCTTGCATTATGTCCAGGTAACATCCACAGAAAACACATAACAGGTCAGCTTACCTTTTTAGTTATGAATAACCACCATGTGAAATGCTACAGTGCTGCTACTTCTTCACTCAGAAAAGTTAAAGAGAGAACCATGTGCAACTGACACCATTTTATGACTGAAACCACCTCCACATTGTTAGGGCACCAGCAAGCCATGAACTGGAAACTGGCTTGACAGCTCCCTGTTTAGACTCTGTCCCCGGTTATACGTTCATCTGAAAATCATTCCAAAAAAAACCCCTTTACCTCCACAGTCCATGAAAACAGAAGAGCAGAATGTCTCTTTTATGTGGAAAAAGCTGTAGTGCGCAGTTCATTTGGACATACAACCCTGGATACCTTAACAATCTTGAGAACCACCTTGTTCTTTTTTCCTGCTTAACACTGAAACCTCCACAATGCACACCGGCGGGCCAGCAGAGAAGCTGCCTGTTTTGTGATATGCCATGGAGATCTATGCCGAAATATTTTCCCACTGTTGCCAGAGGCAAGTGCATTATCAGCTTTGGTGAAAATTGCTTCTCGAAAAGCTGGTTCTGAACCAAAACATAATTACACATTCAGAATATGATATAACGTAAGTCCTAGTAATGCTTTTTTTCAGTGACTATTGCTTCCCTTGCTAGGCACAGTGTCTCCTTTGTATCGTGATGATAACTAGATGGGAGAGTTTAGCAAAGCCCCATCAAATCTAGCATAATAGCATTACGAAGTGTGATTATGTGTTATCTTGTCTGCTGTGCCCTTTCCCACCAGTGAACCCCATAAACAAGCACCAGATTGCAGTGTTACTTCATGAGGGACAGACACAGATGACCTACATTCAGGGGCAATGGGCTTCCTGCCAGAGCACACTGTTGTGAATACCAGCTCAAACAACCTTTCATCTTTGGGATCGGCATGCGTGTCCCATTTCACAAGCATATCCCCAGTTCCATTCTGCATTTCAGTCTTCCTCAAAGTATCGTTCAAAACAAGAGTGACAATGATTACAGCGTCATAAATGATTTTCTCTTACATGCGGCCACTTATCTTGATGCTGACATATGTAGCAGCTCCTCTGTCGCACCAATAAGGATATTTCCGTTTATGACATGCCATCTGTCACAAAAACACCTTAGCTCTCAGCCAAAATTGTCACAACCCCTTTCCATTGGTAGGCGCTCTGGAGATTTAAATCTAAAAACGGTGTATTTTCAGGTGATCTGACGGTCACCTTTTTGCTATGACAACAACTCTAAGATCCTATGTTGCATACATTACAGCATATAATCCTGAGCAAATGTCAACTAAGGATCATATAAAATATGATTTGGGACTAACAAAATAACCAATGTAAGATGTAAAATGCTTAATTTTGTAACTTGAATTTGAACTCATGAATTCTAAATTCAAAATTTGCATTAAACATAAATTATGTGTACACATTTGCTTCCTGGAAATATTGAAAGTAGGTTAATCTCTTCATTTTCACAGCATCATCTAGTTTCATTTATGTGTTTGCTTTATCTTTATCTGACAGAGTAACTTGTTTACTTCCATTTATTAATGCATACAACAGCCGACTACGTTGAAAGTACAAAAATGCGACACAATTTATACATGTACAGGTACTAAATCTACAAGCTGTAATACCATTAAAGCCACAAAGAGCACAAGAAAACACAACTGCTTAGCACAAGACTAAAATCCTCAGGAAAAATGATGACACCCTTTTCATTTGAGTGCAACAGAGCAGGTTGAGAGACTGCAATATCAGCTAATGAAAACATACTAAAGCCTGCACTGTAGCCTACCAGTCGGTTACCTACTACCAACTGCACTGTTGATTCATCTGAGAACTGCAACGCTTGTCCTTGCCTCCAAAAACTATTCAGCATGAGTGCTGTTATTTTTAGAGCTTCTGAATGCAACTCCTACTGTTACCATTTTATTCATTCTCCACTGGTTCTGCCGACAAGCTGGTGTGGCACACGCTTTGAAAAGTAACACTGAACCTGAATAGTAACACCCTGAAGTGACGCTGGTCTGACGTGTGTTGTGCACAATTTTAGTGTCCATCAAATTAAATGTTGCTGCATCGCCTCGTTCAGGAGAATTTGAAAGCTGCACATTTCGTGTTATCGTAGGGCTTGTTGCCATTTTGTGTACCAAATCAAATCCATTATAAGAATGCAATAATGAACAAGAGGTCATTGTTTTAAATGTTTGCATGCCCGAAAGGTTATGAGGACGGAGACCCCCCCCCCCCCCCGGCTTTTCCCCAGATATGACCACTAAGAAAGAAAAATAATCCGATACAGTGCCTTGCACTGCATACTGTACACTGAAACGGCTCAGCGAGTTAAACACTTCGATTGCAGATAAACGTATTTATGCTTTTTGCAAAATCCTAACTTTTTCAGCTTTCTTCTTCAACTTTTTTTCAGTAGCTAGTGCGCTGGCTCGTCTTGGTGTGAATGTTAGCCAGCGCACTATTCGCTATCGCCAACAATTGGCTGGTTAACTATGCATTGCTGGATCTGGAAAGATCCAGGGTGCTTGTTGACGCAACAGTAAAAAGCCTCCACTTGTTTAACAGTGAAAGCGTGAACAGTGTGAACACACATCATCGCTAGCTAAGCAATATAATGCGTTTCACAATTATACATGTATTTCAGTTTTAAAACTATGAAAAATTATCTCATTAACATTTTATCCATATACGCGTGGCTATTAATCCGTTTTAGGTCTGTATTCTACACTAAATAGCGGCAAGTAGTAGTTAGCTAGGAGCAACGATATACTTTCCAGGTATTACTTCTTAATGATATATTACCAGCGATGTTGTGCCACTTACAAATTCAAACACATCTTGCTGGTAGTATTTCCAAAATTAAGGTAAAATAACTTAAGCTACTATGTAAGAGCAATTACCTGACTCGAACTCAGACCCGGTTCATAATGTAGTGTAATGTTAATGGTGCAGTTCCTCCACTTCAATTGCTTTAAAGTTTTTAATGAACAAAAACACGGCCCCCGTCTTACTGTTCCAGGGACACAGCTAAGTCTAAATACTGCTGGCATCCCGAGGCCGTCCTATTGTAATAGCGCTTCCAACCAATAAAATATGCCGTATGATGATGACGCAGTATCCGGACAGTGGCATGTTTTTTTTTTTACTCCACACATTTCCAATGCTCTCCGAAAGGTGGCATAGGACAGTCGTGGACATGTACATCGGTGGAAGCACCGTGAAGAGGATGAGACACAATTCCGACTGATGTCACTGCCCGGAGCATATGCTAGATCCAATCATAATCATGTTCAAAGAGAAAAGCAGTGGGGATACTTTGGAATTCAGTGAGAAAGTGCAGTTGCAGTGATGTACCTGTTCAGTGCACTCTCAATGGATGAGATGATTACAAGAAATGTGATGCAAAATAATTTTTAAAACAAAAATAAATGTATCTTAGTAGATAAAACATGCCCGTGTGTATCATGCAGCAATTTCTATATCCAAAATATATTTAAGATAATAAAGTACCAGTCCGAAAGACAGTGGGGAGGTGAGGTATATTGCTGCCCAGCAAGTGTTTCAGTTTTTCGATATCCAGTCTACTAAGTGTTGGACGTGGAGGCATAGCTACATGGCAAGAAAGAAGTGTCAGGTGTTACGGCACTATGAGCAAATATCTGAATGGGAGTCTGCGTATGGTGATGCGTAATTTGCAAATTGCGTTTTTTTCTTGATACGCTGAAATTAGCAAATGCATATGCAGGACTCTAGTATGAGTATTTCGGGGGAAAATATCCTTTGCATTCCAAAGGGAATCTTAATCTCGACAGAGCAAAAACACCTCTCTGGTTTTGCCCAACAAAGCTGAACACAGGCAGAGCTGAGAACATCAGTTGTCTGGTCGTATGGAACGTCTCCTTTAAGAGGGCGTCTTTATTGCAAGGAAAAAAATAACATACAGTTGTTGATGTCACAATATTTCGGCCCTCTGATTGGTGAAAGTTATTGCGGAAAGGTTCGTGACATTTGGCGCCATTTGTCCCGGCAGACACCGAGGATAATGAAGTTGGGCGCACTTTTCAAACGGCGGCTAACGTTAGCTTGTTTATCTGTATGTCTTATTAATAAGTTTCACATTCAAAACGGCAGTTAGAGACGTCATTAACATTGGATATACTCATTTTCTACGTTGAACCGAGTTTTATGTTGAACCAAGCGACGTGTGATTCATAATGTTGGTTAGCGAGCTAACTAGCTAGCTAGCTACCTATTAAGGCTTGTAGCTAGTTGGCTAACTAAACAGTGTCCCGCGAGGACTGTTTGCAGCTCTTGGAAATCAGCGAACCAGGAATGTCCGCCCTAACTCACTAAAGAAAGCGCTAACCATAGCTACTGAATTTAAAGAAGGTGCTGGTAAGTTTTTTTAAACGCAGCTAGCGAGCCAGCAGGTTTTCGTTTACTTTAGCTAGCTAGATTCAGCTCACCAGTTATGGCTGTTTGCTTGTCAGCTGGTTAGATGCGTTGTTGATTCAGAAAATAGTTAACATAGCTACCAATGCTAAAGAAAACACAGTGCAGAATGGTAGCGCTTCCTTGATTTGCTGTCTGTGTCCATTTATTTGTAGCTACTTCGATAACTTAATGTAGTGTGACTAGCAGGCTAGTTAGGCAGCGGTTGATGCCGCTAGCCAGCGAAACCGAACGATAGAGAGTTTAACGTCAACTATGCATTTGTCAGAGTTCGCTTTGACCAAGATGCATATAAGGTTGGTCTAGGACCTAGCTAGTTAACGTTAGTCTAAGTATGGGAATTGAATTAAAACTAGCTGGAATTTTTTTCCCTATAAATTTGTTAGCGGGCTACAACTGAACCGACTTTTCTGTATGTCACAGGTCTGTGCGGATTGGAACAGCTATGGCTGGGGTTGTTGCAATGGCATCTGTTATTGAAGACTTTGAGACTCAGGTACGTTATCACAATGTTCGAACTGTACTTGTCAGTGACAGAACAACGATGATTCGGCGCATGAACATGTTCGTTATGGTTAAGGGTGTTGCGGACAGCCCTTTGGTTTGTCTTTTTTGTTCATATATTAAAAAGTTTCCATTCCTGATTACTGGAAAATGAATGTTTGAAAAGTGCATTATACAGATCAGCTATAATACATTCTCTGTTTATGTCGATTCTGATAGCCTCGCAAGAAACAAAGAAAGGATGCGCCTTCGGTTCAGCCAATCACCAACTACTACTCGCCCAGGCCGAAGGCTTTCTCGCCCCCTAAGCCCAGCAACATCATGGACTACTTCAAGAAGACTTCACCCGCGGGGGAGAAAATCAACACCTCAGAGCAAACCAAGGAGAACAGGCACAAGCCCCAGGAGGTGCCCAGCACTGCAGAAACCCCTGTGAAGCCAGAAAGGACCCAGCGGCTGAAGCGGGGTAGGAGGCCAGGTAGACCTGCCAGGCTCAGCGTGCCAGCACAGGACAGCCACACGGACGCCCCCTCGCAGGTGATTGAGATTTCAGAGTCGAGCTGTTCAAGCGATGGGGCGGTGTCGGCGGTCGCTGCAGGGAGACATCTGGGGATCCTGGGCAGCGAAACCGCTGCCCTCTTAGCTCAGATCAGCGAGGATGACTGCGTCACCGAACCGTCCCCGAGTGGGGGGGATTCCGTCATGGCAGACACACCTCCCAAGCAGTACCCCGGGGAGACCCCCAAGAGAAGAGGCAGTGCCAAATCGTTGAAGGAGGAGGACACAGGATCCTGCACACAGCTGTCATGCCAGGCATCTGTAGCAGACAGCGGGAAGAAGAGCAAGCCCGCAGCTAAGATGGGCAGAAAGGCTAAATCCGATCCGCAGCCGCAGTGTGTGCCGGACGGTCAGTCTGTGTGTGACGCCAGCGCGGGGCCCGACGTAGGTGACGCCCCTCTGCTTAACGACAGCACCGTCATCATCTCTTTTGAGGACTTTTTACGGAGCCAGGAAGAGGGCGATGCCAGTGTGGAGACTCCTCAGAGTGATCCTGAGGTGTCCGGCGGGTCCCCTGCTGCTGAAGATGAGCCCAGGTCTTCCCAGCAGGTGTCGCCGCGAACCCTCACCGTCCAAGCAGAGGTGCACCCCGTCTCTCAGCGATCTGAGCTAGCCAGGACTGCTGACAAGAAGCTGGCGTCGATCTTCACCAGGAGGCGAGGGGGTAATGGTGGAGACGGCAAACCAACAGCCTCCTCTCCTCCCCAGGAGAAGCCAGAACTGCCGGTCGCTCCTGTTCGGAGATCCAACGTGGTCCTGCAGGAGGATGAGCTGGAACTGGCCATCATTGAGTCCAGCTCCACGGCCAAGTGCAGCCAGGAAGAGAGGAAACAGTTCATGAACGCCTTCAAGCAGCCCGGCCTGGAAGCTGCCAAAGGGAGACAGAAGAAGGGCCCTGGCAAGCAAGGGGAGACGGGGGGGAAAGGCCAGGCGGAGGAGGTGGAGGCAGAGGCACATGCAGAGGCTGCAGGGGAGGAGCAGGGACACAAGGTGGAACAGGAGAAGCCTGCCAAGGTCAGAAAGAGTGGAGGCAACAAGCTCAGGAAGAGGGTCAAGAAAGGTGGAGAGACGATAGCCCCTGTCCCAGCTGCAGTGGAGGAGCCAGTACGGATAGAGACCGATAAAGAGGCTGATGAGCAGGGCTCTATGAGTGATGCTCAAGCCTCCACCCCAACTGTAAAGGAGCCCCTTAGGAGGTCTGCCCGCGCCCGTCCCTGTAACCTTACCCCTGTCTCAAATGTGGCTACGCCTTCCCCTAAAACTAGGAATAAAGAGAGGCCTGAAAATCAGGGAGTGGATGCGAGTGACTCCACAGATGTCTCCACACCTAAAACTCACAGGTCCAAACACAACATGTATACGGCTGAGCTGCTCTCGCCCCCCGATGATAAGGAGAGCCCTATCAGGTGAGGTGTTCTCCTACATCCATGGGCTTTAACAATGAATAACTTACAACAGTTTTTTTGTGAGACTACCGAATTTAATTAATATAGAATTTAATTGTTCTGTACAGTTTGCTGTTCTAATTATTCACAGTCCCCACTCTCACCCTGCCACGGTCTTCGTCATGCACCACAATTGGCACAACATATATGACTTGTTCCCTTAACAGGATGAGAATTCGACGTGTCTTTCCAAACCCTGAACTCAAGTCTGGTGACACAAGTGATTTTGAAATACTGAGTCCCTTGGCAGCTCAGGTAACTTTTTTCCCCCTTGTTTGAAATTTAACACGCTGCAAAAGTGTCTCCTCTTGCACTGGCTTAATGATGCTCCTGACACGGAAATCACATGCATTTTTTTCTTTTATAGAAGTCTGCTGTATCCAAGAGCAGGAAGCAGGCCAAAAAGCTGGTCCAGAAAGCCCGGGCTCTCCAGCAGAATAAGGTGGCAGCTGCTAGTGATAAGGGCTCCTTACGACGCTCCTCCCGAAATCATGATGTCAAGAGTTACTGCGAAGAAGAGGTAATGGGCCAGGGATGACCACCATGTAATGTAGCACTCATTACATCGGGTAGAAAAACAGAGAATACGGTTGTTGATGTCTAAACTATTTGATCAAGTTTATGGTCTATTTATCATTATAAGCTTATTACATTAAGGCATGTTTTTCATAACAACAGTAACTGTATTAGGGAGGTATAATTTTTACATCAGTTACTTTTAGTTTTGAACTGGGTGTCTCAGATTCTATACATGTGTTTGAAATTGTTGTATTTGTTACAATGTATTTGTATGTACAATGTATTTGTTACATGCTGTGAAAATTGCTGTTGAAGGCACAGGGTTGCAGAAATGTGTCACTGGATGTGAATGATGTGCGTCTGAAGGTGGCCTTTGTCTGCAGGACTCGGTGGTGTGTTTGGAAGACCAAAAGGACTCTGCTCCAGCAGCACAAAACCATGTCAAAGCTCAGAAGCAGCTGCGCAGTTTGAATGATGTTTTAGGGAAGAGTGCAGCTGAGGGAAAGGCTGCCAAAAGCACTACAGGTACTGGATGACTAATGCATTTTACTTTACATATACAGTTTGCTTCTTGATTTCCTGATGGAAGAGTTGATAATAACAGCTGAATTTTTATGGCCCTGTTTTTAGTCTCAAAAGTGGCACCAGTGTTCCTTGGGAAAAAGGCACAGAAGCCCGCAGCTGTCATCTCCATATTTGACGACAGCAGGTAAAGTGTCTCCCAGGCCAAAGCTTACATGTGCCATTTGGTTTTCCACTGATTAAAAAAAGCACAAATTATAGATAGCTGTCTACTGAAAGATTGTGGTTCTACCCATTTTCTTTTTTATTATGTTTTTTTTGTGGAAACACCCAGATTAGCTTCACAACTGTTGGTTAAACCTTGTGTATGTTTTACATAATGTAAGTTTTGTGTGTCTAATGTAACTGGCTGTTGACCGTTGTGCTAAAATTTCACCTTTTGTGGAATTTTTTCTATGTGTATGCTACCTGGGATGTATGTGTGTAGATATGTGAATTTTGACACCAATGGGGGCTTTTCCACGCCTTACCTGCAGTCGTGAGGGGTCTGAGAACTCTCAGGATGACGAGCAGTTCAAAGCCCGGAGGGAATTCCTGAAGAGCGGCCTGCCGGAGTCCTTCAAGAAGTCAATCGCCAGAACGGCAGCCAGCCGAGACGCCTACTCCCTGGCCTGTGCGTCCTTCCAGGCTGTGGTACATGTACTGCAGAGGCCTGCAGGTAAAATCTCTTGAGTGGCAGCTCCAAAAATAACCAAACCTTACTGTTTTCACATATAATAGAAGATGATTAAGTTGTTTTCTCACACTTTTTTTAATTACTCCTATCATTAGAGTGCCCCCTTTGGAGTCTGCCGTGGCCTGCGTCTTCATTGCTGAAACACCTGAAAGATTCTTTTCTGGAACCCCCAAAACCAGTTTTAACTGTAGGACCGCTTGACTGCATCAAGACCCAGCCTGCGTTGCGATCTCACACCAGCAAGGTGAGTTCTGACTCGTTTAAACTGATGTTTAAAAGCAGACCAGAGCTGTTTCTAGTGTTGGAAAATATGAAGCTGTACGAAGTACTAGTGCTATGACTTTCTGCATAATTCACTAGGTCTGTGTTTTTCACACACAAGTTTTACCTGGTATCACCTTCTTATGTTAGTTTGTGAACCCTCAGTTTGTGCTGCTGTTGTGGGTATAACATGGTGTCACACCTGGTCCCATGACGCAGAGCTCAGGTTGGAGGGAGGATTTCTCAGAGGATGTCCGCAAGTGCCTGCTGGAGGAGATCAGGTCATCCAACCCTCCATTCCCAGTGAGAAGGTTCTTCACCTGGTTCCTGAAGAGGCGTGAGGAGCATCATCTGCAGTGTGCGTCTTCCGGTAAGAATGGATGACTTGCGTAGGATGGAAATGGTGATCACAGATCTATGGCTCCATTGACGCGTCTGGGGCCTGTGAGAAAAAAGCTGTAGTCTAGAGTCTGTGCCTCCCAAACCCCACAGCGCTGGGCAGAAGAGTGAGAGATAAGAGGATAGTTTTAGCTCCTTAACAAGTATGCACCATCCATAAGCTTTCAAATGGAAAAACTGAAATTGTTGAACACTGCCTTAGCATTTCTATGGAAAATTTTGAGTAAACTGAGCTGGTTAATATACCGGTGTCCTTCAGCTCTGTGTAAAGTCATTGAAAGTCAGCTCAGTTTTTTTTTTTTGGTTTTAAGTTAGTATTGACCTGTGTCTGTTTCACAGCTTCAGTCCATAAGTTATTTCCCCTTCCTTTTTCTGTACATAGAGTCTGACGCAGTCCCCAAAGCCTCCAGTGCTCCCATACTGCCTGAGATTGGGGGGAAGCGGAAGCGCAGGCAGGAGGGGGAGGGAGTAGGGAAGCTGTCCAAGCGACGGAGGTCTGCACGAGGGGAGGACGGGGAGCCCATCGTGATCATAGACACTCCTCCGGCTGTCTGCACAAGCGCCGCAGGACCTACTGGCCCTCCCACCCTGGCACCGGCGAGCCGCAGTAGGCTAGGCCGAACCCTCAGGAGCAGGCAGCCGCCACAGGCGATGGAAGACCCTGCCGGGGTGCAAACGCCAGCCCGAAACGGCCCCGTAGTCCTGCTGGAGGATACTCCACCACCTGGGAACACTGAGAAAGGTGATGTCACATGCAGTGCCTTACTGTCTTGTGATCCATGCATATTGAAAGCACACATATATAGGTGTGGTATACCGACCAGACGGATATCTATGCAGTGGCTGGTTTGCTACCGTACAAGACAAAGACTGTCAAAAACACTTCTGTGATGGGAGTTCTGCAGTTTGATTCAATCAGTTTTATTTGCATAGCATTTTCCTAGAAGACTTCCTTATCCAGGGAATCACATTGTCAGCTTACATTTGCATTTATTCACATTTGACAGTTTGTGGGGTTTTGTTTTTTTTTGATTGTGTAGATGGTGTGAAAGAGGATGTGTTGTGGACAGAGAAATACCAGCCACAGCACTCCAGTCAAGTCATTGGGAACTCAGCCGCAGTGAAGAAGCTACACAGGTAAGGGCTGCGTCTCTTAAGTAATCAAGCTGGGAGGTGTCAGGGAAGCAGGTCACTCCACATGATATTGAAATGATGTCTGTTGAGCTTACAAAGGTGGGTAGGCTTGTTGGTAACTGCTGTCACTCATGTCTCCCTGAATAGCTGGTTGAAGGAGTGGAAGCTGAGAGCTGACCGTGAAGAGAGGAGAAACCAGAAGGAAAAGAAACAAGAAGACAACAGTAATGGTAAAACGTACAAACATAGTGTGTCGTATATAGATGTATTAAAGCTGAAAATCCTACTCTCCTCTGTTCCTAACATCCCAGTGCAATGTTCAGGCTAGGAATGAACTGTGTCCTTTTAGGCCCTAGTCTTCCTGAAACATCGTAATTTCCTGAAACCTATGTGTTCTTGTGACAAAGCTGTTAATCCATAAAGCAGGTGGGACAGAGGGAATGTACTGAAACACCTTGTTGTTGGTGTTTCAGACTCATGGGACTGCGGCGATTTCCGGGGGGAGGAGGGGGCAGAGGAGGGGGAGGAGCTACTGTGCAACACCCTATTGATCACGGGCCCCTCTGGAGTGGGGAAGACGGCTGCAGTTTACGCCTGCGCTCAGGAACTGGGCTTCAAGGTCTGTACTAATCTTAAGTTAAATTAAGTTCTTGTCTGCAGGAACATGTCCATTAATGACTGGCCATAATGTTGGTATCAGCAGCTGACTTGGAGCTCCAGTCAAACAAAGCAGTTACACCCTGTTTTGCCTGCAGGTCTTCGAGGTGAACGCATCGTCTCAGCGCAGCGGGCGCCAGATCCTGGCCCAGCTGAAGGAAGCCACTCAGTCCCACCAGGTGGACATCCAGGGAGTCAACGCTCACAAGCCCTCGTACTTCAACAGCTACAGCACGGGCTCCACCAGACTTGGTTTTTCCCCACGTGAGTGTGCTCTCTGTTCCTGCATGTCACAGCTGCTTTTCAGTGCGTTACTGAAGCCTGTAATAAAGTAAGAGACTCCAGCCATTTATTTAGTTTTGGACATGAAGGATGGGTGTGTGTTAACCACCACTTCTTTACATTCACAGGAAAGGTGGTCTCGCCCAGAAAGGTTGTGTCCTCCCCCAGGAAGCCGCCTCAGTCACCTCGAGGCGCACCCCTTAAGAGAGGTGCTTTAGCCCCCACTTCACTGGCCAACTTCTTCAAGATGAGCGGAAAACCCAAGGGTAAAAACACGGACGGTCAGGACAAGCAGGTTCAAAACGGTGAGTAGAAACGCGGTACTCTCAGAGCTCGGCTTGGTACAGAAATACTGATCCAACTGGCGAACTGCCAACATTGTTATGATGAACAGTTGTTATTGTTGTAATCCTTTTTTCTCCCGCAGAAGCTGGCCCTCAAAAGAAGCTGGCCCTTGCAAAAGCAAAAGAGAATGTTCCGAAGAGCAAGGACCCCCCTGGAAAACAGTCAACGGACAAGAAAGAGGCTGTGACAGAGGAGCAGAGTAAAAAGACTGCCACATCGCTCATTCTGTTTGAGGAGGTAACTAACACAGCGCTTCCTTCTCTGTCTTCATGTAAAGATGGCTGAGGCAAACAAAAACTAAAAAGATTTAAGACATTCTTTGTGCCCAGAGAGTTAGAAATTGTGGCTGTAGGGCATCATGGTTTTATTTTCACAGCTAGTTCACTGTTGATAGTTTTGTAGGTCGTTTTCACTTTGTCAGCCTCTCTGTACTGATGCAGTCAGTCTGTTGGGTCCCTCCTACAGGTTGATGTCATATTTGATGATGATGCGGGATTCTTGGCTGCAATCAAAACCTTTATGACCACAACCAAGAGACCTGTGATCCTGACCACTAGTGGTAGGGGCATTTTCTCCTCTTAAAATCAATCTTTCAGTGAACGATTGTGCTCAATGAGAAATTAAAACTAATCATTCTCCTCTTCTTTAGATCCTACATTTAGTATGATGTTTGATGGCTTCTTTGAAGAGATCCATTTTAAAACGCCCTCAGTGGTAAGTTGACTGACTGACTTGCCAGTGTATTTGAGATGCACTCACAAGGGTGATCGAGAGAGTGATAAATGTGATGGGACATCCGCAGCAAGGAAAGTCTAGAGAAGTGCCTAGAGATGTCCAGTATGTACGTGTGCTTGTGGCACTAACACTGTTCGTGTACAGGTGAACGTTGGGAGCTACCTGCAGCTCCTGTGCCTGACGGAGAACTTGAGGACAGACGCACGAGACCTCACCTCCATGCTGTGCTGGAACAAGTGTGACATCAGGCAGAGCCTGCTGCACCTGCAGTTCTGGACACGTAGCGGAGGAGGACATGCGTCTCACCGGCCGCTCCCACCCATGGACCCCACAGGTACACACAGAACCAGCAGGTGCTAACAGGGGTACACCTTGGGGATGCTTCTCAAATGGAGGCTGACTCTAATAGACACGGACTGTCACATTTATCTGACCCGTATCCTGTGTCGATTGCAGCTCTTGTTCAAGGGGAAAAGGAGCCTACAGTGGCTGTGGATGCAGAGCGAGAGATGGAGAGGCAGGGGCCACCAGCCAACGTGCCTCCCTGTGACACTGGCTGCACTGAGAGTCTGCTGGGTATCCTAAACGTTGAGAGCACAAAGGACGTCCACGACATGCTCAAGGTAAGCTGTCTTTGGCCTGTCTGCCCTGTAAAATTGACACATCGTGTGGTGACAATTATAAAATGTGGTTATTGTTTACACTGTCCTGATTTTATAGTGTCCAGCAAGTAAGCACCCACATGAATCCCAGTCTGTCATCCCATTCAATTCTTGGCTGATCATTGATTGGTGTGAAAATGCCTTGTTTGCGCAGTGCAAGTCCTCGACAGAACCGGAGAGCGGCAGGTGTTGGGAGCTGCTAACAGAGAGCTGGAGGAGAGGAGTGGACTTAATATACTCCAACATGGAGGACCTCCTGCCTCTGCCTGTTGGGGAACTGCCAAAACCTGTCCACCAGGAGCAGGATGCACCCAACCCCAGGCCGCAGAATGAGGCAGAAGTCCAGAGCACCAAGCTGCAGGCCTGTGAGCAGTCGGACGAGGCAAGCCCTCTGAAAGTGTCCTCCAGGATGAAGAACAAGAAATGCTCGGTTTTGAAAGACAGAGATGTGTTTCAGTCTGACTCTGACTCAGATGATGGTTTCCTCTCGCTACCCAAATGTAAGAAAGCTCCTACCTCGAAAGCAGAGAGTATCTCTGCTGGCACTGATGGCCTTCAGTTAGGCCCTGTAGGAGAGGAGCAACCACAGAGATCTGCACCTGTCAGGTTAAGGAAGGCGGACCGGTCCCCAGCGGAGCAGAGGGGCACTGAACTGGTGTCCCACTGCCTGGGCTCCCTGGCCGAGTTTTTGGACCACATGTCCTTCCTGGACTCTTCCCTGCACTGCCACCACCTGCAGACAGAGGGCACCTGCAGGCCAGGGTCATTTGGCTGGACTGGGGCCGAGATTAAGAACGGGCTGCTGGACGAGTTGAGAGTGGAGGATGGTGGCAGAGGAAGGTGGGAGAACTCGGCGGAGATCCGGGCCATGGTGGAGAGCATGAGCTTCCAGAAGTGCCAGGCAAGCGTCTCCGAGGTGTGGGCGGGAGCCCAGCGGCTGCAGGAGCTGGGGGAGCAGACCACGAGGGAGCTCACCCTCCCCGTTGCCCCTCACAGACGGAGCTTTAGTTTCAGTCAGACCACTCCCTGCGAGCCCACGTGAGTGCATTCCTCAGGTCTCCTTTCAGCCAAGATCTTTTCTTTTTTTTGAGATTTGGAACTGTTATAATGTTCATTCTCAGATTTAATATGGTGCTTTTTACAGTTAGATGCTACCACAAAAGTGTGCCATTTCTGAGCCATCCATGCTTTCGCACTCTCTTAGCGTGTTTGTCTCAAGTTTGACATGTGATCATAAGTGGACACAAGTTTGAAGGTGCCGTAATTCACTTTTCAGCATCCGCACATTGTTTTCGTTTCACAGTGTGGTGCAGCAACGGTGTGAGGTCATGAAGACGGTGCTCACCAGCAGAGCGTTCGGGACACTGGGCAGCAAGTCAGTCACGGCCACAGACTACCTGCCTTTTCTCCGAACTGTCTGCAGATCAGAGAGGTTGAAGGAGCAGGGGAAGCTCAAACGCAGGTGAGGAGCCACTGAGCGGCGCGTTAGGATTTGTTCACCTCTGCTGATTTCTGGCACAAAAAAAAAATGTAAGAAAGTGACTTTGCCTCCTCCTAAAGGGGATTTACACATTGAATTCTGGACTCTTCGTTCTGGCCTGCAACTGCCTCCTTCCCCATTTTTAACTGGCAGCAGCAGCACTCTTGAATTAGATGAATAAGTAGTGTGACACATCACACTGATCACATGCTAGTCAAACTGCATATGTTCCGTTTGTTTTATAATGCTGCAGGTAAAAATTCATACCTTGATGCTATCTTAATAATCTGAAGACAGCTGTGAATTTTACTATTAATTTACTATTACTATCAATTTACTATTCCAGTCAAGAGACCTAGCTCCTTACATTAGACTGCATTTTGTGTATTTATGGTAAGGTTTTTTTTATTTAGGGATTGAAGTGACTTGCTGCCTAATAAATGGCAGTGTTCAGTGTAGCAGCATTCAGGATGTGGTTTTTGGACTTCTGCTCCTCATCACCATGAGGCAATCTAGCCCTTTGTGCTCTGTGTGAAAGGCTTGGAATGGGTGTGAAAGTACATGTGGCTGGATTTTCTACTCACTACCTCAAAAAGCCAGCACACAACATCCATCTAAACAACAAATGCTTTCAAAGGGTGCAGGTTACCCACATAGAGTAAACCCAGCTGAATATTTAAAATTTTTTGATGTACGAGGACTGAAGGGCTAAGGTGCTGTTCATTAATATCGTCTCTTTACTTCCTAGGTTCTTGCATTACCTGGATGGCATTCATCTTGGCCTTTCAAAAAACACTGTCCAACTCCTGACAGCTGACTTTCCTTGACATGTTCTGGCCTTCTATTTGGTCTGTTATCATGAACTGAATAAAATGTTTGTAATCTTTTGTACAGTGATTACTTGCCCATGCCAATATATGCAAGGTGATGTTTGTTTTGATGTTTTATTCTTGTAGTGGCTTTGTACAGGCAGCAACAAGTCAAGTATCTCCAGTAATGTATTTTTATACTGTGCTTAGCATTCTGAATGTTTTATATCAAGAAATAAATTTGCCTCTTGACAGCAAACTCTAATACAATCATATTGTTTATTAAACATGGTGTTTTCTATGTATGATAAATTGAGTGAAATTGGTGAAAATTAACCTTGTTTTTGTAAATGTGTGTAAAATCTGATGTTTGTATAACAGGAATTTGATGTGGTTGAAAAAACACTTGCTGTGCTTTGTATATTGTGCCAACAGAGATGGGTGAGGAACGGCCCCTAAATCCGTTCAGGCATACAGTATGTGAACTTTCATTTAAAACAAATAAATCCCAAAAACTACACGTGCATTATATTTCTGCTACATGTGTATAAAGTACTAACATTTCCTCAGAAAATGACATCGCATTGCCAAATGCAAAGGTTGGGGTAGTTTTTACAAGTGTATTGTGCACCTGAAGCGTACAAACGAGGTATTTCCTGTTTTTATGTTGATGTACATCACCTGTGGTTAGTCACATAAGCATATACCAGCCATAATCTCAATCGACCTAGAGAGGTTAAGGAAATCAACTGCAGTAACCGGTTACGTGTTAAACTTTCCAGCTGGTAGAAAATTCCATATGCATCAGGATATTAATATTGTCTCCGTGGAAATGTACATGAACTTTTGTCCTAGGTGTAGGTTATCAGTTAATCAGGGTGGGAATTATTTCCCTCACTACATTGCCATGGAGTCAACTGTATGGTGACAGAGGGCAGTTAGGCCGACAGACAAATGTGGGAAGTGTTCAAACAAGGGAAAACAACCAGAAAAAAGAAGTTGTGGATACAGAATGTATTTGGTACACCATTCCTCTCTGGTCAAAATAACCAAGGGTCATCGTGTGGAGTGAACATTAAGAAAAGGGACAGAGAAAATGGGGCTCGAATCCATAAAGGGAAACTGCTGCGCTGACTTGCTGTGGTCTTGGCTCTAATGATTTGTTTCTATCAGCCACATTCAACTACAGCTGGACAGTGGCCATGATAAAAAGGCTACTTCCACTTGTGGCCAGAAATAGGTGAGGTAAGCAAGTTGCTGTGGATACAGATGATTACCTAGCACTTGTGGCTGGAGTATGGTTACGCTGTTTGGCAGATGTAGGTATTAACTGAACTGACAAAGGAGGAAGTAACCTGGCACAAATGACCAGATGCTAGTTTTTTCTGGTTGGCCAGCTAGCAGTTACACTGATTGCTAGCTACCTGGAGAGGTGGGAAAGAAAATGGGTTGACCCAGGTGGCTCAGCATTTGCTTTGACCACAGACTGATCCCTGGATTCAAAAGTGGCCATGTCATTTGCTGACAATGACAGGGCTCCCACAGTAGCTTCATTCTGCCAGGGAAAGGAATTGGTAGGTCACCCAGGATTTCCTCATCTTACCGCTCTTAATCACCATGTGAATTACCAGGTGCCTGTCAGAGGAGTAGCGCCTATCTTTCAATGATTGTCCACTCCATTGTATTCCACCACATGACTTGTATGAAAAATAGCCAATGGTTGCATGCAAGGTATATTGAGGAATTGAATCAGTCCTGTTTCAGTGCTCTTGTACAAGCGCCAGGGTGAACCAAGTGTGTAACGCCACTGTGGGCACGCAGTCATTGTCAGATAATGACATGACTGGGATTGAACCTGGGCCATAGGGCTCAGCCTTCACTCAAGACAAGTGTCTTGCCAACTGATCCACTTGGGAGTCTCCATGCAGTTTTGTTTTGGTTTATTTCTTAAGCCATCTGTGTCTGCTGGGGCTATCAGTCCTGAGTTTACCACAGCTGATGGAAACAAGGCAGATGTATTGTCATCCAACACTGCCACCCGAATGGGTGGAAAATGTGTAAATCTGTATATTTAAAACCTGTTTTCCAGACAACATACTAACACAGCTTCAGAAGGATCGTTGGCTTCACAGGCCTTATGACCCCACAAGTTCAGAGTGCACCTGCACCAGTGGCTGGTAAGGAAGCAGCACTGAAGGGCACCAGTCCAGCTGACTCACTCACTCACTCACTCACGCACTCACTCACTCACTCGCTGAGCAGCTCGTAGAAGGCGACCGCCTGCAGCAGCGAGTCGCACAGCTCCTCCCCGCGATTGCGCGCCCCCAGCTGGAAGGCGTTCCTGTAGCGCACCAGCAGGTTGTGGGGAAAGGAGACGCGGGGGGTCTTCTGCGTCGCCGAGTCCGTCATCATCTGCCGCACCGTCTGCACCCCGCTGGTCCGCGTCTCGCCCACCATCAGCCCAAAGTGTCGACCCACCGCCGTGCGCATCATGTTGAGCACCTTGGGCGGATCCTCCGGCTCTCGCCGCGGTCCCAGCAGCGCGAACAGCATTGCCTCCACAGTCCGCAGGTGCACCATCACCGGGTACAGGGACGTGTGCTGCAAAGAAAGCCCAGCCTTCTCCACCACAAACAAATCTGCTGCAGGGATGCGCGACACCACTGAGGAAATCTGGTGACAGGACAAACAAGAAGACTGAAGAAAACACTTTCTCGTTACATCTGGTTCTTAATAGACAAGACTTTAAGCCCTGGTCAATTCTGAACTACCTTCTGGATACAACAGCATTCATTCAATCACATGCCCACTTCCACTGACCACACAGTAAACAAAAGACACAATCCGTATAAAAAAAAATATCATACATGCTGCAGCCAACTTACATCATCCAAGTATGCTGAAGCGAGGTATCCTCCTTTCATGAAGCTCTGGCAGCTCTCCTGCTGCCAGTCCAGAACGGAAAGCCCACGAGACAGATGCGCCCAAGCAATCTTATCGGTGCCACACACAATCGACACTATGCTGTTGGCCTCCTGTGAGATATTTAAAAATATGTATAAAATATGGGCGTGACAATATACGAGGCTCGTTTTGTCTAAGTAACACTACTCTCTCTCACCTCCAGCAGCTTCCGGTCTACCTCAGGTTTGATGAACTTGGCGAGATGAATTTTGGTCTTCCGCTTCTGCTTCTTTTCGGAGGGATAGAGGATGGAGTTGAAAACCACCACCGCTGTCTTGTACTTTAAGAGTGGAACATTAATCACGCTTTCGAGGTCTTTAAATGGCCCGTTTCTAATCCTGTACTCCACTATGTTGACCGATTTTCGCCCTCTCAGCAGCTTGACACCAGCCAGCTCTGTCTCCGTCGCTGTGTTTAGAAGCTGCAGAATAACAGCTCGCTGTTCTGGCGTGTAACGTGAGTCCAGCGACTTACCTTCATCCTCACATATCTCAGAAGATAAGGTGGAATTCAACACATCAAAACCTGTTGTTGCGATTCGACTCCTCCAACAGCACGTGCAGTGGAGGTATCTGTGTTCCAGCTCTGGGAGCGACCCTAAAGACCGGTGGAAGAGCCCGTAACGCCCTACAGGAATAAGACACATTCTGTATTAGCAATGACATTAAGAAACACGTCTGCAGCTACTCACTGGTCATGTATGTAGTTAGCTTACTAGCTAGTCAGCTGAATTAACAACCATGAAAGCTAGCTATAGATTCTTATTTGTCTAGCCATTAAGTGAACACTGGCATCAGGAGCATAGAAAACGGAACTGTCCCGGCTTGAAATTATTATTTTTGCGAGCTGTACAATTTACCATTATGAACCACTGCTGCAACAAGATGCTTGACAACCCACATTTTCCTCAGTTCACATTACTCCGTCCGCATAGGTAACTTTGTCCTCTGTCCGCCTCTTTTAAACGGCGTGGAAGAAAAGAAGACACATCAGTGGTTCCGTAACATCTTCGTTCCGCTCCATTTTGCCGTTCGTGTTCAAGGGCAGGCAGTGAAGAAATGTACTGTCATGTATGCACCCATGTATGTACCCAAATGAAATGTACCCAAATGCAACTGTCATTGGGTATACTTTGCTTTTTCAAAAATGAGCTCAGTGACTTTTTGCTAAGGTGACATTTTTGTGTATTGAGTATAATCCACTGCCAATATTTCTGTTTATCTAGATCAGACTTATATTGTTAGTCAATGCATGACACATTTTTTTTTATTTTCCTGTCCAGCAACTGTACCCTTCATATTTCACATTCTGTGACTTTTTCCACCACTGACTGTGGTGGACCTACTCCCGTTGACCGTAAACGACAGCGTACAGGCATTGCGTTTTCAAAGTCCTGAGTTAAATCTATTGTGTAACCTAGTAACAGTAATTTCACTTCCCTCTGCCGAAGAGTAGCCTACTGCATTTATTCCGTGTAACATTAATGCTTTTCCTCATTTTGGTCTACTCCAGACTCAAATGACAAAAGGGCAGATTGCCGAACTATCGGACGGGCTACCTAAGCATGAACTGTAAAGTTTTAAATTTCTTGGTTGTACATATATAACGGTATGGAGCTACTAGCAAAATGCCCACACAACTCTGATAATTTCTTCAACACTGACTGACACTGCCTTTCGCATAGCTATGGCTGATCGGGATCGAAACAAGAAAGTCCTTTTGGATTTGGTTAAACATCCTAACAACAGCCACTGCGCTGACTGCGGAGCCCCAGGTGAGTGAATGGGTACCAGCAGGTGTACGAAGGGTGTGGATAAGGTGGGGTAGAAGGATCACGGCCAGCATGGAAGGGTGGCTCTATACTGTAGAATGTATCACCTAGCCTTAACATTTCTACGACTACCTAAATAATTCATACAGACCATAAGTATATAGGCATACATGTGTACAAATATATACAATTTATGACATAAGTAACATATCAGTAAATATCCAGCTGTATAAATGGATACCATTGTAAAAAAAAACCTGTAACTGGTGTAAGTCGCTCTGGATAAGAGCGTCTGCTAAATGCCCATAACGTACTGTAACGTAACATAGTTTTTACATTAAACGAGACGTTTATATGTGATTTCTCTAATAACCGCAAGTGAAACTCTTTGAAACTGCTTGCTTGTGCCATTTCAGCAGCTGCAATGGGCAGCGAAATACTTTGTGTCCTTTCATTTCTTGTAGCAATGCAGAGCAGTTGACTTTTAGCAGAGACTTATACTACAAACCCAAAGCTGATGAAATCCAGCTTTGGGAAATTTAAACTATGGTACATTGCCCTCAGAAGCATGAACGTGATTGGGCTGAGTAAACGTCAGAGGCCACAGGTGGCAGGTGCTCCATTGGTGCCCCTATGACTGGGAAATTCTGTACTTAAACTAGAACTAAACTGACTGTAGGTTAAAGGCTTTCTAATTTTTTACCCAGCACTTTCAGTAAAGTATTGTTTCTGGAGTAGTTAGTTTGTGAAGATATGTGGAGAGTAAGGACAAGGCTTAAACAGAGCTCATATTTTACAAAGTAACACTGTCACCATTTGAATTAGTTGTTTTCTCCATATTATCTGATTATGACTCTTGAATTCTCCCCAGAGCCCGACTGGGCATCCTACAAACTAGGTGTCTTTGTGTGTCTGAACTGCTCTGGAACCCACCGTAACCTGCCTGCCATTAGCCGCATAAAGTCGATACGCTTGGACTTCTGGGACGATGACCTGGTCGAGGTACTTCGGCTTGTGTTCTCGCCACACAAGAGATAGGTTTTAAGAAAACATACTGCAGCCCAATGCTTTGCAATAACTACCGGCTTTCAACTGCATATTGGATAGCCTTTCACAGAGGGTTATGAGTTGAGTTTTAAATGGGAATCATTTTAAGACATGTTTGGCCTGCAGTTGGAGGCTACAACTCACACATTCTGAATCATCAAACCAACACTTATACTATTACTTTTTCTCTCCACCGCAAGAGTTTGCAGGGGAAGTTACTGAAGTGACAACACAGTAAAAACCCACCAAACCCATAGAAGCATTTACACTCCCAATGGTTTGTTGTTTATGTTTGTCTGACTTTGGCATACATGTAGTTCATGAGAGCCAATGGCAATGCTGCGGCCAGGTCCATTTATGAAAGAACGGTCCCAATCTTCTACTACAGACCACAACCGCAGGATTGCGTGTGAGTACTCCGTAGAAGACTCTTATTGTGATGTCATTGACTCTGAAGGAAAGTACTAAACTGCTGCATGTTATAGTTGAATATTTTAAATAGAGTTTAAAAATTAATTGATAGAAATCATCCTTTGTAATTTTAATATGTCAGATATTTGTTAAAAAAGGGGAGAAAAGTGATTCCTCTATTTTATGTAAAAAAAACATGCAAATTATTCTCCTGTTTAAAACATGAAAAGATTATTAACTTTAAATAGAGTTGCTAGGTATTCAGTAGTTCAAATGGAATGTATAATGCTTTAAATGTAGACTTTCATGAGGCACATACCCACAATTAAATTGCATTTATAGCTCTGTTTTGCCTTGTAGCTGTGGATTATGCTACTGGCTGTACTGGTTGCATACATTTTGTAGTCCCCTCTTAAAGAGGCTTAAATTGCTGCCTACACAGCACATACACCCATGCCCACTTACACAAATGAAAATAGAGGAACACATGAAATGAGAAATTTAATGTAGAAACACAGCAACGGGCACAGATCATTTTAAAGACTGCAAGTACTCGCCTTTATCACCAACATGCACTTATATTTTGAAATCTCATTACAACAGCACAGACAAGTGACACAGTCTACAGTAAATGTTATTAACAAATGAAATTAATGCAGGAAATGCAGTGTATGAATGGCTGAAGTATTTGGGGAAGTATAAGAATCAAAACAGCACATCTCCCACAGCTCTAGGAAGGAAGGGAACAACACTGCATTGTTCTAAACTGAACAAACAAGAAGGAGAAATACTGAGGTCTGTCAGTCTGATTACCGTCAGTGGAGCCCAAAAATACCCTGTTTTACGTAAAGCACCATCCAATGAGTGAAGTGAGCCTCCTCGACTTCACCACGTTGAATTATAATGTCATCACCATGCTTTGGACATCTAACATTTCATAAGTGAGACATGCTTACACACCTTGAAATTGCATAGCATTTTTTTTTTTACAGTCACATGATAGTAGTCTCGCATCAACTCCTTCTGTGAATTACTAGTGTTTTTTCAGCAGACAGCTTATCTATATGGAGCATTGGGAAATGGGAGTCACATGTTTTAGTGGTCTTGCCCTGGTGTAATTACATGTATATGTGCTGTGTAAGCAGCAATTTCAGATAGAAATATCAAAGATATAAGGGCCTCTTCTGCAAAATGTGTGCAAGCAGTATAACCAGTACCGTTTTTTACAGTTACAAGGCAAAACATCTATAAAAGCAGCTGAATTGTGCATTTACAGAACATGTATAAAAAAGGGGGAAAATGTGGGTGCTATGGTGGTAAGATGGGACAACACTGCAACACTAAAGTTCATTCAAACATCAGGTAACTGTTCTACTTAAGACAGCTCATCTCTCCACTCACTTCAGAGTTCTGAGGGATCAGTGGATAAGAGCCAAGTACGAGAGGCGAGAATTCACAGGAGAGAGCATGCACCTTCAACATGCCTACAGTTCAGGTAAACATAGGACAAATCCTCACAACTACGCACATATGAAACTGTTTTTTTTTTTGTTTTTTTGTTTTTTACTGTTAATGCTTTTAACAATCTACTGTAGTGTTTCTTCATGTGCCTACCAGAAAAAAACTCAGTTATCAGTCTTTCCATGAAACACTGTCTAACAGAACAACATTTCCGCTGAAACATTTCCAAGCAGAGGCACTTCCTCTTGCAACAAAAAGACAGCTTCTTGGTGCTTACAAACACGACACGTATGAGATTGCAGGAAATAGGTCCATTTAGATGAGGAATCCTTCATTTTACTTTCTTTCTAGGTTTCTATGAGGGGATTCTGTTGAAGAAAGGAAAGGACAACAAACAGTTCTTGAAAAGGAGATTTATCCTCTCAGCAAAGGATTTCACCCTCAAATACTTCACGAGAGAAGATGTGAGTAGACCACCAAAGGCCCTCACCTCGATAAACCCAGCAGAACATCTATCCCAAGTGACAAGATATTAGAATGATATGAAACATACTGTACCTCTACCCCCAGCAATCCAAAGGTCCAAAAGCAGTCATTGCCATAAAGGATCTGAACGCAGTCTTCCAGCCAGAGAAGATAGGCCACAAACATGGGCTGCAGATCACCTACCTGCAGGAGGAGCACACTAGGAACCTGTTTGTTTACCATGATAGTGGAGAGGTAAGCTGGAGCCCTCAGACAAAGTAGATACCAAAGAATGTTGGAATGCAAGACTGCGGGAAAGCTGAACTTCCTGCTAGTGCTGACATGTATGATGGTGATGCAAAGATTCAGAGGCTTGTCAAACAGAATGTTTTAAGGACATATTAAAGAACATATTAATGTGTTATGTACATGCTATGACAAAACTGTGATAAGGCTTTATATCAGCATGGCAGTGCACATAATACACAATTCTGTTCAGTTTTGTTACCATGGTTTTTGACATAGACCTTTAGCCATACATACATAGGATACATTATAATTCTACTATTTTTCCATGGAGTTGATGCCAAGGCTATAATCCACAGGAAACTATAGAAAGGTTATCCATATTTGTACATTCCAAATTGTTTAATGTTACTTTCTCCTGCTTTTCAAGAACCTTCCTCATTACCATAAATCCACCATGATAATCCACAGCCATATTGACAGCCACATCCTCAGTCAATGTTTTTGTAGCTCACATTCTATATGATTTTAATTGGAATGATACATTATTGTTACCCTTTATCATAGCCTTGATGAAATGTGTGGGACAAGATGTCATGAATCCAGATGATTCTCAGAGAATCTCTCCACAGGAGATTGTGTTCTGGTTCAACGCAATCCGAGCTACCCGTTACGCTTATCTGAAGACTGCCTTCCCCGTGGCCAGTGACAGTGAGGTGAGTCAGCATATCCTCTGATATATGTTCAAAACTGCTTCTCAAGTTGTGGTTTGACAAGTTGTGGTAATGCAATGAGTACAATAAATCAGTTGTATGTCATAATAGATAAGTATGGGAGGCTACATCTTTGTGGAAAGAATGCAAGAGTTGTCTTGGCATGGATTAGGTCAAATGTTACTCCTGCTATATAAATATCTCCAGCTAAAACAATGTAATACCTTGTAATTAGCATGAAATGGAAATTGGTTTCCCATGCAATACTCGTTGTCAATTTGAATGAAACAGTTTGTAGCTCAAACTTTACTTCCTATCTTTTTTATTATTTTAGCTAATTCCCTGGATAACCAGAAATTATCTAAAAGAAGGCTACATGGAGAAAACAGGTCCAATGGTGGGTAGTCCATGATGGTGTCATTTGATCCTGTTAATGCATTTTACCATTGCTGACACATCTGTATGTTTTATTCTGTACCACTTCTCTGTTGGACAGCAAAGAGAGCCATTCAAAAAGAGGTGGTTCGTCCTGAACTCCCGAGACAGGAAATTACTCTACTTCAAAACCCCGCTGGTATGGCAATTTACAGCTGAGTTTTATGATGCATGTTCTGTCGTCCCCACATTTAAAAATACTTCCCCTCCAATATAGTAAGAGAGCAGCACTGGGTTAATACAGTTTGTTTTTTTAACTTCCTCTTCTCCCTGTATGTTTGTGTTTGTCTGTGTGTGCGTATGTGTGTGTGTATGTGTGTGTGTGTGTGCATGTGTGTGTATGTGTATGTGTGCACGTGTGTGTGTGTGTGTGTGTGTGTGTATGTGTATGTGTATGTGTGCACGTGTGTGTGTGTGTGTGCTTGCAGGATGCAGTTGAGCTTGGAGCAGTGTTCATAGGCACAGAGAACCATGGCTACTCAGTGAGAGAAAGCCTGCCGAAAGGGACGAGGGGGAACAAGTGGAAGTGTGGCGTAACGGTGGAGACGCCGGATCGGCAGTTTGTCTTCATGTGTGAGCAGGAGCGGGAGCAGAAGGAGTGGGTGGAGGCCTTCAGAGAGGTCATTTCCCGGCCCATGGTTCCTCAAGACTATAACAGTAAGAGCTTGTCAGCGTGAACACAAAAAAGTGTACAATTTCCTGAAAACGAACATTCTCCCACACTATTTAGTCCTGCTGTTTGAGCAATAACTTCAGAGAGTGGCAATGATAAAGAGGAATCTGTGACATGACTCTTAGTGGTGGCACCTCTACCTGGAAAAGTGATCTGGTGTGGTGATGCATTCTAGATTATTGATCTTATTTGATTGTGGAAATCGTGGTGCTTTAAATGGAAGTGCTATTTTAAAAAGGCATGGAAGGACAGTAGTTGTTTTTTCAAACAGATGTGCTCAGAACTATTTTCAATGCATGAAAAGCATTCCTTCTGTCACACTGGCATAGAAACTGTGTCTGGGACAATAATCTTGGATGGATAATTTGTCTTGGATAATATCTTGGATATGGCTGCTTGTTTTACCATAATTCAGTGTGTTATTGCAGCTGAAGCCAATATGAGGAGGAGAAGATAATGGTGGAAGCAGTAAAAGACAAGACAAATGAAAAAAGTAGAAGAGAAAGGGATGGGGGAGAGGGAGAGAGACCCACCCACCCACTGGACATCCTTTCTCAATCACTCTCTACCTCCAGCCAGCCCTCCTCTCTGACACAAGACTCGGAAAAAACCATACAGCAAGAGACACTATGAACTAGCAGAATTGGTGAAATGACCATTCCAGTCTCTGGAGCTGAGCCGAAGTTTCACTGACACAAGCTAACATTCCTAGCACTGCGTCTGCTGGCCTTTTTGTCTGTGTTGTTTCAGCTTGATTTGGTCAAAATTATGCTTTTACTGTAATGTACCTATGGATCACCATGGATAAACCTGTCATGTATAATGGAAGCATTGAACTTTGTTTTTTTTTATTGTTTATTGAGGTTTTGTTTTTTATCCCAATGTCAAACACAGTTAAGCTGAAATGTAACAGGGCATTTTTAACATTATAAACAAAATTTTCAACATTTGTGTGTGACTGTATAGTTATAGTAATGCTAAATTTATATGTTTCTATCCCTTCTTGTTCTTCCTGGTCTGATCCATAGACAGGCATATGAGGTGTATTGTGATACTCTTGTGTACTCAAACTGAAGACACTTGTCTGTTTCTGGCTTACCAGGTAGTATTATCAATTCATTAAGAGCTCTCCAATGCAGTATTAACAGTGGGGCATGCATATTAACTGGAGCACAGACTATGAAGAATGTTACACTAAAACATATATTTTTAAAAAATGTTGTGTATGTGTATTCATTGACTGTATGCAATCTTCAAGAATGTAGTCTTTGTAGATTTGTAGATAGTCTTGGGAGATGATGATATCTCCAAGCAAACTACTGACCTTAAACAAGGGCTATGCCGGCTTTGGAACTGAATCGGGTGGTCATTTCTTGTTTCTATGGAGAAATGTCATACATCCACCCCTCGCCCCAAACCTTGACTTTTTGTTGATGTAGTTGCTTTTGCCAGAACAAAATCATTAAAAATCTGCAAGGACAGGTTAACTATTATTTACAGGCCTGCAAGTTTGTGGGTGTGAACTTACTTATTTTAAACTTACTTATTTGAACTTACTAATTTTAAATAACTCCATGCAGTATTCTTGAGTTCTGGAAAGGCATTGGGCATTAAAGGATTAGGAACACACCTTATTGATCAGTGCAATGTTATTCATCGTGCCAGGCATGAGGACACTCCACAGTGATGTTCTGCTTGTTCAGAGGCTTTTTGACAAAATACAAAGATGGAGGTCCATTTTGAAATGTATCCATTTTGAGGTTTTGTATTCATTTTTGTATGTAATAATTTCGATTGAGCTTCAATATACTTCCAACAAACATGCTTTCGCGAGCCGTACAGAGGTGCAGGTACAAACATTCAGGCCTTTCTTCCCAAGAGGCATCATTTTTCTGACAGGACGGAAGTAGATCCGAAGCAGACCTGCCGAAGGAGAACAGTAAATCACATAGCTGACTTGCTTTGATAAATTGACTACTGTCTTGCATTACTTAAGTCATTACTTCCGGGAAAGGAACGGAGCTGTAGTTGCACTTGTTTTCGCTGGAGCATTTTATTGTAAACCAGTCTGTTTTTGCATCGGACTTCCTTTTGAAAGTGTGCAGGTTACTTTCGCTAAGATAACCAGTTAGCCTCGCTTATTAGCCACTTACGGAAGTAGATTATGTATATGAAAATACGCCGATATTTGTTTGAGTCAGCTGGGTATTACTCGTCGTTACAGTTAGTTGATTTTCCTTCTTTTCAGCAATCTCTAATACTGTGTATTTTCATGTTACGTCAGGTGACCAAACAAGTTCTCGAGTACGTCAAATATGTAAATAAAGCTCTCTGGGAAATACCAAGAGACCCAACTACAGAGATAGCTGAAAAGTTACGAACAGCTATGAGCTAGTTTCGATTTCTCAGCTGAGGTTAGTAACACAGACAACAACTGTGGCAGTTATGGCGTTACAACAGATCCTTGAAGCTTTAGCTACTAATCTGAGGTGTTCGATCTGTCTTGAGATTTTTACAGATCCTGTGACATCGTCTTGTGGTAAACACAACTATTGCATGAAATGTTTGAAACCTCATCTTGGTAGAAAAGCGAGAAGCTGTCCAGACTGTAGGGAAGAGTTTCCAAAGAGCTACACACCACAGAAAAACGTAGCTCTCTGCAGTGTTGTGGGTATAGTAAATCGACCGACCTGGGAGGAAATTTTGACAGGTATCGATCGTAAACACACACCGTTTTCTGTCGAGACGGAAGAATTTGGAGACAGACTGGAACGGAATGTGGTAAGTACCAAGCTAGCTGGCAAGCTAATGAAATACCTGGTATGTTAACGGGACACTGGTGCAATAAAGAGATTTATTTATTTTATTCATTGTCTTTATTTGACAAGGGCAATACACACTAATTGTCATTTCTGTAGATACATCTTTGTTTTAGCAGTAGTGCTATAGTATAGAGTATAAATATAGCTGTAGATATAGATCAGAAAAGTGTGACTAATTCTCTAGTAAATGCTAAGCATTCAAGACTGCATCATCGCCCCAGAATGTGCAGACTATTTTCTGTAGTTTTGTAGGTAGCTAACAAATGTTGTTCACCGTCCACTTCCTAATTCAGGAAAGACTGAAGAGGAAATTAACCCACTTAACTTCAGAAATGAAGAGCTTGGAAGATGTCCTTTCAAAAAAGTTAAAAACCAGACAGCAAAGCCCAGTAAGTTGCCTGTGTTTTATTAAGTTTGGCAGTAAAATATAGTATAACGTATAATGCAGTATCTAACACAGGTATCGCAAGGTTTCATGAATCTCTGTTTCAGGCCCATGCCTCAGTAACAAAGGACACTGCAATTCAGGGGGACTTCGAGAGTTCAACTGTGTCAAATAGTGTACCAGAGGCTGTGTGGAGTGACATTGATGAACTATCCCAGCAGGCTCTGGTCAACATCACAGACTGCCTCAGGGTAGGGCAGGACTGTCTAAGCAGTGCCATAAGTCAGCTGGAACAGGTGGGTCTCTGAATGCTGCTATCCAATATCATCATTTAGCACTGGTTAAAAAGAGCCCAGTCTGCCCATATCTTCACTTTTCTGTGATAGGTGCAGGTAGCCATGTGAGAAGTTTAGAGTCCAGATATGCATTATTTAGTGCTGTGAGCAGGGCTTTTATCACAACCCAAAGAAAAAACTCACACAGTTTAAAGCCTGATACACAAATCCAGGAATACTGGTGAATGGTCGGATAAGGAAATGTAACAACAAAAAAAAAAAAAACTTTTATAATTATTTGCTTATGTTTGCTGTTAGGATCATTTTGTGATACTTATTGTTAAAAACACCAACTGACCATCCATTATGTCTGTCCCTTACTAAGGTGGATGTTCCATCACAGGAAGCTGTCACGGGGCATAATGTGGTTGATCTCTGGCTAGAGGCTGAGCTCCCAGCAGATTCAGCCCCTGTTGCCCCTCCACTCCAAGATGCTCAAAATGCATCTGAGCCAACTGACACTGCTTCAGTGGAGCCTGAAGGTACAGGACTTGAATTTACACAGGAAAATCACATTGTTATCAGTTTAAGCTCCATATTTTCATTTGTGTCAAACATGGTTATTCACACTGTGACGTTGACCAAGAATCTGAAGACAACAGTGGAGGTGTTTGTACTTGACTTAAAAACAAGCACTCAGATTTGTGTTAATAATTTTCTGCCATGTACTGGCAAGAACATGTGCTGCAGGTGTCTGCTCATCTTCCCCGAATTTCACTTAATTTGCAGATGAAGCCTACTGGCCGAAACATTCGTATCTTTTGCTATTAGCTTCTGAGCTGAGTAAATACAGGAAAATTCTGTTTTGAATGTTATCCCTTTTCTCCTTTTCTGTGAGTCTTATATTTTGCAAGTCTAGTGCCTCAACACAAGAGAAATTGTACTTTAGGAAAGATATTTTCTACTGTGTGCTCAACCTCAGGGTGAATACATAAAATTGATTGGGCAATATCAGTTTATTGAATCATTACGTCCCGGAAATGTACCATTCTACTGTCTCATTAACCAACAACACCCTAAATGGTCATCTCTGTGAGTATTTACTAGAAACTGGCAAAAGATCATAAATATTATTCTTATTATAATAATACTTAACGTTAATGTTATTATTAAGGTTGAATGTTTCACTGGTATTAGTGGTAGGAATGACATGTTATATAAACATACAGGAGTCCCATTGGGAGCGTCCTATCCACAGAGTGTAGCAGCAGAGCCAGTGGATGGTGCTGAAGGTGTGGGGCCATCTGCTGGACCGCATTGTAAGTTGACAAAGACAGCAAGCAGCAATGCTCCATACATGCAGAGGAATGTTGATCATCTGATCAATTGTTCATGTCCTTTACTGTAATGGACTGCATTTGGTCTGTTGTGTTAGAGTCTTCTTGACAGATGGTCAAAAAAGAATTTTAGCTGGTCATTATTACTTAATGGGTCAGTGAAGCTTTCTGATTCTGTCACTATTCATAAAAGCATGTCCTCAACTCTGAGGTAACAACCAGATGAAGAGAACGGGCGTTTATTCGAGGGAAGAGATATGAAAATTACTATATTCTAAGCTCTGCGAGAGACAATAAATACTGTTTTTCTTCTACCTTAGGATATTTTTATATTTCTTATGTTATATAGAACATGGTGAAGAACACAAGACAATATAAAACAGCTACTTGGGTTATTGCTACCTATATATCATATATAAATATCAGGCAAATAAATCGCCATTAGTTTTGTCAGTGTAAATTATGATCAATGTATGCATGATCTGTTAGTAGATGACAGGCATCTTTGACAATTATACCAAATAATTGATGTGTGACACTGTTACTTGAAATTGTATCCAGAATAACCTAATAATCATAGCCTACAATGTGACAAAAGTAACAAGGGAACAATATAATGCTGTATAATAGGTATTAGACTACTATACTGTTAAACAATTTGTTATGATCTGTTGGGTTTCACATTATCAGTCTGAAGATGTAAGGTCTCAATTTCCTTGCTGTATGCACCTGTTAGACTGTTCAGTGTGATAACATTATTTCTTTAGGTGTACAACTGCCTGATTTTTTGCCTGCAACACATTTACAGTAAAGGTCACCTCCGCATTGCATATATGTCGGCATTGTAAAGATTCTTTTCACATTACCCTCAGAAAACTTTTGTGTTCAGACCTTGACAGTGTAATGTGTTGTATTAAGTGGTGTGTCTGCCACCAGCTGCTACAAAATGGTGTTTCTGTATTGTGACTGAGAGATTATCTGCTTCTCAGAGTTGTCTTAAATAATTTGTCTAACTTCACACTGAGTGCCACTGCAGTAAACCTCCACACATGCACATTCTTGTAAATGCAGTGTCCAGTGCAGTAAGCATGTATCTTCCTTTCCGCCCCTCTTGCAGGTTTGGAATATGTTTCCTTCAGTCGTGAGCTGGGGCACAGGAACCTGGCTGTGTCACCGGACAACCGCAAAGTGCAAGTGCGGAGGTCAGGGGGGGCGTCTCCATTGCGGCAGGACCGCTTTGATGTGAGCCAAGTGATGGCGGAGCAGGAGTTCAGCAGTGACGTGCACTACTGGGAGGTGAACACAGCCGCTAGTGTGGGCTGGGCCATCGGAGTCGCTTACTCTACTCTGGGGCGTGGAGACCTGCTGGGTCGCACTGAGTCTTCCTGGTGCCTGGAGTGGAGCTCCAAGAGGCTGTGCTTCTGGCACAACAATATGAACGAGCCCCTTAAACATGGCTGTCCCAGTAAGGTCAGGGTTTTACTTGACATGGACGGGGGCTCCTTGAGCTTTTACAGCATGTCGGACCACCCGACGCTGCTGCACTGCATACAGGTGCAGTTCACTGCGCCTGTAAGACCAGTGTTCTGGCTGTTTGGGCTGAAGTCTGGAAATGCTTTGTCTATCACTGTACCCTAGGTGTAGTGTAAAGGAGTGTGTCCGAGCGGAGATGTGGTCAAGACTGAATGAGGGACAACTGCAGACAAAAGTTTCCAGTTCGAAAACTTTTTATTTTACTTTAGGCTACCGGCAAGGTTATAAGCATGCAGACACAAACAAACAAAGCACTTTGGCAAAAAGGGAAAAGAACACTGAGACAATGCCCATATACTAACTAGGCCCTATTACAAAGGTCCAATGGCATGACCTCTCACTTCAGAGGCATCTCCCCATCTGAGCTACACAGCAACCATATGAAACCCCGGTCTCAACCATTGCACAGACATAAATCAATTTACCACTACACGCAATATTTCATTGATCAAAGCACCTAGGCAAAACACCTTCCTTACAGACAATCAGATGTTTATTTTATCAATGCCCTTAGATACTTCTTTAACGATTAAAATAAAATCGCACGGAGCACCCCTGCACCAATGAGCGCTTCCTTATCGTAGCGCGAAAAGAGCACAGAAAAAGCTTCCCCGTCCTGCACCCCAGTTTCCTCGCTCACACCCAGAAGACAACAGGAGTACAGGAACCACCAGTAAGTAGGTACATACATTTAGAAACAGCATAAATAACAGCCAACTAGCAAGTGTTCTCACGTTAAATGTGCGCACTTAAAGAACTCTTACACAGCCGCTTTAAATAAATTACGATTCTAAATTACAATGTACCGTGTTTTGCGTCATTCATTGATTCCGTTACATACATTACAACTTTTGAGTGTTATCACAGATTCTAGCTAAACCCCAGAGCTTGACCAGACATCCTACACATTAACATAATACAAACAGACGGTAAAGCATTATTTTCGGTTTAATTCCTGTCATTGTTCATGCGGAGGTGGAAAATCCGCCGTTCCCAGTGACGGACTCTCTGCGCTCCGTCACAGTAGGTAGATGTGATAAAGGACTAAGTCTCCCACAGACATGTAAAATGTGTGGCCTTGTGTATGTGTTTGTCTGTGTGCATGTGTATATTACATATATGATACGTAAACACATAAATATATTTTGTAATAAAATGGTAATATTTGTATTATTCATACAATATCATTTGTTTTTTTAAATATTAAAATATAATTGATTTTTGATTCATAATAATAATATTATCCAGTCTTTTTGTTATTCTTTTGTTATATTTGTCATACTGTATTCCTGTCATGATTTTGAAGTTACTCATTTCTATGGTGTTTGTTTTATATTCCATTCCATCAATGATTAGTGGTGATAGTGGACCTCAATATAACAGGAGTTTTTATATATATATGTGTGTATATATATATATCTATATATATATACACACACACACACACACATATATATATATATATATATATACATATATATACAATAAACTAGAGCTTGCCTACACCATTATAGGCTTGCAAGCTGGCATTTACACTAGACGTGTTTTTGAAGTATTTGTATTTACATAAGTTGATGTTTGTGTATGACATTATGCTGTTATCTGCAAGATTTGAAGATTATGCAACTGACACTGAAACACATGTCTGTTCTCTGTACACAGTGTACCCCTGCATCATGTGACTGAGCCAGTTCTGATTCACATATAAAGGGGATATTCTGATATTAATGTGGTTGAACTATGTGAGTGACAGATAACCAACTTGTAACTGATGGTAATTCCAGTCCGACATTATGAGAAATGGCTTTCACTCACGTCTGCATACATTCACCACATCTAATATGGCCACCAGGCTGTATGAGAATGTGGATCTTACTTTACATTTCAAATAAATCCCTATTGTGAAGATGTTTTGAAAATTTTGGAAGTTGCATAAGTAACATAATTTGGTTTAAAACTACTTTTCCTTAAATATCTCTGTATGTGGTGTAGCCATCATGACTTGTGTGTCCCAGCCAATTGCCATTTCAGATTCCTGCATCAAAACAATGTGAACTAATAAATCTCTTGCAAAGGTTATGCAATTGACAGAACAGGGCATTATCTAATATATACCATGTGCACGAGTGGACACAAAGTAGAATGGAGTGTGCAGATATGTGTAAAAATCGTCTTGTTGCCATTCCTGTCACAGTGTCTTTCTTTGAGGAGCTGAGAATCTTTGGTCCATGAATAGTTTGAACATGTCTACAAATCCCTTGGCATCAATATCAGGAATGGCTTTAGGGTGCCAGCTCAAACGCCCTTATTGTTGAGGCCATATTTTCCCATATTTACACCATGTTTCTGCTAAAAACAGTGACGACTGTCTGTGTGCAACCCACAAAGAAAGGAAACCAACAACAAACGGCAAAGACGACACCGGCTTGGAAACCCCCAAAAGCAGTGTTTTTTCAGTGTTTTGAACTTGAAATTGTGTGTGGCGTTGCTGATGGTGGTGCTAAGGCTTCTTTTCTTGGTGTCATGCAACCTGCCAGCTATGTGGTATTTCGGAAGTGTTCGGAAAACAACGCACAATGTGACATTTTTGTAAAGCGTTGACGATATCAATACAGAATGATGGGACAGTATTTCGATTTATAAATACTATACCAAGTTCCTATTAAATAAATCGCTCTTTTAACGTGCCTGCCCGAACACGTGTCCCTTTGCGGTCGCCGTCGGGCTGTTGAAAGTGAGCAGTAGGAGGCGTGTGCGCGGAACATTCATGAGACTGCTGCAGAATGTCATAACAGCTAGCTAAGATTGGGAGAAGGAGTTGTAAAACATGAGCTTACGGAAAATGTCGTTGATACTGTTTAGTAGCAGAAGTCCCTGCTAAGTTTACGCTTAACGAACGGACGAGGCTAGGTCACCCAAAGAATCGGAATCGTTCCGTCCGGTTTGTCCTACAGACAGTGCCGACACTTCGAGTGGCTATAGAAGTGAACTGCGCAAGGCCGGATTAGCTAGCTAGCTAGCCAGCCAAACTGTTGTGCGACAGGAGTGCCTAGATGGTTTTCGATTAAGGAATTCATATATTTTAATCTGTAAATAAGAAGAGTGGGAAACAATGAGGAAGGACGTAAGGATATTACTTGTGGGAGAACGTAAGTTTATTTTTGTGCATGTGTCGCTGCAGTGTACTTCAGACAATGTTGGTTGTGTAATAGTAACGAAGTAGCCAGCGTTAGTGTTGCGTACAATTAGCAAGTGGCTGAAGTTCAGTGACTGAATGAATGAATGATGTCAGTTTTCAAGTGTGTCCGGCACGGCGCGTATTCTAATTATTCGATGTCAAGAAAGATGACATTTCACTCCTTGCTGCTGTACCAAGCAGGTTACCTTTTCTCTTCAGGATTGCCTTCCATCTTACTTTACCGGCTTCAACACAACTGGTTGTCAAATGTAGCTAGCCGGCTCACGTTAGCAACATCAGATCATACGTAACAGTCTGCTTCCAGTTATCACCGTGATTAGTATTTAGCTGTTGTTCTCCATCTTGCCAGCTTGCTTCCTTGCTAAGTTAGCTAACTTGCCAGTTGCATGTGTCTGACGTTTTATATGACTCGTTAGGTAAATTGGCTAGCCGGCTCTTGATTGCTAGTTGACTAGTTAGCTAAGCTACCTTGCCGCCTCCGATGGCATGATGAGCAGGCTAGCTAGCACCCTACTGGAATGTTCCTTCCAGTAAAACATTAGCTGCATTATAACGTTATTAATGTATTACTCAAGCCCGTTTTAAAATGGCACTAGGGTTCGACGCATATTTAGCTACATGACCCTGAGTTGAAGACAATTGCTTCATTAATTATATGAGGCCTGAGGTCCGTGTTAAGGGAGGCGTGGGCCTTGTGGAATGTTGCTGTACTCTAGATTGCATGGACTGAAATCTGAACATAGTGTATAACAACTCGCACATATTGTTGAAGTGTCAAGAACAAACTCACTGAATGAAAGACATTACAGTCCTGGTATCGGTGGCAACCATTTGTTATTTCAGTAGAAACAGTGATTTCCAATGGGGAGTTGGAATTGTTTCTCGTGGCCCTGTCAGTGTTACCAGAACCGGTCATGTTCTGTGACTGCCTCCATGTTTTGCGATGCTGACAGATAATAAGCTCTCAGATAATTGTTAGCATGAAGTTTCTCCCATAACTCAGTTCGCGATCCAACTAAAATATCCAGGTTTTCAGCCGATTCATATTATGCTTGTTGGTTGTAGCTGTTTTTCTCCCTCAGATTAAGCCTCATTGTATTATGTTAACTGCTTTGTAGGCTACCTTCACGGGCAGGCTGGGCTCTGTGTCATTCATGCAAAGAACTCTGGCTCTCCTTTCTTAACTGTCATTTTAGTTTCAAAAGTCAGGTGCTATTTTTATTGCTTGTGCTGTGGTGCGAATCCTCACTGGCCCAGATAGTTTCTGCTGCTCCGTGTTTAAGTTTGGCTGGGCATCCAGGGTCACTCAGCACCTGTGATGCCACACTCACCTTTACCCTCAGTTTAACCTCTAGCTACAGACTGCAGGATTAGCTTTAATTTGTGGGGCCTGGGGGCTTGTCTGTCTCATTAGTGTAAAATTTTGCATGGCCTTTGGCTGCTGACAGTCATTGGCCTGCAGTCTTTGTGAGGTGGTGCTTTGGGACTGACTGTTGTGGACCCTGGACTCCTGGTCCTGCTCTAAATCATACCATTGTGGTCTTCTGTAGCCTGATAGCTGAAGCCAGATTGGCCTGGCCTTGGTTAGGGCCTTGATGTAACAACAGAGAAAACTAGGCTGCTTCTGGAAATGGTGTTGGTTGACTTGTAGTGCACAGTGTTCCCTGTGGACCTATCTGAATACCAAGGACCCAGTGCAGTCTTGGGGATATTGGCGCTGTAGGAAATGCCATTCTATGTGTAAGATTCTGAACTGATCTGCTGACTCTCTGGCCGTCAAGGCTCCCATGACGCTTATTACAAAGAGTCAGTGATTCCGGAAACATTCCCCATGTGAGCCATTCAGTGTGGCAGTTTAATCCTTCCCCTGATTAATTGGACTATATCACTGTAAAGTGCTCTTGACACTGCTTTGAGATCTCTGAAGTTTGCTGCATAAATGCAGTTCATCACTATGATCATTAACACCATCTTCAAACCATCCTCAGCATTCTCATCCTTAAAATCATAGCTGCTTCAGGTAAATGTGGAGGCACCTGATGTAAGTGATGGATGCCTGTAAGTGGTGCACGTTTTCAAATGTTCTGTGTCCTAATCTGTCTTGCTGAGTGGTAAGCGGAAAGGCAGTAGGCGCCATTTCTAATTCTTTGGTATAGCTTGGCAATGGAGTATACATCTGTATAATGTTTTAGAGCAGTGCCAGTTCTGCCTCCCTCATGTGATCTTGGGCCTCAGCCATTGCCAGCCTTAGACTGTCATTAATGCAAAGTATATTGCTGTTGGATTGAGCCATGCTGTTGTTGCTTTTAACAGCCAAAGTGGGGAAGACGTCCTTGATCATGTCATTAGTCAGCGAAGAATTCCCAGATGAGGTATGTAACTCCTTCAGCACCTTCCTATTTTATCCTCATAGGCTGTAATTGATTGCAAACCCATAGTAGAACAGTAGTTTGTCTGACGCCCCCCTCCTCACAAATCCATGTGTTACACATCTGTAATTGTCGTGGGTCCTGGCAGTGGCCCTTTACTTGCTTTGTTTTGTATTGAACAGGTTCCTCTGCGTGCCGAGGAGATCACCATTCCTGCAGATGTCACACCAGAGAGAGTCCCAACACACATAGTAGACTATTCAGGTAACAAAGTGCATCACAGTTTCTCCTGCTGTTTTCAAAGTGTTGAAGTTTAAATGGACTAGCACTGTAAATCACATCTGTGTGTTTTTTTTATTTCCACAGAGGCAGAGCAGACAGATGAGCAATTGTATCAAGAAATATCAAAAGTAATATTTTTACTGTGACATTTTTTTCCAAATTTGAAATAAGGTATGGTTAGCTTTCTAGAGATAATAAAAGCTCTTCCTCCTCTTTACAGGCCAATGTTATATGTATAGTGTATTCAGTCAACAACAAAAAGTCCATTGAGAAGGTGAGTTCAATGCTTCCCTGCATCCAACTCTCTATAGATCAAGATATTATTTCTCCACAGTGCAGACCTTCAGGTGTATGAAGTTAAAAATAGTGTCTGCTGTTTATATTCTGTTTATAGTCTCATCTCTTCAGCCTTTTGTCACACTACAATTGTTTTATTGCAGGTGACAAGCCACTGGATTCCACTTATAAATGACAGAACAGACAAGGATAGCAGGTGCGTTGAACTGTTTTTGTGCAGTGGTTCCGTATGTGAGTTTCCTGTGTGGGGCAGCTATCTGCGGCTAATGGTTTGATATGTGGGCTGTAACATGAGCAGTCTGGGGGAGTTAGGGTTGCAGGAGGCTAGATGGTCTGCGTGAAGGTTAGCTGTGAGTTACGTGACTGAAATCATGGAGCATTTATGGGTTGCCCGGTGTGAGAACGGCTTATGTGGTCTAGAGACCTGGGCAGGAGCAGAATCTTTTAAGCAAGATGAATGTAACCGGAGAGCTTTTTTCCTGAACCTCTTATTTCACTGTCTGAAGAGCTTGCCAAGTTTCAAAGTGGAAATCAAATCTGTGTGACAGCACACGGTGGAGGAGAGGGGAGCAGTGTGATTAATTGTCTTAGCTTGAGAATGTGCTTCTGGAATAGACAATGTATTTGGATTACCTGCTTGTCACATATGCAAGCATGCAACTACATAATTCATTTGCACAGAGTCAACAAATCTTAAATATCGGTGCATTTGGTGACATGGAGCCTGACTGGAATCTTACCCAGGCATCTTAAAAATCTCCAGGCTTCAGTCAGTTGATGGTGAGGGAGGCAGCTGGCAGACGCCCAGGGCATGAGGCAGACGCCGTAGGGGTCAGGGGTGTTCTCAGTTCCTCTCTGTGTTGGCAATACAGGGTACCCTTGATCCTGGTGGGGAACAAGTCAGACCTGGTGGAACACAGCAGCATGGAAACCATCCTGCCCATCATGAACCAGTATACTGAGATCGAGACCTGCGTGGAGGTGAGGGATGGAGACCCACACGCTTCATGGGTTACGTGTTGCTGCGGTAACACTGCTTCCAGGGTTTTTCGCAGTACCCATTCACTCTTCGCCTGCGAGTGGTGTTGTCCTGCCACTCGCCTCTTGCCAGCATCACTTGACTACGTGCGTGCAGTGGTGGTCTCCTCTTCTTGTCATGGTGGAGATCAGTGTCATGCATCTGCTCAGTCAGCCGTAGCATCTGCAGTATTCATTTCAGTCTAAAAGGAGTGATGCTTCATGCCAGGACTTTTATAGTGGAGGTTGCATGAAGGGATTACCGCCATCTCATATTTATAAAAGAGGTATGTCCTTGTGGGTTGTTATAAGGGTTGTTTATTTATTTATTTATTTATTTATTTTGATAGAGGTGGAGCTCAAGTCCCAATCATCTGAGTTGAGCCAGATCAGCACTCTGGCCTTCAGTAATGAGAATTTAAAATTAGTGTTGATGCAACCCTTGTCTTGTTACTGGCCCTTAATATCCTTCTCAGAGTCACTGCCAAAAATTGAATCGCCTTGTTTTATCAAGCTGGTTTTTGCAAGCCGTAGTCTTCTGACTGAACTCTAACTGTGAAACTGCAAACCAGAACTCTACATTCCTTTCTACCTTGTGTCCCAGTATATCCAGCATCGAAGACTGGCTGTCTTGGGCTTGCAGACAGATCTGTTTGAGATTTCTGAGTCTAATCCATCAGACTGATCCTGTCTGTTAAGCCTTCTACACAGACTTTAGACTTGAGCCAGATCACATTAGGAAACTGTAGTGATGTTTTTAGACAGACTTGATGCACTTTACCCCATGTTATCATTGTGTTCACTAAATGGGGACTGTAAGTGGTCCCCACTTACCAAAAACAAACTGTTTACCCCCCCTGGGTATTTGAAGGCTGGCTGTATTGCTACGTTCATGTACAGTAATCACTGATGTTATTATTATACATTTTCTGATTAATTCACTGCTGCTTTTGTCTTTAAGTGTTCAGCAAAAAACCTGAAAAACATCTCCGAGCTGTTTTACTATGCCCAGAAGGCTGTTCTGCACCCCACAGGGCCTCTCTATTGTCCAGAACAGAAGGAGGTAAGATTAGCCATTACATTACATTACATTATTGGTCTTTGGCAGATCCTCTTATCCAGAGCAACTTACGTTGGTTAAAGTTTTTTACATGTTATCCTTTTATACAGCTGGATATTTACTGAGGCAATTGTGGGTTAAGTACCTTGCCCAAGAGGACAGCAGCATTGCCCCATTGGGCAATCAAAGCATCAAAATTTCAATCCTGCTCATTAACCACTATGCTACACAACCCCCAGCCACCCAGCAGATGCTGAGGATATGTCACTGGTACCAGACCTGCAGTGGTTATGCTGGATGTGTTCCTCATAGATGACAGCTTGGTAGTAATGTCCAGGCTTTGGTTACATTTGAGCAAAAAAAAAAAAAAAAAAAAAATGCAACTTGCAATTTTCAGTTGTGCATTAGACTGTTGGATCCCAAACCTGAGTGTATCATTTAATTACAGATGAAGCCTCCCTGCATTAAATCCCTAACCCGCATCTTTAAAGTGTCGGATTTGGACAACGATGGAATCCTCAATGATAATGAGCTCAACTTCTTCCAGGTAGGACCATGTTAATCATAACAGTAAATCTGTTCCTACGTTCACTGCACACCACTACTGGACTGAGTGCAAAGCCCTTATTCTGTAGTCTGCCTTGTGTCATCCCCTGTGTTACAGCCCATCTTCTATGGGTGCATCTCAACACACTTTAAATGTCCCTTTGCCATACCTGTAGTGTTTCACTAAGTGGTAAGGATAGGTCAGGTGGTAGACTGTACTGTTAAATGTGTAGCAGTCCTAATGGGCCACAAATCCTTACTTGTATTGCTGATGCACAGGTACTGGACCCTAGACACGTATTCTTTGTGTGGCCCAGTGAATATTTCAAGATGCTGCTGCAGCGTGGTTATTTGGTTGGATCTGTGCTGGGATGAGAACAGCGTTGTGTGGCCCCCTCGTCTCAGCGAGGGGGCGTGGTCCCGTGCTGGCTCGGTGATGTCAGAGGTCACGTGTTTTGCAGAGGACGTGTTTCAATACCCCGCTGGCTCCTCAGGCCTTGGAGGATGTCAAGAACGTGGTGAGGAAGAACATGACCGATGGAGTCCGTGACAATGGCCTCACACTTAAAGGTGAGAGACTGTCCTCCTCTGGATCCTTTTACTCATCAAATTACTGTTTACTGTTTTAGTTTCCCAAAGCCTGTGCAAAATGTCCTTTTGTCCACTCTTTCCTGCGCAAGCCTGTGATGCTTAGCACGGCCAATCTGTGGAGGGAGAGTTTCAGTATGGCTGAGCCAATATGGCGGACACCGCTGAAACCCTCCTGCTGGCTGGGTGTGGCTGAGCCAATATGGCTGACACCGCTGAAACCCTCCTGCTGGCTGGGTGTGGCTGAGCCAATATGGCGGATACTGCTGAAACCCTGCTACTGGCTAGGTGTGGCTGAGCCAATATGGCTGACACCGCTGAAACCCTGCTGCTGGCTAGGTGTGGATGAGCCAATATGGCGGACACCGCTGAAACCCTCCTGCTAGCTGTGTGTACATCACACCCCTATGATGCTCCTGCCTCCTCAGGCTTCCTGTTCCTGCACACACTCTTCATCCAGAGGGGCAGGCATGAGACCACCTGGACGGTGCTGAGGAGGTTCGGCTACGATGACGACCTGGAGCTCACACAGGACTACCTGTTCCCCCCGTGAGTCTCACACGCTCGCTCTTCCTCACACACAGTCTGCTGTAGTGCACACCTTTTAATCTGGGGTTTTTAATCTTTGAAAAGGGGAAATGTATTTGATTGCTCAATGATAAATGTAGCTGTTTCTGGACTGCAATTAAAGAGAGTGTTTTCATAAGTCATGCCAACATTTTTTTCATGTAAGGCTGATCAAAATACAAGAGTTACCATTTTGTTTGTCCTGTGAACTCTACATTCTTTCAATGAATAATTTGTACATGCATGTTTGTTTACTGACTATATGTAAGTTGACTATATGTATGTTGTATGACTATATTTATGATATGACTATTTTATGATATTTGCTGCCTCCTGTGTCCATTTTTCATTAGTTTAAGACATTTTCCAGATGGACAACTGTAAATAGTATCCAAGCACAAAAAAACTCATTTGCAAGCGCTGCTCTGTAGCACAGTAGGAACAGCTGACATGTTGGCATGGAGAGAGGGGCAGTTCGCCCGTGATGCTGCCAGAGTGAATCCAGAGTCAGGTATACGTGTGGAACACACTCACCTGAGTGTGTCTTATAGGAACAAGCAGTAACACATGCAGCCGTAACATGAACAAACTGACTTAAGAAATGGGAGGTGACATTCACCAGCAGTCACTTTCTTCCTTTGAGGAAGACTTGTTTAATCTGGTGATTTTAGTCCAGTTTAATCCTTCCTGTTCTCCATTTATCCACTGTTTGTCTTCTCCCAGGTTAAAAATACCCTCGGATTGCACCACCGAGCTCAACCACAACGCTTACCTCTTCCTCCAGAGTGTCTTTGATAAACACGACAAGGTGACTGTCAGTGCTCTAACAGTGTCGCGAAGCAGAATGTATTTCATTCATTCGGCTGTTCTTTCATTAGGCATTTCTGGCCTGCCTGTAGTTTCTGTTTGTCTGCATCACTGATATAACTTCTGCTGTCAGTATAGGGGGCAGACAGGTAATTGCAATAACATGACCACCAGGGGCACACTTAAATCCCGCTTTTAACTCTCTGCTTAGTATCCTTATCACTGTTAAAGCCCCATTAATACATCTATAAAGGGTACTGTGTGTAAGCATGTAAACGCAGCCTCTTTTCACTACCGGTCTCCAGCTTGTCTGTGCAGAAAATAGATTGACGATGAGCGTGTTGTGACCTGACCTAAAGAGGCACGCTCTCATGACAGGAGGTATAAACAAGGGTGCATAGTTTCATAGTGTTAGGCAACACAGCACAGAATGTCAATATTGTAAAATGTTCCATTAGCTGTACAGCAGCAATCTTCAATTGATTTTAGAAGGGAACTGCAGAAGAGGTCTAAGCAGTTCCCTGCTAGTGGGTAGAATGTTGAGGGGTTTTTTGTTATTATTAGCCTGTTAACGCATTAGGTCTTGTGTTGGTAGCGTGTTTGAATACATCATAAAAATACAAGACAGAAACATTTCATGTCTTTTCACGTGCAGCCAAGGCTGACCTCACCAGGTGTGTAAGACTTTCATGCCCTTTTGGATGTGATCTAATTCACAGCTCTGATGTAAAGTGGTAGTTCCCTCATTAGGTGACTCTGGTGTGAAAACAGCCCCGGTGTGACGGATTGTGTACGCGTGTCACTGAGAGTCACCATGCTCTTTCAGGACAGGGACTGTGCCCTGTCTCCAGACGAACTGAAGGACCTGTTCAAAGTCTTTCCCTACATGCCCTGGGGTCCTGATGTCAACAACACGGTGTGCACGAACGACCAGGGCTGGATCACCTACCAGGGCTACCTGTCACAATGGACGTAAGTCCTACCGTACACATTGTCTATACAAGAAGACACATCTGCTGGCTATGCCATAAGAACCTAAATCCCTTCCCCTGTGGTTCTATTCACTACAGCCTTATAAGACCATAGATTAGGGGGGAAATACCTTCAAATGATCATTTGGACAGCAGTGTAGCATAGTGGTAAGGAGCAGGACTCATAACCAAAAGGTTGCCGGTTTGATTCTGCACTGGGGCACAGCTGTTGTACCCTTAGGCAAGGTACTTAACCCAGAATTCCCTCAGTAGATAACCAGCTTAATAAATGGGTAACATGTAAAAAAGAAATGGCAACCTATGTAAGTTGCTCTGGGTAAGAGTGCCTGCTAAATGCCAATGATGTGATATAATGTAATGTAATTTTGTTCATGAATACATTATGCATTCTGACAGGGAACCAGTCACTGCCTAAGAGCAGACTCCTCTGAGAGGACACTTACACAGTGCATGGATGTTCCTGCTCATTGTTATTTAAGTGCATGAGCTGACTGAGCATGTTGTCTTTCACCGCCCTCAGATTAACAACGTACCTGGATGTACAGCGCTGCCTGGAGTACCTTGGTTACCTAGGATACTCCATCATCTGTGAGCAAGAGTCCCAAGCGGCAGCCATCACAGGTGGGATGACACTGCAGTTATTGCGTCAATGCCACTGCGAGGGACAGATGGAGTCATGCAGTGGCTGCCAGCCATAATGTCCTCATAAGTATCTCTGGATGTTGACTTTGTCTGTTTATTTCTTCCTTTGTGTGTCTCAGTTTGTCTCACTAGGTTTATGTGTGTGTTTGATTAGACACATGTGTGAAGCTGGTAGAGATTTTCAGATTAACTGTGTGGATAAAGGCTCCTCTCTGGTTCTGGAAGGAAGCAATTCAGCAGGATCTCCCTGCTTTCTTTAAACACATAATGTTCCCAGGGTTGAGAAGGCAAGCTGAAGTTCAAGTTGAACCACACTCTGAGAACCAATGAAATAGGAGGAAATATGACGGCGGTTGGTTTGAGTCAGATGCTCACAGCTTGAATAAAGCTCTTGAGATAGAGCAATCCTCCAGGAACAAGGCTGACTGCAGGAAGTCTCAGTGATACATTTGGTAAAAATGAACTCTCCACCCTTCTTGTATAGTGACACGTGATAAGAAGATCGACTTGCAGAAGAAACAGACACAGCGCAACGTGTTCCGTTGTAATGTCTTTGGCGCCAGGGGCAGTGGGAAGAGCAGCTTCCTCCAGGCCTTTCTGGGCCGAAACCTCACAGTGAGTACACCCACATCACCATCTGTATCCTTTTAGGTAGGCTTTCTTATGATGAAAGATTAGATATATTTATGTACGTCTGCTTGACTTTATGATAGGGATGTTCTTTATACAATTGGCCATACATATATTACAAACATGTATACATATGTTTTGTGTTAACCTCTTTTAGTATTTGGCAGATGGGAATAAAAAATCACCTCTAATAACGGTGTTTTTTTCCTTTATAGCGACAGAAGACTATAAGAGAAGACCACAAATCCTATTATGCCATCAGCACCACATATGTCTATGGACAGGAGAAGTACTTATTGGTGAGGCAGCATTTCCACATTCCTTTAAAATGGATGACACACAGATGGAGTGAGTCACTGGAATGTTCAGTGTTCGTTGCATGCATTTAACAATGGGCTCTTTCACAGTGTCAGATGACTCTAGTTTGTGTCTGGAATTTACGTCACCACGATTAAATGGATTTCACTGTTAAGGAAATGTGGATGTTCTATTTCCTTTTGGAGAATTCTTCGTAGTTTTTTTTTTTTCCCCCCTCAGTAGAGTGTTACAGCTTGCCCCCTGACTGCTGTGGTCACCAAGCTGCTCAAACAAATGTTTTGTCTCCCTCAGCTTCATGAAGTCTTCCCGGACACAGAGCTGCTCTCCGAGTCTGACCTCTGCTGCGATGTAGTCTGCCTGGTCTATGACAGCAGCAACCCTAGCTCCTTTGAGTACTGTGCCAAGATCTTCAAGGTACCTCTTCAGCTTCCCCCCTATCCTGATGGATGGAACAGGGCCGCTTGTCGCTAACTAAGGCAATCAAGCCATTAGAGCATTTCATAACGCTAATTAATGAGTTTTAGCGGGAATTACATGTTTTCGGTTCTTACTCAGTGTTTCTCATTTCAGAAACTGGCAAATGTGGGATGTGTAAGAAAAATGTCATGGATATAACAATGTCATGGTTTGTAGTGCGGAAAAATAGCCATTTATTCTGGGCAAAGGAATTGAAGGACTGCACCCTGCACCTGCTTTAGCTCTGTCTGCAGGACGTTAATGCTAATGCTGTATTCTTGCTCAAATGCTGGCAATTCCAAAGCCTGGATGAGAAAAGTGGGGTATTAATAAATGCCCCTAGTCTGGAGCTGGAGTGGGTGTTGCTTCAAACAATGTCCAAGACATGGTATGATGATATTGATTTACACCAGCTGTCATTGCTGGAGGTAACCATTCATGTAATGACTAATGTAATCACTAAACCTATTTTGGATTTGGTATGATCCCAATGCAGCAGACCTCTGTAAATAGCCATTGGCTGCATGTGAGTGTATAGGAGGATTGCATTTGTGTTGCTTCAGCACTCCTGTACGGCTGCAGGTTGCAGAAAGGAGCCAATGTGCAATCAGTGATTTCCAAAGAGGGCGGCAAATGTACAGCTGTAATGGAGAATAGTGAATTTCCAGCAGCCCAGAAAATAAGCTTTCAACATGATAGTACAATACTGTTCATACCTAACCATTCTTGTGAGAAAGCCACAAATGCGTATTTACAGGAGAGGTCATCATATAGCTTTGCTCGATGCCTTTGCTTGGGAGAGACCTGTCCGGGCAGAATGCCTGTGTGATGGTGCTCACCGGTGACCCGATGTCTCATCTGCAGCAGTACTTCATGGACAGCAAAACGCCGTGTATGATAATCGCCACCAAGAGCGACTTGCCAGAGGTCAAGCAGCTGTACAGCATGTCCCCGGTCGACTTCTGCAAGAAGCACAAGATTCCCCCGCCGCAGAGTTTCACCTGCAACACTGCTGACGCGCCCAGCAAAGACATCTACATCAAACTGACCACCGTGGCCATGTACCCGTAAGTACAGTTCTATGCCCTGTAGAGTTCTTGACCTTTAACCTCACCGGCAGTTCCGTCCCACGACCCCTGAATCTCCCGCATGTTCCTATTGGTCGTCCAGCATCCCCTGTCTGTCCCATACAGTATGTGTGGATGGTTTTTCTTTTTTTATTATCACACTCTCCTCTTGTCTGGACCATCAGTGGCACTTTTTCCGCACTTTGATGCAAGTGCAAAGGCTTCTCCTGCATTCAGCCTGCAGTTTGCTTCTGCCCCAGTCTTATGTGGGAGACCCCAATCTGGATTAGAGTCCTCAGTGTGGCGCTCTGAAGGTGGTCAAGCGGAGTAGTGTTAAAGGCTCTGGGCTCCCAGCTGGATGGTTGTGGACCCTATTCTCCAACTGCAGACACTGCTGTACGGCTCTTCTACAAGACACTTCACCGCTGCTGCTTAACAAATACACAAATAGTAGGGCTGTTCTGCAGCGGCCTTGCATGTCCAACATGAGAGCCTCCTGGCTATGGCATGTTTCTTCAGACACATCCGTCCCCATTTCTTAAAGTGGCAGTTTATAAACAGGTCTGTGAGGTTGTCGATCTATGCAGAAAATTAAGTTGCATGCTCTAAATCATAAAATCAGTTCACCTCTCCTAGATTCTTCAGTGCAGGTGAAAAGAAGGGGTGGATGTTTTTTAGGGGTCGTTTGCATCAGGGGCGGTTTTATTGGTGCACTGCCTGTCCCATTCATTTACAGTGCTGAAGGCACTGAAGGGGATTTATTTGTGTATTTGCTGCTTCATGCATCTTAGTAATCGGGAGATTAAAGGGGGAAGGAGGGGTTAGGGGGATATAGTGCAATTTAAGCAGTAGCTAAATGGATATTAGGTTCTGTGCTGCAAGCTGTTCAGCTCACCTAGAAACAGACAAGAAACATTTTGAATGCAAATGCAAAGTTAGTTCTGCCCAGGATGACAGCTGGCTGCAGTTACCAAAGACACATGGTCACATAGTAGCAGGTGGCATTAGACCTAGGCAGCTAATGACAATTTCCTGTTACTGTTTCAAGCAACAGTAGTGTATGGTATAACTGGGGAGGTGGAGGTGGGCTTGTCTTTTAAGAGCATGATTGTTAGACCGTTATTATATCATATCATACCATAGTATATCATATTTAAAGTTTTATGATTTATTGAACGTCAAATAGGAGACAAGGAACATTTATTAAAACAGCTACTTATATTAACAACAAAACATAGAGAAATCTCAGGCCACTTCAAAGTATGTATGTATTTTTGTCCATGTAAGGTAAACATGACATCACTTCAGAATGTGTATGTGATATTATGGTTACACTGGCCTAGAGGAAGAAGATGCAAAATATTCCCATTGGCACCTAGCTAGTTAATAGAAAACATCAAGGACTAACAAGCCACTGTTTTGTAGTTCAAACAGACTGTGTTACCATCAGTCTTTTATGAAAAGGATTATAAACAGTGGTGGAGCAACAATTTATCAAGGTTGCCAGAGCACTCACATTACAATGTGATAATGTGGAAATCATAATCAGAAATTCCTCTACCTTCCAAAGGCTAGCTGCTATGTATCTGCAGTGTGCTACAGGAAGAGGTGCAGTGTGTGAGATCTTCATTCCAATGTAGTTCCCTCTAATACATTAGAGGTCTCTTTAACTTCCTTTTCTGGGAAATGGTCATACTCCTTGCCCAGGAAGATACATAATTTTGCACAAAGTAAATTTACTGTTGTGATGTGGTAAATTTTTGCTTTGAACCCAAAATGACTTCTGAAAACCACCTTTTCAGTCCTGAACTAAAAAGTGACACTGATGTCCATTTTTGTTGCTTATGGCCAACTGTAGATTTTATGACCATTTATTCAGGTTGATACAGAAAAGTGAGACTTTTGGTGGAAAAACTCTTTTGGATATAGTATTTACCAGAGTACAGCTTTACAGCCTACACTATGGAAGTGATGTGAAAATGTGGAGAGATTTCACCCAGGGGATGTCTCATTTTGTTCACTTTATGTTGGTCAATATTATTTTAATGGAAACAGTGTGAGAAATGGAATTGCCTAGAGCTGTGTTTGGTGTGTAACTCAGCACTGCTGTTCCCCTCACTACACCCCTTATTCAACAGTCCAGTCATGAAGAAACACAGGTCTTGTTCTCCACATTCTTCCCTGTGGGTAATTTAAATGGGATCGCCTGCAACTGTACTTTCATTAACAGCGCTTGACTTTTCTTCCACCTCCCCCCCATCCCCTCCTCACCCCCTACTCCCGAGTCCCCCTGCCCTTGTCAGGTGCTGAGAAATGAGGGGGCAGGTGCCTCTAGGGGGTGCCGCTGTGCTGCAAGCATCCTGGTACTGTATGTGTGGCTCTGACCTGCTCTTCCTCTGTGTGTCTCCGCAGCCACGCCCGGTTACGCTGCATGTGCACCTGTAACAGGTGTACCTTTTGCATCTGTCAGAACCTCCTCAACTCAGAGTTGCTGCAGTCTGTAAAGGCCAAACTCTACACTGCCGTTCTCAGCAGGTCCTCGATCTCTTTCGCACCTAAGCTCCCCGTGGGGCCCCATGCAGAAAGCTTTTATTTTTGACGTTTGGTGTTTTTTAGACCTCTTTCAGTTCTGCTTATTCTTTGCCTTCGTTTGCTGGTTGCAATATCACTGGTCAGTTTTCCACTGCATATCCACTGTCAGCTTTGGAGAAATTCCAAAGTCCTCGCTTTGTCTGGAGCAGATTCTTTTGGAAGCCCAATTTAAGTTTTAGCTCTTCAACAGGAAGAAACAGGATTTGCATTGGATTTGCCCCTGAGGCTTGGTCTCAAATTTATGGCTATTCGTCTGAACTGTTTTCTTAAAAAATCAATGGGGTTCTTTGAGTTTTAACTTGTTCCCCGTAAATCCTGTCTGAACGGTGAAAAGAACCAATGAATTTAAACACTTTGAAGTGGCTGTTTCTTGTCTATTTTCTTTACTTGGTACTTTGAAAGAGCTGTCATGTTACAGTACATCACTGCTTATACTGCTTTGAACAGAGCACTTCACGAAGTCACAGTTTTTGCAAGATTTTCACTTACTCCTGTGACTGATTTTCACTCAGGATTGGGGCGCAGTGCTCATAGAACAGCCGCCTCCCCTCTCCCTGTGTTAATTGTGAAATCGTGCAATCTTGAGAAATCCCTTAGTGTCACATCCTCCCTCAGTGGGTGGATTAGAGCCCTCGCCCTGGCGGAGGCCTGTGCTGTAACACTGATCGAATGGGAGGGCCTGCGGTCCCTTTGTGTGATTCAACCTGTAAGTGCCCTCCTCCTAAGCTCTCCCCAAAGCCTGGAGGAGCCTTGCTCTCACACAGCTTTGGGTCAAACCTACGGCACTTTTGTTGCTCAGGAAGGTTAACCTGTATCCGTTCTGCATTTAACACGGCCTCAAGCTGTATGTAGACACTCAGGCATGCAGTACAGCGCGTACCTGGTGCAGGTGACCACCACATTAGACTGCACAGTGTTTTTTTTTCAAGTATACATATTTTGTCCTTGAAAAGAATCAGTTTTCCCAGAAGTGGTGGATATGCAGTTTGGAAATCTGCACTGGCAAGACCACTAGCCCAGTGTGGGAGAAACATAGTGTTGTGGCTTTTCCCCATCGCTCCTAGATGGTTACGTTTCTGAACCTGCTGTTTTCAGGACACTGGAAACCTCATGGAAAACCTCTCTAGCTCAAGCTGTTGGTGACTGTTGTCAGCTTGAAAAGTGCTGGAAAGTTGATATTTGACACAGCGCCCTGGAGACATAGGGAAGAGTGGTTTGGTAAACTTAAAACTTCAATCCAGCAGTGTTGTTAGTAACTACAACTAGGGAAGGATGTCTCATTGAGGCATGTATCGTTCTAACAGAAATAACCAACCTTTGATTTGAGTTCAGAATTATGCATGAGAAGTTTCTATGGTGTTTCCAAAGTCACATTGTGTGTTGGCCTGTAGTGTTACTCTCACAATAAGTTCAGACCCATCAGAGACGAACTCTAGACGTCCCTGTTCTCTGAAAGAAACTTTATGTCCTCACAACAGGAGCTAAATCTGACAGAGAGAGAGTGGGAAGGCCTTAAAGGTCACTCAGTTGAAATGGATGATTAAATCAGCAGAACGTATTATATGCCAGCCCTTGTCTGACTCCAAATGTTGTACTTAAAGTGAGAAACCTTATATACTTGGATAGAGGATGTCTGATTTGGATTAACTCCTATATTATAAATTCAAACAGGTATATTTGTACAATCCTGGTCTCCTTGTTGGTTTGAACAAGGTTTTGAAGGAGTGTCTTTACATGGTCATCTCACAATGTGAAATGTCATGAAATCAGCTGCTTTACAATTCATATCTTGTAGCGTCACTGTTTGATGTTGATTTTCATGCGTTTGGGGGGGCTTTTTTTCCCATGCTGCATCTGCTTGCCTCCTGCTGGCTGCCAGTGTCTAACGCATCTCACTAACATTGCATCTGTGTGGTTTGCATTGCCGCTCCGACAGTAACCCTGTGCCTCTGTGTTGTTCGGGGACCTTGTCTCCGTTCCCCTCGGGAACAGGTAGCCGCGGGCCGCCACGCTTCGCTGACGGGCTCTGAGATGGGGACACTCAGGTGTCACTGTGTGCCTCAGCTCACTGTCCACGGAACCTGGAAAGTGGATGATTTATGTACTTACCCTTGGGTGCAGCATCTCTTTAAAAAGAGTCTAACAAATGGGGGATCCCATCCTATTGTCAGTGGGAGGTAATGCACAGGGTGCATGATATAGCCGTCGCGATATATCGAATAGCTATTTTTAGCGCAATAACAGCTGTCCCCAGCATGTGGCGTTAGGTTTCTTGCCGTATTTTTTTCCCTTTAGTCATACCTGATGCACGAGCTATAGAATAGCTATTTGATATATATCGCGATGGCTGTATCGTGCAGCCCTACTTGGTAATTACAATACTCCCCAGCTGCCCTCTCTGCATGTTTCATAATGGTTACCGTGGTGTGGCTCTGATAAATGAGAATAGGAAGAATATCACAGGTAGCTTAATCTAACTAATACCGTGGCAAGAGTGAGCTCTTGGAAACGTGCCTGTAGTTTTCATTCTGTTCAGGATTCAGGGAGGCCTTTCACTTTCGAAGTCCGTTTGACATCCACTTCGTTTGACATTTCATTTTCTTCAGAATTTTTATGGTGACAAGACCAGAAGATGTTCCACATTTGTCATCATCTAAACAGCCCTGTGACACGCTTTATGAGTGGTATGTTTGCAGTTACTGCGCGCTCTCCCCTAAGCCTCATGGGAAAGAACTGAGGGCCCAATGCTGTGTTTAGGACTGAGATGCAGAGTGAAGCTGACAGCTCTGTAGAGTAGGAGTCTGTGAGCCGTGAACTCGGGGAACGAGGAGCATGGCATTCCGTGTTTTAACCCGGTTAAGCGTTTATATTGCTTGACACTATAACTCTAGTAGTTGACTTCCTTTAACATTGCAGAAGGAGAATCGTGGTAGCATGCCCCTAAACTAACAGAGAAGGTTACAAGGCCAGCAGACACACCACACTGACTGGCAGTGAGCTGCTAAATCCATGCCTTGCTTCCCAGAAGATCTGAGATTGTGCTCTCCGGTGTAATTACCGGAGTCAAGATTGACAGCCTGCCATGTTTGTCTTGCAATACAGGTTTGTTTTTAAAGATCAGTATGTGCTTTTCCTAGGAATGGTCGTCATTCTCAAATAAAGATGTCTTCAAAGTGTTTACTTTTGTAGGAAATAAATGTGAACACTCAAAAGATGAAAGCTTTAGTCTGTGTGTTTGGTATTGTATATTAAAATGAATCTGCCTGGAGATTTAACATTATCATTTTCTAAACACCCATTAAGTGTAAGGTTCAGCTCTTCTAATATTATTATATTATGTCATTGGGGATGCCAGCAGAAATCCACCTGTCAAAAAGTGCATACAAATGGCCTGATACAGACTTGCAATCTTAAGGGGGAGAATCCATAGGTTTGCAGTCCCTTTTCTGAGGCAGTGAGTGTTGTCTCAGCCACCACCAGGGGGCAGTGCAGCGACAGTGATATGTGTTGTGTGTCTGAAACCAGGACTGCAGTATTGTTGAACTGTGCTTGTGTGTACAAGGTTAAGTCCCAATTTTGAATGAGTTGGGCTCCTCATTGTTGGCTGACAAGGAAGCTAACCCCTTCTACCAGGTTCATGCAGCTAGCCATGTAGATGAGTCAGTCTGCGTGGAGTTTTCTGTATATGCACCCAGGGAAAGACCAGACAGACTGTTTGGGAGGGCGGGGAAATGCAGGCTGTAACAGGACGAGGCACAGAAGGGACATGTGAAAATAACTCTCACATCATTTCTCACTTCATTTTTTTTCTCAGAATCTCTTTGTGTGTTTTTTTTAGTTCATTGCTTCTATTTCATTTCTGAACTGTCTTCGTTATTCCTTAATTTCACCTCTATATAGATGACTGGTTTGTGTTTGTGAGTGCTCCATTGATTCAAATTCTCCTGTTTCTTCCTTTGACCTATACAGGTCTGAATCTGGTATATGCTAGGGATTCGGGGGCTTGGTTTTGACTTGTCAGTTGAAGATTACTTTTTTATCATCTCTCAACTATTAAAATGTCCTGGTCTGACACAGAGGTATAGTACCTGTAGGCAGAAGAAGGAGCATTTTGGTGGCTGGCAGTAGAATAAAGGTGCTTTGTGGTACACCTTGCACAAATTAACATGCAGGGGCGGTTCCCTGTATCCAGAGTAAATCTATATATGTAGCAGGTCTTGTGTATTCCTGTCACCCTGGTGATGATGGTAGCCCTGGACTGAACCTGCTGTTCTGGGGAATGTGCAGAGCAGGTCTGTGGGCCACCGCTTCGTGCTTCATTTGTAGGCAGCTCTGTATTCAGATCAGCGGCTTCTCTCACAACACGCCCCAGTTCCATTCTGTACGTTGGATTTTCCATTTCGATCCGCTCCATTCCACGCGCCGCTTGAACGTGACCCTGTGTACTTTGTGTGGATTCATCAGTGTAAGCTTGCCGCTCTGTCTCCCCGGCACCCCTCCCCCTTTGGTTTTCTTTTGTCAGGATTTTATTTGTTTGTTATTTTGTGAGGGAGCTTATGGGGGTGGGGGTGGGGGGCGGCAAGGTGGGAGAGTTTTTTTTTTTTGGGGGGGGGGGGGGGGGGGGGGGTGTAGCATTATGGATATTAGCCTCATGCCTTGTTATATTTTGACCGTCATTTTATGTTGCAGAAAAATGCTGGTTTTGTGGGTGGCTGGGGGGTGAGGATTAAACAAGACTGTCAGTTTGATCAGTTTAGAGATTTTTCCATCTGAATGTCTCTCTGCTAGTTGTGACCCAGGTACTTTCTTTCTCTCTCTCTCTCTCTGACAGACATGTGACCCAGGCTGACCTGAAGAGCTCCACGTTTTGGCTCAGGGCGAGCGTTGGGGCCACTGTGTTCGCCGTGCTGGGGTTTGCCATGTACAGGGCCCTCCTCAGACAGCGATGATCAGCTGGAAGGACCACACGACCCTCTCCTGTACCCCCCCCCCCCCCCCCCCCCTTTCCAAAAAAAAAAAAAAAAACCCCAAATTATTACTCTGATTGGGACATCAATCTCCCTCTGGGGAGGAAACAAAAAAAAGAAAAGGAAAAATCAATCATGGATTAGATTTTATATGTAATCATACATCTGAAACAGAACAAAATGAAACCGGAGTGTGCAGCTGTGGTTTTCCTGGTTCTTGCATCAGTCTGCTCATATATCAGCTGTCTTCTGCTGAAGGGACTCAGACCTTTGCATCACTGATGGGTGCAGCCAGTACTTTTCCAAGTCAGATTTTGTGTGGGTTGCAGCTAGTTTTAAATTGTGCGTATTTTTACAGCTCAGGATTAGCTGGTTGGAGTAGAGCTATAGAAAGCAGCAAAGGACAGAAGGCACACGTTGACTGGCTTTAAAGACTAAAGGGACTGATACCATGTAAATAGTGTATATATGGGGAGCGTACTTACAAATGCCCATTGCAGAGAACAAAAGATTATAACAAAGATTACAGGTCATACATAAAGTATAAAGGTATTATTAACACAGAAAAGCCATGTTTTACATTCGTCTTGTTTGCGCACGTATGAAATACTGTATGTTAATTTATTGCCCATTTTTTCTTTTTAATTATTCAGTTACCCAGAAGTGCATGAAACAGACACAGCTCAAGGGTTTTTTTTGTTTTGTATCTGTTATTATTACTATTATTACTTCTATTATTGATAATAACCAGTTAAAAAGACTGCTTTATGTGGTCTGTAGCCTGGCAGCACACTGTTCAGCATAGGCATGGTTCATTTTGCCTTCCTCTGTGACCAATACAACCTTGAGGGACCCCCCCCCCAGCCACATCAGAGTAAAAGGCAAGAGCAGCACCTGTTCTCCTCCCAAATTCCCTTCTTGCTCCTCAGCCTTGCTGCCAGGCTACTCTATGTGTGTGCTGTCATCAAATCGCACAGTTATTACATTCATAGGGCTGTATCTGAGTGCATCGTATTTTTTTTTTTTAAATGTATTTTCCCACATTTTAGAGGTAGATTTTTTTTTTTCCTATTCATTTATTATTATTATTATTATTACTACCATGTTTGACATGAACAACATGGCTCTCAATATCACAAAAGGCCTCTTATTTAACTCCAGCTCAAGACACCTGGACTATTTTTGCCATCTCTTAGTTTTGCAGCAATTTCAATAAATAACTGTGTGCTGTAACAATGTCTGCGGGTCTTACTTGATAGTAGTTAATCCTTTGAATGAGGTGTTTTTTAAATGCCAATATTGCACCTTGCTACTTAATACAGAAGAATGAAAAGTTCTTGATTTTCTGGGGGGGAAAAGTGAAAACATGTTTTCTCATTGACACTGCACCGGTGTTTCTTAAAGGATTGCCGCTTTTAGTTTTATCGTTGTCCGACAATCCTAACCAAGGATATTCACCAGAGCCTTGTATTCTGAATATGTGGTTATTTACGTAGTCTGAAATTGGTAGACTCTATGCTCAGAATTATTTACAGACACCTGCCCTAACTACACTGTGCCAGTTTAAATATTTGTTGTCATGATATCATTTATAAAATTTGTGTACAGTACAGTATATAGTGCTTTATTCTACTGCGTAGAATAAAGATTGTGCCCTGGAACTGAAGCCCTTTCGAGATGAGCAATAGCAGATGTTGGGAGTGATTCCACCTTTTGTCATTTTTCTGCATCTGTAAGCTAAACCCACTTATAAGCTCACCGGTTTATTTTTATAAGGCAATTGAGTAATGACTGCACATAGAGACCAAAGTTCTGTGTGGCAGGAAATGCAGAAGTTAGAAGGTGAGTTGTGGAGCTGTAGCGGTAGGTATCATGCACTGCCCCTGAAAAGGGGAAGAAGAGATGGGAACACGAAGGAACGGCAATGCTCACCGCCACCGTAGGAAAAGCCTCTGACCATGTCGACAGAACAACAAGAACTGACGTTCGAGAGCTTTCTGAAGAAAAGAAAAGATAAAGTGGTGAGGTTTCATACCACTCTGAATATTTGGTTTGAAGATCGTCAATGCAAAAAAAAAAAAATGGAATAGGCCAGGAACACTTTAGTTTGTACAGCATATATTACAACCTGAGCTTCTAAGTAACTAATAGACTAGATAAATTCAGCTGTGGGCATACACTGCAGGTAACTGTCTTAACAGTGGGTCAGTAAATGTCAGGGACAATCTTGTATTGACGACAGTTTATTAAAGGATGCTAATTGCACTAGCTTTAACTTAGTATAAAAGTAGTCTGTGATCAAGATTTGCGTTGCGTACAAAGGTCACCCCATGGTGTTTGTTTTTGCAACATAGCAAAGGTTGAAGTAAAAGGCAAGCTATGTAAGGTGTTTATTGAAAGTAACCGATTTTTTGATGCTCTTCCTCTACCCACCAACAGTAAGACATCAGGGGTAGAAATCGGGGGTCTCAGGTTTTACAGTACTTACTGGGTACTTAAATGAACCCGGTACAATTACGTGATTGTGGGTGCAACTTTTAATTAACAGTCATTAAGTCATCTTTTCAGTGATGTGGGAAAATCACATCTCTGAACTTAAGAAAAGAACAGCCACCGCGGTGTGTAATTGAGTCGAGAGCCATTGCATCTCCTCCATTATCACCTTGTTCTCCTGGTGAAATATTGCAGGAGGACGGAGCCTTGAAATTGCCGTTCTCATGCTGAGACAAGAGCCTCTTGTGTTGAATTTGTAATTTGTCCATTTCTGCAGCTGCGCGTAGCCCTGGCACCCTCTCTCCTTTGTGTAACCTTCTCCCTGTGTGCCCCCAAAAGCTTTGAGCTGACTTGTTTTTCAAAAGCAATGAAGAATTAGAATGGATCTGTTTTTTTCTTTCAGAAGCTGAAGTGGGTAACATATTGGTTCAGGCTACAAAACACAACCCTGTTCTTCTACACTAAAAAACATGGAAGTGCAGTAAGTACTGGGTGTCATAATAACTTAACAGATGGAAAACAGCAAGTGGATTTTGCGTAGCAGATGTTTGTGTATGTGTGTGTGTGTGTGTGTGCGTGCGTGTGTGTGTGTGAGAGAGAGAGAGAGAGAGAGAGAGAGAGAGTTTAATGTGGATGTAAGCCGTTTGGGTAGAAATGCTGCAGTATAGGCTTACTGCTGTCAGAGAGTAGAGTATTGAGGATGGTTGCCTGAACGTAGTCTGCATCCAAACGTTCCAAGGTTTACCACTTTGCATTCGTTCAGAAGAGGGAATTCTGTGTAAATGCTTTATTGCACATGCTAGGGTCAACACTTATCTCTGAGTTGAACTGAATGTGCATGTAGTTGAATGTGCAGGTGTGTTCTGCCCATTGAGTTAATTCATGACCTTTACCTTTGCAGTTGCATCTGAGGGGGCAGTATTACATATACATGGTGAGTGAAATGCACAAACTTATTTGTATCAGATTTAATTTATCAATTAAGAAGACTATTAGAGGGACCAGTTTAATTATTGCCATGACTTTCTCACGACATTTCACTAATGCTTTGATTTCTCAATTCAAATCCAAAGCAGCAAAGAAGAGTAATTTATTTTAAACGTTTTGATCTTCTGTTCAATCATTTTTAATGATGGCTGAAATATCATCACCTGCTTTTACCAAACACTTGTGGTAAAGGTATGGCAGAGCTGCTCTTTTTGATGGCCTTGAGGGCCTGGTTTCTGCCAGTAATGCTCAACAATATTTACTGTGATTGGTATTTCAAAATTCTTAAAGCAAGGGAATATATAATGTTGCAATGTGTATATTCAGCTGACTTGTTCAGATATGATCTGGATCTTTAAGTATTTATAAGGGCCGTGGAGTCACACCAACTTTATTGGCCGTGTAAAAATGACAATCTCCAGCCTGCTGTTGTTTTGCCTGTGTCTTTGCTCTTCAGACCTGCCCAGATGCCTATTAATGCTGACAGTTTTTGAGCAGGTGCAGTCTGTGCGCGAGGTTTCGAAGAAAGGCGGCAAGCAGTTTGCGTTTGAAATCACCATGAAGAACGGGAAGAAGAAACTGCTGGTGAGGTCATCACAGAGGGATGTATTCAGAGCAGCTGCCTGCTTTGAGGGTGCGGTGTGTCTCTGGAGTTGGACGTTTGGACGCTGGTGGCTGTGTTATATGAAAATGAGCAGGATTCTGTACAGCATAGATGATTATGCACAAATAAACAGTGGGAGGCTGTGCTTACGTTAAATCTGTGTTTGCTCTCTACAGTATGTGCAGTGTAAACAGCTCTATAATGGATGCTACACTGAGCCATTGCGACCTGTTATTGTGGTTGTCTGTGTGGGATGTACAGAAGTGTTCAGTCTTATTTTCCATCTGTTTTTGCCGTGTACGTTTCATGATCCTGCTGCCGTGTACACGAAACACCAGAGATTTATGCCATGTTGTCACATGATCGTTTCATTAGGAGATATTTACATTTACATTTATTCATTTGGCAGACGCTTTTATCCAAAGCGACTCACATAGGTTACAGCTCTTTACAATGTTATCCATTTATACAGCTGGATATTTACTGAGGCAATTCTGGGTTAAGTACCTTGCCCAAGGGTACAGCAGCAGTGTCCCAGCGGGGATCGAACCGGCAACCTTTCGGTTACGAGTCCTGCTCCTTAACCACTATGCTACACTGCCGCCCTATCACTGCCGATATGAGGTGTTTGAATTATTCTCACAACTGCTGAATCTCCACGCTTCTGTTGCATTAGGCTGCAGAGACCAAGGATCTGAGACAGGCTTGGGTTGGTATGCTGTGGAAGGCCATGCAACTCCCTGGTCCTGGACGCTCAGACTCTTCCTGTGTATGGTAAATCCGTCCACAGCTCCTCACACGCACAGAGACAGATGTTATTGGTGGGAAATAAATGGCAGTTTTATAGACTACCATCTATTCTGCTTATACTGTATATATCTTAATGTCAGAAACAATGTTTCACCAGATGTCTTGTCCTGCACAGAAATATACTGGAAGTTGCCTGCTACTGGATCGTTGATTAAGTGCGGTTTCCATGGGGACCCGTATCTGAGGCTGATACAAATGAGATGCCTTTATAGAACAGCAGCAAAATTGCATAAAGATGATTCAGCTTAAGAGGTGCAGGTGGTGTCCGAGGCGGCAGGCAGGGGGTTTGGCAGTGCAGAATCCATCATCTCTGCTGTGTTTTCATGGCTGTGTTCCACCTTGCTTACGCAAAGGTGGGGTGAGCTCACTGTTCCTTTTCCCCTTTGGGATGGGATGAGCAGGCACTTGGTACTTCTCTGGGGCGGATTGAGTGTGCTATTGCTGTATGTCTCCCAGGGTTTGGTTGGTAGCGTTCTGCTGTGTCTCTCTGTGAGTTATGTGACTGTGTGCTGCTGTGTCCCTCTGTGAGTTGGTTGGCTGCGTCTCTCTGTGAGCTATATGACCGTGTGGTTCTGTGTCTCTCTCTGTGAATTGGTCGGCTGCGTGCTGCTCCGTCTATCTCTGAGCTATGTGACCGTGTGGTTCTGTGTCTCTCTCTGTGAATTGGTCGGCTGCGTGCTGCTCCGTCTATCTGTGAGCTATGTGACCGTGTGCTTCTGTGTCCAGGCACGACGTGGCTCATCTGAAGCAGATGGCCCAGAGCAGTCGTCACAGCAGCTCTGAGTCAGACGGGGGCATGGGGGTGTGGGACAGCGAGTGCCTCTGCTCCACCCCTGACCAGTTGGACACAATAGCACCTACACGGGTCAGCCTCACGTCAGGTAATCTACAAACGTACTGCTTTTAAAGTTTTCTCCTTTGACATTGTCCTGTCATGGTTTTTTCCACATTTTTTTTTCATTTCTCTTCTAAATTAGAATTTTTGTCTTTTACATTGCATTTCACTATTTAATTGCTTAGCACACTTCCCCAATGCAGAGCAACGTACATTGCTTGCATTTCATGTGTTATCCATCTCTATAGCTGGATATTTACTGAAAGCTAAATCTCATGAGTGAGAACAAACATTCTAAATGAGTAAATTATTTTACAGTTTTAGACTTTATTCTATTTTGTCCTGAATCTGCAAAATATCTACGTACTCATTAGCATGAAACAATTAACATTTCAAATGGCGTATGGTAAAATTGTTCTGATGAAAAGCCCACACTGCAGTCAGTAAATCCCGGAGCTCACTGAATTGAGGAAAACTGTGCACTATCTTAATAGATCAATAATTGGCTGGCATTCCAGATGGCATTTGAATTTGAAAGCAATGTGCTGCACATTTTAAACTGGGGGTTTAGTCACAGAGCACATTTAAGAAATGGCATAGTACTTATTTTATGAACTCATCAGCATGTGTGGAAGCTTCACCCCAGAATTTCTTTGTCATGGCAATGCAACAAATGGTCATCAAAAAATTGATTGGAATAATGAGATTTAATTTTATGCTTACCAGTTTAACAATGGGGGCAGTGTTGACTTTATTTCCTGTCAGATAAATCTGTTAGGCAAAAATTAGCGATTACTTTACATTTTAGGTTTAGTTAGAGGATTTTTATTTCATCTGCGCAGGGGTCTGGCATAAGTAGCATATATGCTGATATCTCCCTTGGCTGCAATAATAAAGTTAGCCACATGAGGGAGATGTTGATAAATGGATCCATTTTACTGACATCAGTGTGTCCTCACTTTGCCTTTGACAAGAGCCACAGACAATTTGCAGTCAGAAAATGCAAGTCACAAATGTAAATGAATCTGTATGAACCAATTTTAGAGTGTTCCTCTTTAGGATTGAATGTGCAAGTTTATCACTTTATCATTTCTGGTGTTCCTGATTAAATCTCTCTCAAATACCAAGGTTCCTCTTCCAAGGCAGACAGTGATTGAGGAATTGCTTTTTTTCATTTCAGCTCATATCAAATCAACCAAAAGCTAATGAATCTTCCAAACTCTCCACAGAGGAAAAGTGCACACTCCACCCAGAGCAGGACAAGCTGCAGGAAATGGCTATCTATGACATCCCACCATCCAATGAGAAAGCCTGTCAAAACAGACATCTGGGTAGGACAATGACAATGACATTGACCTTCGGGGTAGCACAATATCACACATAAGGGGGATGGGGACATCCCCAAACTTGAGATTTCTTTCCACCACTGGAAACCCCAAAGACCATACAGATGTTATACTGACATTGATCAGTGCAGTTTCTCTGAGTGTGCCCCCTTGCTGTGAAATTTCACAACGTCCATGGGCCAGACAGTGTTTCATTCATGTTCACAATTCAGCCACTGCACCACTGTGGATCAGAATAGATCATTATGATAGGAAGTTTATTTCCAAGCCGCTGTCTGTTTTCAGACTTTATATGCTAATGATCTCAGCCTGTTATTTTTCTCTGTTCTTCAGGACATGGTGAAATGTCTGAGGGCATCTATGATGTTCCAACGTCTTTCTTGAGGAATATATCAGAACCAAATATCAGTAAGTCTGTCTAGGAGGAGGGGTGTGTCTGTTTCTATCAGCAAACTCTTTGAATGCTGAGATATTTCTCTGGGTTGGTGGCAGTTGTTTTTTCCCACAAGGAATTTCCATATCGTTATGTACTGTTGGTGTATTTCCATCTGTTCTTGCTGCGGTGTCAGTTTCTCTGTGCAGTGTGAGGCCAGAGTTGTGAACACTGACCTGTGAAAATAGTTTGTCCAATTAGCAACTTTTAATTGCTTTTTTTGCCTTCCCCCAGTCGGGAGTTGACAGCTACTGCCTTGGCTCTGTGTCTTTTAAGAAGTGTGTTAATATGAAATTGAACTCATTTTTTTAAGTCCAATTTTAGATTCTTCTTTGTCTCGCAAAATCAATGCGGTATGACTCCCCTGGCCTGAAGTAAAGTTCAGATTCTGAATGTGGGTGGGAAATACAGATTCACAAACACCATGACAGGGCATTGAGACAGCATGAACACCTCTAACCTAATCACCGACACATAAGCATTCAGAAGCTGAATGCTCCGACGTCTGGGATGCATCAGAAAACATCAACAGATGATGTGTCCAGGGGAGCTCACACAAAATGTTACAGTGCTGGGGTCACTGGTGAATCTCACAACAGACATGCCTTCCCAATGCCCAGTGACCTGTGCTTCAGACCTGTACTTTTCAGTATACGGCAGAGTTTGCTTCACATGCCCAGCTCAGCTTACAGAGTCAGCCTTCTCATTTCCAGTGCCAGTTGAAGTACAATGTAGGAGGTCAGTGGTAAATACTGTAGGCTGATGCTTTAATCTGAAAGTGCTGTGTAGGTGTCTGAAAAATTAAAAATAACATTATAAGGTCATGCTGTTACCATGGAAAATTAGGTAATTAAATGGTCTACCAATCAAGGGAAAGATAACATTTTGAATATAAGGTAATACTTATACACTGCAGTATAATACTGCAACAGCTGCTTGCTCTATCTAAACAGATTTTCAGTGGCTACTATTCCTTAGCTGCACATAGCCTCTCACAGTATTTTCAATAATTGCTATAATTCTATGGAGATTGTTACTCTGCCAGAAAATGAATGTTTATGGAACAAAAATTGGTTGCTCTTTTGCCTTCATGTCACCAAACAATTTTTAATTTGATCATTTGCTGAACAACAGCTGACCTTACCTCTAAGGTCACCTTAGAGAGAAAACTGTAGATTAAGGAGTTTGGTGGAAGAGGTGGGAGGTTACATTCTCTCTGCTACACTGCTACTGGAATGGAGTGGGGGGCAAAGGCTGGTCTCTCTCTGTGCTCTGAAACGATGTACCCGTGATACAGATGTGTCACCACAGTACATACATGCTGAAGCTTGTGGGATTGATTCACAGTGTGGGCATCTCCCTCAAATGAAGGTGGCGGGACTCTTTAGGTAGATGTGGGCTACTATGAGGGCGGGTGTCTGGATCTGACTCTCTGACATGTGTTTGCATTTCAGGAACCCAAGGTGGAAGTGAAGGATCAGCTGACTGTGTGACTGGCCAGCTGTAACAGAAGTGAAGGGCAGGGTAAAGGCTGGCACAGACCGTCTTCCCTTCAGTTTCAGTGACTGGGAATTCACCAATCACGAGAAGAAGACTGGACTTCCTCTCTAGTTAAACAAATCAGTACTGAAGACTTGGAAAAACTTGCCTTTGTGTTTTGCACTTTTAAATTTGACTCAGTCTGCACAAATTTGATTCAATTAAAACCAAAATCATGGCAGGACCTGTCACTGGTAATAGAGCTCTAAGCATGTTGCTGAACATTATCATCCACGTTTTAGCAAAGCAACTTTTGGGCAAACACTAAATATAGCAGATTTTTTTGTAATCAAACTTTTAATCAAGCTGTCATAATGACTCACTGGTGGTGCTATCATACTGCCTAAGCATGTGTTGCTGGCTTTCCTCTTACTTCAGATGGTAGCAAATATGCTCGAAAATCCTGAAGATTATGATTGACATTTTGTCACTTTTTATAGGTTGTAATAGAAGGAACGAGATACATTAATACAGAAACACCCCAATTAGATTCATTTTCACATCGCCACTGTGACTCAGGAGATATATTTTTATAACATTGCTTTTGGAAGTGATATCACCTTGTAAGATGACAGGTCCTCGTCATTATAAATATCTTACCCAATCTCTGGAGGCATTGTCATTTATATGTGAGGAAGCTATATGGCTTGAAATTCGCTTGTAAATATAACTAAAAGTATTCGCAAAATAAACCTTTGTTGAAAAATGAAGGACAACCGCTTTTTTCATTTGCATCTGTCAACCACTCCGCTAGAAGCTGCGATTGGATCATAAATTTTTACCTTTTTCATTTTGTCTGTTTCATAGTTTTCACTGAAATATGCGTAAGGAACGCTGTGGCGCTCATAATGGGAATGGGCAGAACTGTCACAATAAGAATGTCACGTAGTGTACTGCCAGTCACGAGTGAACCATAAACCTTTAGGGGGGAAAATGACGTAAATGAAACAAATTCGCTGTTTTCGGTTATAAATCAGTATTGGCTGCCCTTGGTCTAGCGAAACAACGCTCCTAGGGGTTAAATGACTGGAAGGAAGGGGGAATAGGGGTTACTTGTGACGAGGATTTGTGGGTGGGGGGTGGACTTTTTTTTTTTTTTACCTCAGACCAAAAAAAGACACTTTGCAGGAGTGTCGTAGCAGCACCCAGAAACTGCCTCCCGAGCTGTCTGGATGCGGTCCAGTTGGCGGGAGTCAGGGTGTTCCAGAGAGCGAGCGCCGCTGAGACACAGTGGAGGTGGGCAGAAAGCCGAGCTGCGTCGCGGTACACAACAGCAAGGTACGGCGTACCTTCTAAAAATTAGTTATAAACCTAGCGGGCCCCATAAACATTATTTACTACACTTGGGGCTTATAAAGGCGCCGAAAAATTACTGCTAGTGCGTATAAATTGCAGTGTACTTGTTTGGCTAATTCGACTATTGTCCAAAAATTACTCTCATGACAGCAAAGAGCGTTACATCATTGGGTGATGAAGTATTGCACACGTTTTACATTCATAGCCGATGCAGTTAACTGTTTAGCTGGCTGTATAACGTTTGTGGACCTCGGGAGATGAACTAGACGGGAGAGATAAATTTACCGGCGGCTGATGCGTTTTCGGCAGGTGAGTCGGGTCGCGTATAGAAGAAACGCGCCCGTGTTTGGAAAGTAGCTGGCGTGTCAAAGCAAACGCAAACCGAAAACTTGGATTGTTCAGCTTTGCGTCGCATTGAAAACGATCCTGGAGCCGAATATGCTTATGATGGAATAGCCGAAAGACGGACGCAGGTGGGCAATTCCATAAAATGAAAGTTGTTCACCCTCGAAAGGAGATATGCATTCGATACGGATACCTTCTTGGCAAGCAACTTTTCCACTTTTATTCTGTCACCGCGCATCGATGAAGTGAGGAATCTTCGAGGAGCTCGGCGAGCGATAAAGAATTGGCTGAAAAGAAAACTACGCATTTACCTCCGCCTGTGCGTTGCAACATTTTTTTTTCTTTGAAGTTCGTTCAAATTTCTTGTTTGCGTCACTGGATTTTCTCACTGAACCCCACATGGGGTTTTAACAGCTTCATATCTGAAGTTCACAATTTCATCGAAGGGAGCTCCTTTTACAATGCCGTGCAGGGACGTTTGAGATTGCACGGAAACTCAGCGGCTCCGCGGTGAAGTGGAATGGTGTGGAGAATGGCAAGCCCAGTCGACGTTTGTGTGAAATTGTCGAAAGGGATTTAACCTCGAAGCGACGCCGAGAGCGAGTGCCAGCCCAAGGATGTCAGACGGGGCGCGGGACGTGCAGGTACATTCCTCTCCGGCGGTGGCAGCGAACGCAGAGGGAGAGGAGATCGAGGTGTTGGAGAGCACGGATGTCCTTCCCGTGGCCCCAGAGGACGTAAGTGATGACTAATGTAAATTCACACAGATCCACTGTTTATGATATCGAGTCCTCGGGGATTCGAACGTCAGCACACCACGCCAACTTACCTGTTCAGCCTCCTATAACGCATGTACTGTATATCACTGTTGACTTTGCGCTTTGAAACGGGAGATGCTTTAATGCTATACACATAAGGCTCTAAACCATGTTTTCTGTCCTTGTCTATTTTGTAGAGTAGTGGTGGATTTATTTGGAAGTATTGTGAACAACTGGGTGATCTGAATGAAATGAAGCCACAGGTTGATGTTTATCATGTATGAATGCCACCATAACTGCAGTATATTGCCACAGTTTATTCCTATTAATACATGTGGTGATATTACATATTCAGAAGCGAAATTCATGCTGAAATTCAAGCCAGGTCACTTGATGCTTCTTAGCCCTCCATGCATCAGGTGTGCTGACATTGGTAGCATTCTCTCTAAACTGTAGTGAACATTCCCTTACACTTCTCTCTCCCTCTCTCTCTCTTTCTTTCGCGCCTCAATCTTTACCTGTCTCAGCAATGGAAATCTCTTTTCGACAAGGTATGTAGTCCCTCTGTTGCCAGTGCTTTCCTGTGTGCATGTTCACTCATCAGGTGAGGTCACCTGTCAGGATAGGAATGTGTCCTCTGAGACCTCAGAAGAGGTTACACAGGAGCATCAGGTGTAAACTCGGTATGCAGCAGGATAGTGCAGTGAAGAGACAAGCAAGACCTCAGCAGGTTCTCTCTCTTTTAAACCCTCTTAAATTTTTGTGCATCACCCACATGTTCGATTAAGAACTGTATCGCTTTTATTTATTGCCCACGATCATGTTTAATGGTGTTATACTGTGAGTTAAAGCCCTTCTTTAATTGCGTTGACTGAAGCCTTACAGTACTGCTACATTTTTTATTACCCTAAAGAAGTATTACAGGCATATGCTTTGGAAGCCGGAGTTACTGCAACAATAAGTAATAATGGAGGGATGAAATTCCTTGGTGACACAATTAAATAATTTCAGCCGATCTTAAGTCCAAATCCGGACGGGCCCTTCAGCGACGGTGATAACTTCACCCGCCGCGCCTCCGTCGTGTGAAAGTTTGGAGAGCAGTTCCCGGGTGTGCCGATCCTGACATTGACCCGTGCAAATGCAATTAGAACGATACCTAATCCGGTTTACAGTTGTCGGCTTTTCCTGCCCGCCGCCGACATGAAAGGAGGTGTGCGACAGCAGGTTGAGCTGGCAGACGGCAAATGGGCCCCCGGCGCACCTGCCCGGCTCCGGCCCCCACATTCAGCCCCGGCTCTCCGGGGAGGACAAAGGGGAGGCGGCTGGGGAGGGGGGGGGGCTGGGGGGCGAGCCGGGGGCTCGTGTCAGGCTCGCTCTTTCAGGCTCGGGGGGCCATGGCACACGGGATTAATGGGGGCCGGGAAAGGCCCCTTTGTGGCCAGGCATTAAGTGGGCCTCTCAATCCGCTCCCTTTATGCGCACGGCGTCACTTTGAATTTCTCAAGTGGACTTCAGCCCCGGCCGTCCAATGGAGAGGCGCTGTCCGGTCTGTCAGCTACCAACCCCTTTTTCTCTGTCTCCAGCCCCCTGTCTCTCCCCCCCCCCTCCCCACCTCTGGGTGACCTTCTTCATTTGTCATACACAGGAGGTGACCCCGGGGTCAGTCAGCTCCCTGGAGGGGGGGGGGGGGGGTTCCCATGAACACGAGCGGCTGTGATGTCCACAAGCGGCGCGTTTATTTTTGTAAAATCCCGGTGACGCTGGTCCGGCAGATATAGTATTCACTGGGGACGCGCCGGTTGTCCAGACCGCCTGCGCACAATTTATCAAGATCTGACCTGTCCTTTAATCAAAGTCTTGTGCTCCGCGTTCGGTTCCGTCTGTCCCCTTGGAGAGCGTCTTGTTGCTGCGTAAGCACTTTCTCATAGAGCAGGAAGTGAGACAATAAAAGTAAGGCGGTGTGATTTGTATGAGCCATCACAAACATGCTGGAAGAAGAGAGAGGGACGTAATGAACCAGTAACCATATCGTGGACGGGTGGGCTGTGGCGCTGTACGGCTGACTGAAGGTGATATTGGCTTAATCATTAAGAGGTGAAAGCGCTCTGTTATTTTATAATACTTCGCATAACTTCTCATCTCATCTGGTACATAAATCCGTTTTGAAGACTGGCTCCAGGAATGCGAGGAGTGCTGGGATAATACTATAATGAGAATGAGTCAATCTCGTTTTCAGCCTTCGCGTGCTGAAATATTCACATTCTTTTTCACAATTTTGAGAGGCGTTGAGTCTTGCACAAGGAGTTTCCAGTAGGAGTGCTATCTAAAATTATTCTCTCCATTGCACTCTCCTCGAGGGTGTTACCGTCCAGTGCTTCTGAGATTGACTACCTCAGTGGGTTATCTGCTTCTGTAAATAAAATTTAAGAGCCTCCCCCACCACAGTTGTACAGTACAGTGTGTACCTTATCTTATTTGTTGGCATAGGGTAGCTTAAGTAACAGTTGCTGTGTTGTGCTCAATGGGCCTCAGCTCCCTCAAACCAGCAAGAACACTAGCCCCTGTCTCTCAGTGAAACATTCCAGCCAACAGCTGTAGTGGTGTGCAGGGGCCGCTTGCTCATGCTGTATGACACGGAGCTTTTGTCCCTGCTCATATTCGGATTAAACGTCCCAGATGATGTGTCATGTCTTGTTACCTCTCTGCTGCAGCCCCCACATATCCTGCTGTGCAGTCCAGGCTGCAGCTGTGGGGCCAGATCGGCCTCGTGGGTACTGACTCTGATGTGCCTCTGGCCGGTCTCTCCCCTTTGCAGAAGCTCCTGAAAGCATAGCCGTTCTCCCTGATTGCGGACAATTCTCGCCGGTGTGTTACTTGCTTCCCGAGCTAATGACAGACACGTCTGAAATGAGCCGCTGCATTTTGCGGTTGTCGAGATTGTCATCGCTCCCCTCTGCCGCTGGTGCGAAGCCACAGTCACCTGGAACCTGATCAGTCTTGGCAGTCAGCTGGTGGAAAGAATTACAGATCATCAGGATGGATCAGCGCTGATACTGCAGTTGTTGGACGCCTGCCTATTGGAGACGACTTCAAAAATATTGCGTGACATCAGAGTGGATCACATGGCTCAAGTAATTTGGCCACTGTGATTGGTCGGTGTGATTTTGTACACATGATACACCATGATTGTTGTGTTTCCAGATCAGTGAGAAGCGAATTCAAATGCTGCTTTTCAGGAATGCTATAGGAAAGGAATGCAGTGTCACTTGTGTGGCCTGGGCAGGGATCTTCACCATGGCGTCTCCATAGTTCACAATGGGTAGCGGTGATCAGGGGTGTTTTGCTTGGCCAGCACAGTTTCCATCTGTGAGGAGGTCTACTGCATCGGTCCCCCTGGCTGGCAGATAGGGGATTTGGGTGGAATTACAGACACGAGCGCCCTTGTTGTGTGTGTATTCAGCTAATCCTCTGTGGTATTGTGTGGGTCGGGCAGGAAGTCAGCTTCCACCCTGATAACAAACCGAACGCACATCCCTCACTTTTAACTCCATGTTTGCCCGCTCACAGCAACAAATAAGAAATCATCATTAGATCTATGAAGATAAAAACGATGCCGATGCTGCTCTTTCTTAGGCATGTGCATTTAATCAAGTTGTTAACAAAGAAATGACATAGTAGGACATTGGTCACAAACCAAATGGTTGGCTTGGGCATGCTATTCCACTTTCACTGGTACACATACAAGGTGCACTGACTTATTAGTTAGCTTGGAAACAGTGTTCACTCTGTCAGTTTATGGCCACAGCAGGTGGGCTTTGCAGGTGGGCTAGTCTGATTGGCATCGCGCAGCGTTTTTGATTGACGTCAGTAAAACTCAGGTAGCCTGTTTAATAGAATTAACGCTGAGAATTTTCACCAGCTACGTGCGGCGCTGTGCGCATTTGTTTACTGTGTGCCTACCCTCCACTCCCCTCCCCAACAGCGTTAATTAAAGTGATCCCGTAACACCAGGCTTGCGCTGTATTTAATTTTCATAACTCTCTCCGTTTCCTCCCCTTTTTTTGCCTAAACAGTCGGTGCTTTGTTATTGTCGGCAGATTGTATTTCAGGATGAATGGGTGGGTTGATTACACAGGCAGCGCTCGAAAGGTGCCCCGTTTCGGAAAAACAGCTGAGGACGCCTGATTGCGGGCCTCGGCGCTTTGCATACAATCTCGCGTGGCACAGCTGCCACCCTGAAGACGACTGTGGAACTTAATTACGCTCTCCGCGAAGCTCTCTGCCTCCAGGTGATTGGGAATAAATTGGGGGCTGCTGAATTGCCACATGGTGACTCATAGACATCGAGTCCAGGCCCTTTTTATAATGATGCAGGGATGCCCCGCGTCCACCCTTCACCCACACTCCCAGCTCAGCACGGCTTTCCACACCCACTCTCTCACAGGCACGATCTATAAACCTCTCCCGCTTTGCCTCACTTCGTCAGACTTTAAATAGATGGCTTTTTGTTAATGAAAGGAAGTCCCTCTCTGTGAAGTGTGAAAGCAGAGCTCTTTTTCAGCTATGATATAAATAGCCTCCTGTCTGGAGTGGTATTGGTGGTTCGTCCAGGCAGACACACATCTCCCTTAATTGGTTGCAGTGTATATACACGGAGAGATCTTGTCATTTTCGGTCTTCTTCCTCTGCTCGGCTAAACATCGGGTACGCACTGATAGGTGAGCCGTGCGTGTGTGTGTGTGTGTGTGTGTGTCTGCGCGCCCCCATGGCGGTACACTATGGAATGTGTGTGTGAAGAGCAGCAAGCTACGTGAGGAGTTCTGGGAGGGCAGAGGGTCTTTTGTGTTTGCGTTTGGCTTTGATATGTTAATCAAGGGTTTACTCTGCCCATCGAGTTTTAGGTTGGGGCAGGAGGGGGGGTTTGGATTGAATCGAAGCCAGAGGGTGGCACTTGAGGAGGGGGATCCGGTGCAGGACAGCTGCCAAAATCGGCCTGATTGTCAGTGTCACTGTAGGGTGAGCGTCTGTTGCTAGAGACCATTCTGGAGCTCTGCTCTGGCACCGCTTAAAACCAGCGTCAGGTAAAAGCCTGTTGTTTTTCCCTCTATGTCTGAGACTCGCTCTGCTTCTGCTGTTGCAGAGAAACAGATGCCATGATTACACAGCAGAGTCATCCATTTCACAGTTTACGCAGACATCCTCCCTGTTCCTCTTTTGGCTGTGTTTAAATGACATGGAGCACAGCTGCCCAGCAGCTGAAGGCAAACGAGCGACTCCTCTAACTGGAGGTTTCAGGATGATGAGGGAGGTGTTCATAGTAGTTATTTATTAACTCATATATCCAGACTCAGAGCAGGAGATAAAGCTCCCTTGTGGTCACAGTCATAACATAGCATTGTCATAGTGACTGTTTATGAGGGGTAGTTACTATCGTGGGTAGTCTGTGTGTCATCCTACAGAGTCATGACATAGTCCAGTCAGCAGAGCTCATGTGTACTTGCTGAACACAGAGATTGGGAAAGGAGACACCAGAACAGCAGCGAGTCCCAGGTAACACGCTGAAAATAGACACAGAGCATGCCAATCAAGAAAGACCCACGGAGCTGCACCTTTCTGCCCCACTCCTCTTCCATGTAATCTTCCTGTTTCACAATGTCAATCACATGGAAGCCATTCATTCCTTCATTCTGAAACTTGGATACCTTCCCACAGGTAATGGTTACACCTGGTTTTGTTTGAGGAGTTTTTTTTACCTCAGACCCACCACTCTTGCATTCCAGGACTGTCCTTCTCCCAGTAGGCAGTGCATGGGGGTGTGTTGTTTGTTTTCTGTGTGTGTTTTCTCTGCATGTTTGAATATGTGCGTTGACACGTGTGTTCTGTGCTCTGTGTGTTTGTGTGTCTGTCTTTGCATGTGTGGGAGTGGAGGGGGGTCTTATCTAGGGTTTCAGGTGAGACACCTAATCCAGCGAAACCAGACTGTGCAGAGGGGTTTCAGTGCCACTCCCTCTGCAGGCCTGAACTGCCGTCTGACAGGAGCGGGGGGCGGGGGCGGGGGTGGGGGACGTGATCGGTCTGTGTTCACCTGGCATACAGATCCCACCCTTTGAGGCCCACCGAGATGAGCGCTGCCTGCAGATCTCCGCTCCGCCTCCGTTTTTCCTGGCGCACATCAACGGCGTGCCTCTCGCCGAGACAGATGGAGCGCTGAGCTCAAACGCGGACCGCGCCGAGGAACGCCTGTAAGCTGTCAGGCTTCTCCGCTCTGCGGACGCGTATGGCGCGCACCAACAGATTACTCATGACACATGGCCTTGGCGGAGCCGCCTCGAGCGTCAGCTCTGCAGCCAGGCAGTCTGAGCGCAGGCGCTGCGTGGCCTCTCCTCACCCTGTGAGTTTTCATGCGCTGCAGTCAAATCGGGCTGCTGTAGACCGAAAGACAGAGACAAATGAAAGGTAATTACACCCGAATCCTCATTTTCTTCTCCCGCACAAAGCTCTTCGCAGGGATAAATAAGTTAAAAGAATCTATCCCCGCCTCGTTCGTAGCTGGTGTAATTTCTACACATTTTCCCTCTGGAGTCACAGGCAGCAGAAGATTGAGTTTCGTAGCTGGTAGAGGTGAGAATTGAGGAGAGCTGTTCTTTACTTAACACTGATGATACCATTCTACATCATTCTCAAGAGTCTGTCTGGTAGAAATAGAAAAATAATTATCACCCAGCAAATGCAACTACGTTTTGTTTGATTGGGATCTGATTGCTTCCTTTCTGAAGTAGTGGCATTTTCTGGCGTGCCGTTGGTCTTGAAAAACCGTAATTTTGGCTATGTTTTGTGGGGTTAGTGTGAGCGCTCGGGTGTGGTCGCCTGTTCTGTGACCTCAAGCCCATCTTGAGCAGGTTGTGTAGAGCCCTAGTGCAGTCATTATTGTCACTTCATTCGCTCAGCATACAGCCTTGGTCAAGGTGAGCGACACTGCTTACCTTTCACATATTAGAGCACAGTTTCGTCTTACATTGCATCACAGTTTTCCAATACACAACGCAAGCAATACATACGGAGAAAGGGAAACGGACGAGGCAGAAGGACCTTGAGCTTAATCACGGGCACGTTGGCTTAGTCAAAACAATACACGGCAGAGCTGGCGTTGTGATGTAGATTTGTTAAACCAGTGTTTTCTGAACGCACCTGTAGTTGAACTCGCACAACTAACAAGGTGTCACATCACGTGGGACTCATATGGAAGGTCAGGGAGTAACTTTCCAGTTCTTCTTCTGGTTTGGTGTGGGTGTCAAGGCCTTCAGATTCGTTCTGGAAAATGTGCCGTGTGCCTTTGGACAGAACGATTTTAAAAATCCTCCGTAACAGGTGGGTTTTGATTGATCGATTAAATGACAGCAGCCTGTCAGTGCTACCTGTGGGTCTCTAGCTGAACCCGCATTGAGAGTGAGGATCGGAGTCCCTCCCAGCGGATGCAACCAGGAATGCTGAGCGACTCTCCTTTCAGGGGCAGGGAAGAGGTTTGCAGTTGTAGCTGGAGGAGATGAGCTTGTGGTGCCGAGGTCACGGGTGTGCAGCAGGAGACTGCGTCGATCGGGTGCATGCGCATCAGGGAGCTGCCTATCTGAGCCGCCTGCTCGCCCGTTAGCTGCGCTCTCCCTGCGGTGTGACGGCGTAAACGAGCCGGGACGGTGCTCTTTGAAGCCGTCTGCTCAATTACAGGGCTATTATCTTGATTCATGGCTTAATTAAAAGAGTCTGAAGTGCTCGGGTCTGTGGCGTGAGGCGGGGGTAAAGATGAGAGGAGCGTTTCTCGCCCGGTTTTAGCGGGGGCTACCGCGGTACGGGCTGATTTACGGCCCCGGGGAGCCGCTGGCACGCTGACCAAACTCAGCTGTGCACCTCTGGCTGAGGGGAGGCCTCTCACGGATCGGACCGAGGCTCGCTGAGGGGTCACTGAGGATCATCACTGTGGATGGGAGCCGCTGCAGTGTAACCGGAGATATCTCAGGGTCACAGCCACAACTGCAGTGGCTGTGTGAGCCGTGCAGAGGCACGGGTCCAGGAGTAAGAGCTTTCACGGTTTGTGGAGCAGCCTTTTCAGGCCCTGTTGGAGATGTCTGTGGGTGATAAGCTGCACGCTGCCCATCCGTTAACCACGGTCACAGTCTGCAGAAATTTGTTTCTGGGCCAAATCCAATCGAAGAGAAGGACGTGTGCTTTAATAGCACGGTGCACCAGCCACATCAGAGATCTCACTTTTGAAGGAGTGTGTGAGAATTTGGCTCAGGGCTTAATTTTCCTCCAGTTATTGCTCCTTTGTGTCTTTCCTATTCCATTGACAGTGTGCAGGCTCTTAAAGCCACATGCTGTGTTTGATAACACCAGCTGTGACTCACCTTGCCTTCTGTGCTCTGTATTTAAGATTGGTGCACTTACCGTGGAGGTGGACAGGGAGGCCCTTTGAAACAGTGCTGGCTCATCCACGCCGAGGGCTGTGGTTGTGTGGGGGTAGGAGGGTGATATGCCTTCAATCTTTTAATTATTTTCTCTGGGTGGTTTCGAATCGCTCTTCGGGGAAAAGAGGAATCCACTCCCTGCAAACCCATAAACATCTTGATGAGTTTTTGGACTCTGATGATATTCCTGGGGCTCAGCAGGGAAGATTCGGCTAAGCTGCTCCTTGCCAAGACTTCGCAAAAGGGGTGAGTGATGACAGGCCAACTGAGGAAAACCTGCTGCAGCCTCTTCTGGCCCTGCTCTGGGTAGTGTTCCTGCCAAAGCCTCGTGGAGTAAATCCACAGCAATCCTCTCCTGATGTGTGTTTTCCAGCTGTTTTTTTTGCAACCTTAAGGCCAAATGGTTTATGACTCTTCCCATTTGCTCAGAGTGGTGTAAGAGAGGCCTCTGCCTGTCCTTTGACCACAGAGGATTAAGCCAATAGGATTTTAAACAGAAGGTGTCCTGTAAGCTCATGGGCAAAGATCAGAAGACAGAGGCGCTGCTTGTGACAAAAAAGTCAACCAGACAAACAAGTAGCCTATGACATAATTGGGCTTAGAGGGGAATTTTTTTGGGGGGGAGGGCGAGTCGGGGCTGAGGGGTATTTTTAATGCGCTGTCCCCCCAAGTTCTGCTTTATCTGGGTGACAATGACGAGGCTGACTGACAATCGCCCGTGTCCTGGCCCAGATGGCAACCTTGGAAATGTCTGAGACGGTGACCTTTCAATCCTCCCCTCCCATCCCACTTTCAAGATTTAGAAAAATTAAATCCCACCCCCCCAGAGACCAGCATGGGTCCATTTCCCTCCTATTAAAGCCCATAAATCTTTGCGGTGAATGGAGCTGGGATCCCTCAGAGAGGGGGTCACAGAGGGGCAATCCCGAAAAGAGAGACTGAATGGAGGAAAAAAAGAAAGAGAGAAGAGCCTCTGAAAACAAATATAGCTTTTTTTTGCTGCCTTCCAGCTCCAAATGGTCTTTAACTAAAGTGGTTGTAAATAATTGCTTTACGCAGGGCGGGGTCAACAGTAATAAAGGCTTTCCAGCACAGTGCTAAATGATAGCTTTCAAGAGTGATTGCCTCTGGTGTCTCCCTGTGCTGATTTGCCCACTGCTGCCCACGTTAGGAGGAGAGTGTGCATATGAGTGTCTTCATGTTGTGAATCTGTGTGTTGTGAATTGTTTGTCTTTTTTGTGTGCAAGTGTGTACGTGTGCATGTACGTGTGCATGCATGTATGTAAGTATTTGTGTTTCTGTGTGTGTGTGTGTGTGTGTGTGTGTGTGTGTTTATATACACTTATTGCGCTGCCCCGCTGCGAGATATGCAGCTGCCTGGTTAGATCCCATTTACATAGAGCCTGAGGGCAGAGTGCTTATTCCTCTGGTTTCCTTTTTCTTCTCCCCCTGCGGCTCCCCTGGTGTTTCAGCCTGTTATGTTGAACAGCACAAGGTAGGGGTTCATTACACCCTCTGTTTTGATGAATGGGGCGCGGGGCCTTTGTTTATTATTGCCAGAGTGCGGCATCTGTCACACACTTTATGATATTGCATTGCAGCTTTCAGATACTGAGATGCACCTGTATTTGGCCCGAGGCTGCTGACGGGAACTCTATTGTTTAAAGCCGTGGTGTGTAAATTAGATGAGGAAGTAGCTCTTTGCGGTAAGATGTTCATGAAAAATCCAGCGTGTGATGTCGGGTAAAGAAAATAATGGAGAGAAGTTGCCTCTCAGATGGTGTGTAATCACCCCGCACGCCGTCGCCCAGTGATATGTAGGGGTGGACACGGATCACAGCCCACATGCTGCTGTTGTGTTTTGGGCCTTGTTTTTTTCAGGCATGTTAATGCTGCAGCTAGACATGCTGGATGTGTCTTAATTCTAATACTCACAAATCCCTGCTTGTGCGGGGCTTAGAGCTTGCACGCGACCGGCTCTCTCCGCTGTGTTTTTGAACGTTCCACATGGCTGGTGTGGATCCGTCGCCCAGTAGGCCAGTTCCAAGATAGTCCTCCTCTGGGCTGTGCTGGGGGCAGTACATGACATGACATTACACCGCATTACATTACTGTCATTTAGCAGACACTCTTATCCAGACCAGCTTACATAGGTTACAACTTGTACATGTTATCCGTTTATATAACTGGATATTTACTGAGGCAATTATGGGTTAAGTACCCTGGCCAAGCATACACCAGCAGTGCCCCAGCGGGGAATCACACCAGCAACCTTTATGAGCCCTTGTCCTTACCATTATGCTACACTATGGTACCATCTTCTCAGATCAGACTGTCAGCCTGGTTATCTCTGCATTAAGATGGTCCACTGGAGAGCCTCATGACCGATTGGAAAGTGAGATTTCTGTGGCTTTGCTGAGGAGGCGAGGAGCATCTGTCTGTGACATCTTCATGCGCCTTTGATGCTAAAGCACCGCGGTGCACGTAAAGGGTGGGCCGAGCCACGTGGATTGATGCGGTGTGCTGACCTGTCTCCTCATCCAGGCCAAACCCGGGTGATTTGCCCGGCGTGCTGATGAATAAGGGGCCCTAAGCCTCTCACTCAAGCTGACAGCTCCCTGCTAACCGCTGGGCGAATGAGCCAGCATCGATTACCCGAGACAGGCCCGGCTCATATATTACTGTAATTGCCCGGTGAAAACACAACAAGCGACGCTGGAAGCGGCGCTGCACGTAATGGTTGAACAAATGTTGGTCTGCCTCCGGGTGCGTAGTGGGAGAGCTGGGGTCTCGCCGGACGAAACCCACCCGACTGTACCCGTGGTTCCAGAGCCACCGCCGCAGCCGCAAACATCTGTTCCACACCATTGTGACATTTTGTGAGAGGAGAGGTCTGCGGGGAGCGAGGACGCTGTCCCCTCTGCCGCTGATCTGTCCGCTGTGATTTCCCATCCTGCCTTGCAACTGACGGAGAAGAGGCTCGTGGGTGACAGGTCCCTGCACGCTGCTGGCATGCTCATGGCAGGTGCCGGGGGTCGGCGGGGGGGACACACAAGACATGCTGACACCTGCCACACCCTCACGTCTGTCCCTGTCACCCTTCATTTCAGTGTGCATCCCATGAAGACGGTCGCCCGAGTGTCAGAGTGCTGAGTCACAAAGCCAGCGTGGAGAGGGGTCGCCTGCATGCGGAATCAAGCTCAGTCACATATCATATTAGGAGCTGTCTTTCTACTGGGCTCTGAGCACAGATACAGCTGAACTCAGCCAGCTTCCTCCTGGATTACTACTCCTGCCTATTTCACGTCATGTTTAGCTTCTCTGTGAAAGCAACCCAGTTTAATGTCACACTGATTAATCTCCCCAAAAGTTGCCTGCACAGCAGAGAGAGCTCCTTTAACAGATCTTTACATGTACCAGTCACTGGATATCCATCGGACATCCGGCTAAAACAGCCTAGTTTGGCTTGGACTGTTTCTGCTTCTCCCTCTGAAAGGGTTTTCTCATGGTGTCTCTTTTCAAAGCGGCAGAAGGATTGGAATGTAGCCTGGAGTACCAGGCAGGGGACAGATGGGGCAGGTGGTGTGTACTTCAACAGGGTGTGTTATTTTCCCGCTTTCTGTGTCAAGTGACAATTATTAGCGCTGAGAACAGCCCAGCCCATTTGGCTTTGATGAGGAAAATAAGAGGAAAAGAAAGACTCTCTAAATGAACTGCCCATTTACAACCCAAACTGTTGCTGGTCCTTTGTGAATGAACACCTCTTGGATGAGGCGAGGGTATAATTGGGGGAAAAAGGGCCTTTGAAGTGTGAGCTGAGTGTTTGAACACCTTTCTCCAGTGAAGAAGCCTGTCTACCTGGCTCCTTCTGTGTACTGACAGAGTGATGCATGTTTCTGACCTGCTTTTTTATGTTTTTCCCCACTAAAACTGCTAAAACTGTGTGCTTGAATTGAAATCCCCAATTATGGATATCACCTCCAATGACCAGTATTAGTATTATCTTAATTATGGCCTAATGATACTAGAATGGAATCACAATGGAGTGATTACAGTATATTATATTTGCTTGTGGCATGGGATTGAGCAGATGTTATGTTATCCACCACACATTAAACCATGACTGTGGAAGAAAATTCTGCTGAGACATTTATTCTCCAGGGTGTACTTTTGTGCTGTCATAATATCTTTACTGAAACGCTGCTGCAGTTGCTAATTATGCTAAGCAATGAGACTATGCAGTGCAACCATGCAAACTTCTTAGTGAAATGATGCGGGATGGTTTCTCGTCGCAGCGACAAATGGTCCTGGAGCACCATTAACGGAATTGATCGACTTTAAAAAGCCGCAAGAAAGTAATTGGTAGTAAATGCACACGCAATGAAAGTATGTGCCGGAAGTTTAATATTATTATGCTAAAACTAAAAGCAGTGTACCAAGGGTTAACAGGCTGGCAAGTTAGTGTCTGGGGATGTTGACTGTGGTCCCTGTCAATCGAGCAGCAGTCCAGAGGGAGAAGGTAGAAAACACCAGTCTCAGTTAAACCATTAAGAGGTGTATTAAGGTTGTGTTAATGGGATCCCGAGTAGCTCAGTTGGCAAGGTGCTCATCTCAAGTGCAGTCTGAGTCCTACAGCCTTGGTTTGAGATCGGCTGCACCATATGCTGACAGTGACTGGGATCCCACAAGGGCGGATCAAACTGGCTTCATTCTGCTGGGGATGGGGTGGGTAGATAGGCCGGGGTTTCCTCACCGATGCCTGTGAGTTGCTCTAATGGTGTCAGTGAAGTAGCAGTTATCCTCCAATTGGCAACTACTTCACTGTTGTGTGCTGTGGGACTTGAAGTGTGAAAAATCACCACTGGCTGCATGCGAGTCTATTAGAAGATTGTATTCGTCTCTCTTCAGTGCACTTAAGTGAGTGAGACATGCCTAATTTACAATTGGCGATTCCAACCAGGTTTGCATAAAAGGAAACACTATTAAACAAGGCATATTGAGGACAAGAATGTGATAATGGTGAAGTGAGTCACACCTTTTTGCAATCTGCAAGTCCTGTGTGACTGTGAAGTTAATTAGAACCACCTAATTAGACACTGAAGTGAAGTTCCTCTCAGTGCTGGAAGTGGGATGCAGAACAGAGTGAAATGTAATTCAGAAGTTCTCAGAGCAATCAGAGCGTGAGAAATCTGATAATCACGGCAGAAATGGTGCCTTTGAGTGAGAACTTTGACTTCAGTAGAAAGTGGAGACCAGTGAAAGGAAGGGGGTCAGACAATAAAGGTTGGTGAAAATGTGCAAAGTTTGAGAGAGAGGTTCAAGTTACCGGCACATTTAACAGCACTCATTTAGATATGGTAGCAGGTCTACACAGGTCTTCAGGGAAAGCTCTGAGCTGCTTTTATGAGGAAAAACTGTTAAGATTTAGAAGTCAATTGATCCTGGTAATGCAGGATTACTGTTATAATAAGAAATTAAGTGTTGAATAATGATTCGATTTATGTGTGGAATATATGCATGGAACAGTTATGAACAGTTATGCACATCTGTCAACCAATTTGCTATAATATTGAGGAGGTGGTTACCCTCTCCTCACAAAAATACAGTTCAGTCCCTGTCTTTTTTTCTGCTAATGTCCTTCTTATGTACAAATACAATGACTACAAGACTACATCGTAATGTTACTGTATAGCCGACATCGATGTTAGTATAAATCCTAAGATTTGATAGGGTAGATCTTCAGAGCCTCTAAGTGGTTAACTTTGTGTCGGATTTGCAGAAGGCATTCTACAAAGCTTTCGAGAAAGAAAATGTGTCAGTGTTAATGGGCCACAGCAGCGTAGATCATACTGCGTTAAACGGACAGATGAAAGTTGTTGCTGAAATCATAACACCGCGTCTTGTGTTTTGTGTGCGCGGATGTGCGGGGCGGTCTTTGAGGAACCTCCCGTGTGGACGGGGCCCGAGGGTAATGCGTTATGCTGAGATGTGGATGGAGGTGCTCTGTCATTTATCACCTTGTCTATTTTTAGTCCGTCTCTCTTTCTCTCTCACCTCTGCAGGTAACCGTTAGAAGTAGCATTCCCCCTGTAGATCATTCCTGGACAAGCTGCGAGCAGACTTTAAAATGGCACTTAGGGTTGCTCTGTTGAGAAAATGAGCCATGGGAAAGTTCCTTGCTGTACGTACAGGTGGCAGGAGTTTATACGCTGACCTTGCCACGGCCATTTATAGACTGTGTGTTATGTCTGAATAACGCTTTCCTCAGGGGTTGTTTTCAAATACTGGTTGGCTTTTTTTTCCTAAAAATAATGATATAATTTTTTTTGTTTTTTAAATAATTATGTTAAATGATAATTGTAGGGTAAATGTTCAGAGAGCTAACCTGATCTGAAAATCTTGCATGACCGTGGGCCATAAGGACCTTGTCAAACCATTAGTCATTATTTTACGGCTACTGCTAACAGCCTCTGCTGTGAGATGCATGGAAAATGTGCAATGTCTAAGCCAGACGGTGACCTTTCAGTGGCTGCGGCATGAAAGATGATGCTATGTAATTAATGGCTGAAGATTATAAGCACCCCCCCAGCCCCCAGCACCTCCACTCCCGCACGTAGTCTTAAGCGGCATTGCTGAACGAATCTGGCAATCACTGTATAATATCCCCAGCAGACGCTAATGCAAAGTTCAGCACGGACATAGAGAAAGCCGGGGAATTAATGAATGAATCTGTCTCAAGGTCTGCTGGGAAACGGACCCGCTCTGAATAGAATTTGAATGGAGTCTGGAAATTCCTCACTTTAAATCCAGAGGCTGCCGCATGACAGAATGAATACTGTCCTATGCATAGGCAAAACACCCGATTGCTGTCTGTATGTATCATGGCTGTGGCTGCTTTATCATAGCCACAGTGAGGGAAGTGTATTGTGTTCTGTGGATGTGTTGTGTCTGCGGGGGCAGAATTGGAAAATGAAGCGCTCATTGTTTAGGTTATCATCGGTTGCACGTTTATGTATGTATATTATTAGCAGCCCCTCTGTAGACTGTTGGAAGAACCTTCTGGTTTGCAGGGTGACTCGCTGTGGGCGTGATCTCTCTGTCAGCTGTGCCTCAGCTCGCCAGGCGCTGAGTGACCTGCCTGGCCAGAGGGCCCGGAGAAACAACATCTTTTTCAGCATCCCGCTGCCTGCCCGAGCATAAGGACGGAGCAGATCCTTACACAGTTACTCCATACAATGCGTGTCCTGTTCTGTGTGTGAGTCTCTGGGGGGTGGGGAGGGCAAACAGGGAGGGGGGGGGGGGGGGTGGAGATGTCTCTGTGTTTACCGACAAGCCTTTCTCTCCACACACACCCCCTCACACCCACCCACCCAAGTGTTGGGCTTCTATTCTGTAAGGGCTGGGAAAGTGTCGATCCTGCTTGTGTCCGCTGGCTCTTTCTTCGGCAGCAGGGGCTGCTGAGAGCGTGTTTTGTGGCCGGCGGGACCACCTTGATGGGCTCTGTTCTCTCAGTGTAGGGAGGCCCCGATCCAGCCCTCCCAGCTTTCAGAGGCTCTATCGGGGGGTCAGGGGCCCATCCTTCGTCCCCCCGCTCGCATCATAAAGGCGGCCGAGGAGGACTTTCTTCTATTGCTTATCTGTTCCCTCAGCAGTCTTGTTCCGACCCGTTGTTGCATACACTATTAAAAAATAACATAGATAAGACTAATTGTTTAGTGTGCTGAAATTGTGCTTCTCTACTCCATTAGGCACCACACAAAGGAGGCTACTGTAGTTCGCAGGACCATCAACTGCTTGTAGCTGTGAAATGCATGACTTTTACTGTACTGTTTTGCCACATTTAAATAGTTGTCAGGTTGAAAACGTTTGCATTGAGCTCATAGCTGATGATTTATTCCGTTCATTAATTAAAAAAAATTATTACTGTCAGTGCAAAGATGGGAACCTTTTGGTCACTGAGTAATGTGTACACTGATAACACATTATTTTTAACAGAAGCAGTTGCCTCAGTAAGACCATGAAATTAATGTCAGTTCAAATGCAGTGGTGTCACACTGCGTGTTAGAGAACCAATCTCTATATCGGAAACCTTTGTCACCGTGTCATTGACGGACGTACTGTGGGGGCCCTGTGGTCATTGTCTTCTCTGGGGTCTGTGCAGCGCTCCCCAGCTGTTGTCGCCAGGCAGGCTCCAGTCTGACTGGGGATACAACGCCCTAACCCCCCCCCCACTGGCCCCCGGAAAGCGTGGCTCCATCTCACGCCCGTTGAGCAAGTTTAATAAACCCATCAAGCATGTCTCAGAGCGTGTCAAAGTCACCGATCGGGCCGAGCAGATTTCTGCTGGCGTTGAGGCGGTTGGTACGTGCAGGACTCTGATAAGCCAGGCTAAGTGCATGCAGAGCCCCGGAAGGTCCTCTCTCTCGGGGCCAGGCCGCGCACTGCATGGCGGGATTTGCATGAGAAAGCCTAGCAGAGCATGATGGCAGTGGGAAGGGCTGATGGTGGTGGCGGGGGGGTTGTTCTGGGACCTCTCTCAGGGGCAAGGGCGTTGCTCTCCTGGCAGGTGGGTGTCTGGACGGATCGCAGGCTACCCACGCTCCAGCTGTGGAGCAGGAAGGTGGCATTGTTCACACTGCAGCAGACCCAGCAGGGTCCAGGCTGTCTCTGTGTCACCCCCCTCAACACCCCTCTCCACACTGCGGTCCTGGAGGAGAGAGGTGAAACAAGGGTCGTTCATTTTGATAAGACACACAAGTTCACCTGAATGTATGGTGCTACTTGAAACTCACTAATATCCCCTCACCTAATATCCACGTGCAGAATGCCCTCACCTACTCTCCACATATTGTATCCCCACTTAATATCCTGTTATTGCAAAGATAATTTTTTGTTTTAAAAACTTCTTAGGATAGCCTTCTATGCTGAATGAACCTCAGTTATACTTTAGTCTGCTTTATATCTCCATTTTGGTACTTGCAGCCACATGTAAGCGTTGATGTGGAACCCACTGACCTCTGATCCCCTCTTAGTTATGATCTCATACTCATGATGATTAGCGATACTTAGTGTAACGTAGACAAGATACACTTCAGAAGTGCGGTGCCGTCAATACCGTGGTGAAATCCCTCTTGCTTTGTACACGGATAGGCCGGAACAACTCATGCATTATTTGGCAGACAAGAAGCGGAGCCGATGTCACTCCTGTCCTCCGAGCTCCTCTTTGTAATTAGCAGAGGGAAGCAGGCTTCGCTGCACAGTAGCTTTTAATTAGAGACACTAATTGGGACCATGTCTGGGGAGCCCTAGCTGTCGTAATGGACAACGGCTGCTGTATACCGGGGCTGGCCGGACGCAAAACCTCTCAGCCTATCCTCTCTGCCTACCTCTCACCAGCACTTCATTAATCACGCAGCCAGAGCAGATCAATTGAATAATGAACGAGCAGCATGTCTGTGATGCAGCCCTGTAGTGCAATATATCAGGAGTGAGATGGTTAATATTACTGCGTGCCTCGTACCGTGGACTGCGCCGCACTGTGTTGTGGTTCCTTCAATAAGGGCACATTATTCACAGTTCTAGCCTCATGGCGTTTCCGGAAAGATGCATGGGGTGGCTTATGGTGGTGCTGTGTAATCTACGTGCTGAGGGTGTTAAGAAATACTAAAACGAATTTATAGAACGTTACGGTTTTAAAAAATAATAGAACACATAAAAGTAAAATATTTTGTGTTGTACTGAGTGTTTTAAAACATTTTAATAATTTACCATTAAAAGGGGGTTGTTGATGTCTTCGATGGCTAATGAGCTTTGCGTTAGAGTTAGATATATGTGGTGTTGTGTGTGGGGCCATGAGAGACTATCTATGTGTGGGGCTGTTTGTTTGGCTGTGTGTGGGGCTATAAGAGACTACATCTATGTGTGGGGCTGTGTGTTGGGCTGTGTGCAGGACTTTGAGAGACTGTATGTCTGTGTGTGAGGCTGTGTCTGGGGCTATTCCTCAGTTGGGCCATATCCAGGAGTCAGCAGATAGGATGGGAGTCCGTAGACTCCACTTTTCTGCACAGGCCATAAAAATGAGAGGGATGCACACACTAGCTGTCGATTAAATGTTGTCCCTGCCGGCATGCTGATCAAAGCACTATCCCCCCCTGCTGTGGGGGATGGATGTGAGCGGGGGGGGGGGGGGGGGGGGATTTCATTAGGGTTCTGCCTGCTTCAATCAAATGTGTTGTGCTGGGTGGTGGGGAGAGGCATGTGCTTATTTTTGTCTGTGTGTGTGCATGCGTGTGTGCGGGTTGGGGGGGGTGGGGGGGGTGGGGGGGTGATTTCTGATGGGAACTAGAGGAGACCCTATGCCCCCCCCTCCCCGGCTCACACAGAAATGGCTGTTAGCTAATCCCCTCAGAAATGTCATTTTTTTCCATATCAATATGCATGATTCGTAATGGGTACAAAAGGTACAAGAATGTGTTCAATAGATTTTTTTCAGCAGGGCTTTGTCATTACCACCAGGCTCCAATTGAGCCATAGTGAGTCTGTTACTTAAACCTCTGCCCCCAAGGTCATGTTGTATGTTGTGTGAATGCGTCTCCCTACTAGTCCTGGTGGCAAAATCAGTCCGCAGAAGTTTTCATCCAACCTTGTCAAATCTTTAATCTCCAAAGCAAACATTTAGAGCATGAGGTTGATTCAACATTACTGAGTAAATGATACTGATGATGATTAGCTACATGCATAGCTCTTAGATGAGAATTTGTGAGACCTTAAAAGCTGGTGCTGGATGTGGTGATGAATTTTTACGTTGTATTTTTGTGGTTTCTTCCAAAACAGGAATGTACCTGTGAACCGTGTACTTTGCACTAATATTCTAAGGGCAAGGACAACGCAATAAAGTTATAAGCTATCACCCAAATCACTCAGGCTTGTAATTGAATGTCTCTTGGGGGTGTGGTTTCTCCTTTTCAGGTGAAGTTGCTGTTGTGTAGAGTGCCTTATGCATTTAGTGTCACTCAATGAATATCACCCCCATTAGCCTGGTGTCAAAGGTCACAGCTAGTACAGAACTGCCCAGAGTAAAGTGTCTGCTCTTGGGGGGGGGGGGTAAAGACCTGAGTCCATACATCTCTTTTAGGCAATCTTCAGACCAAACCTCTATTTGCCCTTCCTCTGATTTTAACGCTACCAGTGGTCTGGTCTGTGACATGTCTTAAGACATGTCAACATTAATGTAGACCTCGTTCCAATGGTAGTCCGGGAAACATGTTTTGAGGGCTATGTTGCAGCGTTTTTAGAGGTCACCCGTATTCTCCTTGTGTAGCTGGTAAACAGTTTTGTCATATTAAAATCTGGTGGGAATGCTCTGTATTGTACATGGAAATGAGCACTTCAGCTGTGATTTGTTTTTCTTTTTTGATTTCCTCTTGTTGATGTTTTTTTTTTGTCTTTTGGGGTATTTGAACAGACTGAGTAAACTACACTCCACCCTCTTAACAGTTGGCGCTGTGGAAGCGATTCAGAAGGCTGCCCCAAGCTCTTTAATATACAGCATTATGAAAATGAGGCCCAGAATCCACAGTTGTATTGTGATTTGTTTTGTTACAGGCCCTCTCCTCGGTTGAGAAAGTAGGCTATCAAGGAGACCGGTAATGAAAGAGCGTGCCATTATGTCAGGATTAATCTGTGTGTGAAAAATGTCCCTGAGAGGCAGAGACTGCGGTATTTTTGTTTTCTCCACAAAGATGAGGCTCCTCTGTTTCGGCAGGGTCGTGCATGTGACTCTTCAGATGCTGCGGCTTGCGTCTGTTATTGCAAGGGAAGGATGTTAAAGCTGGTATCTTATTTAATTGGACTCAACACCAATTTGTGTTATATTCACAGGCACTGTTTTGGCTTTACAGAGTGTGTTTTTCTGAACTGGGTTTTAGGAGACTAATTCTTTATGGAATGTGTGTGTGTGTGTGTGTGTGTGTGTGTGTCTGTGTCTGTGCCCGTCCGCGCATGCGTTATAATATGTCTGCTGGTGTGTTTTTGTGGAGGGCACTGAAGGAAATGGTGAGTAATTGGGGGAAGGGATGGAGGAAACCTTGCGTGAAATCGCCGTTAGCAGCATATTGTTCCGGGGTCTCACTCTGCATAACGCTACCAGCTACCCTGCAAACTGTAAAATGCTCAGTGGAGTATGAAGGCTGGTTTGTGTGTGATTTGGGGGGGTGTGGAGGGGGGCTGGATTTAGGCCACAGGGTTTGGGGTGGAGTGTGTGTGTGTGTGTGTGTGTGTGTGTGTGTGTTGGGGGGGGTTAGTATTGGACTGCAGATCTGTCCGGGGGGTAAATCCCTGCTGGAAGCAGACAGCATCAGACTCGCTAACCAACAGAAGTGAAAGTTGTTGGTTGGAGCTACGCAGCCGGTCCTTGACCATGAAGAAGTGTGGTGACAGAAAACATGGCCGCCAGAAGCTGGCTGAGGTCCTGCAGGAGAAGGTCAGTGAACTTTGGCTCCGCTTGATTGCACCCTGTGGAGCCCAGAGTACGGATAGCTTCACTGGAAATAGGGTAATCCTTGAATTATCTGGAGATGTCTCTGGCTACACACTAGCATGGAAAATGATGAAAGATTTAACAATGATAAAATGCCAGATTGCTGTTTTGGTGGTGATGAGGTGCTGAAATTTGACAAATTCATAATTTGAGAGAGGGAGTTTAAGAGTAGTGTAATCTTGCTTTTTGTGTTGAGCCTAACAGAGCAGGATCCATCCCATCATGCATTGGCAGGATCAATCAGTCAGCTGGGCGCTGAACGGTGGGGTTTGATTTAATGTTAGATATGGGTTTATCAACAATCTTCTCCTCTGTGCTTGAACAAATTAAATTCTTTAGAAATGAAATGTACCCTGAAATGCGGAAATTCAAGGATATTGCTGTTCCAAGTGTAGCTTGATACAGCCGCTGCTTTCTCATTCAATTCAAACTAATTTAACTAAATGGACTATTGCACTTGGGATTGCTAGCACCGAAGGAATTCATATCACATTTTTTGGGGAACGGCGCTTTGAAATTTACGCCTCAGTAAAACTGACTGGCAATTGAACATTTATTACTTTAATTTAGTCTGCCTTCAGTGTGTCATATTGCAGTAAGGTAGATACAGCGGTGGTTGTAACAACAACAACAATAACAAATGCAGTAATAATAATAACAAATCTAATTTCTGCAGCATTTCTCACATACAGGGAAATCTGAATGTGTTCTCTCGGTTCAAAGTATGTCTTATGTGACCAAGTAACCGGTTCTACCGCTGCACCAACACGGCACTGCACATGGTCTTCATGTGCCTGAACACTGTTTGACCGAGTCAGGACCAAGCAGGGATCATTCCTGAGAGGCAAATCTCATTTGGAATGTTTTGTGTGGGATTTTTGGTCATTACTGTAGCGAGTGTGGAGCTTTTGTGAGTGGTCTTACAAGACACACTGTTAGCAGTGTCTAAAAGGAGAACTTAATGCCGTTACTGTGATTATGGGGTGAGACTCTAACACTCAATGCTTGCAGTAGACGGCACACATGTAAAAGTGGTGCTGTTAAAACCTGATTTATCCTGAAGGAAAGGAAAAGATTAGACTCCTGTGTAATTCAAAAAATGCGATGACAGAGTGTAAATGTCCAATTAAGCGCTTTGTAATTTGTTAGCTGTTCCCGTAATCTTGTTCTGACATCGTCTGTGAAAGGCTGCATTTTATAGGCCTGCCATCTAGCCTCTTCCACAGCGGTGTGTATTTTCCTTCTCACAGAGTATTTTTCTTGAAAACAATAACCACAGGCTGGCTGCATAATTATTCTGATATATGTCCGACTTGCAGGAAAATCAATTTCGTTGTTTGTGCAAAAGAGAACTTGTAGCCTTAGATGAAATGGATCAACAAACCTTATAAAGGCAATGGCTATAGCAATTTAATGTATACGCCCTCAACTGTTAGAGCAGTTAGAATATATATAATGTGTGTGTGTGTGTGTGTGTGTGTGTGTGTACTGCTTGTGAATACTGCTTGTTAATGTGAGGGGAGCTTTGTTTCCCAGTGACTGCTATGGAGCAGTACAATGTTATTCAGTGTTCTCTAGCTGCATATCACCATCTTAGCAAAGTGCACACAACTATAGATTCAGTAGATATGAATTTCCATACAGTCAAAGTGTGAAGGTTGTGTGTGATGTGGTTATATCAGTACTTCTATTTGGCTTGGAGTCCGATGAAGCGGTTGCACCTGGCCGTGGGCCCAGGTTGTGGACATCATCAACAGGGAAAAAACGGGGGGAGATGGGGTGGAGAAGGGATGCCATGGACACCTGAGGGAAAGGAAGTGCTGAATGGGATTTTTATAGTCATGGGCATGACCGATTTGTCTAGGTTTGGTTAACTGTGTAGGGACCGTCTGAAAATTCTCCTCCCCAGTCTTTGGAACTGCAGGTAATGCAGCATTGTCAGGCAAATTATTTGGCCTGATGTTCTGGCAAGGTCAAAAGTGGAAGTCATATGTGGCAATTTTATCATTTCCCCTTAACTGTTAGGCTGTTATTTTTCTCTCTCTACCTCAGCATTGTTTTTATCCTTCCAGATAGCAAACAATAATGGAGCATTTGGGGGGTTCGGTGTGAACAGTATGAATGGAATTCCTTGTGTTTTTCTGTAGTGTGTAATCAGAACCCATCTAGCAAGCAAGATATCACAAATCCGTTAACTCGCTGCAATATACACATATCTTAGAGATACAGCAACTCCTCAGCATTGTATATTTGCCTTGCTAATAATGGCCTGTGTTTTATTATTTCCCTAAAACAACAGCCACCAACAGCATTATACTGAAAGAATAAGGCATATCAGAGACCATGAGATATCATGAAGTTTGTCATGGTTTTAAGTCCATCATTAGGTACGAGGCTCAGCTGAGTAGGCTAGAGTACATTCTGCAAAGGTCAGTCCATAGAGACCCACAGCAGCGGCAACAATTCATTTGAAGGGAAAAAAGTCTTCCTGTTAAGAGAACGTCTTTCATCTCATGGTCACTGAACACATGGGTATGCTTTTTTTAGATGTTCTGTGTTGGTAGTGCCCCTGTTCCAAGACAGATTGGATGTACACAGAGTGCAATATTGTCCTTTATTTATATAATTACTATGGCAAACTTCTGAGGACTTTGTTCTTTCTGACACGGATTCCTTTGCAATTGTTCACCTTCGTTGTAGCTGGTTTTCAAATAGTTTTCAAATTCTAACTGATTGCTGGTATTTCTCAATGTATTCAAATAATAATAATTCTGGCAACCCAGCATATAAATTCATCAGATGCAGTGTAAGTAAACATACTAGAAATTAGGTAAAAACCTGTTGCTTTCACCTAAGTCACCTATATTAAAGTTGTTTTAAGAGGAAGCATTAAATATCGGGTAGGTTGAATGGAGCTCAATGTGTTTCTAGCCTGGCAGTGCATGCTCTGAGTCTTACTGACTGCACTAATTATGGCAGCACAGTATTCTTGCTTTTTCCCATACTACTTACTCCTTCCTCCCTTTAATTAACTGCTGAGCCAGAGTGTATTGGACTGAGCATTGACAGTGTTGTGTGTGTGTGTGTGTGTTTCTCTATGTGTCTGTGTATGTGTGTTGTGACTGTTTGTGTGTGTGTATGTGTATTCCGTAGTATGACCCTGAAAGCTCGGGCTTCATCAGCACAGAGCGCTTCAGAGACCTGCTGGCAGCCCACGGCTCAGAGCTGGATCCCCATAAGCTGGAGGTGCTGCTGGCTCTGGCAGATGGCAACGCCGATGGCAAGATCTGCTACCAAGACTTCGTCAATCTGGTGAGACACCCTGGTGTTACCTCCCCAACACGTCTTACCTCATCTAGCACGTGTGATAGACGGGTGCGCCAAGCAGGGAGGTGAAAGATCTGTTCCCATGGAGACGATCCTGCAGGCTCACCACGCCTCCATAAACCACCCTTTACCCATATGCTTATGGGGAGCATACGGAACAGAAACCACAGAACGCTGTCACTCTGCAAAATCAGACCTTGTCATCATCGGCTTCGACACTGAGATCATGTTTTAGCTGTGATATGCCGTTGCACCCTGTCTTAGCTGTGGGTTGGGTGAGCTTCCCTCCTTGACCAAATGCAGTATAGACAAAAACGGCACCTTAAATTGATAAATTCCTCGCACAAAGGGCTGCCATGGCAGTCAAAAGCGGCGAGTGATGAATATTAGCTTCATGTGATGCTGAGGGGGGGTTTAACAAATTCTCAAAGCGGTCCATTGTTGAGTACAGTGGGCTGAGAATGGCACAGTGGTACAGTTCTACGGCCCACACCTTTACCATTGGTCCAGCCGGGTCATGTGAGAGTCAGAGGACAGAGCCTACAGCTGGAAGTGGGACAGAGAAGAATGAGGAGCATGTATTGGTGTCTGAGCGGCCATTGTTCCCCCAGGATCTCCCGTGGCTTCCACATTCACCGCCTGCCACAACAAAAGCCAAGCGAGGGGGGCGAAGGCGGGGCGCGGCGGTGGGGGCCGCGGAGGTTTATTTGCAGTAGCATCTTTACTTTATAGCAAGCCTTTCCCATAAAGCTGTCATTGTGATGGCGAGCAATTATCCCCCACTCTTTCACCGCACCACTGGCAATATCCGCCAGTGAGGCGGGGGGGGGTGCTTTTCTCCCTCCGTCTCTGTTGGCTGAATATCAATCACTGCCCACACCAGAGAATGGCTGAAACTTTACTCTCTCTTTCATGTGCACCAATGATAAAAAGGGAGGAATCGTGCTGCCCCGCTGGAGGAATTCGGGCAGCCTTTATGGTGTTCGGCTGCACGGGGAGACACGAGGGGGAATCCCAGTTAGGCGTGCAGAATGTGTGTGGCGCTCTTTGATCCCCCCGCCTCTGTTTGCCTTGGCTCGGAAACGGGCCAGAGCTACCTACAGCAAGGCGCCCACAAATCAAGCCCTCTCCAAGCACTGCGAAAGTAGTCTCATCTAAGTGTTCCTTTTATTCCGTGGGGTGACCTCACAGGAAAGCTGACATTTACTCTTATCATAATGTTTGGTTTCAATACTTTTTAAATTTGCATGCCATTTTTAAATATCTGAATCTAAACAAAAAGGTTGGAACAATGGAACAGCGTGACAGTGTTAGGTTTGTGAAGAGCTTGAAAAGATTATGATTTCATGAACACAGCATAGTGCATGTACAATGGGAATGAGTCGGATGTTAATTTCACTGGTACCTGTATCTTCCTTTGAGTCCTTCATGTATTGAGGCAGTATCAATAGCCATCCCAAACTGTTTATCCCAAAGGAAGAAGCCTTGGAGAGTCAAGGGCCTACTTAATATCTGTGGAGGAGTGGGCAATGCAGCACTGGTAATATCACTGTGTATACTTAGAATACCTTACCAAAGAGAGCTTCTATGGTCTACAGAAGCTGGTTTAGAATGGTCTACCTGAGATCGGCCGAGAGCTAAGGAAATAACTCCCTGCCTTCTTCTACACAATGCCCCTTCCATCTCACTTCAAATTTTGAGCTGCTCAACTGACACCCGTGACGTCAATAAGGAAAAAATAACTCAGGTGAAAGGAGCCGCGCAGAATGGGAGCGGAGGGGAGAGTGCACAGCCTGCTTCATCCACCTCACAGATAATTAGATGCTTGGAATAGCTCATTTATTCATTTTTAATCATTACAGCAAATGTGCGAGCAACAAAGGCATTTTCGAGTCTAGTTAGAGCTGAGATGGAGCTGCATGTTTTGTCCTCTGTATATCCATTGAAATGTGATGAGATTGAAGGATAGGAAAGATTACCCAAGAAGGAAGGTTAAGATGTTTCTGCCTCCTCTTCAACGCACTCCTCAAGTGCATCTCAGCTTGTGCCCCTTTTAAGTGTCGCAGCCGTCACGCAAAATGAATCCGGCTTTATGCTACAACTTTCAACTTCTCAGCTGTGGCTCATGCCACACTAATATTCTTCAGAACTTGATTGGTTTATTGAACGGACAGTTTAAAGTTTTTTGGAAGTTTGCTGCTGTTACCCAAAAAGGTTTCAGCTTTTCTTGATAAGTAGTTAAGTGATTAAGCTGCATAATTTCACGATTAGGTCGGATGCATTGCCTTGGTGTAGCATTTCACAAGTCTTAATCCTAATGAAGCCATCCGTACCACGAAGGCCGTCTTAGCTAAGATATCATTGGCCCTTCTTAATCAGGGACCTGGCACAGGGGGAAAGAGACATTCCCAAATTTTTGTGCGGCTTCGTCTCAGCCAAGAAGTGTTTGCACAGCATTGTCAGGCAGCTGTAGGCATTGCTGGAGATGAGAATTCCTGAGTGGTTGCTAAGCGACAGGGAGCCCTGTGGTTTTGGGCTCGGGTGGAGGGTCAGACTGGGCGTTAGCAGCCACACAGGGGAAGTGAGGAGACGCACAGGGTACAATAGAACAGAATGCCACAGTTGATAATATAAGCCCAGTGAGAGTCCATTTGGGAGGGCTGGAGAAAAAGCCCATAGCAAAACAGAGGGAGTCTTGCACCTGATCTGAGGGAGGATTTCATTTCTTGGCCTTCGGTCTTAAGCACCACAGATGGAAATAATGTCCTGCTTTACTGTTGGCGTTCACTGTAAAGGAGATTCATGCTGTATGAGGTCACGAATCCTTTCAATATTTCTTTGCTGTAGATTTTGGGAGTAAAATCAATGCGTACAATCACTGTGTCTCAAATACTTTTTTCTGTTACAACTTCTCCTGGGGTGACACGCTGTAGCCCTTGACTGAGACATTGTAAATGACAGTGAAATCTGTACGTGTGTCTGTGCCCCTCCCCCAGATGAGCAACAAGCGTTCCAACAGCTTCCGCCGCGCCATCCTGCAGGGGGGCCGGCAGCTCAAGGGGGCGTCCCTGAAGGAGGAGGTGGGGCTGGGCCTGTCCCAGCGGCTGGTGCGTCACATCGCCTACGAGACGCTGCCCCGGGAGATCGACCGCAAGTGGTACTTCGACAGCTACACCTGCTGCCCGCCGCCTTGGCTCATTCTGGCCATCACCATCGCGGAGGTAAGGCCCGGCCTCCCCTCGGCCCTTTCCAATTCACTTAAGGGCCCTTCTCCTTTACTACCAGTAATCCGTTTGAGTGTAACGCCATCTGTATGAGCCCTGTAACATGTTACAATTCTATTGCCGTGTTTCCGCTGTCCTGTAGGTGGCAGTGTTCATATACTATGGCTTTCAGCTGGACCGCTGGGTGCTGCAGGTGTCTCACCCGCTCTTCATGAAGGGTCCCCTGCCCTATCACCCCCAGCTGCGGGCTCAGGCCTGGCGCTACCTCACTTATGTCTTCATGCACGCAGGGTGAGTCACCCCCTGAATCTGAGCCAGCGCTGTTTAATACACAACGACCTGACATTAATATCGTGTGTATTCATTCCTTTCTTAGTCAGCACTGTATTGTTTTACAGTGTGTGTGCAGCTCAAATGAGTTTTAAAAAATGTTTTTTTTTTTCCTGGTTTATGACAGATCTGTTTAGAATAAAAATAGACTGGGAGTGTTGAAAACCACTGAATCATTGCCATATGGGTGATATCATTTTTAGTAACGAATGTGAGACGCTGCAACGGCCTAGCCTGTTTTCAAACATTGACATTCTGATTGTATTCGCAATTAACAAGAGCTCACTCTCTGCCTAATTACAGCGTGAAGTTAATGTTCACCCAGGTAATAGATAGCCGTAATATCATGCTAATATAATTTACCAGCCCCCTGTCACCAGCATTTGATTAATGATCAGCTTGAGGTGCACAGAGCTGAATATGTGAGGAGAGATCCTTTGAGGTACCTCTCATACGCTCATGTCTTGCAGATGTCATTATTAATTCTGAGGGAGTAATGTTACTGCAGGCGACTCAGATGCAAACACAGTCTTGCGCAGCAAAAGCATGGTCGAGTGAGGCAGAACGGGGACCAACCTCTGAAAGGCTGCCTGTTTTTCCGAGGCACAGTCGCTGCGGTATTGAAGAGGCCTGCAGCTGCTCAGCCGAGGCATAACATCCTAACAATGGTTCTGCAAAGCTGAAGTCACCTCATTGGTTTTATGAGGTCTGACCTCCATTACGTTAGCTGATATTTCCATGAACCGAGTTCCTGATTTACCCACTGGAGGAAGGGAGATAGTCCTTCAGTAACACACTCGGACAGCCAGTGCAGGCACCTCTGAACTTTGCCACGCATGCGTTACAGGCTGATCCGCTTTGACATGAACAAAATGTCTGTCTCACACAATGTAATCCCCTTATAAGATGCAATCGCTGATCTCTCGGCTTCAGCGCAAACAGAAAGTAAATGCCACAGGGAGAAACTGGACAAGGTGAGGTCAACAGCTCTGATGCCGAGGTATGATTTTCACAGCATTACACTGACATATTTTTAGGACTTTCTTCAGCAGAGAGGTAGATTTTTTTTTTAAAACAATCCGGCCCAAATCACCTTGAGTTCTCCCTTTAAATGAAAGGTGGTGTTACAATAAATAAAAATTACTATTATTAAATCCGCTGCTTCCAATTTTGTGCTCTGAATGAGAGATTGAGTTCGCATGATGCTGATGTACTTAGGCCTGTCCCACATTATTGTTAAAACGCGGCATCCACATTATGCCTCACTGCTGCAACTGACAATAGATAAGGAACTATGTTCTTTATATTGGCGCAGTTAAACAACAAAACAATATTTGCGTCAGGGGGTGTGGGGTTTCTTTTCTGTGAAACGGAGAGGGAAGCCTGTGCATTCCCCTTTGTCTTGTTTGCTATGAGATATAAATGGCCCTTGTTATCAGGCCTGCAACTTTGTTGCATGCTCCAGCAGACAGGGAAGCATAATCAATACCCATTGTCCACACTCGCGGTGCTGTCACTGCGCTTGACTGTGTGCATCTGAAATCCCGACCAATTAAAACGGGCGCTTTAGGTCATAGCTGGGAGGGTGCCGCCTGTTGACCTCTCTCGATGACAGCCCTCCTGCTCGCGTGCAGCACGCCGGCAGGTCAGAGCGCTTTTGGGTTCTGCGGGCTTGACTGAGTCCCGCCGCCGCGCGTGATTAATGTGCATTGGGTTTGGGCCCGTGGAGCTCCGAGAGAAAAACGGGACGCTGGTGGGGGAGAATGTGCAGACTCCTACCCTTTTCTATTTATTGTGCTGTGGCACCCAAATATGTCAGTGCTGAGCATGACTCCTGTCTGCTGTGCGTGGGTGTGAAGGACACAGTGTGTTGCGGCCGCGGTGGCTGCTGAATGACCTCTCCTGAGCAGCGTGACCCGCTCAGCTGAAAGCCGGAACTCTGGAAGGATGGTTTTCTGCAGAAGAACTCAGCCCTCTCACGATGCAAACGTAGCTGTTCATCGCAAAATCACCAACCATGACGGATTGCTTTCTCTGAGAAACAGACGCTGTGATGCTGTTAGAGTAATCATCTCAAACAAGAATGCAATTCTTCCTGTCTGCTTACCTCGTGGGTTTACATGGCTGTTTGCGGGCAGTGTTGTTTCCTGATTTTTTTTTTCAGGATTCGGGACTAGTGTAATGCTTGAAGATTGATGACATGTGACAATTTTTGTTTCAGAGATTGTTTGATATTTGATACTCGTATGACAGGCAGCCAAGTGGCGTAGCACAGACAGGAGCTGGAACCGTCTAAAGACTGTAAACTTCCATTAGCATGGAAGCTATAATCAGCACTGTGCCACTGTTTACTCAGCATTCCACTGTATGTACGGAATTACTGAGGGTGTCTCAGGAGATAGGGGGCTGCTCTCTCATGTGCAGGATAAGATGCCACACTTTCTTTAACTTGCTCTTAGAAATATACTGTTTCTGTCCCAGGACTGAAGATTACAGTGCTCTGACTGCCATGTTTCTGGCTGGAGTACAGCAGTCCTCTAACTGTAATGTAACTGGCTCTGGGTAGAACACTACTGTGCTATGAATGTAATGTTTTTGTCACAGGATAGAACACTGCCATGCTTTGATTGTAATGCTTTTGTCCCAAGAGAGAACACTGCAGTGCTCTGACTGTAATGTTTTTGTCCCAGGATAGAACACCTCGGGCTCAACATGGCCATGCAGCTGCTGGTGGGGGTGCCTCTGGAGATGGTCCACGGCGCAGTGCGGATTGGCCTGGTCTATGTGTGCGGGGTCCTGGCAGGTGGGTCTGGCTGTGTCTGCTGTTCACTGAGACTCTTCAGAGCGCATAAATGGGCCTAAATCCTACCCGTGTCAGAGGTCAGGCTCCACTTTATCTGTCCCCCCATTGGGTCTCACGCATGGCATTTGTTTATGATTCTGGCAGACATTTTGTCCAGGACAGATGGTCTATAGTTGTGACTTTTTTTTTTTTCTCTTTCACTTCAAACATGCTCTTTGTCTGACAATGAAGAGCTTTTACCCTAACCAAGTACAAAAGGGGAACCGAATTGTCTCTGACACTCTCTGAAATCACGTCCAATTTCCCCTCCCTCCTAATGTCTGCTGAAATCGCGAGTCGAGTGATGGGCCTCTCTGTTTCCCATTAGCGGAGAGCCTTTGAAGAGAAATGTCAGGACAATTCTCCCAATGACATTAGCAGTTAATGTAATTTCCATCCCGAGCGCGGGGCAGGCAACGCTGCGGCGGGACTCGCTCCCCGTGGCTCGACTCAGCCGTACGGGCAGATAAGCGCGGGACCTGGGGCGTGCGAATCAGCAGTCATGTACAGGGAGTTATGCGATAATCCCGCTTTAGTTCTAAAACCCAAACAAGAGATGTGGGGATTTGCTTCACCACTCTGGAGAATGTTTTTTTTTTTTGTGTGTGTGATCTCGGAACAGCTCTGCGTGGATTTCCCAAAATGTACTGGGATGCCAGGCTGCGGAGGGCTAGTGAGGGATGTGCGTGCGCGCGAGAAGAAGGTAGGCTGTAGAAGGTCTGGATAAGGTCCTTTGTGGACGTGGGCGAGCGGGCCGCGCTCACAGGGGACAGCGGTGGACAGGTCTTTGCATCTCCAGCCTCCCTCTCCTGTGGTGATGTGCGGGGCGGGGGACAGCTGCCTGGCAGAGGGCCTGACCCCTGCGTGAAATGAGGGGGAAAATGTGCCATAAATCAGCCAGGAGCCGGCACGGCGCCGCCTGGGGACTCTGTCTCAAAGGTCCCCCGCTGTGTTAATTAGAAATCGACCCAGTGGATGGGGGGGTTGGGGGTGCTTTTGTTGGTGTACCTGGCCGTTTGTGTTTTTCTCTCGGAGCATTTGTGATTTGGAAAGGGGTGGGATTAGGGACAGGGCACTGTCAGGTCAGGCACCGTGACGCGTCTCCCACACCTGCGACATTTTGTTTGTGAGAGCTGGCTTTGTTGTGCTACACTTCCACATTGAAATGACAGTTTTTTTTTGTGATAAGATGACGAAAGTGACTAAATGAAATGACAAGATAAAATGACAAAAATGACTAAAAGGGTAAGTGGGTCCATGGGTTGGTGTGGGAAGCTGCTTAATGGATTCCGATGCTTGCAGGGTAGACATCAGCAAACGGCAAAACAGAAATCGCACCAGTCGCACAGAAGGGTGTGAAGCCACATGGCAACAGCAGGAGTGGTGTGGAAGACACCATTGACTGCAGCGTGGGAGGTGATTGTATTGTTATTAAACCAGTTGGTGTGGAAGGCATATGAGGTGAAAGTTGCAATAGGGATCAGCCAACTCAAGGCACTATCCCCCCACCCTATCCCCCCAAAAAAAACACTGTGTACAGAGACATTCAGAAGAAAAGCACTGATACCCACTCCTGTGTGCTTGCATCTCACAGTAATGAGTTGATGTATATAATCCAGGTTGCTTAATTACTGTACTCAGCTGGTTCCAGATCCCATTTCCAGAGCCTGGCTTTGAACTGTAACAAAATGAGAGTGATTACTGGGTGGTTTGTTTTGGGAGATAGTTTAGAGATGATAAAATGCAGTGTAAGGGAGCGTGGAAGTGAGAGACAATGAGGATATTTGCTATATGATTAAATAATGAAGATGATAATAATGATTACAGTAATAACACTGTGGACTTGGGTGTCTTTTCCTGGAACGATGGAGCCAGACCTTGGCACACAGAGACACAGCTGCTCACGTGTCCCAGGAACCGTATAATCATCTTCTCAGATCTCTCCACAACTATGTCTGTGTGAGGTAGCTAACACCATTCAAATTACAGACAGCGTCATCTCTTTGATCTCCTCAGTAACACCAAGGCAGTGCTAGCAGTCTTCAGTTACTTTCCAATGTGTGACAGTTCCAAGGACGTGAAGTTGTAGACCAGAAGAGCATTTCTGAGTCCACCTCTCAAAAAGATGAGAATATTTATTATAGTATGATAAGACATATACAGCGTATTTGGAAGTAATATTAATGATTACATTTGGTCGTCTGTATTGAAATAAGTCTGGTTAGTAGTTTTGTATTGGAAAAAAAACAAGGTTTTACAAATTTGTTTTGCTTTGACAATAAATGGATTAACTGATCTGTCCATTTACATAATTGGAAGAGTGGTATGCAGGATGTCTCTTTGTGAGTTAAGCTTATTCTAATCATAGTGCACTAAACTGCTGAGACACGAAAACCTGTCTACACAGCCTGTTTTTGAAAAGACCATAGTGTGTGTAGAATTTTATTTTGGAATAAATGCTTTTTAGAGTCAGTGAATATGGCAAAATCATTCTAAGCAGTCTGTCCCTGTCTTCGAACTAACAATGAATGAAAGTTGCATCAGGGCTTTGGGTCAGGGTTTCGAATCCCAAGCCAATGTGATTGGGCCTGATGTCTGTATTTGTTGGTGGGGGCTTACTGTGTTTGCTCCTGAGGGCTGCCATAGTGTCAGTCTAGATCAAAGAAGACCAGCAGATTTGGGGGGAGCTGTGATTGGTTTTGATAGCTGGATGAAACAACTGGCATGTCTAGTCTGCTGTCGACAATGATCCCGAGGGTATGTGCGGCAGAGGGGAGCTGCCATTGGTAGATTAACAAACCATTTTGTCCCTGGATGTGGCTGTACCCTGACTGGGGGCGGGGTGCCGTTTCCTTGCAGTCTTTTTTTTTGGTTTTGGGGATTTGTTTATGGGAACCTATGTTGTTTTTAGGAGTTTGGAGTGGGAGGTTTTTTAGGTGTGAAATTTACATGTGCCGTGTCTTTGTGTGCCTGTGTCACCTCATATCCATGGCTGCAGGGACCCTGCGGTTACAGCGGCAAATTCACCTTGTGCCTTTTACTTGCTTCCACCAGGACTGTGACTAACCTTACCTGTCTGGTTACATATAAAGTACAAGCAGAACACAGTGCTAATATACACTATATGGACAAAAGTATTTGGCCACACCTGTTTTTCAGGGTTTGGGCTAGGCCCCTTATCTCCAGTGAAGGGCAATCTTAATGCTTCAGCATACCAAGACATTTTGGACAATGCTATGCTTCCAACTTTGTGGCAACAGTTTGGGGAAGGCCCTTTTCTATTCCAACATGACTGTGCCCCAGTGCACAAAGCAAGGACTATAAAGACATGGTTTGATGAGTTTGGTGTGGAAGAACTTCACTGGCCTGCACAGAGCCCTGACCTCAACCCCATCAAGCACCTTTTTACGATGAACTGGAACGGAGATTGCGAGCCAGGCCTTCTCGTCCAACATCAGTGCCTGACCTCATAAATGCTCTACAGAATGAATGGGCACAAATTCCCACAGAAACACTCCAAAATCTTGTGGAAAGCCTTCCAAGAAGAGTGGAAGCTGTTACAGCTGCAAAAGGGGGACCAACTCCATATTAAAGTATATGTATTTGAATACAGTGTCATTACAGTACCTGTTGGTGTAATGGTCAGGTGTCCGAATACTTTTGTCCATATAGTGTATGTTAAAATGTGACATTAAAATATTTTTGAAGGAGACAGTAGCAGCACGTTTGTGCACCTTGGTGTGGCCCATAAGCCAGACCTTTGTGGCTGGGGTTTGGCCTGTGGGCTGCCTGTTGGGGATCACTGTCCTACAGCATCACCTGCCATGGGCGACGCTGTCAGGCAGTACTGCCTATTCTTCATCCGCACTGCTGGATGGCCTAACAGAAGTGGAACACTGAATATGGCGGTGCCTTGGGAATGGGCCGCTTCTCTTCAAGCTCACAGTCTATAAACGGAAGCCAACTTTTTCTTTCTTTATTAGACCTGTCAGAATGTCAGAGGCATGGCAGATATGATTCAGATGAATAAGCAAATCGAAACTTCAACAAAGTTTCAACAAAGAATGTTGATGCAAATCACACAAACACACACACACACACACACACACACACACTCACACACTCTCACACGTATCTGCTCAGAGGGAGGCACAGCAGAAGGCCGGTGATCACTGTACATGTTATTCAATGTTGTGTGGGTGTCTCTCACATAGTCAGCATTAATTATTCAAGCAGGTCAATCAAGGCAAGCCAGAGAGTGCCGTGGATGGACCTGTGGAAGGAGGGAGTAGGCTGGGAGAAGTTCTCCTAAAGCTCTCTCCTGAGGAAATCTGACTGCCTCAGACTGATACACCTCCATCCTCACCAATCCTTGTTTCTGTTCTGACTGACACATTACTGCTCTCACCAATCCCTCTCTCAGCTCTGGCTGATACAGTACCAGTCCCTCTGTCATCTCTCTGTGCTGACTGATACAGTACCAGTCCCTCTGTCATCTCTCTGTGCTGACTGATACAGTGCCAGTCCCTCTGTCATCTCTCTGTGCTGACTAATACCATAGCAGTACTGCTCTCCTCTCTCTATGCTGATACTGTATCAGTGCCTCTCCTCTCTTGCAGCTCTGACACAGTGCCAGTCCCTCTCTCTTCTCTCTATGCTGACTAATACAGTACCAGTCCCTCTCATCTCTCTGTGTGCTGACTAATGCCAAACCAGTCCCTCTCTCCTCTCTCAGCTCTAACTGATACAGTACCAGCCCGTCCTCTCTCTATGCTGAATAATACCATAGCAGTCCCTCTCACCTCCCTGTGCTGACTGTTACCGTACCAGGCCCGCTCTTCTCTCTCTGATACAGTACCACTCTTTCCCGCCTCTCTCAGTACTGGCTACCAGTCTCTTTGTACCCTCTGTATGCTGACTGATACAATACCAGATGCTTGTGTGCAGTAATGCTGAAATAAGGAACTTGCATGAGCTCTGGTTGTTCTTGATTCAAACCTTGTCCTTGGTTAGGAGTGTGCGTGAGGCGGGCCTCATGTAGCTAGCCTTCCGGATGTTGTGTCGAAGTGCCAGGATGGGAGAGGCCAAGAGAACGTGACCGTTCTGTGCGGAGGTTCATAAAAGCTGACATCAGTCGTGTGTCTGGGTGACAGCACCTGCAATATGTGTCTCACCCCCCAGGCTCCCTGGCTGTGTCTGTGGCTGACATGACTGCACCAGTAGTGGGGTCATCAGGAGGGGTCTACGCCTTGGTCTCCGCCCACCTTGCCAATGTCGTCATGGTGAGTCCCAGAGTGAGGTGTTGTCTGGGGTGCGGGACAGGAAGGTGTCTTATAACCTGGAAATGGGCTTGTATCCAGATATCTGTGGGGAAAACACCAGATCTCATGTCTGAAGTAGGCTTTTTCCTCACTAGCATAGGATTTGCAGTGGGAGATCGATTGGTGAACAGTTAGAGGACATTTTGATGTGGGAATTGATGTATTCCATTATATTGTCATTAAATATTAGGCTAAGCTGGCTAACCCTGCCAATTTGTATTCATTCCCCTAGCAGAAAAGCAGTATACATTCATGGATATCCTGTTATTTGGCTTATATTTTGGCCAAAAGGAACTAAAAATATTCTATGTCCATAACATTAAATCAAAATTCAAGACATCATTCAGTTTGTCACTTTCTGTTCCAGAGGCACTTGAGAAGAATGATATACATTTGCTTCAGTGTCTGTACTTCATCTTGTCAATATGAGTCGTAGCTTTGACACAAAGCTGGTTGTTAGCGTTGGGCATGGAGACACACTAGATCTGTACTGTCCTCTACCTGTATCAGTTCTCTCTCCTCATTGAGGAACACGGGCACACCCTAGCCCTGTGTCTGTGCTCAAATCCACAGGGAACGGCTCATATCTCACTCTAAACAGTGTTCTCAAGCCCAGCAGGTGCTGGCTGTGCATGGATTCCTCACATTCCTCCAAGTTAATCGCCCTCATATCCCAGGAGATTCCCTCGTGTTTGTGTGTGTGTGTGTCTGTGTGTGTGTGTGTGTGTGTTCTCAGTGTGAGAACATTGCTAATGGGGGGTGCAAGTGTTTTTCTCAAGTCCAAATTGATGCGACTTTCTAAGAAAGAAGAATAAATAACAAGTTGTTGTCCTGAGAATGATGTGAATTCTGCCCTATAGATCATACAGGCTGCCCACTTTGCTCTAGTTATGAGGAGGTGTGCACTTGAGGGCTGAAGACCTGGAAGGGAGTCTTCACAATGCTCACGATCCTTCATTTATGTCCAATTTAGCTTTTGCCTCGCTTAAGAGCACCCTTGATCAGTCACTGCCCTACAAGCTGCCCCTCCGAGGTTACGACCTTGGGAGTAAGGCCATTAGCTGTTCTCTGCGCATAATGGGATAGTCTCGGTCATCAAATATTTACACTTGTGTTCCTTTCACAATGCTCTGGGGTCAGCGGGAGAGGCTTCTTCCCTGCCTGTTTGCAGTTGAAATGAGACTCCCTGAATCAGCAGGAAGAGCAGGGGGGAAATCAGAGAGGCTAAGCTCAGGTCCTGGGCCCTCTGGGCCCTGGCAGTGTGATGGAGGCGGCGCCCAGGCCAGCATCCCGGGAACTAAAAAACTCTCCTCCCTCTGCATCTCTCTCTCTCCTCAGAACTGGTCTGGGATGAAGTGCCAGTTCAAGCTCTTCCGGATGGCCATGGCTCTGGTCTGCAGTAAGTCACTTTGAGCTGTCTCTCTGTTCCTCCCCACTGAACGCAGGGAAAAAAAAATTCAAATTCAAAAAAAATCAAGTTCTCATCCACCAAGCAGTGAACTCTTAAACCCTTCTGCAAACATGAAACCAGCCTTTGTGGGATTGTTTGCAATGCTAAACTGGTGTCCTTACCTTGGCATACTGTAATTTGTCAAAAAAAAACCTCAAAACAATAGATTTCTTTTATTCGCAAACTAAAGTGAGTGGGGGTGTAATGAACACCTTTATTCCTAAAACCATAGAAATCATAGATTGTAGTAAGGATCTCCATGCTGGCTTTTAAAGTTACAAAAAATTGTGCTCCCACAATAACATCTGCTGAGGAAAGTCTAGCTGCTAGCCAGCTTTAAGTTTCACTAAACCCCAGCAATCAATATTAGTAAAAAAGACAACTGGGGCCAAGTGTAGCCAAGGGAAAACGACTCTCAGATTAGTCTTAAAAATCAAATCCAGCTGTTCAGTTCAACAAGGGAAAATGAGATGTTGCTGGGTTGTGGATATGATGTGATTGGTCATAGCTGGGGCTGAGCCCCTATATTCTGCTAGTCACTGTATTCTGCAAGTGAAAATGACAGGAGATTTCTCTATTAAGTCTTAAATGGTTGTAGTTGTGAAGAACTGATATACAGTATATACATTCAGCCAAGGGAGACCCAATAAAAATTGTTCTTCTATCATTGTGAACTTTCCTGAGTTGTAATGGGTTAAAGATCACTACACCACCGTTTAGAGGCCAAGAAATGACCAGTATTTACCCAGATAAAATGTGCCCATAATTGACATTAGAAGGCTGATTGGTTGTGAGTTACCATTATTTAAGTTATAACAGCTAAAATTGGAGCCACAGTATGCAATAATGCAATAATCCTTACAGGGTCAGTAAAGGATACTTTATACTTCTAAATGTGAACAAAAGGTAACACTATCAATTTATCATTTAACCACGAGTTCATTTGGATAGTAATTTTTATGATTAGTAATGTGTAAGTGCAAGGAAATGCATTGCCTAGATTTGCGATAAGGAAACTGCATTACTTGAAGTATGTATGTACGTATGGAGTGAGCAAAAACTGCAACCCTAAACCTGAGGCTACTGCTATAGATTCCTGGGTGTGTCCCTGAACTAAAGTGAGAGAAAGTTATGCCTGACCTAGCCTGTGAAATAAGTAGGTGATAAGAATCAAGAATGGAAGACTCTGGGGACCCTGCTGTGGGAGAAGACTAGAATAGGAGTCCATGCTGACGAAGAGCTGGCTCTGACAGGCCTACAAAGAGAAGCGCATGCTGGAACACCACATCCCGACAGTCTGTCTGCACAACCAAGGGACTCATTTGATTAATTACAGTTGTTTATTATCTAGGCCAATATCTTGCTAGCTTGATACTCTATAGGTACTACACAAGAAACAGAAATGATCAATGCATGTCCATATCAACTGTTCAAAAAAAGCAAGGGAAAGGACAAGGGGAAAAGTGGTAGTTGCATGTGATGACACGCTTATTTCTTACAGTCAATCTCTCTGTCGTCCCCCCCTTACAGTGAGTGTGGAGTTTGGACGGGCCGTGTGGCTTCGCTTCTACCCCCCAGCCTTCCCCCCCTGCCCCAACCCCAGCTTCGTGGCCCACCTCGGTGGGGTGGCGGTGGGGTTGACCCTCGGGGTTGTGGTCCTCCACAACTACGAGCAGCGCCTGCAGGAGCAGTCCCTCTTCTGGATCTTCTTCTTCGTCTACACCCTCTTCGTCCTCTGCGCCGTCTTCTGGAACGTCTTCGCCTACGGCCTGCTGGACGTCAAGCTACCTCCCACTCCCTGAGCGAGAGAGCGTGTTTCTGCGGGGGGCGGGGGGGGGGGGACCGCAAGATCACACACCTGTCTGCAGCTGCCCGAGAGTGCACCAGCCCAGGTGCCCCCAGTTTAAGACAGGCATCTCACACCTGCTGGGAGGGGTTTTTCCTCTGTGGCACAACCTGCTTCTAACCAAAAGGTGCCTCTAACATCAGAATTCATTCTGTTAGCGGCAGCATTGGACAGGAGAGAGCGGTGGGCTCTTGAAGGAAGGACCGATTTTCAAAGCTCTGCCCAACTAACCTATCAAAGAGGAGCTACGTAAAACATACAGACCTACAGCCTTGGACCAATAAACAATCGGCTGAAATGCTCTGCTCAGACCTCGCCTGACATGACATGGTTTAAACAGGACGTAGCTCGCAGTCTACAGTGTTGTCTCCTTTGTGTGATGAATGTGCCATTTATGAAGAGACATATACAGCGTGCTCCCTGTTGTTTAAAACTGTTTTTAACTCAGAATGTTTCAAATGTTTGAAATTGTAAATGGTGTTGAGGCATTTCGTATCAACTCCAAAAACGTTTGCGTAAGTGAGTGTGTGTGTGTGTGTGTATTTGTGTGTGTATGTGTGTGTACAGAGAGTAGGAGTGAATAGCGTTTATAAAGGAAACGGTTGTTATACATTAAGTTTACTTTGTGAAAAACAGTGATGTTTTTATTTTGTTAAAAATACAAATACAAAAAATAGAAGTGCCGTTATACCTCTCAGTATTTAGTGAATGTTTGCCAAAATTATTCTACAACCAACAGAAACACGAAGTAGAGCAAAACAAAAAAAAAGCCTTAGCAATGTGATGAAGCTAGGTACCGTAGACTATCATTAACAGGAAAACCTTTCTCAAAAGACCATCGGGCCTGCCGACTCAACATGATACATATATGTAAATATGTTTGTCTTCACCAGAAAATATACTGTAAAAACTGGGTGGAACAACCTCTCATGGAACTGCATCAAGGATATTCCTATATGCTGTATCAGTGGTGCTACATTTGACCAGTTATTCACTGGAACTATACTCCAGCCTCAAGAGGCGATGGTCATTTTTCTTTCATATGATACAGTGTAAGTACCTGGAAGGTACCTTTAATGGATTGTGTAAATGCTAACATTACTCATTAATCTAACAAGCAGAGAACGTGCTTGAACTTGATAACCTCCAAAAGACGGTAAAGTATACTTTGCCCTAACGTAACACTATCTACAGTCACTGAGCTGGAAATAAAATAAATCTTAGATGAAGATGACTTCTTTAACATAGCTGTTCATTTTCTTAACCTGGCTATATTGATATCCATAGTCAGCAGTTAATAAACATGGTCATGGAAATCGTACCCAGTGCATTCAACAGCAAATGAATATAATTCTCTGTTGTAACTTGGGACTGTATATAAAAAGGGCTATGATTCTACAAGTTTGGAGAGTGACTGACTTTATTTTTAACATGTGCATATTTTGTAGATTTCATATGTAAATATTGGAATACATTAAACTGATTTATAATGAAAGAAATACTGCTTCTGTGGTTTTATGTGTTATATCCTGATATCCATGTTGATATGAAACTGCATGCAGAATGTCTTCTGAAGAGATTATAAATACAGTATATAATTATCAAGTGTTTTTCAGTGTTTCAAACTGTCATCCACCCAATGTCGCCCACTACTGCCATTTTACCAGCGTGTTTACTAAAATAAATAAGGTTTTAATGTGACAATTCTGCAAAGCAATTCCTCTACCTTCTTCAAAGGTTTTCCTAGCACTGTGGTTTCCTTGTCAGACTATTAAAATGTGTACCAGACCTGGGTCAAATGTATCAAGATTTCAGAACAGTAGTAGTATTTGAAAGTACACTGTGAATATATTTGAAAGTGCTGAGCATTTTAAGTGATTAAATACTTATATAAAAACAAATCTGTTTTACATACATTGCAAATACCTATCAGATACATTTCAGTTACTTTCATCTAATTCTTTTCAAATGCATATTGCTTACATATTGCTTACATTTTGAAAGGTTCAAAAATAGTTTCAAATTTCACTTCAAATTAAGTGGATAATATGTTTCATACATAGTAGCTTTCACATTACAAAATGCAATGACTGCAATGCAATGTGCCTTTAAAATCCTGATGATTTTGAAGAGTAATTTGGAAACGCCATCAGGATTTGGATGGTGCCGCAGGACACAGGTCACTGTGCCTGGACCGTGCCTTCTGCAGTACTTGGCCTCGTTGCCACGGCTCTGCAGGAAGTGACACCAGACAAGCTGTGTGTTGTGACTCCTCTCCACCTCTTTGGCTGAGTTGTGGGGATTCAAAGGCAGGTTACTGCATTATCTCCTAAGTGTACCTTTCAAGTTGAGTGTCTCCATGATATAATGTGAATATAAAACAAATAAATGGTTGAATTATTTTGAGTATGTTTCTGTAACTTCAGGTTCTACTGTCATTATGCTGTATGTAATGCAAGAGTGGGGTGATGTTTCACCCAAGTTCACTTCCAAGTTTTTACATGACATGAAAACAGTATTTTCCTCTTTTTGATGTCAGGTTAATAATAAAACTCTAAACCAAAAAGTTTTGATGCTGAGGAAATTTAAAAGCAATTCCTCAGTGAATGGCAAATGAATGCACTGAGGAATTGCTTTTAGGAGTTTAGCATATTGGAGAGCTGATTTTGGAGGCTTATCTCGCTTTGAATGTCTCTGTGATGAATCTTTCACAGTACGAAGTGGTTGTGGCACTCAGGCACACTAAAAAGGACTTGGATCCAGCCCTCCCAGATAGGGATGCTGATTGCAGGATGCTGTACACACACAGTTGACACGGAAATGTATGTGCGTGATCTTCACGTTCATGAGGATCAATACCACTTCTGCATGGGATTCTGATTAGAATACAATCTGAATGGTTCATCTCATTCTCAGCGCCTGCTCTATTCATCCTAATGTGGAAAATTTTAGAGATTTGAAAGTTGAGGGTCAAGTGCCAACATCGCACAGTAATATGTACCTTGCTTCTCTTCATCCAGCTGGGTGTGGCTTGGAGTCTTTCATTTAAACAGTACTGCACAAGCTCAGCTAGTGAAAAATGTCTGAACTCTCAATCACAAACCTGCACTGGTAGCTTCAGGGTAAGATAAATGCAAATATTGTTTGGTGGTGCAACATCACCCCCTTGTGGCCACTAATGTTCTTACCTCTGCTAGCATGGTAGTTCTGCAGGGGAGTATCGCCTACTTGGTTTACTCAATGTTCCATTTTAGTACTGTATGACATCAATCCCACTGGTGGACAATTGATAGACTGCCAAATGGTTGCGACAATTTAGCATTGAGGGCACCTTCACACAATGTTCATGTGAAAGTGATTTGCAATTTTGCGTCCTAGCGTATTTCCAAAATAACCAAAACAGAAAAAAACTAAAAATTCTATATATAAAAATTGCATATTGCATATTTTCTCTGCTTAAAAATTTAAATGTTATATTTAAGCGTATTAAACATCGATCTTAAGAATACTACACAGATGACATTATAAAATATAATCCAGAAAACATGAGAGTGAATTTATTCACATCTTTCAGTCATATTTAAAACAAAATCCCACCAAACAAATCTGTGTCGATGTCCTGCGTGTTGGAAATTAAACGGAAGCTTCTGGCACTACGCATAGGCATACAGAGGCGTTCTGTTTCCATGTAGCATAAAGGGAGGCTGAGATGAGATTCATTAGTAGTGTGCATTATCATGGTTAAGGTCAGAGAGCTCTCTAAAGACCACAGGTTAATGGTCATTGATCTCTAACAAACCGGCTGTGCAGGAATTCACAAAAAGCTGAATCTACCACTTTCTACTGTAAGACACTGAAGGCTACTACAGTGGCAGACCTTCTAGGGAGAGGGTAAATGGCTATGTTGCCATCATGTGCTGTAAGACAATTGGTCCAGAAGGCAGCTGTAAATCCAAAGGCAGCAGCTGGAGATCTCCTAAACAAACTGGTATCTTTAGTTCAGTGTCAACACAAACCCTTCGATGCTGCGTGTAGGAATATTGCATTCTTGGCAAGGTTGCAAGGGAGAGGCCTCTTCTGAAGGCAAGCCACAGAAAGAGGCAACTTTGCCAGACATCATCTGAATGAGAATTGGAAGCATGTGTCATAGTCACACGAAATGAAACTTTGAGCTTTTTGGACATGCTCATTATGTTTGGCATAAAAAGTATATGTTACCTATAGAAAAAAAACGCTTGTCCAATGTGAAATATGGTGGGAGGGGCATCATGTTTTTGGGTTGTTTTACATTTAAGAGTCCCGGTGCCCTTGTTAACAGAGTTCTAAACTCTAACATGTACCAGGACATTTTGGCCAAAAAGATGGTTCCCTCTGCCAAGAAGCTCAAACTTGACTTAAAATATAGCATCACAATGATTCAAAGTATACATCCAGAGGCACAAAGAAGTGGTTAACTCAGCATAAAATAAAATGTTCTGAGAAGCTCTTTGCAATCTCTGGATTTCTATGCAATTGAGCTTTTGTTTTTCAGACTCAAGTAAGCAGTTCAGGAGTGAAAAAACAAATGCCTGATGAATCTAGAGCAATTCTGTCAGGGGTAATGGTGAAAATCCCAATCCTAGTGCCAACACTCCATAAAACACTACAGCAAATGTCCTGTCAATGTAATCCATGCCAGAAGAGGACTTACAAAATATAAATTACAGGTATGTTAATAAATGTGACCCTTGTGCTGTTTTAAAATGAAATTCATTACTTGTGAGTTGCAGTTTTCTCTGTGCAATGGTATTAAGGTGAAAGTATACCCTTTTATCAAATATACATGTATCTGCCAAAATGAAGGATACACCAACATAAAGGGTCTTAGTATGTCAGGCCACCATGAGCCACAAAACAGCTTCAATATATCTCAGCAGTTTCTACAAATGTCTGGAGGGATATAACCTCATACTTCCATGAAAAATTCCATAATTAGGTGTTTTGTTGATGGTGGTGGAAAAAGTTGTCTCAGGCACTGCTCCAGTGGTCAGTTTGGTTGGTGATTTAGCTGGTGACTGAGACAGTCATGGCGTATGGTTTACAATATTTTCATTCTCACCAAACCATTCAATAACCACTCATTCCTTTTGGCAGGGGGCAGTGTCATGCTGAAAGAGACCACTCCCACTAGGACAGAAATGCTTCACCATAAGAAGGTGATTGCTCAGAATGGCTTTGCAGTTATTGGGGTTTACCTTGCCTTGAAATAGGGTTGAGCAGACCCAAATCATGCCACAGGAATGCACCCCACAGCATAACAGAGCCACCAGAGCATGTGGTGCATGCAAAGAGTTTTCCTTTGTACGTACCACACATGCATTTGTCCATTTAGTGAGAACAGGGTGAGGGATGACTCATCTGACCATATGACTTGCTGTTCAGTAGACCACTGCCTGTGTTCTTTGCAACAACTTACTCACAAACATGCATATTTAGGTATAAGGGGTTTATGCACTGTAACCTTACCATAGTATCCTTATCTGTGAAGTTCTCAGTGGTCTGTTCTTGGTGAAACCTGCTCATGCCCTGGAAGGATACTCTCAGGCCCCGTTTACACTTGGTTTTAAAATGCGTCTTGGGCGATCGGATCACAAGTGGACTAAATACAAGTGTAAACGACCACCAAGGCGCATTGTGATCCGATCACTCAAACCACTTGCTGAGGTGGTCTGGGACGCATTTGACCACGTATCTTTTGTAGTGTAAACGCTAATGCGTCCTGATGCGTCCCCGATAAGGAAGTAACAGGAAAATACGTCACCGATGCAGGACGTGGTGGTTGCTTTGGTGACAGCGTGCCAATGCTCGAAAAAATGCTTTTCGAACATTCTCCCTTTTTCGTCTTGTCCTGCTCTCTTTTGCAAGTCGCAAATGACTTTGTCCTGCCAGTCTCAACAGTTGGAATAGTCTGTACATGTATATTAGTTCTAGAAACATTTTTGTTTTCTTAGCTAGCTAGCTGGCGACAGAGACTGACGTAGGCGGGGTGACGTAGGCGGTAACAAAATCTGAACACAAGTGGTCAGCTGGACCCCTTGGAGACGCATGTTAGACACAGGTGTAAACAGCGATGTGTCTCGGCTGTCCACTTGTGATCCGATAGCCCAAGAGGCATTTTAAAACCAAGTGTAAACGGGGCCTTAGTCAAGTGATTCAGAGTTGCTTGACTGTTTTGACTTGCCGCTTGAGCCATTGCTCAGGGATCCTAGGCCAGACATGCGCTTCCAACCAGTTGGCCCTAGTTGATATATTTCCCTCAAGACTTCCACGCCAATATCACCTTAGCTACTGTTCCCTGTGAGACATCAGCAAGTGAAGCAGTCTTCATCACTGAAGCTCCTGCCAAACATGCCCCTACAATCACCCCTCTTTCAAAGTCACTGAAATGTCTTCTTCTAACCACGGTAACCAGAAAAATGAGCAAGTGGCCCTGCTCAGAATTTTATACATGACCCTAAGGATGATGGAATGTTAATTGCTTAATTAACTCAGGAACCACATCTGTGTGGAAGCACTGCTTTCAATACACTTTGTGTCCCTCATTTACTCAAGTGTTTCCTTTATTTTATGGATGTACGTGTGTATACACACATACAAACAAGTAAAAGGAAATGTTACCTTTTTGAAATCTGACATTAAAACAATAAAGAATTCATGCCACGAATCATCGTTATATGTTTGCTGTGGTTTCATAATAATCATGATTATTATGATAAGAAAATCGGTCTTTACCGTTTTAAATCGCTGCAAATAACAACTAAAGCAGCGCAAAAAACATGTAATGACATCAAGAATGCCAGTATTATGTACACTTTCACCACACTAACTGGTCCTGGATAAGAATCAAACATTTTAAACTAAACAGGTGGGGTTAGGTTTGAGGTGGGCAATCCGATCTGATTTGTGTTTTAAATTTAATAGGCAGAAGGAAGCCGGAACTCTTTAAAAGGAGCCGCATGGTCTTGACTTGAACCCATCCGAAATCTTCGGTCGCTTGTGCGCATGCTCTTAGCGGCCTCACTGCATTGTGGGTGACCTACCCGCTCTCCGCCTTGAGCACGCCATTTTCTCTGTTCGCCTAGGGAACAGAGTGTGCTGTCCTCTTTGGTTGTCGGATACATTTCTCGAAAAACCGGTAGATTAAAACCATGGGACGAAAGAAGAAGAAGCAGATGAAGCCGTGGTGCTGGTATCCTTTGTATATATACACAATGCGTTTCGCTAAACAACGGAAACTCTGTTATTCGAAGGTTGAGAATGTGTTTGAAACGGAATGAGTTAGCTAGATTAGCTAGATAGGCAGGGCGCCATTATCGCCCGCTCAATAGACAAAGACGAGGGCAGAAGGTAATACTTTTACGTTAACTAAACGTTCTGCTTACGGACTTAAAACGAATGGTCACGAAAATATGTCTAAAGCTAAACAAATTTAGCCTCAGAAAGTTGCTAATTATGTACAAGTTAGCTAGTTGGCTAGTTAGCGAGCCACGTTGGCCTTGCTTGCACTCTTACGAAATCAGGAAGCAGCTAGCGACAAAAATGCTTACATAATACGGGAAGTGTTTACTTTGATCGGTTTCCGAATGACCAAGGCCATGTTTTGGGGCATGTTTTATGTTAGCTGGCCAGCCGGCTAGCTACTTGAAGCCGGTATGATTGTGATGCATCGAACATTCTTGAACGCATCTTTGGGCTCGTCAGATTGCTTAATCGGCTTATGTTGTGGTTAGTTTTTACTTAGATACTTAGTTTAAAAAACGTTTATTACTCATTGAATCTTTTGTATACGACTCTTCGCTCCGTTTCACGTTGGTTTCATTCGAACAATGGAATCGGAAACTACCTGGCTGCCGTGCGATGTAGTCGATAATGTGTGGTTTCATTGCATATGACCTTAACTAAAAACGCACAGGTACTGCAACAGAGACTTCGACGATGAAAAAATTCTCATCCAGCACCAGAAGGCAAAGCATTTCAAATGTCACATATGCCACAAGAAGTTATACACAGGTCCAGGTTTAGCCATCCACTGTATGCAGGTAATGTGGAGCCATTTTTCTGTGTAGCATGTGTGATGCTTGTCGTTCTGCATTTGCCATGTCTTAGGTAGTTTCATTGGAATGATGACATGCGGCTATATCCATTTTCAGGTGCACAAAGAAACCATAGATGGGGTCCCCAACGCCATACCCGGGAGGACAGACATTGAATTGGAAATCTATGGCATGGAAGGTATCCCAGAGAAGGACATGGAAGAGAGGAGGAGAGTGCTTGAACAGAAAACACAAGGTATGCCATTTGTAACATGTGGGAGGCTGTCGCCCATGGAAACTGGAATGGTTAGAACAATTTATTATGGAATGGACCTCTTGTGTGGACACCTTGGCAAAAAGTATTGGAGAACAACCAGCTGCATTTTGGTTCTCCATTCCCTCCTGTGAGGCTTTCTTAATACAAGATCTGTGGGAATTGATCAGTATTTTTTGTTTTGTTTTGGCAAAGCTGAGAGTCAGAAGAAGAAACAGAACAACCAGGAGGACTCTGACGAGTATGAAGATGACGAAGAGGCGGGCCCTTCTTTCCAGCAGCCGGCCATGCAGCCCCAGACAAGCTTCATCCCCCCTATGACCCAACCTGGGATGCCCCCGGTGCCCGGGGGTCCCGGCATGCCTCCAGGGAGCTTCACAGGTGCGCCAGCCAATAAGAAACCGGTGTGGAAATGCTGTAAACAAGAGAAGCATTGAAGATAAGCGCAACACATGATTAACGCGATGCATAATTAACACAACCTCTCTGTTCTGCTGGCAGGGATGCCTCCCATGATGCCTGGCGTTCCTCCCATGATGCCAGGGATGCCCCCGGTGATGCCAGGCATGCCACCAGGGTTAGTATAAAGGGCGTTTACTGTAGATGATGTCTAAGCTTTACTGTATGTCCCCCACCTGCCTCAGCCCCAAACCAAGCAATAATTGATGGTGGTGTTCTTGTAGCATGATGCCAATGGGTGGGATGATGCCCCCTGGACCAGGAATGCCCCCGATGATGCCAGGCATGCCACCAGGTAAGTAAAGCTTGTTTGGAATATTAGATGGCTGTTGAAAATGTAGTATGAAGGAGCCACTGTAGTTGTACAGAGTTATTTTTCTGAGTATGTGTCATTTGTGTAGTTTGGCTCTTGGGGAACCTTACTTGGTGAATTGAGACTGTGGTGGAAGTGACTGAGTAGTCACTGTTCTGATGTATGTGGTACATTCCTTCCAGGTATGCCCCCTCCAGTGGGACATCGTCCAGGCATGTCTCACATGGCTCAAGCCCCGCCCGTTACTGCGCCTGGCATGCTGAACAGGCCGGCTGTACCCGCGGCGACCGCACCAGCGCCCCAGCCCGCCGTCACCAAGCCGCTGTTCCCCAGTGCAGGACAGGTGCGTGACACGCGTCTCTGTGCTCCCATCCTTCTGGGGGGGGTCTTGTGTGACAGTCCTCCTTACCCAGCTGTTACAGTTCTCACCATTGGCAAAGAGTGGTTTCTCAGGTTTACAAAAAGAATTCCCTTACCGTAGGTTTTTGTCGGACAATTTAGTAGATTTAAAAGGATTCCATGGTTTCATTATTGCAATTTTCTCCCCCTCAGCGCATATAACTGCATGACTAGTAAAGTACTAAAACGATTCAAGCAAAGCATCAGTGCGATACTGCCCCATAAAAGCCACTTGCCCATCATTAAGGGGTTTTCACTCTGCTCTTTCTTTATGCTACAGATGGGGACTCGTGTTCCAAGTACAAGTACATCTTCACCAAGTGCAGACACTCTGTCAGCATCTGCTAAGCCTCTGTTTCCTAGCACGGCACAAGTACGCAGGAGTTTGCACAATTTGTGAAATTAGAACTTCACAAAAACAGATGGCATGCAGACAGTAGATTCGAGCTCATCATGTAATGCTTTCTGGAAATGTGCACAATTAATATCAGTGATTTTTTTTTTTTTGTTTTCCCTTTAATGCAGTTTTTAGTGAAACTTGCTTTGCCTTAACTCAGTACAAAGGATGTGCTTGGTAGTGACTAGGAAGCCCTCTGTGTGACTTGCTGCATGCCAGTGTCTGTTGGTATTAATAGGATTTGTTACAAATCTGTGTCTCACTTACTAAACCAAGCCCCACATACTGTAAGATCATATTTTTTTCTCTTCAGAAACGAACAGTGGGTCCTATATTGCGCAGATTTGTACGGTGCCCAGTCTTTGGCTTTGCTAGGCTTACTTTTTTTTGAAGCGGAGTTTTAGTCTTAAAACTCCTGCAGTTTGCTGATAAGTGGTAAAGCACAGCATGGGGATTTTGACCAGTGTGCCTTTTGCAGTGTATTTTTTTTTTTTTTGGTGATGTGTGATTAGCCGGTCTTGGTTGGCTCATTGTGGATCTCTTCTGTGCAGGCTCAGCAGGCAGTGTCCGGTCCAGTTGGCACAGATTTCAAACCTCTGAGCACACCTGCCACATCTTCAGACCCTCCTAAAGCAACATTCCCAGCTTACACCCAGTCTACTGCCTCGACCACTAACCCCTCCAGTAGCACTGTATCCAAACCCCCCGCTACTGTGACAAGTAAGCCTGCCACCCTCACTACAACGAGTGCAACCAGTAAGTTGATCCACCCTGATGAGGATATCTCACTGGTAAGTTCTCTAATTTTACGTTTTGCCCTTTGACAGTAAGTAATGTATGACCTGACAGTAATGTTGCGGTGTCCGTAATGATCAGCACCTGACACTTAGCGCAGACTTGTGTGTTTCTGCTATCTTGAATATTAATTTACTCTTGTTGACACTTAAGAAGAGCTTCTTGCCAGCACCTGAACCCTCTCTTGTTTTTCTCCTTTCCCTCCCTTGACAGGAGGAAAGACGGGCACAGTTGCCCAGATACCAGCGGAATATTCCCAGGCCGGGACAGGCCCATATGGCCGTCCCGCCGGTGGGCCCAATGGGGGGCATGATGCCCCCTCAGCAGGGTATGCCTCCTCAGCAGCCCGGGATGAGGCATCCCATGCATGGTAGGTACATTTTTTAATGGGGAATTTTACCAGCTGGAGTTCACAAACTTAATGTGTTATTGTTAGTATAGTCTTGTTGTGTCTGCTATTAATTGAATCGTACATGTGGTTTTTTCATTGGAAAATTGTAGCAGAGACTTACTCCTGTCCCTCTTACAGGGCAATATGGCGCTCCGCCTCAGGGAATGCCTGGCTATATGCCAGGAGGAATGCCTCCGTACGGACAGGGGCCTCCGATGGTCCCACCTTTTCAGGGGGGACCCCCCAGGCCGCCCATGGGAATGAGACCTCCCGTAATGTCTCAGGGAGGTCGATACTGAAGCGCAACCGTCATCTCTCAATAGGTTTGGAGATTAAACCTTTTCTCATCTTTTTTTTTTTTTTTTTTAAAGTAGCCAAGCCAATAACAGTAAGTCAAGTGAGGAAGAAAAAAATTGCGACGCACGGGACATTCTCGATTTACATAACGTTCTGTTTAAACGAACACCAACTGTTGTTGCAATTGATACTGTGTGGCTTTTTTTTCTCATGTTCCATTTAGGTTTTTAGAAGTGAAGTTTAGTAAATATGGTTCGTAATGTTTTGAAGGCGCTGGAGTAACATGAACGTACCACGTTTATCAAGGCAAGTTTCTGTAAATACCGTTATTCTACTGAACAGTGAGGCCTTCGCAGCACTCTAGGTGCTGTTGGACTTTGTGTCCCCAGCTTTGCTTGGTGAGGGCTTCAGATAACTATTCCAACCTTTTGTGTCTAGCTTTGTTGCAGGTTTAATCTAAGGCCACAAAAAGTAAATTAAGTCAATGATTTCTGTACTGTTGTAAAGAATGATTGTAATAAAACCTGATGAAAACTTGAGGCTGTTTTTTCATGACCGGGGCAAGGATCTCTTCATTAAGGTTTGTACATGTGCTGGATTTATGGAACTGTGACTGTAAAGACCTGTTCTACTCGGTATGGAGGTTTCTCGTAACAGACCTAAGAGTAGGCCCAGAGGGCAAGAGCAGTGTGCGGGCTGTTGTAGGCTGCTGCTGCCACCTCCTGCAAGAAAGCATTCTCTTTCAAAACAAAGCACATTTTCATCTTTTTTTAGTATTTGTTAGGAGTATTACGCAGAACAATTCCTCATAATGGTAGCACTCAGCCTCAAGATATTGCATTACTCTGGCTGCTGTTTCCGTCCACTGTAATGGCTACCCTGCCATATTGTGAGATCAACTGTGTTGGCAGCAGTAGTATTTACATGTAATTCCAATGACCCTGCCAGCTGTGTACATATGTTTTCTTTTCTCATCTCCCCCATTGTAACTGCAGATTTCATTCCTTTCACATACTAAGAGTGATTTTGGGGAAACCTCCATAAAAGGGTAACCATTATGACTGCCTTGAATGTATACTTGGATTAGATATTATGGTCAGAGTTCTGTAAATGGACCGTTGCTTTCAGAAAGTGGTTTCAGAAGCACATGCGCTGGAATGTGTATGAAATCACCTACCGCTGTTTGACGTTCCAGTACAATTGAATGGATACTTGGTCATCCACATTGAGACATGGTCACCCTGATTGCAGCTGGCTGTGCTGCGATTTGGAATTGGTACCAGAACTTTTACGATACGTTTCAACTCTGGCGGCCCGAAATCAATTTTGAGCCACCTATGGTTAATCCAGTGGTGTGTAGAAGAAGCCTGGTCCATTTTTTTGTTCAATTTCTCATTTATAATTGTCCTTATGATTTATCAGGGTTTGATTTTTGAATTTGGATGTTGCCAATGACCACAATGTTTAGATTTGCACGTGGTAAAATACCTGTATACCTGTTAAATGTTTCATTTAATGTCAAAAGTGCTGTTTTAGAGCTGCTTGTCATTGTCACTATACTTCAGAGAGTTAGTTTAAAACATAGCTTGCATTTACAAGGGGGCACCTATCAAAGAACATTCAAAAAGGCCCCTCAGTCCAAATCGGATGGCTGTAAACCTGCTCAATATTTGAAGGGCCAAGTTGTATATGATTTTGGTTGGCAGGAGAAAATGATTAGCAGTTACGTGCTTTTAAAAAGCCTATGTAAGTAGGAAAACAAATAGGCCACTGAGGTTTAAACTCTGGCACTAAATGTGCTTCTCAGAAGTACCCCAAACCAAATGATCAGCCAAATCTTTGGACACATTTAATTTTTCTCCAGTTTGAGAGAATTTGTAAATTGCATTTTTGGTTGTGTGGTGCTACCACGAGTGGTTCAGCCAAGTAGCTTTGAGCAGCACTATAGGGACGTTAAATGCATGTGTATTGGTGAAGGAGAATTTGGCTGTTCTGCTAAAATGAGGATTTCTCTTCTCCCTGTAGCAATGCCATGGGACTGCCTGAGGCAGAGTCTCAGTGTTGCCCTGTACGGTCTGAGGCAAGTCCGACCTTTCCTTCATTTTATTTATGTCAAGGGCGTTCACAGCTTTGTGGCTGTTGGATTGAACTGTCCCCAAACTTGTAGCAAGTTTGGTGAAGGCCCTTGCTTTCTTGAGTTTAGGAACTTCAACTAACCGGGCTCTCCATTGTTCCAGTTGATAAGAGCCATGCCCAAAATACAAGTTGAAAAAATTTTTTTAATGCTCTGGAGGTTTGTGCAGGTCACCAAGTGTGATCTGTTCTGAAAGGCAGGGCATTTTGTTCACACTTGGGGAAACACTTTAGGAAAATGCATTCCGGAAAAAATGCTTTTGTATAAGTGGTTTGAAAGTGAAAGAACTCTTAGCTGTGGTACATGGAAGTTAACATTTAATCTATCGTAGCTTCCAACTTAAAAGCATAATACTGTCACTTGGAGCACTAGGAATACTGGAAAAGCTGTACATGTCAATGGGTGTAAGGTATGAATTGGTACAAGGTGTGCCCTGAATTATTGCACTTTTCAAATGTGCATACTCTTTCTCTGCATCGTAACCTGTTAGCATATATTTGGAGACACCTTGTGTTTTCCAGTTCACCGCTGAAGCATTACAAACCCTTAAGGGGCCTGGCCTCTGCCTGTAATCCTGCGAAGGAAGTGGTGTGTTCCTGCCCTAAGGGGCTTTCAGTGGGCAATGATTCTAATTATTGGAGCATGCAATTTAGTGTTTAATACTAGTCTCAAATCATACTAATGCATTTGGTACAGTTTATGTTTTACCGAAGTTACCAGAATGTGTTCAGCTCTGAATTTGATACCTGGCTCATTAAAGTTGCATGCTTCCAAGTACAATCTGTGACGGTGGGTGGGGGGAAAACACTCAGACGGTCAATGGATATGCACGGTGAAAGTGAAACGTTTGTAAATTCAGAATGGCTAACTGTTCATAACTCATTAGCTTGCTATTTAAGGCTAGCTGTTCTGTGCCCACCACTTACTGCCATTTGTTTCTGTCAACTGTAGCAGCAACATTTCACCACTTTTCACTTGGCTTTTAACGGGTATTGAAGGAAAAATCCCAGAAACCTGGCATAACAGGTTAGTTTACTATGTAAGTACCTGTTATTTCTTAGATTAGTGTGTGTTCCTTACAGAGCTTGTCCTGTGAGCACCGTAGTTATCTACACCTGCACTGAACCTTTAATATGTTCAAATTATGGATTTTAAATGGTAATAAAGTACTATGCAGTCTTCTGGGGATATTTCTTTTCTTTTCAACTGCCGAGACATGAGGAGTATGAATTGCCTCATTTCCTAGGGTACATGCGCTGTAGGCATAAAGCATATTTTGAATAACAGGAGAGTTGATGTAAGTTGTATTTTTGATGTTGACACTCCCGTGCTGAATAACTGAGGTGTAGCATCAGGCTGAGACGGTCTGGGTTGTGTTCCATTGCCTAACACTCCAGTGCCTGTGATTTAGGAGTGTAGCTCAGAGGAGCAGTGCTGTGAAAACATCCCAGTCTCATGTTAACTCGGTAAGTAACGGCCCACCTGAACGACCATTCTTTATACAAGTGTCATTTGAATCCCCCATTGCAGTTTTATGTACCTTTCATGGTGACCAGTACTTAATACCCAGCAGTAACCCTGTGCTAACACACTGTAGTTCATGCCAAGTTTGTTTTTGACATCATGCATTTTAATATGGATCAAAACTTTTTAAAACAGTAGTATTTGACACTGTTGTTGTCTTTGTTTTAAAAACCAGTACACTTTTTTTTTGCATTAAAAGCAGTGATGAGGCTGTTTTCACAAAGATTCTCTTGTGGTCCATTCTTTCAATGTGATTGATTCATGGTCCAGATAAAACCACATCTGAACAAGGTGCTACTTCAGCTCCCTATCACTGGGTGTATTAATGCACCTTTGTTTGGATTTGTATATCGGAATATTTTTTGACATTACTGTCCTGTTGAGCAAATGGGCCTGTCATTAATTGTTAAAATGGGCCATGGAATAGCAAGTTTTGGTTGCAAGATACTCTTTTTCGATACGTTTTCACTGAAGAGTGTGAGAGCCCATTGATATAGAATAAGGCTTAGGTCTTATGGAAAAACCCATTGACGTAATACAGCACTCTGTAACACACCACCTGTTCACCTGTCACCCTCTCATGTAATCAGTCTAAAGTATGCATCATGACTGTCTACCAGAAATCTGTTGCATGCCTCTCTCTTGAAGTAGTGCTGTTCACTTAACTATTTAATGCAGAGAATTGTTCAAGCCTTTCAGATTATGTTTTGAAGTCATTATGGGTGTTTCAGGTGTTAATATGACATTTATGTTTAATGAATCTCCGTCTCACTGGAAACTATTTTCTGTATGAATAGGACTTGGAGAGGTGTAACTAGGTAGAAATTTCACTAACAGATTGTTTGCTACACATGCGGCATGAAAAGGGACCCCGGAGCAGGAGCAGTGTAGGTTATGCAATGGGTTGTAGTCCTAGGAAACGGGTATCTCAAAGATGTTATGGCAGTTTGATCATTTTTCCTGATCATGAAGAAACCCTCCACATAGTATACCAAACTTTCAAGTGTTCTGGAAGTGAACAAGAAAGGTATTCATCACTTCTCTGAAATCGTCTTTAGCAGGGCACAGAAGCCTAACCTTTTCAAACATTTTATGATATACAGACCCTGATTGTTTTGAGACAAAATGTGACTATTTAAACATTGATTAGTCACAAGACTAATCAGAGAATTAGTCTGAGAATTGGTATATCCAAATCGTCATTGTCATGCTGCAGGACCCCTTCAATGGTGAACGCTGGGAACTGTGATGATCTCTGAAAGCCTAGTGCATTTTGTTTCTTCTGAAGATGAAGTGGTTATTTGTGACATGTACTCACCCATCATTTAATAAAGATTATTTCAATCCTGATGTCCTGTTCTGTTACCCCATCGTGAATGTACACTCCATCAGAGCTCACTTAAGTGTCATAATTTTGCTATGAAGGAAGGAAATTCAGTGTGGTGTAGCACATAGAAATTTCATACTGAGATTTGCTGGATTTGCCAGTCTCTGGTTTATATTGGAGACGTACAGTAGATGCAGAACCTTACATCTGAGCACACATTTGTACATGTGTAAGAGCATTCTATCAGGGCTCAAAGTAAAATGTGACGTATATCTGCAGTCATTGCGGTGTGCCCTGAATCGTAAAACAAATGCTTCCTCAAAACAGGTATTCAAGAATGGTTAAGAGGCAAGATGAGTATTTAAATGGGACTAGATTATTTCTTTGTAGTTGAGGTTGTGCAGTTTCTTTTTTCCATGTTAAAACCTGATTATTTTATGAAGCTCCTGTTTATAAATTGTCATTCAGCCTAAACATATCTATTAGTACCTGGAAAGCGTTTCCCTCCAGAAACTTGGGTTAACAGGAAATCCAAATTAATCTGCGGGGAGCAAGTTTTGTTTGCTGCTAAATCTAGGTAGACAACTGCATCCAGTTTTTTCACAGTATGATCAGGTAACTACATTGCAACTAATTTTTAAGTATCCAGATACTTAGACCTATTGACAAATGTACAATCAATTTAAATGTTCCCCCAACATTTAAGAGTTGGTACCAGGTAAACCACTGCCTGCTCTGTGAGGTAGTTGGTGTGTAGTTGGTGAATATGGTGTAGGGCAGTGTTTCTCTCCTACTCCTGGAGGCCCACTGTCCTGCATATCTTCTATCTATCTTTGCTGCTTGATTAAATCAGATGTGCTCAGCTAATCGAAAGTGCCACTGATGAGTTCAGTGAGGTAGGTAGAGCAGGGATAGATAGAAAATATGCAGGACAGTGGGCCTCCAGGAGCAGGCTTGAGAAACATTGGTGTAGGGTTTAGTCATTGTTAGGATACTATGGTTGTACCCCTAAATAATCTACTTAACCTATATCATTTCAATTTATAGGTTTCATGTTTTATATCCTTTTAAATGTGAATGTTTTCTGTTTCCCATAGGTTTTGATATGTGAAATCTCAATTGAACACTTTAACTATTTGGAGACAACATCGTCATCAACATTTAACCAAGGAAAAAATCATAACCCAATATATGCTTCCTACACAAGCATAATTTCTTTCAAATGAGAAGTCATAAAGATGTAAAGATAAAACCTTGGGTCACGCTCCATCTTTCAGTGATGTGAAGCAGTTTAAAAAAAGTCCCCTGTACAAATTATCATGTGACAATCTCAAACCCAGATTGACTTCCAAATAAGTGCATCACAAAGCTAAGAGTAGTTATCGAGAAGTATTACAAGAGGTCATTAATATACTGAGGTAAGTGCTAAACAAGTGTAGAGTGCATTTTTAAATAGAAAATAGGGGCAGATACACAGACAGAAAGGTAGACTAGAGATAGAGCTTGAAGCGTGTCTCCGCTTGGGGGCAGCCTATAAACCGCCAGTATCGTGGAAGCCACAAAGCCACAACTAACCAGTTCCTTTTAGTGGAACATAATTCAGTACAATTTTCTTTGTCAGTATTTATAAAATAATTTTACATTTGCAGTTCTGTTGTGTTCTGTTGTACTGGAAGTCGCTCTGGATAATGCATATAATGTGATCTTACTCGTCTGCGTGAAAGCACTTCCTCAGTTGGTCCAGGGTTTTGAGGTGGGGTTTGCTTAAGAGCAGTCCTTCAAGACTGAGTCAGTCACCAGAACTCCTCACAACGCAGCTCTCACAGCTGCCTATTGGTGGTATAACTATCAGTTGTATTGATACTTGTATTTCAGTTGTAACTGTCATTTTCATCAGTACTTTTAAACACCTCTGGGTTTTCTGTGCTAAGGATACTGCAAACATTCATTAAAGAAATATTAGCTTCAAGAATAAAGTCATGAAGATGCTTCGTTTTGCTCTATGGATGTTTCTTGTCATGCCTATAATATTTGGTAAGTTAACATTTTTTTCCCCCCATTTGGAATGGGTACATCTGGGTTGAAATCATTTTGTTGACCCACATCTGACCCGTCACAAAACGGTTCCACTGTGGTCGCGTTACTGTTCCTGTCAAATATAGTGTAAATGGGAAACACTTTCAGATGGTCAGTTTTGAGAAGCGTTTCAGCATTGTGTCTTTGATCTGTGGATCCTTTATGTCAGTTTCTCCTTGCAATTTTAAAAAGTAAATATTCTCATAATTATACAGTCCAAAAAATCTGAAAATCGACTAGAAATAATGGCACCTGGTGGTTTCATTCACATGAAGTCTCTGAAGACCATACTGAAGCATATATTTGCCAGATCAATGAAGTCTTCCTTTTCCCCAGTATTTCGGTTTTTGTATAGCACCTAAATTAGATTTCCTTATGAGTCATACTTAAGTTCTTCACATGATTGGAAGAAGATTGTGAATTCATGTAAATAATGTTTAAGAAGTGTACTGGCAAGACAATTTGTTGTGAAATTATTCTTGGGAACACTAATAGTGGCTTAGAATCAACACTTGATTTTTGGGTCTACAGTATTATGTTATCAATAATATTGTTTGGATATGTTCATTCCATCACTACCAAATGTACTGTCAGCAATATTTATAGTGTCTGTAGACATTACTTTTGTACTTCAATTTATAGGGGTCTGAACAAACAATATACTTTTAGATCCCAGTAAAGACTTTGTGCTTGTAAGAGTTGCTCCTTCATAGTGAAATTGAACCTGCTCTCCACAGTTCTGTTGTATCAATGAGCCAATACCTATGAATGGGAGTGTCTGATATTTTCCCATGCTGCCTGTGTCTTATCGAAATAAATTCCTGAAAATAATGAAAAGGTGCGTCAAAGACAGCCAGATTCCTCATGCTGAATATTTACGATCTGAATATGCAAGGTACTCGTGAACTCTAAACTGTGAGTTTATGATCTGGACTGTCTGCTGTGCCACTGAAGTTTAGAAACCGTCTGCCTTTACGTTTCACTCCCCGCGTTACAATATTCACATCTCGGTAAGGATTATATACACACTTTAAACTAGAAATTAAGTGCCATGGGTCAATCATGTAGACTTTTTTTGGTTACCCAGGATTGTTATGTCCTCAGTTTGCCCTATTTCTATTTGAATTGTAGAAAGAAAGGCAAAGGATAGCAAATTAAAATCTATTCTATTCTAATCGTCACCCTGGCAAAAACAGCTGGTTGCAATTAAAGACATAGCTATGTCAAATTTTTAAAAGCATTTTTTGCCAGAGTATAGGTGCTTTAAAAATGTCAGCTCCAACAAATGAGATTCTGCCTGGATTAAAACAGTTAAAAAAAAAAAAACTACAGGAGCTCCACATTACTATGGGATTGGGGGGGAAAAAAAAATCTATCCCTTTGACTGACCCCAACCTTCGTACCTCCAGCGTCCGAGGACGTTCTCTATTTCAGGCGGCAGGAGGGGGAGTCTGTAGATCTCCCTTGTGAGCAGGGGGAGAAGGGCACCCCTCCGATCGGCCTCTACCTGAAACGCACAGGCTTGGGGCCAGAGAAGGAAGTGATGTTCTTCTCGGATCGGCCACAAGTGATGGACCCAGCAGACGAGGACCGCATTCACGTCCACGGAAGCCTGAGCGCAAATCTGCTCAACGTGACCATTTCACAGCTGCAGCGCAAGGACACGGCACTGTACTACTGCCAGTTTGTCTATAATGGGCATCCCAAAGACGAGTTTATGGCGGGCAAGAAGTCGTTCTTTCTCTTTGTTGAAGTAGAAGGTAAGGTGGGGGGGGTGAGTGATAATGACAAAAACTGAAGTATTACTAGAGTGCACTTTGTTACTTGTTCATGAAACACTGGGCTCTGTAGGAGAAAAGTGCTCTTCACAGTTTTGAGTTTTTGCTCCTAGGCGCAACAGAGCCAAGCAAGCCTTGTTTTTTAATACCTGTTATTATATATATATATATATATATATATATATATATATATATGTATATATATATATATATATATATACACTGGGGTCCAAAATTATTGGGACACTCACTTTTTTTCTGAAAACCCACAATATTTTTGCTGCATATTCCATCAGACATTGGGAAAGTCATATTTATGTCAATTTCAGCTTCATCTTCTGTGACCATGTTACAACCTTGTTAGGTTTATATAGGCTTCAGCATGAGTGTTCAATTAGGGGGCAGGGCAACATTCAGTCAGGCCTAATTGAAGTGATGGTCATTTTTGTTCACTTGTCTGCACTCAATAAGTATGTGGGTACCTTTTAAAATTAAGTTAATGTCATGGAATTGTCAGTTTATTTGGCAGAATTAATGTCATACATATTATTAAATGTTGGAAATAAGGGTAGTCATCAGGCAATCGTGTGCCAACCACATAAAGAGATGTTTTAAAAATGGTAATAGTTGCCAAAACATGTAACTGTTTTCGCCACACCATAAATTAGGTTCGAGTGATAAAACTAATAGCTACATGGACACATCCACACTTACCACAAAATGCCCAGGTGTCCCAATAATTTTGGACCCTAGTGTGTGTGTGTGTATATATATACACACACACACAGTATATGGACAAAAGTATTTGGCCACACCTGTTTTTCAGGGTTTGGGCTAGGCCCCTTATCTCCAGTGAAGGACAATCGTAATGCTTCAGCATACCAAGACATTTTGGACAATGCTATGCTTCCAACTTTGTGGCAACAGTTTGGGGAAGGCCCTTTTCTATTCCAACATGACTGTGCCCCAGTGCACAAAGCAAGAACTATAAAGACATGGTTTGATGAGTTCGGTGTGGAAGAACTTGACTGGCCCGCACAGAGCCCTGACCTCAACCCCATCGAGCACCTTTGGGATGAACTGGAACGGAGATTGCAAGCCAGGCCTTCTCGTCCAACATCAGTGCCTGACCTCATAAATGCTCTATAGAATGAATGGGCATAAATTCCCACAGAAACACTCCAAAATCTTGTGGAAAGCCTTCCAAGAAGAGTGGAAGCTGTTATAGCTGCAAAAGGGGGACCAACTCCATATTAAAGTATATGTATTTGAATACAATGTCATTACAATGTAATGGTCAGGCGTCCGAATACTTTTGTCCATATAGTGTATATATATACATATATATCTATAATTTATGTATGAGGATTATGTTATGATTATGTATAGATCATGTTTTCCATTTTCCCTTTTGTTATTCACACACATGAACATAGGCAAAGGGAAGGGACTTAAATGGGAAGGGACTTGATTTGGTGACTTTCCATCAAATTTAACTTGTAAGAGTATAAGTAAGCCCCCTTTGTAACATTAACTGATGGAGATAAGTGTTTAAAAATAATTCTTCAAAATCCTGTGTTCAGTCATAATTTCCACTTCTACCTAGTACAGTTGGGCAGGACCTAAGTTCAAGGCAGATGGATCTCCTGAGTGGCTCAGCTGGTAAGGCTGAGTCCTACAGTTCGGGTTCAACCCCAGATGTGCCATCAGTTTATAATGACCAGGAGCCCACAGTGTGAGAGCAAATTCACTATTCCACTGGGATAGGGATGGATAGTTTGGCCAGACTTTTCCAATGCAGTGCACTCAGACACACCGCGAGTCATTAGGCACCTGTGAATTGCTTATCTGGTCAGTGGAGTAGTGGTTATCTTGCAAATGGCACCCACTTCACTGCAAAAAATAACCAAGTGTCAGAGAATCGCATTCATCTCACCTCGGCTCTTCTGCACAAACAAAGAAGCAAAAAGCAGGGTTGCACATAAGTGTTCAAGACAGACATTTTTGAAATGGCAAATGAAGGTATAGCACATTTGCACTACACACACTCTTTAGTGCTTCCTCTAACTCAAACATCACAAGGAGTCACAGCTGTTTTCTGAGTGAAACTATTACGAGTCAGGCAGTGGTCCGTAAATATCGGACGGCAGAAATTCACAAGGGAAATTCAGGGCATGTTGGTCAGGAGTGCACTTCCTCAAACTCTGGCTTGGGAAATTTCCAGAATGACCGATTGGAAATCAGAGGAGTTCAACAGCTACATTTCCAATACCCACTCTCTGCCTAAATTATGAAACGCATGATCAGTTGACGTTTTGTTTCTCTCTAGTCTCTGGAAATCCTTGAGATGCTAAAAGAACACAATTCTATTTATGATGAAGACTTAGATGCTGGAAAAGTGAAAAAGATGACCTGCTTCAAATGCTTTGCAATCACACCTACATACTGTGGTCATCAAAAAAAACAGTTCCTACTATGTAATATATAACTAACTTGCAGGTCTGTTTTTTCACACAGGTATCTGAGTGCTTGTATATCCCTCAGTCAGTGAATCATGTATGTGATGTGGCTTTTTTTTGCCACAGGTATCCATTGCAGTTGTTCCAGCTACCCCCCTCTGTTGTACGCCATCTCTGCAGCTGTGGGCCTGCTCCTTCTCATTCTCATCTGCTTGGGTGCGACACAGTGTGTGAGTACAACCAGCCAAACCACTGCACTGATCACCATTCAGTCACCATTACACAACAGAATTCTGAGGCACACGGTCTCCCACGGAACAGCTGTTCAAAATCACACCCTCAAGCAAACACCGACGTCGGCAATAGCTGGGCATAAGTTTGAGCACCTCAAAATGCTTGGATGAAAGGCTGGTTGGTTGTAAGCATCTCACATTTGACAAGATGGGTTAGCATTTAACAAGAGCCCATGACCATTGCCACATTTCACAAAAAAAAAAAAAAATTTCAAATGTACAAAAAATGACAAATGCAAACTACTTTTTTGTAACCTTGCAACCTCATTTGCATATTTCCATTCTTGGTCTCAGTGCAAGTCATGCAAACAAAGAAAACCGCAAACCCTGGTTCCTATATATGAGGAAATGGCAGGGGTTCAGCCGGCTAACGGAAAAGCCCCCCGCAGCCACCTGGAGACCCTGCATCAGGAGGAAACAGACCACTCCATGTACGCCTCTATGAATGACAACCCACAAATCAAGCAGAGGCAGGAAAACCACTACGTGAGCCCCAGAGGGACGCGGCTCCCTCTGCAGTCCAGCGCCACGTCGGGGGAAGAGAAGTGAGCGGGACGCCGCCTTCGCATGCCCCAGCCTCCTTTTGGAAGTGCATGGCTGCCTGCAGAACACGTTCCCTCCAGAGCGCAGAACCAAAGACCCGGCTGTCACTGTCCATGTTGCAGGATTGCCGACTGTGCCGGCACAGCAAAACCATGAACCCAGAGACACACCCTAGACTGAGAGACCTTATCAGAGAGCGTCAGCCTGCGGACTGGTGTCCGTTTTTTCACCATCCACCTCCTGTTTGTCAAGAAATGGGAAGCAAAGACGCGCTAGCATCTGCTGGGAGCTGCGGTGACAACTTTCATAAGCCCCGCAGGCCCTTAGAGGAGCAAGTGTTCAGAGTTCAGATCCCACCTGCTTTGCCTGAAGTGTTCAAGAGGTTAAAAAAAAGGATTCAGAATGCAGAAAGCTATTTTGTTACCTCATAGCTTTTTTAAGTGACTTGCTTTTACAGCAAAAATGCTCAAAAATGTATCTGAAATAAAACTCTAATAGGAAACACTGACTGGAACTGAAACTCTGTTCTGAACATACTTTCATCTTAAATCTCAGTATAGACCCCCTCATTTGACTACACCCACACAAAACACTGATAGCCTTCACACACTGTACCACATTAAACCATCAAATATCGAAAGCTGTATCTATATAACCGAAAGAAATAATTAATGAAAGATGGAAACTTGCACTTCTGAAACTATGAAATGTCATTACTATATATGGAACTGATGGAAAGGAAGACACTTCAAGTTAGAAGTGAATCACCAGTTGGTAATCACTCCTCATGACCATTAGCCCTGTCATTAGCAGGGAATGGCTGGCAAGTCCACTGGTATGGGACTCCCAGGGTATTTCCTGCTCAGTAGGATATTGTATTGTACGGGTATTGTTAATTCCTTAGAAAATATGATCAACTTCCTCTTCAGACATGTTTCATGTGCTGACGTTTGCCATTCCGACTCCATGAGAGGGAGGAGAGCCGTTCTGGTGCTTTCCTTAAGCGTGTAATGCAGAGGAAGGAAGAATTCATGTGGTCTATCAGTTTCCCCAAAGCATGAAAGAGCACAGCTTTTTTTTTTTTTTTTGGGATGTTTTAGAAATTACAGAGATGAATATGTGTACTGTTGGGAAGAGCAGATCCACTAAGTGTCGTGCAAGACCTTTTGCCCTCTAAGAAAGATGTGCCAGTCTGGCCATCTTTCCAACACGTAAAACAGCAGAGTGGAGGCAGAAAATCTAACCCTAAACACTGGACAGCACATAAAGAAGCGAGGAAAAAGGTGCAATTCCAGGACCAAAACATAAATCCTCAACAGAAATACAAACCAGAAGTCATTACAAACATTCAAAACACTTTTCCACAGCCAAGAAAAAACTGTCATTTATTAATATTTTGAAAGAAGCTCCATAGTTCATGAAAACATTTTTTTTTCGGTGCATGTCATTAACAATCACATTCTATGAGAAGAGAGAGAGAGAAAAAACAAAAGCCACCGACTTTTTTTTCTTTGAATCTCAGTACAGACATTTTCCTTAATATTTCAAAACAAAAGGCAAAAAGCTCAAACCTACTGCCACCCCACACTCCTTCCTACTGAAATAAAAGAACAGACACACTTGAAAATAATGGGCTTTCATGAAAAGCCACAGTGCTTTAGCAGAGTGAAGAAAGCTCATTGGTTTAGGAATACACAGCATGACGATGTAATGCAATATTCGTCTGAACTGGGGAGGAGGGGGGGGGGGGGGGGGGGGGGGAGGACAACATGGCATCTGATCACTACAAAAACACACCCCTACAGAATGAACCCTGAACCCCAGGGAGAGAGATGAGCCATGAAGCAGGCTTTGACAACACCTCCCACTTGTGCATAGATCACGATCCTTTAAAACCAGCTTTTTTTTTTTTTTTCCTAATTTGTAGCAGAAAACACATTTTTCATAAATCTTTTTTTTTTTCATTTAATACCTGCCACAACAATGGAGAAAATGACAGACAGTGAAGAGGAAAGAAAAGGTAATGCACAATTCTCCTGAATCTTACAGGAAGGGACCTCATTAAGAAAATACGATAGAGTTTAAAACATACAGCAGCTGTATGTTATTTCACTGTCATAACAATCAAAACCATTGATCATTTTGTTTAAAATGTAAAGCAATTTCAATATATAGATTTATACATAAAGCACTCCATTTTTTAAAGTTCATTTCGAGTCCATTATTTGGTAAATATGTAACTGCTACGGATTTAGAAACAAAGGTCATTTTCTTCTTCGTAAATCCATAACCTTCAGTGCTTGGAGTTGTTTTTTCATTAACCTTTTTCTCTCATAAAATGTACATTTAAATGGCGTGGAGTCGCTGCTCTGGAATCCTGGCTTTCCTGAGACATTATCCACTTTTTTGTGTGTGCAAGATAGTGAGCAAATTATGTCTTCTTTTACAAATTAAAACAAAACTGAAACTCAAAATTGAAAGATACAGGCTTAGAAAGTTCATAAAATCAATATCAACAAAATAAAAATTAAATGTGAAATACAACGCAACACTGATCAATCCCAGAGTTCTGAAAGTAGCATAAATCTTCATTCTGTAAAGTTTTTTTTAATTCATTTGATGGAAGAGAATTCATCCTTTGCTTTTTCCAACATTCCCATAAGTAAATTCCTTTTCCTTGAACTTCAGAATAATGAAACGTTTGTAAACGACAGGTGGCCTTACTAAAAAAAAAAACAAAAAAAAAACAAACAAAAAACGAAAAACAGAAAAAAGGTAGGCACCTCTGATGAGTCTCGTAACAAACTCACCTCCTGACATCTCATTCAGTGTCTCCATGGTTCGAACATGGAGAGTTCTAGTCCATCTACATCAATCTATGGCCACAGTTCTTTGATTTTTTTTTTCTTCTTTTTTTCTTTTTAATTTTTTTTTTTAAACATTTTTATACTTTTTTTTTTACATGTTTATAATTGAAAGAAAAATGGTGCAATACTCATAATTATAATCCGTTTGGATTACTCCACAATAAAAGCCACTATAAGGTAGATAAACATCTTACAGACCAAAAAAACGTTATTTTCTCATGAAGTCCTTGAGTAAACATTAACACGTGAATTGTCACAATCTCCCCTCAGTACGATGAGCTGAGAGAGGGGCAGTAGACACTCAGTGCAACGTTAGAAACTAACAATATTTATCATAATAGATTTTTTTGACAAGCAAGAACAAAAAAAAAAAACACATATTGAACATAAAGAAATGGACATATCGTAAGCACACAGTGACTGTTTGCACACACACATACACACAACTTTGTGCAAACACTTTCATACAACAAATGAAAATTTTTGCATTTTTTCTTTCCAATCTTTCTGCTTTTTAAACTATCGTTTTTAACTTTGAATTGGTGTTGTCAAAAAGCTCGGAAGTGTACGAGTCAGACAAAATAATTACAAAAAGTGTTCACATTACATTATTGGCGCTTCTCGATTCAAGTATATATTTTTTTGTTTGTTTGTTTTTGTTTTGATATGTTTATGATCTCTTCTGGGAAATGTATGTTTTGTAGAGAAAAGTGTGAGGTTGGGGCTGGGGGGACAGAGAGGAGGACCTAATGATAAGTTGTGAGAAAATGTATGCTTCCAAACACACATGTATGTATATGAAATCACCACGTGCATATTCTACCAAGGCCCTTACAAGGAGATTTTTTTTTCCCCACTTGATTTTCCAAGTGTCTGCATATCCTCACCCGGCCCTTGCCCCTTGTACGTGATTGAGGGGGGGGGGAGGGAAGTACACATAGTTTCTCTCCAGTTGCATTAAAACCCAGACTTGTGAAGGGAACGTTTCAGAACTTGGAATCCTCGACATCGGTGCTGTGCTACCGGACACCGCTAGAGTGGAGCAGCTGAGAACGCCTCTTGGGCTGGTATAGCGGCTGGAATACTTAGAACGCTTTGGAACTGCGACCAACAGGACATTCTCAAGTACCATGTGGCCACAGGCTGAGCTTGGAGCAAGGCAGTTTTAAGAAACAGGCAATGGTGATTTTTGCTAGTGTCACTCAGGATACAAGCTCCGGAAGATCGCCTTTCCCCCTTAAGACTCTGTACCAATTGAAACATGTCCCCCCTCTGCCCCCCTCCCCTCTCCCCCCCCCCCCCGTCAGGAGAGGAAAGTCTGCTGATACAGTGGGCCCACACAGAGCTGGGTCTGTGGAAATGTACAGTTCTGCGAATCCGCTTTGAGCGGGAGGAAATTAATACGATCAATACAGCATTCCCTAAAGGCATCCTGGTCTGCCGTCTCCTTCCTGGAGGACAAAAAAAACATGCCGTTTGGGGAAGAAAAAGGCCTGGAGACCAGAAAAGTTTCAGCTAGAAGTGCGGAGCTGAAACACATACATTATAGATATTTAATTTTATTTTCTGTCAAACTTCAAAAATGACACTAAAATGTTTTTTTTTTTTTTTTGGTATAAAAAATATGTACCCGGGATAACCCATTTACAGTGCACCTAACCTTACTGGAATCCCCGTTTAGTTAATGTTATTTTTTTTTTTCCTTGAAGGGGTCTTCCCTATGAAAGCAAGATTATCTCAATTATTAGGATGAGGTGTTACCCGTCTGACCGAGATCCCTCCTGCTCTCCCCTCACCCCATCACCCACAGTGTCAATCAAAGTGCCGAGGAACTGGAAATAAAAGTGCTCTGCAGCAAAGAGGAGGAAACTCAATGGAATATGGGAGCTGCAGCCTCACCGAGCAAACCACTTCATAAAGAAAAAAAACAGCTCAAAAAAAAAGGAGTTTTCATCGTGTTGGCACGCGGGACTCGAGGGAATGCGAGGGTGGCCATCTTGGACCTGCCCCTCTCACTACCGCTAAACCTCTGAAACCCAAAGTGTTTCATCTGCCAGAGGACAAGGTGAGCGAGAGGGAGTTGTGAGAGGAAATATGTTTTCCAGACAATCTCTTACATGGAATCAAGTCTGCCTTCCAACGTCAGCGTAAAAAACACAGCAGGGCCCCCTTGCCTGCACTCTGCGGGGGTCACCTTTTGGGGAAAAGGACACATCAGGCCCCCCCCCCCCCCCCCCCCCCAAAATGCTGCCCTCCTGCCCCTCTGACATAGCCTAGCTCTGTGTAATCTGCTTCACCAGTGCCGACCCCCAGCGTGTCCTTAGTGTACTCTTCTAGAAAGTTCTACAACTCCACGCACAAGAACGCAAAAAATAGGAAGCTGCATTAACCACATTTTTTTCGAACAGAAATGTTTGTTTCTTTAACCCTGCCCTGAGATCAAGCTGATGTAAGATACATTGTTCAGAAAAGTAAACAGTGAAGACCCCACCTGTGTAACACCTGATTGAACGTGTATACATACATACACACATGTATTTATGACAGTTTCGTGGTCTACCCCAGTTTTTCAGAAGGTCGTGTGTAAGAGCTGGAGGGTACTGGGGCGTGTCCCACACTCAGGGGTGGGGTGGGGTGGGGGAAGCTGCCTCCTGAATGCGGATTGGCACTTCTTCACAGGGGGCGGCGCTGATCACACACCTCAACGTCATTGCATAGGAACAGAGCTCTGAGTCTGTTCTGTTTTTTTTTTTTTTTTTTTTTTCCTTTGTGTGGGTTTTCTTAGAAAAGCGCGTCAGACCAATAACCCGCTGTGTTTTTTGGGCTCTGTGCCTTTCCTCGTAAAGCACCGGGTGAAGCAGGCCAGAGGGGGATCTGGCAGGACCAGGCTACGCACTGTGTTTGAGGAGGGCTTGCAGCGGTGGGAGAGGCAGGAGGGGACAGCACATTAAGCAGGCGGAGCAGCTGGGGGATGGGGATGGGGGTCCGGGGCGGGGGGGTTACGCCCACTGATCTGAGGGCGCCTACGCCTCACCCCGCCTACACACCTCAAGGTACCACCAGGACTTACTACAAAAACACTGTTTTAACACAAAAGCATGATCACAAACAATACAGGGGTAACCAAAGGACACAGACATCTGTAGTATCAATCATCACCGTTTGCACCCTACACACAGGCTGTGCTCACTGAGGCACCTCTTACCAAAGTGTTTCTGCGTCAGAGCAGTGAAGGGCTGGTAAGCAGCTACCTTTGAAGACCACTGCATGGAGATTAAAAAAAAAAAACCGCGGGGAAAAAAAAAAAAACGACAAAACAAAAACCAAAAAAAAAAAAAAACAACCACGAACACAACGACAAAATAAGATAAAAACCCAACACTGGTGATTCCAGAAAAAAAAACGTGACTGTCTCAACTTCCAGCTAAAGTGATCTTTGAGTGAGGGAAGGGCAGAAGCTGAGAGCAGGCCGAGCGCTGGCGCAGTAGTACTGATTGGCCAGTCCTGACCGAGCTGCTCCAATCCGGGCTCAGGGTCCAGTCGGGCTCGGCGCCGGCTGCCCGGGGGAGGGGGGGGAAGCACTGCTGCAGAATGGGACGGCACTGCACGCCACAGTCTCCACAGCAGATAGGCACTCAATGGCCAAACTATCATACAGGGTTGGCGGGGCCTTTCCGACGGGGCCCCCTGCAGGATCCGTGTAACATTGCATGTCTAGCGTCTCCAGACAAGAAGGCTAAACATTTTGGAGTAACAGTGATATTTACTTTGATATTATCCCAAAAGCAGACGCTTCGGCTTTTGCCAGATAAGTCTTTTTTTCCCTTCATTCTGCTACCATTTTCAAGTTCCGTTCCGGTCCCTGGGCCACGGAGGGACACCACAAAATGGGGGAAAAAAAAAGTGTTTGTTTTTTTTTTGTCTTTTTTTTTTTTTTTTCTTTTTTTCAAATACAGATACAGTACAAAAGAACAAGGAGATGCCATTGAGAGATTTTTTTTTTTCCTTTAGTCTTTGCTTTTTTTCAGTTTTCAATGTTGCGTCTCCATTTTCTGGATTTGTTGGCGTTGCAGTTTGAGCTTTTCACTCTTGTTAAGTGCTATAATAAACCACCCCTTTTAAAAACAGTTTTTTTTTTCGTACATTTGTACCAAATGCAAGGAACACCCTTTATCTACTGCATTATAAGAAACACCTCTTATTTGGTATTGTGCCAGGTCTCCTGCCCACTTCTCCCCCCCGCCCCCGGTACAGTCCCTGTTGAGCGTGGCTGTGGAGTGGACTGAGGAAGTGCATTCAGCCTGTAGATTTGAGTCCATGTAGTTTCAGACTGAAGCCTGACTGTTTGCATCCATTCCACTTTTGCACTGGATTCACTCAACAGTTTGGGTGGTGGGGGGTGGTGGGGGGGGGGTGTGGGAGGCAGGAGGGTAAGGGTTTCTGCAGTTCAAAAGTTGGTGAAACACACAAACGAACGAAACGAAAAGTGACCAGCTTCTGTTGAGAGTAACGGTGGACGGAAGAGTCTGTGGCATATATTGCACAACACATCACTTGAAGGTGAAGGTTTTTTTTTTTTCCAGAAACTGGTGGACTACATGAGGCTGAGGACTTGATTGAAGAAATCAAATGAAATCAGAACAGCAAGTAATCCTTAAACAAGATGTGGTATGGTTCAAGAAGTGTTTCTTACAGTTCCGTAGAACAGTGGTATATGGATTCACTGACAGACGTACAAATAAGCGCCTATACGAACATACACACGCATACACACACACGCAGGCACACGCACCCTCAGCCAGATTAACATGTTTTGAATAATATTCTCTCAGCTTATGTTGCAATAGATATAAAAACAGCCTGAATATACGAAACAAACAGCAGTGTAAATCCCTTTAAGTAAAAAAAAAAAAAAAAACTACAGTAAGAGCTGGATGCCGTGGTGACAGACGTCTTACTGTAGTGTAACGTTGTTCACACTGGTTTCCGTTCCATTTGCTGGCTCAGAAATGGGACTGTGCAATTTTCCATCAATTTCTTCAGTATGTAAAAAGCATGAGAAGGACCTGGGCTGGAGAGCGGTTAAGGCTAATATTAGTGCTGAGAAAGAAACAAACCAACATAAAAGTACTTGAACCATTCCCTAGGCCAGGAGCTTGCTCGGAATGATGCCGTTTTGAGAGGAGCTGTGAGGAGACTCTGTTAGGGAGGGGGGTCATGAGGTGTCTGGGGCCAAGGGGTTAAAATGGCAGCTTCTTATTTCACTTCTTCTAAAAACACTTCACGATGAATGTCAGTTCCTTATAAAAAAAAAAAAAAAAAAAAAAAAAAAGCATCACTACACGGTTGTCTCTCCTTTGTAGTGGTTTTGTTTCACTTCTACAAAGCCGAAACTGACTTCAACACTTGAACCCAACCCTTCGAAAAACGGAAAAATGCTTTTTTAAAAAAAAAAAAAAAAAGAGAGAAGGGGAGGGTCAGCAGCCGCTGACAGCTGGTTCACAGTTCAGATTGATACTGATTATCGTCACATGATTTGCTTGGTTTTTGCTCCTTCTCGCGCTCGTTTCAGCCGCGAATCTGTTCTTCTACATGGACTCTCCGCTCAGCAGGTCCCCAGGAAGCAGCGTGTTGATTGGGGTGGGGCTCCCGATGACCCTGGCGTCCTCTCCGCTGGGGGGTCCCCACAGGCTGGAGTACTGCTGGACCCCTCCCCACAGCAGGTCGCTGCCGGCCTTGGCGGCCCCCAGCCCGCTGCTGTTCCAGTGGCCCATGGCGTGCGACGCCCCCGTCCCCCCCAGCCGCGTCTGATTGGTGCCTGGGTTGGCCTGCCAGCTGGTGGTGGGCGTCAGGGACTGACCTTGTGCAAAGAATCGGTTCACTTCCTCCTCCCCGGCAAACTCTGCCAGGATGGTGGTGTTTCCCAGAACACACCTGTGGAAGGACAGAGGAGAGGAGGTCTGAGGCAGGGTCCTATCACTCATCTGCCCGCATTCACACCCATGCGAGGTCAGGCTGACTGACACAAAGCTCACACTTCCGGCGACCCTGATGGTCCCAAACCCTACGTCAAACTCTGTCTGCGATCTGCCTCCGACACGTCACACTTCCTCTTACTGGAGCAGACGGGGCAACGGCCAGATAAACGGACGCCAGGACGTACATGTGCAGGGACTTCTGGGCTTTGGCCGCCTCTTCCTTGGAGCTGTAGCGGACGACAGCGTTCCCCTGGGTCAGGTTGAGGTGGAATGTAATGAGGGGGCCGTGCTGCATGCACAGCGTCCGCAGAGTCGAGCCGTCGATCTGCAACACAAGGAGAGCAACCACACCATTACGCTGGCAGGCCTTCCCTCTGCACTTCTCTATACTCAATACTCAGTCTTTCTAAAGTCTATACTCGAGGCTCAATCTTTTCACACTTGCTCACTTTGCAGGTCTACAGTCAATGGTCCTTCTACAGTAGCTCATCCTGCAGGCGTACACAGTCAGTCTGCAGGTATGTACTGCAGTGGCAGAGGGGTATGACAGAGCGTACCTGGGGGGTGAGGTTCCTTAGGACTAGCCAGCTGGTGGTCCTGGTGGAGCTGTCTGTGCTCCATGTGGTGCCAGCTAAGAGAAAAGCACAGAGATGCAGAAAAGAGGAAGAGACAGAGAGAGAAAAAAGGACAGAAAAGGGAAGACAGAAGACACAAAATGGAAGACACAGGGTGAGAAAAAGGTCAGCACAAGAACATCGAGGTCACCATGCTGCACTCAGCCTTGCAGGTGCAGAGGCGCAGAGGCGGCCTACTCTGACCACGCCCGACTCCGTTAAAAGTCAAGTTTCTACAAAAACAAACACGGTAACAAGATATCTCTCTCTCTCGGGGTCTTTTTAGAGCAGGTATAAGACTTTGTTCTGGTAAACCTCAAAATTTCAGTTGGTGTGACGGGTTCCCTAAAACCAGAGCAGGGCGTGCTGTTCACAACACCCCACATCTGATGAGCCCCGGGTCCGCCTGCCTGTGACACCTATCTAAGAAAAGCCTGAGTCACACCTCTCAAAACAACCCCCTACTTCACAGCTTCTACCGTGATCTGTTTTTCCGCCAAAGGCTGACAGAGGGCAAGCGGCGGTTCCGTACCTGAGGTGTAGGAGCTGCTCCAGCCGGGTGCCAGGCCCAGCGCGCTGCCCCCCCACGTGGAGGACGGCTTGGTGTTGGTCAGGCCTGGGGGGGGGCGAGAGGGGGCTGTGGTGCTGCGGGGACCCTGCGGCACTTTCCACAGCTCGTGGGACAGTGAAGCCTGAGTGTGGGAGATCGGCCCGGGGGACCAGGTGGACTTCAGGTCTGACAGCTTACCTGCAGGGCAGAGAAGAGGGGTGGGGGTTAATGTGGCAGAGGAGTAAGGGAGGAAATCGCCTACCAAAGGCTGACACAGAAAGATGTGGTCCAAATGTGGCGGGCACAGCCCAGCGCTCTCTTAGTTTCACTCTGAAAAGCAACCCCCGAACGTAACCGCTGAGGCCTCCTCAGTGCGAAACCCATTTGGGGCCGACGGCTGAGATTATTCATGCAGGTTGACGGTAAGGGAAAGGCAGGGCGCGTCGGTTTCCTGTGCGCTGCATCTGAGAGCCCAAGGACACATGTGGACCACACCTGCGCGTTAAACACAGCTGGCGTCTGCTTACCAGAACTGCCTAGCCAAGAATGTCACAGGAGGGGGGAAAAACAGCACACAGGCGCCCATGGGTGACATTTCTGCCCATGCCAGCAGGTCCTCTCATACCCATCGTTCCCTTTATTTCTCTAATATGCTCCCCCGTGTCACGCCTCACTGAGCAATCACGCCTCAAAGCAATCCTTTCTGGAATCGCTAACCGCACGGTATGTTCGTCTCACCGTGACAACACCTGCAGTTGTGCAGGAGTGCTGAAGGAAGACGAACGCACTCCTCTGGTACATTTGGACAAAAAGCCGCCAGCTAATTTTCACTACAAGTCCCACAACGCACCACAGCGAAGTGGTTGCCAATTGGAGGATAGGTGCTACTATGCTGAAACTCTCCCGGCAGCTCGCAAGCAACTGAAAAATCATAGGGCTTCTGAGAACGGCGAGACGAAGAACCCCCGGCTGACCACCCACCCAACAAAGTAAACTTTTTCTAGTGGTCTATGTTTAGAAACCAAGGCAGTACAGCTCAGCTTGCACTCCAGCTGAGCCCCTTGCCAGCTGAGCCCCTTGGAAGCGGGAGTCTAGAGTTACATTACATTAAAGCACTGTCATTTACTAGGCACTCTTATCCAGGGCGACTTACATAGATTACAATTTTATCCATTTATACAGCTGGATATTTGTGAGGAAATTCTGGGTAAAGTACCTTTCCCAAGGGTACAGCAGCAGTGCCCTAGCGGGGACTCCAACTGGTAACCTTTCTGTTACGAGCCCTGCTCCTTACCACTATGCTACACTGCTGTTGGTGAGAATCCTGACCCTGTGCGTGAGGAGGTCTCAGTGTAACTGACGAGCAGCACAACCTGCATGGTAACTGGAAACATGGGCGTGGTGAGCCACTGCATCCCATTACACACTGGGATTGCTACTGTCAGCCATGATCTGGGTACACAGAAGGGGTATATTTCATGAACACTGAGGACACTTATCAGGAGAACAGTTAAAGGGGAGGCCTGGTGGGAAGCACACACAAACTCAGGTGGGGGTAAGTGAGGCAACTCCTACAGTGGCACGTAGGACATGGGCCAGGAACTGGGGTGGGAGGGTCAGCAGGGGGCTGTACCTTCAGCATCAGCGTCCGGGGAGGACAAACTGAACGAGCTAGTGTAGGCACTGACTGGCCAGTCGCTGGAGGGAGGCAGTGGGCCATTCTGAGATGTTGGGGAGGTGCCTATGGTGTTCCCAAAAAAACAAACAAAAAAAACAAAAAAAAAACAAAAGGGGGGGTTGGGGGGGAAAAAGGAAAACAGAAAATAATAAAAACTGTATCGCAGTTCACAGGCTCTGACTGTGCTTTCTGCAGAGAAAATCCAAAGTCCCAGGGGCATTGAGTAGTGAACACACCGCAGGTGAGCTGGGATAGGTTACCCACAGCCAGACTCACAATACTGTCTACTGCCAATCACATCATTATTTTCACATTTACGGAAAGAATGTTCATATTTAGGGAAAGAACTTTCTAAATCAATCATAAATACCACTGACGCAGCACAAACACTGAAGACTCGTCTCTTCTCGCTTCCATGAGAACGTACTGTGGAAAACCGTGAACTCAAAACCCTGGTTACAACTGAAATTTTCCTCCATGTATCTTTATAGTACAGGAATGTTACTTCCTTCAGTAAATGCATAAAAGCTCTGAGCAACTACGCTCTATCTCTTGGAGTGAACAAAAAACAGACCCCGCCCCCTTCAACCCATCTGTCCTGTTCTCTCTCTCTCCCTTGGCCCCTTTACCTCCACTTCTGTCTCGCAGCAGGTAGCGGTTCACATCCTGGATGTTGGTGTTGATGGTGGGGCCGCTGGGAACGCTTCCTGGCGTCATGTTGGGGTCAGTCTCCGGGTCGATGTTCTGCAGTCCTTTCCAGGGCACCCCTGGGCAGAACTCTGCAAAGGAAGGGAGAGGATGAGCACAGAATACGGTCTCCCTGTATGTGGTTAAAGTGTTTGTGGCTGGGGTTTTTACGCTGCTGCAGTGCCAGCTGTTGGGGGGGGGGGGGGGGGTCCCCTCCCACATACCCGGGGGCCAGTTGATGTTGGTGCCGTTGGAGATCTTGTCGTTGGCGCCCTTGCCCTGACCCCAGCTGTCCGGGGGCACCAGCGGGCTGGCGGGGGACTCGGAGCTGGGGATCAGGTTGTAGGGGCTGTAGGAGTCGTCCATGGGGGGCTTCCCTGGGAGCGCCAGGTTGGGGCCGGCTGGGATGGCACCTGCGAGACAGAGGACACCCATCACTGCCACAGAGACACGGGAGACAGCGTGCTGCCTGAGCTAGCCCGCGGCAGACGGGGTACGACACTTAACAGGGAGAGACCAGGAGACGTCACAGCATCCGCGCAGCAACTCGAGCCTCGCCAAGGACGAACGCAAAAGCACCCGCACTACTGACAACTGTGAAAGAGCTGATTTTAAAGGAACCTCGCTCTCTTTGCGTTTTATTCCCCACGGGGAGGTGTAGGAGGCTTCCGGGGCCATTGTGCTCAAAACAGCACTTTTCAGAGGCCCTCGCGAGTCTGAGAACAAATGAGCGAGCTACGAACGCGAGAAACCTACAGTCGCGTCTCAGAGGAACTACACCTGAGAGCGCGCCTCGTCCTCCTCATTGTGAAACTAAAGTGCTTACACAACACATCTCACTGCCCCGGTCGAGAGCAAGCCTGGTGATGCATGAAGAGTATTTATCCTCTGTACGGTTTGGTAAGAAAGCAGAAGGAAGTGAAGGACATTGCGAGCAGATAAGAGCAAAGCCAAACTAACAAAGGGGCTCACGCCGCACGCGCACGTGACCACCGACTGCAGAGCGCGCTCCGTTGCCCGATCGTTGCTTCATATCAGTGATGTATCAAAGAAAAAGCGAGGTCGGGGTACTGATTTCATCTTTCGATCCCCAAACGAGGCGGCACCACGCAACCGCTTCAGGCGTTTCAGCATGCACATTGCTCCATTTGGCGGTTACAAAACACTTTCCCTCGTGATGCAGAGAGCTGTTTACCATGAGAAGAAGAAGAAAAAAAAAAAAAAAACCACGGTATCACGACAATCTCCATACCCACAGTCACAGACTCTGGACGTGACCACACACAGGGGGAGAGATAAATTGTGTGCGAGTTCTTGTGTGGCAATTTTGTTTGCACACATGTGCGCAGTCACGTATGGACACCCATGTGTGGGTGTTTACGTGTGTATATTTTCGTACGCGTGTTTTGGTTTTTTTTTTTTTTTGCACATTTGGGAATGTGCACACATATGGTTTGCGTGCATGTCTGTGTATGCGTACGTGTGTTATGCTTTTATGCGAGACCAGGCGGAGGCCCGCGTGCTCCTCGTACCGTGCTTGTTGAGGTTGGGCTCCAGAGGGGAGGAGCTGCCCGATAGATTCTCCATGGAGTTGGGGTGCGTCCACTGAGACAGACGGGACTGAGGCTGAGGAGGGTCCTTCATGGACATACCCCCCACCTCCATGCAGTTTACATTCATGTTTGGATTCAGTCCAGCTGAGGGTGACAGGAACAAATAGGAACATTGCAACATGGAAAAAGAAACGCTCTGTGACTGGCTGCAGGAAGAGGCGCCGGAGGCGGGGGGGGGTGGGGGGTGTGGAGCGCGCGGGGCACACTTACAGAGTGGGTACGGGGTGTAGGAGTTGGGAGAAGACTGCGGCTCTTTGGTCTGCAGGTCGGACAGGCCGGGGGCCTGGGGGTGGGGTGGAAAGCTGTCCAGGGCTGATTTGCCGGCGTTGGGTTGCAGGCCGGAGTGAGGGGGCGGCTGCTGCTTCATCAGCAGGGCCTGGGCCAGCTGACGCTGGTGCTGTTGGATTTGCTGCTGCATGTTATTGATTGTACGTGCAACCTGCGGGGAGGGAGCGGACAACAGCACAGAGGCTCGTAAAAAACCTGGAGACATCTATGAGTCATTTGTGACGGGAAACGTGCGTGACCAGGGGGATTTCAGAGGAAACTGGTCTTGTTTCAGATGAATCTGTCTCGAGCAATATGTTACCAAGAGAAATGGGTCGAAGAAGTGACAGTTTTTTTTTTCTTTCCCTTGACCACCAGTTCCCCTGTTGTTGCGCACTGCACACACTTCTGAGAATGTGAAATGCATAATGACGCAGTGCTGAAAATGCCCCCCCACCCCCCCCAAAAAAATCACGATAAGCGTCAGTTCCACACACAGTATATTCACTCATACATATGAGTACCTTGTATAAATGGAATGTAACCAGCAAATACAGCTAACACAACGAAGTGGGCTACAAGAATGAAACTGGAGGTTGAAGTGATTTTATTACTTTTTTACAATAGTCCACTCCTTTTGTGCCACTGTGACAGTACTATTACTTTCTGCGTCATGTTCAGGAGCCAGCGAGAGGGGCCAGAAGAGGGGTGGGGGGTCATAGTGAGAGGTGGACAAAAAGTGAACCGGGCAAAGGGTCGGGGGGGAAGTCACTCACTTGCTGCTCTTGTTGTCTGACGGGTCCGGAGACATTGCGCTGAGCCTGCATCATCTGCTGCTGGATCTGTAAACGCTGATAGGCCTGCGGAGAGACACAGCTTCATTAAGCTCAGGGTGCTTCTGCGTGACAAACGGCTTAGCACTGGAGAAAACGGCAGCGCTCAATGCTAAAACACGCAGCCCTGTGACGTTTTAACAGTCTGTGCAGAACAGGCCCGTGGCTTACCATTTGCAGTTGCTGTAGTTGATACAACAGGGTCATTTGTTGAGGGTTTATTGGTGAGGTTAAAAGTGCAGGGTTCAGACCAATGTTTTTTGCTGCAAACTGCAAGAGCTGTGCTTGAACCTGGAAGCAGACAAGAGTAAACACATTTGAGAGGGGGAAAAAAAGTGAGTACAAGGTGATGTGCACCGAAGCACTGCACAAATCACACCTTTTGCTGTTCGGAGCACCACTCCAGCTCAAAACAAAAGTGAAAAAAGAAATCAGAAAACATCTTACGGGAAGAACAACAATTGCTTATCACCTGAGAAAAGTAATTTTGTATTTTTTAAGCAAACTTATGACTAGAAGGACAGTACTGACAATTTTCAGCTTTAAATGAACCGGTGAGGCTTTATACGAGGCTACCTGCTGGGGCACATCTGGGTACCAGTCAACAGGTACATTTACATTTACATTTATTCATTTAGCAGACGCTTTTATCCAAAGCGACTTACATAGGTTACAGTTCTTTACAATGTTATCCATTTATACAGCTGGATATTTACTGAGGCAATTGTGGGTTAAGTACCTTGCCCAAGGGTACAGCAGCAGTGTCCCAGCGGGGATCGAACCTGCAACCTTTCGGTTACAAGTCCTGTTCCTTAACCACTATGCTACACTGCCGCCCGTGTGAAGGTGTACAGGTGTGAAGTACCCCATTCACATTTACAAATTACATTCAGAGCAAAACATTAGGAGCCCATACACAGAAGTGGAGAGGTTACTTTTTCCAAGCAAAAGCATTCAGCATGTGGCTCTTGCCAGGCTCTGTTAGCCTTTTCGGTATGGCAGGAGCAGGTCGTCTCTTCTGACCATTAATGACTTCTTGAAATACATGACAACACTCCCATCATGGACATCACATGCAAAACACTTCCCCTGCAGGGCACATCAGCTGGTTTCTGTCACCATGGCAGTAACATCTTCACTGCTGAGAATCATAATATTTTCCAATGTATTTCAGATGTGATCGTGAGTGTGAAAGAACACCAGAGCACTGCCGAAGCCAAACCAAAAGGCTGACACCCATTTACTAGGAGTGTTATGGTAACAACAATTAAACTAACTGTAATTAGGGCTGGGCGATATAGCCATTGCGATACATGGAATAGCTATTTTTAGCACAATAACAGCTATCCCCAACATGCGGCGTTAGGTTTCTTCCCATATTGTTTTCGCTTTAGTCATACCTGATGTGGGAGCACAACTCCAGTTTTCCAAGGCCATGTGAAATGCTCCCGGGGGAAAAAATGCCACGCGTATCTATTCAATGTTGAATAGATACGAAAGCATTTCACTGAAATTTGGAGGTGTGCTCCCACATCAGGTATGACTAAGGGGAAAAAATACGGGAAGAAACCACATACCGGGGATAGTTGTTATTGCGCTAAAAATAGCTATTCAATTTACTGCGACGGCTATATCGCCCAGCTAATGGAAGTATATTAATAAAAACTACTCCTTGCCTTGATCACATTTCCTTGGAAAGGCTCAATTAGGAATGGACATTCAAAGTGCTAACCATGTTACCAACTGAGATTCCCTTCCCTTTTCTTCCTTATAAGACTCTTCCTTTCCAGGTCACTGGATTTTTTTATGTATGTGCATCATCCTCACCGGTGGTGAAAGAAACACGCCCTTAACCGCGGTGAAACCGAGAGGCCAGCTGGCCACTCAGGTGGAGCGAGGTGCAACCATACGCGATACCTCTTTCCAGAGGAAGCGAGAAGGAGGCTACAGACAGAGAGAGAGACGGAGGTGGCCTGGGCGGGCGGTGCTGACCTGAGGGGAGAGAAACTGAGGCACTTGAGCGCGGAGATTAGGCTGGGAGGAGTTGAGTGGCGGCACTGACGGCTGAGGGGGAGGAGCCTGCTGCTGCATGGCCCGGGCTTGTGCTGCTCCGCTACTGCCAAACATTCCGCTCTGCATCTGCAAGGGGGAGGAAGGGAGGGAGGGGCCACAGGCTGAGTACAGGGAGGGACAGGGGACAGAGCCAATCCCACGCTCCCTGGCCCCATCCTCTCAGAGAGCGGGACAAACGGACAAGGCTGCTCACTGAATAGCACAGACCCGACCGTTCTCCTCTGCATCATCTATTACAATGCTCAAAGCATGGCGGAAGGCACATTTAATCACTCTAAAACTGCAGGGTTTGGAGGAGGGAACCAAGCTGTCCTGTCTCATTTCAGCTGAAGGAATGGGTGTAACCTTGCGTCACCAGAAAACATGCCGTCTTGACTGATCACAGAGCAGGCATGGCAGCAGTCAGTGGCGCTGAGCTTTGGGCTGGCGACTTTCTCCGTTCATAATTTCTCTATCAGGGTCAATTTATCTCCAGCCGGCCTTTAATCTAACACGACAAAGCGAGGGCTCTCCTGGAGAACCGGCCGTGATGAATGGCATTGGCGTTATGTCTTCGATCTAGACTGCTGCTCTCTAACCTTGAGTCTGGGGTTTCCAAATCAAGGACTGCAATCACAGCGGAGGAGCCCTACACTGAACGCGCACAAAAGGAAAACAATGCAGCCACATTTCCAGCCCTATGAGCCTTACTACATTTGCCAAGATTGAGATCGCAAAGTTCACTGCGCTGCGAGATTTAGAGACAGAAGGCGTTAGTAATAAAAAAAAAAAGAAATCATGTAAGAAAAGGCAGAGATGGAGAAGCTTGAAGAGAGAACTGAGGACTCTTAGAGCTGGGTCATAAAAAAAGGCAGCTGTCTGAATGTGTGATCTCTCTCTGTGTCTGGCCGGCTGTGCGGTAGATGGGATTAGAGGGCATTACTTGTATTGAGCGCTGTAACTTTGTAGGACCCTCTGTGTGGGCCCGGCTCCCAGGGATCTGACGGAAACCAAACGACCTCATCTCACCGAGCCTCTCCTGGCAGGATTACCGCAATAAAGAACAAATGTCAGGAGCTTGCTCGGGCTTTAATCTGACTGGAGACATTTTCCACACTGTTTTTTTCCTTTAGGTAACTCTTGATTTTCTTTATGGATCATTTCAATGACCACCCTTTTGAAAAGGCACCGTTTTTTTTTTTTTTTTTTATCCCCAGCCGATCCCGTTCAGAGCGGTCCTGACAGTCACACCCACCTGTCTGTTGTTCAAGTTTTGCATGGCCAGCCCAGAGGAGACGCCCCCCAGGGCCTGGCTGGGGAGGCCAGTGCTGGACAGTGGGAGCTTCAGGCTGGGAGAAGGCATAAACGGTGAGGTTGGGGCATCTTCCGCCAGGCCGCCATCCTGCACCGGGACAGAAAGAAGGACACCACGGACACTCAGGAACTTTCTAGACAATGCTGCTGCAAAGCAGTTACAAACCGAATGTACTAGCTTGAACGTATGTTTGTGTAAGATCTCACTGGTGTGCAACTGCGAGTGATTCGATTCTTAGCAAAGCAGGCTACTATTCCGTTTTTTGTACGTTGAAGCCTCATCGGGTGTGACCCCCCCCCCCCATAACTTGCATTTCACATATTTGTGTACACAACCGCTTCAGTAAATGTGGTTTGCGAGCACTCCACCCTGCATTGTGGTGCCTTACTGTGGGTCTGAACCTGCAACCACTTGTTTACCATTGGGCAATACACCCCATCACTCAGTAAACCAATGCTATGGTGCAGCTCTCAATTTTCTACTTCACTGATCATATATAGGTTGCACTCAGGGCTCATTTCTGCACTGTATTTTTTTTACTTTTAATGTACATATATTTACCATTTTATTTTATTGATTCTGACTTCTTATATATACATATATATATATATATTTCTTTGCTTTTTCTTTTGTATTTTTGTATTTGTTTTAACTTATTGCACATTGCCACTTTTGCCTTTCTACCTCTGTCTTAATGCTGCTGTGACAAGTGAATTCCCCCGCTGTGGGATCAATAAAGTTCTATCTTATCTTATCTTACAAGCCTTGCTATCTAAGCACCATGCCACACTCCCACACATGCCACAATGCTGCGCCTACTACCTTGTCGAGGAAGGGGGCTCGGTCTGTGGAGGACTCTTTGGAGATGGCCGGAGGCCGGCAGCTCAGTGCTTTGCTGACCAGGCCGTTGTTGTAGTCAGAAATTCCCATCCCCCGCTTGTCCAGCTCCGTCTTCTTTTCCAGCAGGGCGCCTACGATGCACACAGTCGCAGGTCAGATCAATACACAGGACATTTCCTGCCGCCCCCATTTGGAAAAATGTGAACACGCTAACAGTGACCGAGGTGCGGATCGAGTCCAGGACACTCACTCATTGCCTGATCCAGATTCATGTTGTTGCTCTTCAGGGCCTCCTCTGCTGGGTCTCTCTGCAGATGACAGAGGAGCAGTTACCAAAGGAGCAAAGGAGCTACTATATAAACCACAGTCACAATTAATGATGTTTTAAAACCAGATGCATTTATCCTGAACCGTGTATGGAGGCCTGAGGACACCACTGAACGTTATCATACAGACCCTGCTACTTGTATTTCTTGCTGTTTACTTTATGTGTAGTATCACAATGTGGTTCGGATTCTGTGATCTAGTGACTGTGATGTATGGTGATGTGTGTACATTCACTAGTCTGGGAGTGTTGTTAGCCTGATTTGACACTGTTGCTCCTTCAACATGCATGCACTTCTGTTCTTTGGTGCAAGAACATGCTCTGGATAAGGCCGTCTGCTAAAAGAATGTAATATTGTGTAATGTGTTTGCATGCAGGTTGTAGTGTGTTGCCTTGATGTGTTTGTTGGCACTGCTGTTACCACGTGTCTACTCACTGGGAAGCCCATGTCAGTCAGCTGCTTGATCAGGCGATTCATGATCCAGGCATCATCCTGCTTGCTGGGCCCTTTCCCCTTCATTAGGAGAGAAAAGAGAAGTGAGAATCTCAGTTTCAGAATGGCATTGTACATGCACGCACAGACCGGCTTGTATGTTCTTAACCAGGTCTGGCACGATTCAACTTCGGTTGATACATTTCTGTTCCCTTGTGATGGAAGTTGCTCTAGATAAGAGCATCTGCTAAATGCATTTCTTGTAATGTAGTGAAAAAAACTCAGTTGCTCTGTACTACAGCATGCAGCCATACAAAGGGATGCCATTCTAGGGCCCCATGCACAGCAGCCTCACACACACACACACACACACACCCACACACAAACACACACACACACATACACACACACAAACACACACCCACACAAACACACACCCACACACACACACACACACACACATACATCCACACAAACACACACACACACACACACAAACATACACCCACACAAACACACACACACACACACACACACACACACACACACACACACACACACACACACACACAAACATACACACACCCACACAAACACACACACACACATACACCCACACACACAAACACACACACACACACACACACACACAAACACACAAGCATACACCCACACACACGCACGCACGCACGCACGCACGCACGCACGCACGCACGCACGCACGCACGCACGCACACACACACACACACACACACACACACACACAAACACACACAAACACACACCCACCCACACCCACACACAAACATACACCCACACAAACACACACAAACACACACCCACACCCACACACACACACACACACACACACACACACACACACCCCCAAACACACACACTCCTCACCTTCTGCGGCCCCTTTTTCGGAGGGTTCCCCCAGGAGCTGCAGGAGGAGTTGCTCTCCTGGGAGGCCGGGCTGTTCCACATGTCCCCGTCGTCAGGCTCCCACTGCCCCGCCGAGAGGCTCAGCTCGTCCCCACCGCCTCCCCAGCCGTCTTGCATAGATTTGGGGGCTGGAACAGAGCAAGCAGAGGAACGTTCACTGCACTGCAGCGCCACCCTGGATATTTTAAATGATATGACGCTGTGCAAACTGATTTAGCTGCAGACACACTGACAGATGCAGTAATACCTACCAGACACCAGGTGTCACTGCAGTAAAACAAATGACTCAGTCACTGGGTTTCTTAAATTCCTGTGGTTCAAAGTAACACCTCGTTCCTTGTTCACATAGACTAAATGAACAGCCTTGCATAATATGGCCTGACTGTATATACCGATGTACAGTTACCTTGAGGAACACAATCAAGATGGTACATGTGTTCCAAAGGTAACGTTCTGTCCAGTGAAAGTGGAAGGCCTAATGTGGTGAACCGCTTTCGGGAGTTACCTGGCTTACAGGGGGCTGATCCAGGTGGCGCACTGCCTCTGCCGTAGGGCCCGGCGGGTTCGTGCCCGCTGTCTCCCCAGCCTCCACTGCCGCCCGGCGGTTTGCCCCAGGCCGACGTCCCGTTGTCCACAGCAGGAGCGGGGGAGGCTGGCTCTCCCCAGGAGGCCTCAGGCTTGGCCTGGACGTTGGGCAGCTCCCCCCAGCCTGAGGGACAGGAGGTGCACATCAGCCATCAGCATCACACAGGGAGCAAACGCTCTCTCATTAACTCCTTTCCACAGGGTTTACGATCCGTCCTCGCCATTTTCTATGCTTTTCCGGGCCCACAACTGCATAAAGCCAGAGCCTGCCCGCTCCAGACCCGAGTCCGTGCACGGAACCGGGGGCGGCGGGTCTTTGGAAGCGTCAGCAGAAAGGCCCGGTCTGGCCAGAAGGAAGGCCGCTATGCCTGTTTAGCTCTTGGCCCATCTCTGCAGCAGTTGGCTGAGGAGGCAGTGCCATGTGTGCCAAGTAAAATCCCTCTTTGGCTGGGACCGTGCACCGGGGCAGACAGCAGGGGGCGTCTGACCTTTCCAACGGCGACAGTGCGTAATCGCTAACAGACGGCGGCCCTTCTGCAATTACACTCTGCCTTCAGAGGCAAACTTCGGTGGCAAACCGCCACCCTCACAATGGGTTTCTGAACAGCCTTCCTGTTACACAGACAAGTGTTATGAAGCATTTGGTTGGAATTTCAGTGGGCATTATAAAGGTGTTTCCCCTGCCATGTCATACCACGAAACGCTGTCATAGCTAAAACAGGTTACAAGCTTGAATTGCGAATTTGTGTCACGCTGGCATGTCCTGCTGCAGCTAATCGGAAATGCGATTTCAGTTCCATCACCGAAACAGCACGTACTGCCACCTCCTGAACTGAAATGAACCCAAATGCCCAATATGAGCCTGAGGAAAGCCTTTTTCTTTATGGCTTCGGCTTATGTTTCTGCAATCTTCTCATGTGAATATTTTCATTTTAACCGAAACCTAGGTAACTTTGACTACCTATTACCTTTGCAAAACACATAGCATATGTTTTCACTCTTTAGCTTTGTAGCCATGTGTTTCTATCTACCACATGGAAGCAGCATAGTGCTGTTGCTGTGATATCAACATTGAATAGATACGAGTGGTGTTTTTTCCCCCAGAAGCATTTCACATGGCCTCGGAAAACTGGAGGTGTGTTCCCACATCAGGTATGACTAAAGGGAAAAAAATATGGGAAGAAACCTAACGCCACATGCTGGGGACAGCTGTTATTGCGCTAAAAATAGCTATTCGATGCATCGCGGCGGCTAGATCGCCCAGCTCTACATCAAAGTAACATTTACAATACAAGATGTGGCACAGGTTTGTAAGCTTGCTACAAGCTTGGTCTTGTGTAGCACCACAGTCAAACCACTTGTGCATTTGTGTACTGTGTGTGTCCAGGCCTCTACATGTGGAGCCCTTACCTGGAGTCACGAGGGGGGGCCTGTTCTGTGGAGGTCCAGGCTGGTGAGGGGTGGCTGTGTTCGGGGAACCATTGTTGTTGGTGATGCTGGGAGCGGTGTGGCCGTGACCCTGTACAGGGGGCTGAGCGTGGTGTGGGTGCGGGTGGTGGTGGTGGTGGTTGTTGTTGCTGGGCGCAGAAGGGTTGCCCTGGATCACGGGGTTGTTCCTGTCCCACATGTTGACGGTCTTGTTGTAGGTGCTCGGGTCTCCCCAGGTCGAGGTTCCGTCGTCGATCTCCATCTTGCGGCGGATGGAGGGGGGCGAGGGCTCTTCCCAGCCGGTGGGCTCCCCGCCCGGCTCCTGCTTCCCGCCGTTCCCGCCGCCCCCCCAGCCCGTGCCGCTTTGCTTCACCGAGTTCGGGCCACCCCAGGAGCCCACGTTGCCTCCTCCCCCGCTGGTGCCGTTGGTGCCTTCCTGGGGCTTGCCGCCCCAACCCTGCACCGGTGCGCCGGGCCGCTGGCCGTCGCCCCAGCTTCCGCCCACCCCTGGGGCCGGCTTGCCCCAGCCCCGGGGGGTCTCCTTCCAGCTGCCTCCGTCCCCCTCCCAGGGGGTGTTAGTTGTGCCATTCCTCTTGCCTTCTCCTGGTTCGCCCCAGTCTCCCCCAGGTCCGCTGCTTCCGCCGCCGCCGTTGCCCCAGCCGTGGGAGGGCTTGGGTCCCTCACCCCAGCTCTGTGATTTGGGCTTGGCGGGGGGGTCGTCCCAGCTCGGAGACTTCTCTTCGGGGCCCCAGGATTGGCCGCCCTTGGGGATGTTGGCATTGGGGCCTCCCGCAGGGGCCTCGCCCCAGCCCCCAGATCCGTTGGGTGCTTTCTTGCTGACGGGCGGCTCTCCCCATCCGGAGGCCGGCTGCCCAGGCGCCGGGGCCGAGCCCCCCCAGCCCTGAGCCGCTGAGGTACCGGAGCCGGACCCTTCGGTCTTCCCACCCGAGTCTGGCCTTGGAGCAGCGCCGGGGTGCGCGCCGCCACCCCCGGTGGCCAGCGGGGGGCCGCCTGCGGCGGAGCTGGTGGACGAGCACCAGGCCTCAGTCCCCGTGTCGCTCTTGCGGTCGGAGCGGGAGGCCTCCTCCATGTCCCACACGGTGTGCTGCCGGACCGGGGTCTGGCCCCAGCCCGTGTTGCACAGCACCCGGGGGTCCAGGTCCTGGCGGGGCAGGGGCGGCGGGATGTCCTCGCTGGACGACCTGTCCCTGTTGCGGGACCGTCCCTCCTGGCTGTCGCTGCTGCCCTCGCTGGCGGGGGCGTTGGCCGCGCGGGTCCAGGAGTTGAGCTGCTCCTGCGGCGGGCTGCCCGCCGCCTCCCACCCTTTGGCCTCGCCGGAATGCTTGCCCCAGTCTCCACCCGTCGACCGCCCCCAGGCCCCGGAGGCCCCTCCCCCGTTCCCTCCGCGCCCCCAGGCTGTGAGGAGGCCGGGGCTGTTGGGTGGCCCTGAGTCCCAGGTGGAATCCTTGGAGCCGGCCGGCTTGGCTTCTCCGTTTCCCCAGACGGAGCCCCCCTCGCCGTTGACCTGCGAGGCTCCGGGCTCCAGCGGGACGAGGGAGCCCACGCCCACGGGGACAGCACCCCAGCCGGAGAGGCTCTGAACGGGGCTGAGGGGCTCCTGCTTAGTGTGATTTGGTCCGTCAGTGTTAAGGTTCTGAGGTTCCATGCTGAAAGACACATTCGTGGACGGGCAGGGGTGCGGCTCCGAGGGGTCGGCGGGCATCATGTCGCCCCAGGCGCCGCCGCCGCCGCCACCCCCTGCAAGGTTGCCGTTGGCGTTGCCTGTATTGCCGTTCCCGCTGCTCCCCTGGGCTGGCGCAGTGCCCGTCGGGCTGCAGAGATTGGGCGGGGGAGGGGGAGGGTTATTACCCCCTGAACCGCCGCCCCCCATGCCGGTCCCCTCATGTCCCAGCACTGGCCAAGCTGCAGGGTTGGCATTCGGGTTCAGGTTCAAGTTAAAGTTGGAGGAGCTCCAGCAGGGCTGGCCCCTCCCCGCCACTGGTAAGCTGTCCGTTTTCCCCTCCGCTCCGGCGCCGGAGGGGCAGTGGGCAGGTCCCGAGCCCCAGCCGCGACTGGCCCCGCCCTGGCTGGAGACGGCGTGCCCCGAGTGGCTGCCGCCGGCTTTGTTGTTGGGGTGGTGGGCGGGGAAGTGGCCTTGCTGGGCGCCCCCGGTGGCCATGCTCACGCTGCTACTGCTGCTGCTGCTGATCTCTGTGGCACAGTCAGTGTCCGTGGTGCATTCTGGAGGGGCGTGGCTCTCGCTGCGGGAAATGGAAGGCCACGCCTCGGTGTCGCTCTCGTCAATGATCACTTGATCCCAGCTGCTGCTGCTGGCGGCGCTCCGGCTGGTGGATGGAAGTCCCCAGTGGGGATTCTCATGCTGGGCTCCCAGGCCACTCTTCTGGGGCGGCTCTGCAATACAGGCAGAGAGGAGGCGGCACACAATTAACACCTTAAACAGGCAAGCAAGATACCAGGAAACAATATACCTGCATGGCACATACAATATCAAGCGCCTTCCTCAGACCTCCGATTGGCTGTGAGTAAGAGAGGGTTCGCAGCTATTCCAAAAATTCAGACCTGAATCGTGTTGGGTTGAATGGGTTTATTCTCAGAGCGATGATGTCCGTCTCAATGCTGAATTGAAAACCTGTTTTCTGAAAGCCTCGCCAGTCTGCATTGCCTCTCAACAGTGGAATTTCAAGGGCTTCGATTCATTCATCGCTGCTCAGGCTCCACCACGTCCCTGCAATGCTGGGACAGCACAGGGAGCGCAGCCCTGCTGGCCTGTGGACAGCCTGCCCTCTGGGTCTCTCTCCATCACACACGCATTGGCAGAAACACACACATGCGCAGGTGCACTGTACGCTGTGCAAGACATCTGTGCGCGCACACACGTACACACACGCATACATGACATACACATACAGGCCGCTGCCCAAGTCACACTGCATCAAGCTCTGCAGACTCAAACTACTGTCCAAACCTAGGATGATTTTTCCTCACTCTGTCCATTTCTGATGCAAATACAACTGCATACCCATGCTCACAACATTTGAACACGGCAGTGCAACAACAGATAGAAATGCACTCCGTCAAAACTTGTTTTATTGAAGCTGGACAAAAGAAATCATTCCCCTGCCCACAAGCAGACTGCTCCTCTCCTCTCCAGTTATAAAGTGACTGTGGTGCCAATTTCCCTCTCCTGAGGGCTTAAAAAACCAGCACCATCTTATGATCAATGATCCACTGGCCTACACTTTGTCCCCTCTACAGTTCACAAACAATACAGCCATCGTGTATTCCATCAGATTCCCCAACAGGATTCATTTTTCATGCATGCAGGCCACAGAGGTGAGCACGCAGAGCTCATACTAACGTGAATAAAAAAAAACAAAAAAAAACACCAGGCCTAATTCTTACCTTCCAAACTGATATTCAATTCCATCAGCTCATCCAGTGATTGAGATAATTACTGACTATCCGAGGTGGATTATGTTCAGGAGCAGAAACAAGCCTGGCGAACGAAAAGCATCCGCTCGTGCCATTCTCGGACGGGTTTGAGGCTTCAGACGCTACGCAGCAAACTCCTGCTCCACTCCGAGCAGTCCTTTCAAACGCAATTTTCCCTTTCGACGCGCTTATCTCCTCTTTCCAGACAGCATTATCACAGAGGCCGTCACTCTCCCGGCCATTTCGCCATCTGCCACGGCCAGCAAAGCACAGCGGAGCAGACCCACCTCTACACTCAAGCCAGCACAGTGCGCACACACATAAACACACACACATCCACACAAGGGTTCCAAACCTCTACAGTGAAACCGGCACAGTGCACACACACATCCACACAAGGGTTTCAAACCTCTACACTCAAACACAGCACACACAGACATCCACAAAGGGGTTACAAACCTCTGCGCTCAAACCAGCACAGTGCGCACACAAATCCACACAAGGGTCGCAAACTCTACCATGCATCTATTTCAAATCTCAGGCATATTCACATCCCAACTGGGCAATAATGTTTTTCCTAGAGCAACCCTAAGCATGTAGCTTTACGAACATTAATTTCACTTAAATATACTGCTGATGTATACTAGTGTTAATGCAAACAGAGCAGATCAATATCAAAAAGCATTTGAAATGCAACCATATTTCATTACGTTGTTTCAATAAAATTAATACTTCAGATTCAGATCACTTATTTTAATAAGAATCTTTGTTTCATAATTTGGTTAGGTTCATAGGTAAAATTAGACTGCAGCTATAGATATGATTATCTAGTTAAATTTTCTTCTCAGGAAAAATTAAATTAAAGCTTACATAGGCCTAGAGGAAAAACGAGAAAGCAAAATGTGCTAGTTCACTCCCTCTTATTTATTTCTTGATTCATTCTTTTGAATGCAGCATCCTTGGGCCTGCTGTGTGTTTTCCTAACAACCTGTTTACAAACAGAAATGTCTCTCTCTGTCCCAACAGCTGGGCCTGGACTGGGGCCAAATGAATTCTGTGATGTGGGGCAAACAGAGGATTTGACGGAATCTAGGGTTTATCAAGAGATTTGGTCAATCGAGGAACTGCTGCAGAACTCGAGAGAAGAGCAAAGAGAAGAGAAGTGAAATGCTGGTCCTTAAGCAAGTGCTCAGTAAGCTAGCAGGAGCACTGCATGAAGTCATGATGCAGACATGTTACTTTGAGGCGCACAGATAGTTCATATGTAGCAAGCTGACTATTAACTTCAAGAGAAGCTCTAAAGAAACCAGGGAAGAAACTCAGAGCTTCTATGAATATGAATATGAAGAGCTTCAGAGCTTCAATGCTTTGCGGGAGTGAGCAGATAAAGTGCATTACAATACAGAATGATGCTATTCTTTTTTCTTTCAATATTTCATTCATTCATTCATCAACATGAATTGTTCTTTTCTCAATTTAAGCGCTTTAATAAAGCGTCAAAGAGAAAATGCCACATGTTCTTTCTGTTATTTCTCAAAAAGATGACATTCTAGACATTTTTACAAAGAAAATGGAAAATGCGATTTTTAAAACTGAGGAAACTGAAATCAAGAAAATATAAAGCAGAGAACTGCAAATAATAGAACAGATTTCATTTGGCCCTAGGTGGGACTGTAGTGGCAGCCAGATGCCGAATACAATTTTGTAAAAAAAAAAAAAAAAAAAAAACGAAAAGTCTTTTGACAGGATTTTAAGCAAGCTGTGCTTGTGTTTTTCCTCTAGTCCGAAAGAGTTAACACAGTGCTGGTTAAATGAATCCCAGCAGTTCAAGGGCAAACGTTATTCATTCAGAAAAATACAACTTTACAACACACTTCCGCCAAACATGAGTGACTTAACACAATGTTAAAGCTCCACAATAACTGACATAGCTGGTTAACACGAATGCAAACCTCTCCACAACTGACTGCTGCTTAGCATCTGTAACTGCTAATATGACAAGACTGAGCCAGAATCCTTGTCTCATTTCCTGCTGAGCACCAAGATCCAGCAAATATGCTTTGGAAGCAAAAACAGCACAGCTTCCTTGGTATTCTCAGTGTGTTCGTTTCAATGATGATTTCCGAGGAAATGGAGGGGGGGGGTAAATCACACAAATGTTTTTAAAATCCCAGGATTCTGCTTCCAGATATCACTCAATAAAAAACAGCCCTGCTAACACTGACCTCTTTACAAAACAGTCAATAGTAATTCTGCATTCGTAGCCCGGCTCTGTCTTCCAGCTAATCTGACAGTTCTGAGAGGCCATGCGCAGAGATAAGACGGCCCAGATAAAATACGGCGAAGGGACAAAGATCACCCAACTCCATTTTGTGCCCAAAGGAGTCACTGAATCAAAACGTAAAGTACATTCACAACAAAGCAACCACTGAAAGCCTCGCTCCGGCTCTGGAATGCACAGGGTGATCCAGAGCGAAACCTTGCCCCCACAGCCGTCCTACACTCCTTCCACTCGCTTCAGCGCGCTGCAACCCATAATTCTCCGCCGCTGTCTGAGGAATTCCACTTTCCCCCCCGAAACCGTAGCCTCCTTCTGTCGGCTTGCCACATGAGCATGTGCTTCGCGGTCACATGAGCAAAGTTATCATTTAAATATCAACGACCAGACTGGCACTCGGTAGAGCGCTGGCCGCCGCCGCCGCCCTCAAAACTGCAGCAACAGCCCTCTAATCAAATGGCTTCTTCCCACAGGCACCCCGTTTAATGAAGTTTCGCCCGAATCCGACGATAACTTCTTTTTTTTTTTGATGATGATCCTGGCAAGCAGACAGACAGGCAGGCACACAGGGGCGATCGCATAACCTGCGCTCCACCTAGTGGAGGCAGAGGTAAAAATAGCAATCGCAGTATTAATAGGAACATTGCAGATGTGTGTTGAAATGAGAAAAGATAGGGGGGAAAAATGCTGTCGGTCCCTGTCACGGTACACTGCAATCACTGCCTCTGCTACTGCGTCTGCATGCACGCGCCCGGGCCGTGTCGTCGGTCGGTTCTGCGTTGCAGCCGCGCCACGCCGTCCGCTAAACACCGAGCCGTTGAGCGCCGTCCGCTAAAAAAGAGTCTCGGAGAAGAAAGAGGGAAGGAGAGAGAGAAGGGCACGGTGGCTCTGACACAGCGGCGTTACGGTCTCGAGCAGCTGAGCAGCGAAGGACGCCATTTTATCAGAGCTGAACCGCAGCCAAAAAGCTCAGCGCTGCTGTCTGCGTCTCGCTCTTGTTCTCTCTCCCCCTCTCCCTCTCTTCCCTGCGCTCTCTCTTTCTAAAGGGCAAGAAAAAAAGAGCTGCTAAATAAATGAATCACACAACATGGAGCGGGATTCTATTTCCCTCTCTTTTTTTTAATGCAACTGCTACAAACACTATAAGCAAAACAAAAACAAGGGGGGGGGGAGAAAAAAAACGGAGCGATAAGAATAGAAAAGCAGGAGGAAGGGGGGGATCGCGGCAGAGTGGAAAAATACCTGAGGAAAGGTTGCGCCCGACCATCCTGAGAGAGGCTACGTTTTGTGTGAAGCGGTGGCCATTCCTGATTCAATATGTCTGCTGCGAGGCATCTGAACCTCATTTTGAAAAGCTGCCAACGCTGCTGCTCTGTGTGCGCGAGCAACCGCCCCTCAGTGCTGCTCCGCTACGGCTGGATCCAACCTCCGCTGCCTCTCTCTCTCTCCCCCTCTCTTTATTTAGAATCCCCTCTTCTCCCCTAAGGATTCTCACAGAGGGGTCTCCCCCATTTTTTATTTTTTTTTGCTCTTAGGGAAGGAGGGGGCTGTTACAGGGTGAAACGGGGGTAGGTTAAATCGAAGAGCATTTCATTGTACCATCTCAACAAGCAACATAAAAGACAAGATTCCCCTTTCCTCCCCTCCTGTGCTTTCAAACTGTCACTAAATATTTAGCCGACTCCGCTCTGGCAGCAATTAGTGGTGCAGCTTACAATCGTGCACTCTGAACGGCGGCCAAAAAAACAAAAGCCTCTGCGACTCCTCACGTCAGGAGCTCTGGAACGAGCCTGCGTTACCCACAATGCGCGCATGCGCGCGCGCACACACACACACACACACACACACACGCACACGCACAACTCTCTCTGAAACACTGCCCTCTATATTTACATCAGAACACAAGCTGCATACCAATGCAGCTCCCCATCGAGCCCCCACCTCTAATAAAATTAAAAAAAAAAAAATAGCCCGCACGTGCTGGAGAAACAGGACAGACACACAAGAAGAAACACATGGGTACAGGCAAGCAGCCAAAAGCTAAATGTCCTTACAAAATGAGCCTCATCGTAAGGAGGGCAAGAGAGCAGTGTGTGGCGAGGGGAGAGGGGTGAGGGAGAGACAGAGAGACAACGAGAGAGAGAGGGAGAGAAAGAAACAGAGGGGAGAGAGCTGCAGAGAAACCATGTGAAAGAACGCCAGCTTCCAACATGAAGGCTGGCATTGTTTATAAATGATCCAAATGCCTCCCAAAAACACAACACGTCAAAGTCTGTGCAGAACAGACCTTTATTATGTGCCAATTCAGCGCCGGCTTTTCTCAAGCCAAAGATGCAATGATGTAATCAAAGCTACTTTGATTGCTCCTTTGTCTGTAAATAACCCCTTTATGCAAACTCCAGCCACTCAGATCAAAGGCCTTGCTTTGTTTTCCGGAACTGGAATGGCACGGCGGTTTAAGCTTTAGCGCTCCTTTTTCCCCCCTCTCCCTTCCTGAGGGAGCAGACTCTCCACCAAGGTTACCTTTATAAAAACAGGGGACCATGGTCCTTTCACTTTGGCCGGAAGACATATGACAACCTCTTAAACCTACATATACATTGACACCATCATCTCCACACGGGAAGCACTTCTCATTTGTCAGTTCAGCCTTCTACAACATACCAAGGTCAGCTCTTTGATGGGGAATCACTATAACACAGAGCAATTCTTTTCAATTTAGAAATGTACTCAACAAGGCATGAAATATGAATGCAAACACAAACAGCATTTGGGGGGAGAAAGAAGACGTGCTTTCTTTGGAGAAAGGAAACTCATTTGAGACAATATAAAAGCAGTAAATCTGCTGCTCGGCTGTCTTTCCCACGGCTACACAGCGTGGTATACCCCCCCCCAACCCCCCCCCAACCAAGCCCCCCACCCCTCGTCTTACCACCTGCTACGCTCAGACTCCTCCACCCGCCATGTGCCACAAGCCTACACTTAGCTTTGCTCTGGCGTAGCACTGGAGTGGCTACAGATGGGAAGGGAGAGAGCTGGGGGGGAGGGGTGACAGGACGCCAGGCTGAGTTCCACAGCCAGCTGCCTGTCACATTACACAAATCTGAGGGGACACAATGAGGCCAGGCCAGTGGGACAGGGAGCTCCCAGGCCCCCCACCACCCACCCCTCCCTCCCCCCACCAACCCACCCCTTCACACGTTAGACAGGGGAGACTCCAGCACCCGTCCTGTGACCCTGCGATCGCGACAGCGAGGACGGGCTCGGCGGACGTCACACGGCTCCAACGAGCTGCGTCGCCACATGGTGTCTTGGTGTATGGGAGGTCAGCGGGAGGTGATCCAGCGACAGGAAAGGAAAGGAACTCCCCACTCCTACCGTCACAGAACACCAGAGAACACGGCGCACACTTCTCTGGCCTAGCTCTCGCACGCAGGTTAACCGCAAGCATCTCCCTCCGCTCAACCAGAGCGTGCCCACCGCTGCAGACGCGTCCCGCTGGAGGCTTCCTGTGACGCGGCAGCCTTTAAATAGCGCATTGCAATTTACTCTTCCTGGCTTTTTCACGCCTGCAAACACCAGTTGCTTGTAAGTCTCAGCTTTAGCCAACCTTTGGAGAAAACAATAATTAAAATCTACAATGAATACGTGGCCGCACTTCTTGCTTGTGCCAATTTAGCAGCTAGTAAAGCAGATTACAACTGCACAGCGTGTAAGAGGGAGCAGACGAAAATAAACCTTGAGAATGCCCTCCATTGAACAGAGCTTATCTCATAGATGTATTCAGGGAAAGGGATGATAATCTCTTGACAAACAAAGACATTTCATGGCACTGTGCCATCCAAACATTGACCCCGCATTAGATAAGCAGAAGACGTGGCTCTATATATAGGCACCTTTAAACAAACGGACGTCTCGCATGCTACGCACTCCGATCTTTCCACGGTTTCACAGACGCTAGTGACGTAATTTAAGACAGGGATAATGGCAAATGTAATGTGCTGTATGGACCTATGAAATTATGAAACCCCTACAGCACAGGCCTGAGTGGAGTGTGCTCTTTTCAGAGTGCCGACACCGTCACACACACGCCGGGGGGGGGGCAGCGGGGACAGGGAGGGGATGTGCACCTGCCCTGTCAATCAAGGCCACCGCGTTTACTGCGGCATAAATAAGCAAACGGGGCGAGGCCTGGGTGCACTCCAGGATACACACCTTTAGGAACTGTCAGACACACGGCCCGGAAAATAACCTCCACTTCGCTTTACTGCAGTCACTTTAATGCTGCTTCCTCGGCACATGCTAATTACCTTCTATAAAAACGCTTACTTCAAGGAAGTAATTCCTTCTGTCAGGAAGGGGTAAGAAAAGATAAAGTACATCTTTCGCCTCTCAGGAAAAGATTAAGATTGCTGGGAAAAATCAGAGACCTGGGGCAACTGTCACAACTTGCACTATTAAGGCAGCAAAGATGTGTCCGTTAACATTTGACACTGAAAAAAGGACTATTAACAAAAATATTTTAAATTATATACAGAATATACCACATATAATGCATATCATATATTAAATTATAATAATATACTAATATATCATACAAAGTTATTATTACGGAAGTAAACATTTTATATCAAAATATATTTTTATATTTTTACCTAAAAATCCACTCAATACTAAAATAAAACAAACTGCAGTTGCATATGGACTGCTGTGTTGTGTGTTTGCAGACAGCCAGCACGATACAGCCCGCATCACATCATCTTGATGGCCACCCATCACTTCCATGTGAAATATGCACAGGACTGCACAACATTAACCACTGGTAAGAAAAACGTTCACCCTCAACTCTTCACCCTCCTCACCCTCAAAACAGTGGCCACTCTTTTAGGCGAGCATGGCGAGATAACACTAGCTGCTTTGCCTCACATTCTTATCCATAAAGATGATATTCATTTGAAGTAGAATTAGTGAATTAAGTAGCTACCTTGCATGTTTTCGTAATGATAATTCAGCGTTCAATATATAACACTGGCACTCTTACCCCAAGACAATTAGCTGCTCAACAAAAAATTTGACCTTGAATTAACAAAATCGAGAGAAATGTTTGGAATAACAGACACACAGCAGATAACCTGTGGAATTTTTGTGGCTAGTTAGGAAAAAACATTTTTACTGCTAATTTTGATATGACTAGCACATGCATCCTAAACAGAAGCTGACGCACACACCTGGAACACGCACCGTGCAAGTAAGGCATGAACACATCCTACCTTATGGTTGTCAAGCCTCCCTGTTTCCGCACAGCTAGCTTACAACAAACCCATAATGGCACTATGACCTAAAATGGCACTGCTCACTAGAAGGAATTCTCAATGGCTTCTCCTTTATAACCACGGTGTAAAAAAATATTTTTACAAGGGTGAAATCAATCAAGCATTGGTGCATTTGAGTAAATGTTTTTTTTTTCCGCCATTTCTTTTTATATAAACACTTTGTTCACAGCAGAAAATGGGCACAGAAATCACCCTCTAGTAAATAATTTCATCCCCTATTACTTGGCATTAACACAATGATAACTGCACTGACAGACATGCATCCTTGTCACAGTTTAGTATCTGTTGCAGGTGGTGTGTTGGGGGAAAAAAAATCATATATATCATGTATACGACCAGGAATCCAGCTAACAGAGGAGCTTAATTCTTGTATTAAGTTAAAAGGAGAGAGTACTGCTTTCAAGTACGAGTTCCTCTAGCCACGCTGCATTTTTCGATTTACTGATATCTCCTGACTGTCTAGTCAGCCAAATTTAATGATGGATTTACTTTGTGTTCAATTATGAAATATTTGCCAGAGAATGCCAAGAATGAAAGTAACAGTGATGATGTCAAGTATCATGACTTGCATTTTACTATCCACATTTTCAACATTACATTACAGTGACATTACATCATTACATTATTTTCATCTAGGAGATGCTCTTATTCAGGGCGACTTATAGGGGTTATCCATTTATACGGCTGGATATATACTGAAGCAATCTGGGTTAAGTACCTTGCCAAAAGGGTACAGCAGTAGTGCCCCAGTGGGGAATTGAACCAGCAACCTTTCGGTTATGAGCCCTGCTCCTTACTACAATGCTACACTGCCGCCCCATTCATGTTAATTTTACTAGATCCATGAAACATGTCCTCAAGACTCCGAACAATGATGATCCTGGAGATGAAACATCTAAGGTGACTTTAAACAATCTGTTCCTTAGCCATAGCCTCTCTTCAGCCCTGAAGCAATAGCGCCATACCAAATTTGTAGCAGCCAGAATGCTGAAGGGCCTCCACCATGTGGTGATGGAAACCCACACAACCAGCAGACTTGATCCTGCTCGTAAAATGAGAGCTGAAACAGGCTCTGTTTAATGGCAACCTCTAGAGGTAATGCAATGCTACTCATTATTTTGCAAGTGGCTGCTCAGTCTGTGAGTCATTGACTGAGTGAACTCTAACATTTATGAAGCCACGGCCAAACAGCACAAATGACGTCAAGTGATTTATTGTTGTTTCCAAGTCATTTTGAAAGAAAAAAATAAATAAATAAATCACCAGCTATCCATTTCACATTTTGGCAATGATGTGACAGCAGGGTTCTGGAATGTGACCCATCACAACTGTGTGACAGCGATACGTCGACGGAGCACGACCGGGAGGACGTGAGACCAGCTGAACTCTAGCGACACTCAAAGAGGGCCACTGCGCTTCATCACCCCGGCCTGCATCTACAGAGACCCTGCCGGCCTAGCGCCCAAGGCCCGACGGGCCGAACATACGCCAGTCACTGGCTTTCGGCCTGCATCGCTCCGCTCGTCTGGGCATGACAGTGGGTCACTGATGCAAACTGGCCTGTAATGAGGAGGCAATCTCCCCCCCCCCCCCCCCCCCCCCCCCCCTTCAGTGGAAGCCATTTGGTTTTAATGCACTTCACAGCCACAAGCACTCCAGACTGTTTACAGTGGTCCTGGTGCGCTTGGTCCTGGCCTCCCTGCATAAGAGTAAACATGTGACTCAGTAATGAAAGGCACCAAAACAAAATGAATACAAGCCCTGCACCGCGCAAGGAAAACAACCCAGCAAGCTGTCTTTGATTAAGCTGCACTGGAGTAGCTTCCTCTGGAACCACTTGAAAAGCAGGGGGCTCTCCTTGAGAGGCGTGCTGTATATGTGCGTTAAATAACCATCCCACGCAACCACAGTTCACTACACGTGCATTCGCACGCAGAAAGAGAATTAAATCAGCGAGCACAGTGGATGCAAAGTTGTTGTTTTTTTGCCCTTTGCTCGGGCACAGGGCTGGAACACAGAGCAGGCTGTGTTGCGCGTTCAGGACAGAGACAAACAGAAGCATCTTTGTGCAGAGCGCCCGCCCACTTCTTCTGTGCCCCCCCAAGCCCCCCCCCCCCCCCCCCCCGCAGACCCCCATTGGTGGTCCCCAGCCTACAGGAGGCACGGGATGGCGAGAACGAGGGCCGAGCTGTGAGCCCGTCCCCCTGTGGGCCTCTGGCTCCCTTCAGATGGAGCGCGGACAGGGGAGCTGCAGAGACACCCGGATGAATCACGCACACTTACTGTAAGCTGTGAGTCACTCGGCCCAGGGCGCTGGACCCCGGCCACACACACTCGCTGCTGCTGCGTAGGCCTCGGAACGCGCAGGGCTTCCTCCGCAGCCTCAGAGCGCCTCTTACGCACAGCGAGGGGCTCAACAGGGATCCAAAATAATTACATATTCTCAGTTTAGCAAATATAACGCTCCACTACTGTGCAGCAAAGTCTGAGCAGTTAGCAGTTAGCCAGAATAATGTTTTCTTGGGGGATCTCAGAAGTATGCTAAATTAAGAGCCTGGCATTCTAATATTCTTCCAACATTTAGTTAAATTCACAGAACATAAACCTGCATAGGGCTACAATACTTTCTAGCAACCTTACACATACTCAATACTTTTATTATTATTATTATTTACATACTTTACTTTTACAACGGAAAAAGAAATCAAAACATTTAGACAGCCATTATTATGATGCAGAAAATTTGTAGCACTGTACACAAAGTTTTTTTTTGTATATAAAAGCGGTAAAAAAAGATTTCTTCTGCACTCATTCAGAATAATTTTGATAACGTGGGCTGCTCCGTCAAGATACGTTTATATACACTAATTCTGGCTTGCTATATACACAAACATCCAGCTAAAATGCCTTCTTTTTCATAAACAATGCCATGTTTTACCACCTAGTGTTGGGTAATGTGAACTGCAACAACAGATGTTATTACCAGTGAAGATGTGGACAGTCTATACACTGGCGCACTCTGGATTTTGAGCACAGGTATTATCAATGACGTACCATTAATCATGGAGTGCTGTGAATATGTAAATTGACACGTATGCATTGTACTTAGTTATATGAAATGTTATTTTTATAACATAATTGCTCCAAATGTAAAGTTTGTTTCAACTTTTTTTAAAAAGAAAAAGATGGTAACAGCCATCCCAAGAGACCCTGAAAAATTAATTTGTGTGCAATTTATTTTCAAAAGTACCTATGAGCCATATAACTTCATAGCTAATGCGAAATGAGTCATAAGTTGGTTTCTATGTGATATTAAAAGGGTTCATTTAATATGAAAACCGATGGGAGGATAAAATGGTCTTTAATGGGACATTAAAAGAGTGCAGACATGGCGAATTTAAGGACTGCAAATGGGTTTCAATTTCAATTTCAATTTCAACTGTTGGACAACAGTGAGCAAACAAGCATAACATAAGCATAAGCATAGAATACAGCATAAATTTGAGCTCGTCATAAACCTAAAGTTCTAACCATGTATTTTTTTCTCTCAGAGTAATGTGGTAGTTTTGTAGTTTGCGGCATACCTGTAGCTGTATGGTACTTCATTGTAGCAGTGGATCAATACTGTGCCATTTATTCCACCACTTTAGATGCAAACCAGTCACTCTTCAAGTAGATTAAAAACACTATTCATTTTCTGACATAATATACTGGAGCAATGCTGCAGTTATTATTTTGATATGAGTGACAAAGGATTTACCCCACAGAGCCTGGAAATATCCCTGTTACTCTTCAGTCATCTGTCACTGAGCTATTAGTCCAACATATGTCACATTGCATTTGAAAGTTTTTAAGTTATGCAGGGTGTCTCGTTATCTGTGCAGCTAATTGCCTATGCACTTTTGTAAGTCACTCTGGATAAGATCAACTGCAAAATATATAAATGTTTAATGTCCTCTGACAGTGCTTAACGTGGGTCAAAGCTTTCATGAAATGAAATATGGGCACATATTTTACCTGTAGAATTATGGTACTTAATAGTACTGTTATAATGCTTTAACAGAAAACAAAGCTCATAAAGCTGGTCACAAACAAAGAGCATCCAAATCCACCATTAACTAAGCGCTATCACACCACTGTCATCACGGTCTGACACAACAGTGGAAAATGCTTGCCTGCAAGCTGCTATGGATGGCAGCGTTATGGCAGAGGTGGACAAGGTCACCTCTGCGAGTGATACTCAGGGTTATTGCTTAATGATACATGTGGCCCTGCGCTCCAGCGCGGTAGACACTTTCTGGCAGCTTTGTGTATTCAAGGACCTTCCATTGTCAGCGGCTGTTTCCTCTCTCTTTTTATAACTGCTAGCAGTGTGGAAAAAAGCAGTGGCACAGCTAAACTAAAAGAACAAGGCTTTTCTACACATTCTGGTAAGCAAACCCTCTTTTGAGTTTATTAAAGGCTTTCTGAAGGTGCTGGGGAATGATTTGATTGGGTTCTGCAATCCAGGCATTGAAATGCCGTGCTGTTGACTTTCCAAAGCATTCTTGAGTCCCCTCTCCAGTGTGAACGCTTGAACACTGTAGGTCTTAAAAACTGAAATCATACGCAGACAACCTGTCTGCACACTAGCAAACCTGTGTCCAGATTTTTAACGCTCTCCACATTACACTACATTACATTACATTATTGTCATTTAGCAGATGCTCTTATCCAGAGCGACTTACATAGTTTACAATTTCATCCATTTAGCTGGATTTTTACGGGGGCAATTGTGGGTTGAGTACTTGCTCAAGGGTACAACAGCAGTGCCCCAGCGGGGAATCGAATCAGCAACCTCATGGTTACGAGCGTTGCACTTTACCACTATGCTACACTGCCGCCACTCCACAACTATACATGCTGTAATGATGACAGGGCGAAATGCAGAGGACAAAGCAGGACAGGGGACACTGCAGGGGAGGACAGGGGGACAGGAGGAGGACACGGAGAGGGGCACGCGTTGCTGACCTGCGTGCCGCTTGCTGGAGGAGGAGGAGGAGGGCTGTGAGAGGCTGGCGGCGGTGCTAGGTGGGGAGTGCGCCCCCGGCTGGCCGCAGGCGAGAGGCAGGGTCCCCGCGGGCAGTGGCTGGCCCCTCTTCAGTAGCTGTTTGTGCTCGTGCTGGCGGAAACGCGGGGGCACCTCTCGGGGAGGGTAGCGCGGGGCGGCCGGTTGCTGCTGCTGGACACTGGAGGGGGCGCGCTTGCCATTGCCGCTGCTGCTAACCGTGGGGACTGAAGGAGTCGCGCTGGGGTTGGCAGGGTGGGGAGGGCTGGAGTTGGGCTTGGCAGATTCTGGCACTGCAGAGACAAACAGCAAAGGCGTTATAGCAGCGGGGAAAAAGCAGCAGGACACACAAGCTTTGCCCTCTAGGACTACTGCTTCACAGAATACATGGGGGTGGGGGGGGAGACGGGAACTATGCAGAAAGAGCTTACTTCAGCTGCGGCGTGTGCACCTTCAGTTACGGCGGCTTTATAATGTAAAGACCCTTCAGTTTCGTTTGCTCCCAAGGAGAGCTGAAGGGTACTATGATTTAAGAGGAACGTGAGACTGGATTTCAGATTCAGAAACTCTTATAAAATCATTTTTCGGTCCATCCCTGTTAAATCTTCCGCACAACACCTCCCTAAAAGCCTCATGGGTTGTGTTAAGCCCTAAAACCATTAAAAAAAAACCCAAACGATCAGCATCATGCTGGTGCAGATGCAGAGTCTGGGTTCTGCTGTGGCTGCACAGAAAGCCATCCTGTCTCTTTCAGTAAGTGCAGACCGAAAGGGTCCCATTAGAGGAACTTCATACTTCCTCTGACCCCCCACTTCAAAGGCCGACCGTGCCACTCATCACTGCTCTGCTGAGGCTGCAGGAGTCCTGTGCCAAAAAAAGTGCACGCAGGGGCGAGGGCCGCGTTCCCACTCCACTGCTGGGGTCCCCTCTTTGCAATTTAACAGCAGTTGCGCCTGTTCAACCATTTCCCAGCCAAACTGTATGTACAAAGCCAAGGGAAAGACCAATCGCAGCCTAGGGAGTAAATGCTCGAAGCAAGAGACCTGGAGGACCTGGAGGCTAGAAGCAAATCAAACCCAAGTGTACTCAACATATTGTACATAACACCCTGTGCGCTTGGTAAAGAAAACTACTTCAAAGCCCTGGCACTTATGAGGAAAATGCATCATTGGTATCTGCCAGGATTCTGTGCAGTTTCATTCTCTTGCTTTGAGTTCCTGTAATACTGCAGGTAAAAAGGCTACGTTCCCCCCCCACTATTCCTTAGAGGGAAAATGTGGGTTTTCATGAGCCTGTCTGAAACAACAAGCAGGTGGTCCACTGGGAAGAGAGAGGGGAGCTGGCTCAGGATGTAGTTTACACATTCCCCCCATCTACCACTGCAGAGCGGGGACCGAGCGTGCGTGAGATGGTGACTTGGTACAGGATCACTGCATTACCCAACACGGCACTGTATGCTGACTTCTACTTGGACGTCGCCCGGTTTCCCAAAGAGCCCACATTAGTTCCGCTTTCCCCTGCTCGGCCGCTACGGCCTCAGGCTCTTCCCTCTCTTGCGGGCTCGTCTCCTCGCTTTCTGGAGCCGACGCTGACGGAAGCAGCACGGTTGCGCTGCCTGCGGACTCCGCCCACAGCCTGCTTGAAAGTAGGCCAGCGCCAGTAACGCTAGAGGGCTGAGCTTGCAAAGGTCAGCATGATAAACAGGATCATGCAAAACCAACAACGAACCTTAACTAAATGAGCCAGACGGGGTCCAGCTTCACAGGCAGATTCTGGCTTTGGAGAAAGGGTACCATCATACTGGGGAAAGATGCAGATCAGACCCCAGGCAGTAAATGCTGCACACCAGTGTACTCAGTGACACTGCAAGAGCTGGAGTAGCCCAGTATCTCTTCTACACCAGGCCATCGTAGTGCAGAGAGGTGAGTTACTACAGTACAGGAGCACATGGATACTGTGTATATATAATAAACCAAAGAGAACCTTAATAATAATAATAATAATAATAATAATAATAATAATGCTTGATTAAGATGGCGACTGATATACATGTACAGCTACAGCCTGTAACCATATACACACACACAAACATACAAACACACACATATGCACAAACAAAACTGCAGCATGTAAAGCCCTATAGTGGCAGAACTGCTCTGCAGTTCCAAGATAAAACCAAACGATCATAATCCATACGGTCTCACTTGCTGCCGAAAACCTTACGTAGCACCGTCCCACCGTACACCGCGTCTTAACGCATGCACCCCTACAGTCAGGCAGACGTACACGTGCACTCGCACGCACGCACCTCAGCCCCCACCCCCCACCCCCGGGTTCTGCCTTCCGTCGCGGGCGCTTATTTGCACGGCTCAGGTCCTCCAGCACAGCCTCGCTCTGAGCTGCAGCCGCTGACGCCAATCCCTGATTAATTCCAGCTCAGCCTGCCTGACATGCGCTGAGCCAACCAGCACAGGAGCGGCTGTGTCCTTGCGCTCTGTCTCCCCACACCCCTCCCCTCCTGCGCTCCCTCCCTCCCTCCCCGACTCTCTCCCTCCCCCTTCCTCCATTTCTGTCACCTCATTGTTCATTATTATGAATATATTACAGGAGGCAGATGGGCCCCATAATTCTGTGCTATTCTCACAGCCAATCTGAGACCAGCTTTTTTTTTTTTCTCTCCCTCCTCAGTGCCGTCTCCCCCCACGAAATCTCTGCACCGATTCTGACCGCCTGAATTGGGCCTCTCTGAAGTCGATCCTTCTGGAAGCTTGCAAAGAAGCTGCCTGCCTAGCCCTCTGATTGGAGCGCGGTGTGGGGGGGGGGGGGGGGGGGGGGGGGGTTGGTACAGTCCTCCACTAGCCAGACCAAGTCCTACTGCCTAAACATACAAGCCTAATCCTCTTACAATTACAGCATCGTTCTCCCTCTCCGTTTTCACAAAACAACGAGGGAGCGCAACAAACGCGGCACTTATTCTCCAGTGTGTTTGTTGATGAAATTTACTGTGCACCGCAATCGCTAAAAGTGCTTTTCGGTAAATGTTATGAAACTGTTGTTCAAGTCTGAGGCAGCAGTGTGATTTGTATTGGCCCTGGGATAATCTGCATTTAATCACCTGATTTACGCACTAGCTGCACTCGGGAGAGACTGGGGGGGGGTGGGGGGTGGGGGGGTTTAAGAGCTCTGACGTTGCCAAACAAACAAACATCCAAACAAAACAGCCTGGCTCGAGAGATCTAACGGAGCTTTTGAGGATATCAAAGTCACGGAGAAAGCCCTCATTTTCAAAAACAGCCTGCAGTGGGAATGCACTGTGAATACCATGAAAACGATGGAAATCATCCTTAAAAAAATGCACACTAAACAATGCACCCCAGTGCTCTCTTGTTCATACAGTAAAAAGTAAATAATAGAATTCCCACTGTTGAAAGGCTTAATTTTCTGATTGAATAGATAACACCTAACCCCCACTGTCACAACTTGAAGAGGATTTGGGAAGCCGCGAGTGTACAGAAAGACTAAAGGGAAAAAAAAAAACATATTACTCCCTTTCAGGTAAACCAAAGGAATTTAATTGAAGTTGAAGGGTGGCAATTTAATAAATTATTATAACAAGCGTACTGTAAATTCCATTAAACTATCTGACTGAAGCACTCTCAGCAATCACCTCTGAACTTGTAATTACAGGCTTCCATAGATGAATGGTTAATTAAACAGAAAAGCACTGAAGGAGAAGACTGCACACAAGGAGGCTTTCAGAAATTCAGAGCACTCACAGTAAAGTATTACTCACCGCTCTGTCAGAAAGGTTACACTGGCTTTTGTCTGAGAGGGTATTTGAATGCACTAACACGTTTATGGACAAAGCCGGAGCAGACCGCCTCCATCTGCAATCCCCAGGTCTGCCTCCATGTCCTTTTTTGCACGGGGGAAGTGCAGTCAGCGTGGGCTTAAAGCTACCGTGGCAGCGAAAAAACACAGACACACACACACACACACACACACACACGTGAACGCACACAGAGATTTTAAAACGCAATCTGGGTGCCACAAAATGCCTGCATGTTTTTCTGCTGCTCTTGACGGTAATGCTTCTGAACACGAGCAGACAGTAAAGTAAGACCGCGCCAGATGAGACCTGGCAGCAACATTACGGTGTACAGCACATGTTTGAGACCGCAGCCCCCTGTGACACCCTCGGCTGGGGGTACGGGGGGCTGGGGTGCCTGGAGAGCAGGGGCCGATCCAGGACCGGGAGGTGCTGAGTAGGAGACAAACACAGACATGCTGTCTATCATTCTCGAATATTCAGACGGCGGGCTGTTGCTATGGTGATGCCGGTTGCCTGATGCACCTCTGCTTACCCTGTAACAAGGGCTCTCCCCCGCCCCCCCCCCAGGCCCACCCCACCCCACAAAAACACATCCACCCTTTCCCCTGGGGTAAGCTTCTGTCATCCAATAAAACAAAGTGCTGCTTGAGCACCCCTTATTACGAATTCTAATTAAACAGGCAGTGATTAACTAGGTATTCATCCACTCTGCAAGAGTCTGCCGCAGCGTCCAAGCACTGGCATACAGCTACAACCTCCCTGCCTGGCCCTACTGTAGGAAAGATATGCCATGCTGCTTCTTACTTGCGCACCAGTGACAGCAACCAGCCAGGAAGGCCCAAATTCAGCACTGCCGACCTCCCTGTCGATTTATCAAAAACAGCACAGCGAAGTCTACACTGTGCTTCTCTCAAAAAGCCAAAGCAACCACGAAGAGAGAAATCAATCGATAAGATAAAATTCAAAAAAATCAAAACGGCAATTAATTTGATCCCATTAGGCTGAGAGGCAGGAAGCGGCACTCCGTTCAATTACGAGCGGATACGAGCAGCGACGTCATCACAGGTCACCATGTCACCGGGATCTGGTGGGTGGGGGTGGGGGGGGTTACGGGGGAGTGGGGGGGCGGGCCTCCCCTTCCCCGGTTTGTTTTCACGCTGCGGTGAGACGGGATTAACTGCACAGTGCCATGTCTGCGTGAAACGGCTATCGGAAGCAACCGGAGCAGAGCAGAGCAGAGCAGAGCAGCGACCGCAGGGTCCGCAGATCCGCTGCCCCTTCATTCGGCACGTTTTTAAAGGCTTCTGAGGTTCCGAGACTCAGCAGAAGCATATGATTAAATATGATGCTGCGCTCAGAGGCAGCGGCTCTCAGAGGCCCGTTTCTGCAAGCTCTGCCTCAGTGCCAGCGCAAGGCTGAAACGGCAGATGCACAGCATACGCGCACTGCGAGAGATCCTTTAGTGGAATTAAAAAAAAATGCCGAATAACAATGTAACACATATTTTGAAAAAAAAATTAAACAGGATTCACAGTAAGAGGATACAATTACTTTCATCAAACTAAGCAGTTATTTTTTCCTTCAAATGAGGAAAATCAAGATTTCATCCCACACAGGATTTCCACACGAGAATTACGATAAACAGCGTTACAATGTGAAAGTGAGAAACACGTTCTTTCAGTTTCAGTAAAGTGCTTACTAAATGAATGTAATGTGACAGCAGTCTGCTAGTTACAGTGAACCCAATTCTCACCTTTCCTCCCATTTCACAGTAATGTAACTAATCAGATAGTCAGACTGCCTAGACCACAGGAATAATTAACTTTACTGCGCTGCTCTACCCTGCCCTATTCAACATCAGCTTAAAATCTAAAACCAACTAAATTATAAAACAAGTGTACGCGTACTGTGAATCCTGGTATATAACCCAGGTCAAAGCACTGCACAAATGCCCACAACTGGCTGGTGTCAAACGATGATCTTAAGTCTTCAGCTAAAGGTAGCAAGAGATCGGCCAACAATCCCCATGCAAAGGCAGTCTCTGAGGACTGATGTTCCGTGGCGTGAGCTCTCTGTGTACCGCAGGTCACATGCTCTCTGCCTTTTAATCCTACAGTAGGTATGTATGAAGACAAAGAGGCTCTGCAACAGCAGTCCTAATGAAAGCACTGAAAGGACCTGGAACAGAGGCAGTGGGCGGGGGGGCTGCGGGAACCAGGCTGGCGAGTGGCGGTACAGCCCCAGGCCGGCTGTAAATCCACGCTACCTCCTACCCCCACCGCTCGTGCCAACTGTCCGCTGGCCGGCGGGCGCTCTATACACATCTCCCTCGCACTCAGGTGCTAACTCCACATGAATGCACGCTTACATGCGCTTGTTTTCCCTCCGCACAACGCGCTCCTTAAGGCCTGAGTTATGCGTGGGGGGTTTGCCTGCTGACTTCGGTTAACCTAATGTGTGTGCGCAGGAATTATAAAAACAGGAATACATCACTGCCGTGACCCCCGCACCGAGAGGTGGTCTGGCCCGGCTCTCCTCTGTGCCAGCGGGGGCCACAGCGGTGAGCCGGACTGGGCTGGGCTTGGCACGGCAGCGCCAGACTCGGGCGCTATCAGTCTCCCGAGCCTAAAAATCCTGCTTCGGCTGCACGTAATCCAGATCATCCATGTCACCTTCTTAATAGCGCTGCAATTATGGAGATGAGAAGGGGAGAGCACAATGGCCTCGTACGCCGGGGAGGATGACGGCAGTAACGCACATCAAGAGCGGAGCGCTGTTCCACTTTGGGATCTTTTTCCCCATTCAGCACAGACCACTTCACACGCACAGAGAGGGGGGAGAAGAAAAAAAAAAAAAAAAAACACGCATAATTACTGCTTCTAATAATAAATCTGCAAAACATAATGTGCCCTTTATACAACATTAATTTATAGAGTGTTTATAAATGTTACAGTAACAGAGAACCTATGAAAGTAAATTAGCTTCTAATTAGATTGCGATTCACGAAATCCGACACAAACTGTTGATGTAATTAACTGAATGTGAAATTGCAAATTAATCCAATATGAAATTACGATGTCGCAGCCTCGGAATAATGCAGTTATCCTTGGTGACACTATGTAAATATGTTGCGCTGTATGGATGTTGAACAGGGTCTCCGGGGAAGAAGAAAAACACTGTAAGGAGGAAAAAAAAGAAAGACTGACATGTACTACATTTGCTCTTTAACCCTTAGAACTGCAGTGACAGCAGAAATTGTGCGCAAGAGCTAAATGATAACAGACGGAGACGTGGAGTCTCAGCCCTAGCGTTATTTCAGCTGTCAGTGAAAGAATCTGCACCTGTTTTCAGCGAATTACATTTGCAACATTTGAGCTGACGCTTTCTGATGTACATATATTTTTTGTTTCCCACCCCGTCTGAAAGGCCACTTTGCCTTGGTTTACACCTTCATAACACCTATTCCTAAAGCCTACTGGCGGTTAGCACCAGCTGTTCTCCAACACTTTAAAGGTCCTATAACATTCACAGCACATTGAACACCCTTCCTCTGCACCGAGGAGATGAGCGAGGGCGTAGTGATTCAGGGACTGCAAAAGCCGTCTCCGTCCCCTCCTCTGCCCTCTGCTGACAGGGGCTCCGGCTTCACACCGGCAGGCCGGGCTGTGTTGCCGCAGGCTGTCTGGAGGAGGCAGCGTGTGACGCCGCTGCGCTGTAGCTGACTGCAAACCTCCAGCTAATGGGGGGCAGAGAAGTTAATTCCACAGCCCCGCAGTTTATCTCATTTTCATAGGCGCGCGTGCGGACGTCTGAGGCGGCACCGATTACCACAAACAAATTGGAACGCCGAGAGGCGCGGCGCCCGCGCTGAGAAAATAAGGGGTAGGACGGAGGGGTGCGAGGCCGGCGGGGGGGGGGGGGGGGGGGGGGGTGATGCAGGGGCACGTCTGACGCGCGCATTAACGCCTTCCCGCGAGACGCCGACACCAACGGCGACCCCTTACGCACCTTTCAGGCTTAGGAGAGAGACATCATCTTAATCCGTCCTCCCTGCCCCGGCACATCACCTCTTATTTAATAAACAGCTGGAGACTGAAGATACGCCGGCTGAGTGATTAGTTTCCCCCCCAAACCTGCCACCTGAAAATCACCTTATTATTTCATTTAGCGGAAGTGCTTTCAGGTCTTATTTGCTGCTCCTCTGGCTAATGCGAGTGTCATCTCGGCAGGCGGTGACAACCTTGGTTTAGAAATGTGCCTCGCTGTTTTGCGGCTTGTAAATTTGGAAAAAAGGCATTGGTCCATCTGTATTTTTGATCCTGGTAAACACGCCGCTATAACCAAATACAGCTTCTGGCGCACCAGCCCTAGTTTTTAGGCCTGTCTTAGCGGAAGTGTATGATACGTGTCTGTCTGAGGTATTTAAGTAAGAATGTGTGTATGTGTGTGCGTGTGTGAGTGGCGAAGGCTGGGGCAGCTTGTTTTGTCAGCCGTCGGAAAAATCTTCAGAGGCCCCCAGAGCCGCAGCCCCTGCTCAGCGATTCAGCAGACAGGAGACCTGAGCGTGTTCTCACTCTCGCTTTCACACGTCTCTCATCTCTCTCGCTCTCCAAAACATCATATGGCCTCCTTCCGTCGCTCTCTCTCTCTCTCTCTCTCTCTCTCTCTCTCTCCGTGTCTCTTTAACCTCTTGCACTCCCACCTGGTTCGGTGCAGACTTTCACTGCTCTGTGTGAATGTTCTTGAGCTGATCGGCCTCTCCCCTGCTCCTGCGCCCTTCCTGTCTGTCCCCGCGCAGGGCCTCCTCGGTGTTGTCTTACACTTCCCTCCCTGGCCCAGCTCCCTCGCTACCCCGCCGCTGCCTCTGCCCCAACTAATCCGTTTATGCCTTCTGCGAGAGGATCTGCCTTTAACGGTCGCTCAGTTCAATCAACTCCGCACGTTCGGTGCTGAAACTCATACCCGCGCCCATCACGGCAGAATGCCGTCGCCCCCCCAGCTTTTCTACAATCAGATCGTAATGACCGACCCGCTCCACTCGACTCCAATCAGTCGCAGGGCATGCGGCAAAGCAGATGCAGAATCAATGGCGTTTGATGGAATCTGGCCAATCGCCTGCGCGCACGCCGTCAGGAGTCGCTGGAAACTCGGATGCTCTTTGATGACTCATGGCGGGGTGGGGGGCTTTGTGACTTTTCCTCGGTCCTAATTAAAGCGCTTTCGCTAAGGCACGGACGCTGCTCCAGGCAGAGAGGGCACGCACAAGGGGAGGGGCTGGAGGGTCCACAGCCCTGTCCTATGCCTCCTCCCTAGCTGCTCAGGAGCTGACCGCAGTGCAACCAACAGTCACTGAATATCCTTTCCGGAACAAAAGCCCCCGGTCCCACCCATCTCCTTTCCACCCCTTCGCTCTAAGAGGGAGTTAAAGCACCCCCCCCCCCCTAGTTCAGGGTCGTATGGGACATATCCCGTCCTCTGTGGAGCTCAGAGCCGGCTACCATGGCGCTCTGTCTCTCGGCCCCCCCCCCAACCCGAACCCTGAGCGCGGAGCTGGGGGGGGGAGCAGAGTGCAGCCAGCTGCGTGCTCTGGTGGCCCTCGTCAGTGCTTTACGAGCATGCGTCCCCCCCCTGCTGGCTCAGGTAGACATGGGGCCCGGCTAAGGGTTAGCGGGAGTGCAGCTCCAGCCTCCAGCTCCTCCCCCCACCCGTCTGAGAGCCAAGTGCAGAGTGTGCAGAGGCTCCAACTTACATATCACCAGCTGGGAGGGCTGCAGCTCAGAGCGGTCGCTTCGAGTCAGAACCAGCGCCGGCCGGCCACACAGCAACACCTACAAATCTCTGGGTGCCATTTAATCGTCTGTTTACCCCGAAACAGTACTGATCATGCGCTAATCAAACCAGCACATGTTCACAAAGTTACGCTGTATGATTATAGACCTGCAAATGGTCTTTCTGAGAGTGAAAATGCCAATCCTTCGCTTTCCATCTGATGAATTCAGGTTTCGATGCATGCATTTATAAAAGCCATATTGACTCACCTTTGGTTTTCTGTTCAGCAGCCTGAAAGGAAAATTTAATACACGTTAACTGTTGAAAAACAAGTTCCCTTCAACCACCTATTTAAAAACAGATGAATTATGAATACATTCAGCTTTAAACTAAGCTAGAACAACTGAACAAAATATTACTGTGAATTAAACACAGATAAACACAATAGCAATTCAATAGCAAAAATCTGCTCAAGTGGGAGACAGGCATGAATTATGCATGAATTAAAAATAAATAATTTTGAATTTTGAACTGGAAAATGATTAGCTGTCATTTGGCATTTAAACCCGCAAACCAAGAGGGGATTTAAACAAGTTAACAGCTTGTTCTGAAAGTTTGCAACCATCAACCTTTGTTACCTTGGGTGAAGAAGGCACCGTCATATTATTTAAAAACAAACTGGTGTGCACTTAAGTCAAACCCATATGGAGTCTGACTTTGCAGCGAGAGATACAAACGCCACAGACAGTGCAGCATCTCGGCAAGACCAGACATGCGCCGCGAAAGCCCAGAAACAACGGCACTCAAACAAACCCGCGCCTGTAATCCAAATAAGAGCAGGGGAAGGCGCCTGCAGTAAAGTGAACTGGCCCGACCGCCAGCCTGGCAGTAGGCTGGAGACAGATTACATTGGCTCTGTTTAAAAAGAGGTGGGGGTGAAAAACAGCAACGACTGCTGGCATCTCCCTTCCCTTCCTTTCTAATCTGCCAGTAATAAAGTCTAAACACCTGGCAGTTAGGTGGTTCGGAGACTAATCCTGCGGATAATTTAATAATTCCGCAGGCTCCCAGCAATCTGCCAGCAATCCCCCTCACCTGGACAGCAGCAGAAATGTGGGTTCCAGGCGGGAGTGTGTGTGTGTGTGTGTGTTTGGGGGTGGGGGTGGGGTGTCATCCTCACACACCTTTTTCTGAGCACTGTCCTTCTTTTTCTTTTCTTCTTGCTTTTTCTTTTTCTTTTCTTCCATCAAATGATTCTCTTCTTGTGTTGCTTGCGTTTCTCTAAAATTAGAAACAAAAGAGTTCTGTTATGTCTGAGGGCCGGGGGGGGGAGGAGGGGAAGGCGGCACAGCATCTGAAACACAATTTTACAGCCTGTTTCATTCAGCTCTCAGCCAAAGTCAAGTCACTGCCTAAAACTTTCCAGCTAAGCACACATGTACGGACACACACAGACACACCCACACACGCACACCAGCATACACATTGGCTGCATCAATTCTGAAGTATACCTTCCATCATCAGCCTTGTCAGAGCACAGTTCCTTCCTCAAAGCCAAGCTATAAAGAACTAGCAGTCAAAAGGATCAGATGGCTCGAGGGGCAGAGAGGCTTTTTTTTTTCTCAACTTGTGTTTCTCTTGGCTGCTGCAGGAGGCAGTTCCTGGAAACTATTAGAGGCATGAGGACGGAGGAGCCCAGCAGCCGTCCGGTAAGTGCTCCTACAGCCATGTGATCCGCTCTACCCCGCCCACGCGCCCCTGCGTCCTCGGCGTACGCGTGCTGTGCTCTGTGCAGCCGTAGCGCCAAGACGGGTGACGTATCAGCCTTTTCCCCAGAACATGCACAGCACCGCAAGAACATGGCCAGGGTGAGCTTCAGCAAGCGGGGCCAGGCTAAGCTTCAGAAAGTGCACGGCCACGCTAAGTTTCAGCAAGCGCGTGTCCATGCCGTTTCAGCTAGTGCGCGTCCATGCTAAGCTTCAGCAAGCGCGTGTCCATGCCGTTTCAGCTAGCGCGCGTCCATGCTAAGCTTCAGCAAGCGCGCATCCATGCTAGGCTTCAGCTAGCGCGCGGCCATGCTAAGCTTCAGCTAGCGCGCGGCCATGCTAAGCTTCAGCTAGCGCGCGGTCATGCTAAGTTTCAGCTAGCGCACTACTATACCAAGCTTCAGCAAGCACACAGCCAGGCTAAGCTTCAGCAAGGGTGCGGCCAGGCTAAGCTTCAGAAGGTACTCAGTGAATTCGAGGTTCAGCAGGCACACAGTGAAGTTGTGGTTCAGCAGACACACAGTGAAGCAGAGCTTCAGAGCTCCCACTCTCTCACACACAAAAATGGGGACAAGCTTCCATGGTTATTCTGTTATAAAACCGGACAAATCTTGAGAAACATGCTGATGGTTTACTGGAGCAAGGCCTAACTCAGTAACAAGCACTGAAACAGTCTCCCAAACTGTGCTGTATTAAGGTCTGACAGAGTAAATACAATAAAACAGGATCGTATTTCCACAACACCGAGATGAAAATGGAGGGGATTATTTATGCAACAACACTGGTCCATAGGGCTTCCAAGGAAAAAAAAAAACAAAATTCCAGAGGCGTTTGCATGTGAAATCAAAAATATTGCAAGCAAGGCATCAAAATGACACTAATAAAAATAAGTTAATATATCTTTCAAGGGATTACAGCTATGCACAGACTTCAATAATACCAAGGCCATTTATGAAAGCACTGAGAACTTGATTAGGGTAAATATCTTCATAAGGGAATGAAAACAGTCAGGGAGAGAGACAATGACTGTTTAAGCGACGTGCTTCACATAAAGCCATGCCTGAATGCCTCGGTCATGGAGATGGCGCGGTGGGAGCGGGGAATTCGGGCCGGCCGCGCACAATGCGTGACACCCCGGTGACCTGCTGACAATGGCAGAAGGGAGGGAGGCCGCCGGTGCGCCCCTGACATTCAGCCTCTCCTGGAATCGCTCAGCGGCTGCGGCCGGGTCCGCAGCCAGCGGCTCCGGCGCAATCCGGCCTGCCTCCCACACCAAGGTCAGCCCGCACAGCCAGACGTTTCCACAATCCCGCACTTGCAAAGACAGATCCGAGCATTCACAGCCTTTAACAGGCTGTGGCGTTACCCAATTAAGAGAAATCGCTGAGGGTGCGGAGAGGTCGAGGAAAGTACTCGAGACCTTTTCTCCTGTGAAAAGCGCTTGTGTATAGAATCATACTTTCAAGTAATAAGCTTATTTGGCTTTGCCCCTCTATAAGCATAAGTTCCAGTTTCCTTTACTGAGGGATCATGGTGGAATGTGCACAATGGCAAGTGCGTAGAATTACATAAGCTCTCTCACTGTATAAAGAAACACATGCCCTGTCCGCGCAATATACTAATACAGCACAGCAACAGTAGCATTCTGAACCGTGGTCCACAGCCACCTCTTGGAGGACATCCTCCTCTGTGGCCTGGTGTCCAGGCCTCCATGACAGCAATAGTGCTCTATTGTTCGCGCTCTTCCACAGAGCCAGGCCTATGCCTGCCCAGTACAATAACTCATTGTGCTCTGTCCCCAGCCAATGGTAGGAGCTCCCGGCTGCATGTTGCTTGCAACCCTCCCCCCCTCCCCTCGAAGGCCTCCCCCAGGTCACAATGGGACCAGCTGATGCAGCAGGATGCTCAGGTTGGGGGGCCAGACAGAGGGTGGCTGCAGGACGGGACGCCGGCCAGAAGCAGTCTGTAAACTCATCTGCCGGCGTTGCTCGTTTGTGGGCGGGGGGATGTGCCGTTGAGAGAGACGGCGGCATCCTCTGGGACCACGCCGAAGCAGACAGCCATGTTCTGACGGGCGAGACGATCAGATCTGCCCGCTGTTGCCTCTGGTCTCATCTCAGCATCGCGCCACATCCCTCCTATAGGCTGCTCCCTAATCCCGCGACCAATCACGCCGCACCGGCCTGCTCACGGGCAGTCCATCGACCCTGGGGATTTTTTTTTTTTTTGGATCGACTCCAAAAAAAAAAAGGGTGGGGGGGATGGGACCTGGCATGGAAGAGCAATGGAAATTGTCCCCATGTGTTCTGTGAAAAGGACGCTATTGCTTTAAAAATATCCCGAACCCTTTGTGTGCTGGAATTTTCCAAAGAGCGGCATCAGAGCTGACAGCTCAGCTATAAATAGACGGCCCAATCTGCAAGCCGTATTTTCACAAACTGATGTGGATGCCTTGCTTGATTTGTGTGCCAATTACGTCCAACGGAGTAAGCATATCGATTCCTTTTTGAATTTATCTACTGCACTGAGTTACAAACACGCTTCACAGTCCAAGTAATCATCAACACATTGAAATACACTTCGTTCTAATACAGAGAATTACATTAAAGAGTTACTCAGATTAGCTCTTCCCATGCAAACATCTCCCTCTTCTCTCGACAGAACAAGTGAATGAGACACTCAGACTGATTAAGCCGGTGAGATCATCATGTTGCTCTGCAGACAGATCTCTGTAATTTACCCATACACAATGGACCAATTCAAAAATTCATTCATCGCCTCACCCTGTTGCCTGGATAACATAACCAGGAAGTCCGGAAGGTCTGACTCCTCAGGTCTGAAATAACAAGGTCTTTTCATTTCAGGCAGCGTGCCACTCTGCAAGCAGGTCTGGCGACCACATCCAGCACAGGAGCGAAATTAAAACGCTTTACTACGCCGAAAGAGAACACGTCCGTAAACAACACACCAGGCCCTGATGCAAGCACGGCTCAAACCGCCGCCTAATCCCCCGAGTCTTAAACCTCAAAGACGTCGCAAAATCCGCCCCTCCAGGGAAGGAGCAGCGAAAACTGTAGCTAACGACTGAGGACTCCGCGTTTTAATTTGCGAGCGGGACAGGACATGGCACGTTCCTGTGGCAGGGGCAGTAAAAACGCGGCGGCGGAAAGCAAAAGCAGCCCCGACGCGTTGGGAGGCTCCCCCTCGCATTCATAATTACTCTCACAGGAGCCCGGAGGAAAGCGACGGGAACACAGAGAGCACCTGTAACGGCAGGGGAAATCACGGCGAGGAAACTGTCCTGCCTCGCGCAGCCAAACACGGCTCGTTCCTGCCGTTCGGGGGATCCCATTTTCTGGGCCCGCGATGCGGCTGGAGAGCGCCTTTAAAAAGGTTGCCTTTATTTTTCACAGCTGTCAATGCAGATGTAGCCTGAAATCAGGTCAGCCATTTGAAAAGCCTGACACCTGCTTCAGCCCCCATCTACATCGGCGAGGCGCGTGAACACCAACGGCGGACAGAACATAATGAGCAGCTAGAGGAGAATTAGCTCCCTGGCTCTTTCTGCGGCTGAGAAAGGGAGACATCGCGTTTCCAAGGACAGCCGACATCGAGCCCAGGAGTTCCACAAACAAGAGCAATAAGGGAAAACAACAGGCACGGCAACACCAATTAAAAACAACAGCCGCAACAGCTGGTGGAGACTGAGCTCCCGACAAAAGGCGACAACAAAGAGCTGACAATATCTGCAATGGGGGAAGAAAGGACTGAGACTGTGGGCTGGAAGTAAAAAAAAAAAAAAACAAAAAAACAACAACATGGAGAGAGGAAGAGCGAGAGAGAGGGGGGAAATCAAGGTTGTTTATTTCATCCATCCATCTCAGTGCATGGGAGTGTTTAGCAGAGAGGGAAGGGGGGAGGTGGGGGGTGGGGGTAGAGGAAGCAGGAGCGGATCGCACCGAAGGGCTGTGCGCAGAGCCAGACGTTCTGGGCACGGCGCCAGAAATGCCAGCGCTGCAAGAAAAACGGAGCGCTGCGTGCCCCGGGAGCCTTCTGGCTAGCAACAGCGCGGGGAGGGGGGAGCGGGGCGGCCCCGCACACCGCCTGCTCGCGCATTAGGAAGGCGCAGGCGTCTCGGCGCTTTCGCGCAGCCTAAATCTGGCACGCCGCTGGCCCGCCCGCTAACCCGGAACGGCCGTAAAAAGAAACGAACCAATCAAAACAAACAGGGCACACAACAATGCGGAGCACGGGCAGCCCTCGTCTGACAAGAGGACAGCAAAGAACTCATCGCTTTGTACAGCACTTGTCTAGCGTATGACGGTTGGGCCAGGGTAATGACAATCGCACCAAACTACTCGACTCGAAATGCTTCAGCTGTGATTACAGTGACTGTAGCCCACGATGACAAATAGAAAGTGATTTTTCAAATTCGTTGCTCATTGGCTCTCACCAAACCAGCTAATGTCTAAAAATAACTCCATTGAGGGTTTGGATTGACTCACCATAGAATGTCAGGCAAATATCCCCCGCAATAAAATCATTAAAAATGTGTACTGTAAAATACATTCATTCAGCATGTATTTCCAGCATTCAAGAATATATGCATTTCAACAATACATTACCCCCCCACCACCACACCCCCGCGCATATACACACAAGCTTCTTTTGTCAGACTTCAATTCTGTGGGTCTTCCACTGTTTACATGTGCATTCTGTGAATAAGGTTATTTAAGGATAGCCTGTATGATTGCTGATGAAGTCTGAGGATGAGGATACAATGATGGCGAAGGGCATCAGGAAGAATGATCAGCATATGATCACTATTGTGCTCACCAATGCAGAGGAAAGATGAGTCCTCCTCACTACACTGATCTCAGACAGCCTGTTCTTTCATTGAGTGAATAAACACTAAACCACAGGATTTATGGCAAAGGTAACAGACAGCCCCTATCTCCATCATGCAAAGTTTGTAAAATGACCTGCTACATCATCTGGCTCTTCCAGGAACCACGGCACTGGAAGCAGGAGGGGAAATTTCTGACAGCTGGTTAGTGTGCCACTAACATATTATCAGCTAGCCCAGTTGAGACGGGGGAAAAAAAAAAAAACAAGACTTCAATTATCCCATTACTGCTACCTTAATGAGGGCATCTGAGTAACCAGGATCTGCCCGCAGGACTGTGATGTAGACGCTGCCCAGCTGCGGCTCACCTGTGTCCGAGCACCTGGGAGCCAATCACGTGTCAATGTCAGAGCCAAGGGTTCACGTCCTCTCAAATTACTGCTCTGTCTACACAGAGCTGCTATACAAGTGTCTGTTTAAAGTGTACTGCTTCTGCACAAGCCCAAACACCCTGTGAAAGGGCTATAGTTTTGTTTAGCTCCTAAACCAAATATTGGGGCTCTGTATTTTTAATAATCTTGGAATAATCTTCAGTTATTCAAGGTTTTTTAAAGCTTTCTTAAAGCATCTAGACCTTACAACTCACGGATGTTGTATTAAATTTGCTCAATGTTTCAACAGTTGATCTGATTCAGATTCTCCTGAATTCTGGCACATTCTTTTGTCTAGCTGAGGCTATCATTTATTACACAGAATTTCAATAAGTAGTTCTTTACTATAGTAACCTTTGGGCATTTTGCATAGCCAGGCTATCGCTGAAAAATAGAGATATGTGATATTTTATGTGATATTTAATGTGCCTTAATGGCACATTAAAGCTCTTTTCATGCCTCTTCCTGCTAGCAGTGTTCCTTGTCTGTGAATGAATGCATATTCATTTTTAATAAAAGGCCTTGTTTGATTTTGTTCATTTTTACGATGTTCCAGAGTCCACCATAAGCACAGCATCTTAACAATTGTCAAAGCCAAGCTGACAACTTTTCTCCCTGCCTTAGGGTCCTCTGTATAGATGTTACCACATAGGAGATGGAGATCCACACAGAGGTTTAGTTTAAAGGTCATGCTTTCAGCAGAGCTGTGAGGAACATCATGTGTCCATTAGTCCTTAAAAAACCTGATGACTGAATCCTAAAGTCTGAAATGCATACCTGGGTTTAAAACCCTCGATAACTTCTGGGAATGGTTGAGTTACTGTAATTAAAATGTGTGCGTTTTGTTCACACATAAATACTTGAGCACCTACACATAGTCACACCACTCAAGTGGGGATCCTTGGAAGAACACTCTGACATCTGCAGCCCATCTTAACCTTATGCAAATGACTGCAAAGGCAAAATGGCAGTGTTGTTGATAATGAAAACCTCACAGAGTAAAGTCCATGAAACAGCACCTGTGTGGTCTGGGTTGGGTGGGAACTAAGACTTCTTTCTTACAGAAGCAACAAATTATTTCATGTACACAACAACACGGAGAGAGGCACACACAACAACCTCCTCGGTTGTTCAGGAGGCAGTCACAGCCTCTTTGTCAGAGATGAACTGGCTAATTAAGGCGTTTCACTACTCTGCAGCCTTTCAATTGGCACTGGCTATTGGATTTCCAAAATCTAGACAGGGGAAAAACAGGTACACCTGGCCAAATCTGATTACTAAATCACATCCACCTGTTTTTTTATATTATATTTATATATATATATATATATATATATATATATATATATATATATATATATATATATAATTTTTTTTTATATATCCACGTTTTATGACTCATACTATCAATCTCATATGCATGACACATATGAAGTAAATCTGAAGTTCTTAATTTTCCAGGAATAGAAAGCACTTATTTTCAAATAAGACTCAATGAATACATACTAGTCTAGCTGACAAACAACCCTTTTCAAATTATAAAAAATCCTCTACTTTGAGCAAAAACAAGAGAATGCACACACTGTTCACAACAGACAAAGAAAAGATGTGGTCCCTCATTTCACAATCACATAATGACTGATGGCACTCAGGTCTGCAGCTGACTATTAGCAACTAGAACCACATGAATAGCCTACATAATTCTATTGTGTACGTGTTCCTAGTTATATATAGTCATACACAGGTAATAAAGCATAAGTCTCAAAATATTTTCACTTTTATTTTTCCCCATCATTGCTTTCTATAGACCCTTATACTCATTTTGGTGGTGTGTTGTACCTAATGAGTCACAAGGTTCTTTTTGTAATTAAAATCACACAGCTCCAAAACCAAAACTCACCAGCCACCATTACAGTCAAAGTTACTGAAACATGCCACACTGAAATAAAGACAGGGATACCACCAGGAACATGAACAAGACCCAAATCCGCTGTACTTACTTAAATAACCTCATTTCTGTCCTAAACAGTATTAGCATCCCTAGCTTATGTAGCTAGTTAGTAAACTACTCTTTGACGCACAAGCAGGAACGAAATAGTTTGAAACACAGAATTAAAATGAAAATAGATAAACTCAAATCAATGTTGATCAGAGAATTAGCTCTTGACTAAAGCTTTAGTTGTTCAATCAGACGACCAACTAATCACTACAGCCCTAGCTAGCAAGGTAGCAGGACCAGTGACCTCTGGCAAGTTAGCAGTTTTCTTGGTGATGATTTTCAGAAGAAGGCCAAACCAATTCTTTGTTTGCCTTAAATCTGACAGGAAAGACACTTCATCTATTCACAGTTCCCATACAAGTTGGCGATGTTCAACGTGCTTCCTGGTCTTCCACATGCTGTGTGTCCATATCAGTCAATCACCCCCCGCCAGAACACGAAGGCAAGTTTCCACTGTGCAAACCTCCTTCTCCATAGGCTGCTCACTGCTGCTATGACAATCACAAGCCCACTGTCTGTTTATACCATGTGAAATCTTCCGGAAAAACAAAGCCCCTCCCATGGGACGTGTTGTGAAAGACTTTAACCCACTCATAGTTGTCCCTCAGTTGCTACCTGCAGCTGCGAGAGGAAAATGTGTTTGTAGTATGAGAGGCGTACATTTTGTTTACTTACCTTAACAGAATTCAGAATTTTAGTTTTAGGAAGGTCATGGACTGGGCCTGAATTTGGACTGTGGTGTCTTACAGTATTAGATGTAAGCAGACAGTTGTAACAGTAATGCATTTTTCCATTATCAGACGTGAATCTGGAACTGTGAAGCTATGGCTGTGGGTGCTTTTCTACTGTCTCTTCTGTCAGGCTGACTGAGCACCACACAATGGGGGAACTATGCTACTTCAGCCCTGTAATGTAACGGTGCTGGCAAACTGCAACCAGGCCTGTGGTCAACACTATAGCACTACATAAAAACCTGATGGTGCCACATAAACAAAAAATTTCACATAAGCAAAGACAGTTTAAACACTGGCAGTGGAGACTTAACAGAGGGTGATCTTGTATCGAGGCCTATGGCAACTGCTACGGAAATGGTCATAGCAAACTTTAAAGCAAACAGTCCTTTTACTATTCTAGCCTGTTATGCCACATTTTAGCTGGCTAACCACAGAATGGACCAATGATAAAATGTTACTTTATACTGTTAGTGCAGTAAAGGAATGTTTTCCAAGAATAACCAAATATTCTGTGTTTCGTGGCAGTAAATTATCAGACATCTTGATAAAGACATCTAACACCTCTCAATCTTGCCTGATTGGCTGGCTCTGCCAGTGGGTGGAAGTTGCGTGGTGAAAGGAAATGCCATGGAAACACAAACCAGAACCCTGCCAATTTTCCAGTTTGTACTGTGTGGTTCTAGTTCTGCCTGGTTAGGTTCCAATAGTGGAAAAGCAGCTAGTGAGAATCACAGCTTGCCTTCCTGCAGCGGGGACGTTCTCTTCACTTCTCCTCAATTAACTGGCAGGGGGAGGGAGGGGCCCCCACCCTTATGTTGGACATTCCCCTGGATCGCCTCCAAGACACACAAAGCCAGCACTCTCCCTCCCCCCCAAAAATCCTGCCCTCCCGCTCGCATGGGCCAGACAAGCACAGGCTTCCTGATTTCAGCCTCTTACATCAGGGAGTCAGTCCACGCAGTGTGCACTGACATGCTGTATAATGCCGCTACTCCCTCAAGCACATTGCAGTGCTTTACATTTGTCTACAATGTATGAACTGTGGACGTGGATGTGTGGACCGTGGATTCATTTTTCTTCCTCAATTGCACGAACAGCACTGCTGTCTACTGTGAACAGCATTCACTTAAAGAGGATCAATTTATTTCCTAAATATGATTTTCACAATAAAACTCAGCTGTGTAACTACAGTGTTATCGTATTTAAAAAGGCATCAACGATGAAGATCGTGAGTGTTTTGGCAAAGCACACCCTTGACACTGTTCATTTCACTGTTTAAACACCCTTACACTATTTATCATATTAAGCATAATATCCATTAGGCTGACACGTCTTATGAAAAAGGCACATAATCACAGGCTTTGTTGCTGGCTTCAATAAGACAGAAGTAATTGAAATCTGCAGATTGCTGTCCTCAGTGTACTTTTTCCAAGATGGTTTGTCTGCTGGGATGTACTAGAGTTAGATTTGCAGATTCATCACTAGTTCTATGCTCTTGACCTATACTCTTAGCCTAAAATGCATCCTAAAGACAGAAACTGATATTGAGAAGCCTGGGAAAAATAATTTGAAATGATAATGCACTGACCATGTGACTTAGTGGCTGAAATTTAGATTCAATTTACGAATATCCCAAAAATCATTCAGTTCTTGGTGAACACAGATTTCTCCAAATTCTGAGACAAGAAATGCATGTACAATGTAGCTGTAACACACAACAGTGTTCAAAATGGATTCAGCTGCAATGTCACCTTCAGGTCTGATGGCAAGTGCTTGATAAACATCAAAAACTGAAAAGCAGATGCAGCCCAAAGCATTAAGAGCAATCCATGGCCATGAACGTACATCATTATGCCCTTCTAAACTAAACCTCTCATTCTAACAGCTTTAAGTGCTAAAATTTCAGCGCCACGCAAGTCACCACTCCACAGCTCACAGGGACAAGCTAAGCACTCCAAACCAAGTTACAGCCTAAAGCCAACATCCGATCTAGACAACCCAGCCATCATTTCTGGTGTGGGGGGGCTGATCTAATAGGACAGGTGACGGGCCTCTGTCACTAGTGACTGTGGAGAGATGACGATGAAAACCGTATGGTAATCAGGAGGCTAAGTGGCTGTTTTTCCCTTTTCACTTGCAGTGAACGCAGAGACCCCCCCCCCCCCCCCTCACAAGCTTGGGTGCTGACAGAGGCCCCTTGACCCTGTGAAGAAAGCGAAGGGCCTGGCAGCTGGGCTGCTTGTGTGTGTGTGTGGGGGGGGGGGATGGACTCCCCGGCCTGATTAACAACTGCAGCACATTAACCAACCATGAGACCCTGAGCCTGACATTAATGTCACACTCCCCGGTAAGCGCGTTAGCATTCTCAACCATATCTTGATACATTTCATTGCCCCGCTGGTGTCTGACGATGGAGATAAGGCGGCAGTGACAGAGATGTCAAAGAGCGGAAGAGAAATTGAAGGAGAAAATTATGTTCTTCAATTAAGACATGCTGGAAAGATATCAAAGCTGTACCCTCGTGCCTGGGGAGAGGATGCATCCTGAATGCAACGCAAGCCAGCAGTTCAATCAAAATCCTCATATGACTTTTATGGCATGAGGACCATGTGCTGCTATCACTCCTCAACACAACACAACTGCAGCTTGGGTTGGTAATATAAAGTGGATCTAAAAATGACAATGACAGCAAATTTTAAAAATGAAGCAGATACCCATCTTCACCAGAATGTAAACGTGACTGTTAAATACAGGATTGTTGACTCTATGATCAGTGATATCCTATTGCATTTGATACTTAATCAGACAGGGACAGATGTTACGCAAAACATTCTTTCAGCACACACACACTATAGTAAATGTACCAGGACTTCCCCATGTTCAGTGTCAAATTCCTAGACACACACATTACTCTTCCAGACATGCTCTGCTTCCTTGTCATGCCAGCATACTCTACCAGCCTGGCAATGTGCCAGAGAACTCTATGTGATTGCAGCCAATAATAAATGTGCATTTAAATGCAGAGGAAAAAAAGCTTCTGTGTTCATGTGGAGCTCAATGTTGGAAGGTCCGGCAGTCTCATTGCTGGCAGTGATTTCAGTCAGACACAATAACAGACCCCCCTCGACAAAAAGCAAGCTTTACCTTTTAACAAGCAAGAGTTTCCATGACCCTGCTCCTTTATTTCAGCCGTGCAACACAAGAGGCAAACAAATTCTAACAGCTTACGCTTTTGACAATATTCAGAGGCCAACAGATCTGATAAATGAACATCGTCTACATACAATTCTCACCAACTCTTATTTTGCCTGTTTGTATCCTGAATGCTATCAGAAACATGCGTAGTGACATAGAAACGTACAGTGACTAAGCATCTGATTAATATTTCAGTAACACTCATTGTTAGACAATGGCAAATATGTCAAAATGAAAATCTCCTGGCTCAGTTGCACTTCTAGCAGGCATTCCTGCGCGCACTTTAGCTATACTTATTCAATAACACCCGCTACAAGACTTGACTACGTGGTACATGCAGCAATGAAATGCCCATAGTTGTATGTTAATTTAAATTACAGCTCTTTTGAATGGATCAAATTCCAAAGAAAATCAACATCCCAACCATGATAAACGGTCATAAATGTAATTGATATTTTTCCACGAAAGTCACCTCTGTAACAGTACCCTCAAAGGTTATCGAAATAATGCTGAATTTAGGTTAAGGACATTGCGAATGGTTCATTCCCCGTGTATTTCATTTAAAGGCTACTTAACTCTAGGACTGTGCAGTCCTGCTGTGTTTTAGAAAAACCGTTAAAATGCTGGCTACAATAAATTCTAAGGCGACGAAAGACAGCAAAGATTTGCTTTTGAAAATATTTTCCTAATGGCGTGTCCCACAGAAATCAGGTTCAAGGGTGGAAATGTCACGCTGAACGATTTAGCGATCCTTAACCAAATTACTGAAAATCCAAGATTCATATCAACGAATGTGTGAATATTTTAGCTAAAAATGTCCAGAACTGAGGTCAAACAGAACGCGACATGCAGACTGCTAGGTTGCTGGTCTATTACCAACGGTTCGCGTTTTTATTTAGTATTCAGCTCGGCACGTTATTTCAAACACGATGAAACATCTTCGACGATACTGTAAATACCGAATATACATCTTGGTGTCTAATGCTAGCGATTTAATTATACAGATAACATTCGAAAAATCAATAACATTGGCCAATTCAAATGAATTCAATTAACATCAGATTTCATATGGTACTAGACATTAATGGTAACCATTGCTAGCTAGCTCGGGTGAACAGACACATTAGTTACATTCGCTGGTTAGCCACAAAAATAATATAGCTAGCTAAATTATAGTTGATTTGTACCTTAACTAGCCATCGAGCCAATATTTCAAAAAGATCTAACGTTAATTTCCTGCAACCCAACATCGACATTCTCTATATTACTGGACAGCTAGCTCGCTAAGTAACGTTAGCTATTAATAATAAACGATTAGGTAGCTTGTTTCTTCTTACCTTAATAATCCCACGTTGAGCTTTGGCAGCTTTCAAAACAAAGCTTGTTGCATGAAATAAAAGCAAAAAATCTTCTTCATTTAGTTAGCTAGCTATTTTTTCTGAAAAGTAACGTTACCCGTAACTAATGACAAATCAGGCATGCAGTCGCAGTGAGTAGCTACCAAGCTGTCTCTCCAAGACGATCGCCAACCACAATCGAGCAGCTTTCGTCGGTACCTTGCTCGCTAGCACGGCAAAGAAAATACAAACTTCAAGAGCACGATATCTGCAAATTAGGTATCCAAGAAGAAAGCTACCTAGCAAAATGTCCAAATCAACACGACGGTGCAGAGGAAAAAGATGCCCAGCAATTGTTTATCTGTTAGCTTGCTAGCTAACGTTAGCAAATTCGGCAAAGCAGATTGGCATACTTTGCTAGCTAGCTGAATGTGCTAGCTAGCTACCTTACTAGCTAGCTAGCAATGCAATTAACGTTCGCTAACTGCAATTTTAAGAAATGTGAAACAGGCAGTTTTAAGCTGTTCCCGGTAGGTTCACATCGAGAAGCCCATGACGCTATCTTAAAGTGCAAAAAGGAAATGTTTGACTAGCTGCTAGCTAGCTAGCTAACTAAAACATGCGCCTAGCTAGCTAGCCAGCGAGCACGAATTAAATTTAAATCCAAGAAATGAGATTCTTGAGATATCCAATTCTTGGAACGGACCAGTCTGACCCAGATCTCCGTGAAAATAATATTTTAGCTCTTAGCAAGCCGTAATCATCATACACAGAGCGTTCAGTGATTTCTCATTTGACGGCGCTCACGCAGCCATTTTGTTGAAACTGACAACGGCAGCTTGCTTCTAAGCCGAAATAAAACAGGAAGTGGCCCCCATGCCCCAGCTGCTGGTCACGTGATCTCAACTAACAAACAAAACTCTCCTCTCTAAAAAAAGACTGTCCCCCTAGCTCCGCCTTGTCGTTGCCTTGACAACGGCGGTCTGGGCAACCTATCATCTCCTCTGCTCACAGCCCAAGACTTCGAGCTTTGCAGATTAACTGTTGTGGTCAAGCGACTCGACGAAATATCTATTTAATGTAGTAAACCCCCTAGACCAAGTTAACGTCATTGCATCTCGATTCCTGAACACGAATAACAGTAGAATTACTTTCTCCGATTCCAGCATGAACGAGATGCCAATGTGAAAATGCACCGCTCCTAGACAGTTGCTATTTTAGCGAGCCAGAGATTTCGTCATACTCTGCCACCTAGCCAGTGATTTTTAAATGACCTGACTGAAAACAATGCAGCAATGACACTAAACGTTGTGTTCGCAATGTGCTGTGACTACCCAGATCGCTTCACCAAACGTGATTTCAGACTGATGACCATGTTAACTCAACGATTAGTCTAATCGTGCAAAATGTGTGTGCGTGTCAAAGCTTTAAAGGCGTATAGGCTACTGATTACCGATTGGTGAAAAGTGGATTCAGTGGAAGGCTCTGAGTGATAGGAAAGTATTCTATGTGGGTTTGTGAATGAAACATTGATGAGGGATCAGGCGTGCTACTCAGGATTTTGTTTTACAGACAAATTGAAGCTTACAAGGGATTGACTATAACCATACAACATTCGTAAGATAGCTACGAAAATTATATATTCTAGACATTATACATGAGACAGATTTTATTTCGTTATAGCTAGCTTAAGTGCCTACGTTTCTAACTGTGTACACACAATTCTGTTTTCAAATGCATTACTAAAATTATGTGACTATGTGTAGCGAATTTCATAGGCCTGTCTTCCGTTTTGAATCCCATACCCCACAGGGAAGAGCACGTATTCTACCACATGTTTAAAAATTATTTAATATTTAATTTCATTCACGTGGTTGTTATTTTACTTATATTGGTCTAAAGCGCTTGAACTGACCTGTTTCCATGGCTGTGCATGTTCCTTATAGAAGTGTCCTATCAATGCACCTATCTGCAGTTATTTTTTAATCCTTGTATGAGCTATTGCAAACAGATTATAACATTGTATAATGCATTAAGCGACCAAGCATCAGTAATCTTGCACAGTACTAATTTTATCTAGATATAGTCCATAATGATAATACCACCTGTCATTGCCTTGGCACCTAGATGGGATGTCTTTCAATTAAAGTTAATAACATCAAAGTACCACCTAACTAATTCAGCAGTGGCAATACACAATGTATGACTACTGCTAGCTAGTGTAATGTTGCACTCATGTCTACACTGTCTTCTGAGTAATTATACTCACAATGTAAGTATAATTAAATATGAATGTATGAACCTGGTCATTTACTTGCAGCTTCTAGCAGCAATCTAGGGTCGGAAAACAGTCCAGCTCAAGAGATGTTAGTATACTTCTGTATCCTTTGGTCTATAATATCAGATAATTGATAGTTCTCTTTTCCTGTTTCCCTCCATTTTCATTCACTGTAAATTGGTAATCTAGCTAGCAAGCATGCAGAAATGTAATAAAATAAAAGTTCTACCTCTAACAAAGCAGCAAACAATGTTGTTTTCCTACTTGACATATTCAATGTTTATGTCTAATAATTTCTATTGGCAGCATATACATGCAGTTCTAACAAATTAATTACAATGCTGACGGTAACAATGTTCCTTTCACAGTCTGCCACACAGATTCATTGGTAGCCAACTGCATCTGGAGCTATCCACTTTAGATCTTCCTCACCTACAGTTTGTCTTAATGGCCGTACAAGCATGGCCACTTTTGAGTGCACCTCGGCACGGGGGAGTGTGCCTGAGAGTCAAGTAAGACTCGACATTCACCAGCAATTCATCATTTGTCAGCAATTTTACCTTCCCTTACAAATTATTATACATTCACTGGTGTGTCTTTAAGTTACCATTTTCTCCTTTATGCAACCCTGTTTGGAGTTGCTAATTGTACATTATGGTTCTCTCACTGCAACAACCCCTGCAGTGGCGCTGAAGCAAGACAAATGCAATACGCCAATAGACACACACGCAGCCAACAGATTTTTTTTTTTTTTTTTTCTGCACTACTGGCTACACAGTGCCACAGTGTAGAAAACCGGGTGCCAGTTTGATGATAGGCACTACTCAACTGACATCATCGAAGCAACTGGCAGGTGCCTGATGAATCACAAGGTGCCTTTGAGCAGTGAGATAAGGATACTCTGGGTGACCTACCTATTGCCATCCACAGCAGAACAAAGCCAATTTGCTCTACTGCTCTGGGGTCCCAGTCATTATTGACAGCAACACAGCTGGTTTTGAACCAATAATAAAAATCTTGCCAACCGAGCCACTCAGGAGCCTTTAAATCTACATTCAGTTCAACCAGCAAACATAAAATCAACAGTAACAGTAAATTCAGTCCATGTGGACAATTTCTTCCATTGGCTGAAAGTAGGAAACATCAATATGTGATTAACATAGGCCTGCATTTGTAATCCTTTGCTATCAAACCCTTCTGCCTTGGTAAGTTAGGCTATCATTGCAAAGCATCTTAAGTTGTTCTAATCTAAACCATAAAGTACAAAAACATTACCTTAATGTGAAATACCTTCCCTAGAATGAAATGCATACAGTACATCACTGCAGAGGTTTGGTCTTATAAACAATCTATTTTTCCAGCTTAAATGTAAAACACTCCCATAGGAAAAATCTAACCTTTAGTGGGAAGAAAAAGTAGGAAGCAAAAATTTACCTTCAGTGTGGTGGGAGATACTGTTCCAATAACTAATGCATGTTGGAAAAGAAGGTTGTGCGTCCAACCACTGGGTTATCTAGTATGAGTTTAAAATTCCAGCAATATTATTTTTTTCCAAGACCACAATACAGCAGGAAAACCTGCAGAGGACAAATGCATACATTCCAGAGATGCTGAGTGATTTCACAGGAAAGGCTGAATATTACAGACGTCCCCTTAAAAGGACAACCCAAGAGCTGTAGTTTTCTCAATTGAAAAGTGGTTCAGGTGGTGTATGTGAGCAAATTCTGTGAAATTCTGTATTTCACCTAAATGAAATAGTGATCAAGATACCACAGTGATCAGACCTGTCAGGCACGGTGATGCTGAGTAGATTCACGCTTTCAGCCTCCAATCAGTTATGAATATAATTGCTTCACATCTCTATATTGACAGTTTATATTTGTAGAAGTCCTTGTTAGCGAGTAAAACTGGGTGGCTGGCGGTGATGAATCATGTGGAGCAGCTGTATCTGCATTGACTGTCAGTTCGACCATCTGACCACTGTAGCACAACTGTGTCACACCACTCCTCTCATGACATGTCCATGGCAGACTGCAGCCCCAACTCATTCAGCCCCTGCCATTCTCATGGAAATGACTACACACACTGGAAGTAGGTCAGGGCTTGGGTTCACAAAGGAACTAACTGACCACTGCAAATCCCCTCATAGAACCACATTGCTTGCTCAGCCTCAGTGGCCTGTTGTCGGACACCAGACAAGGCTAGAAGCAGAACCAGACTCGGATGAGCCCTTACCATGTTTTAAATCTGTCCATTTTCTGGAGCTGATGACCAAAAATACCATAAACTAAGTCTCTATATAATGGAGAAAATACAATGCCCATTAACACTTAAACATGAAGAGCTGTCAGTGAATTTAAAAATGCTTTCTAACCTCAAGTGCATTAGCACAGAATTATTTTGGTAACTCCTTCACTGTAAGTGAAGAAAATTACAGCTTCCTTTTATTTCACATTATTATAACCACTTAAACACAAAACTATTACCAGAAAATATCATACCAGGATGGTAAGTGAAAAAAGTGGGGGGTGGGGTCAATGTGGGGTCAGACTGTCTCACATTTTTAGTCTTAGTTATATTAATAGAGGTGCTCTTCTTTTTGTTGTGTGTGGCATGTTTCAAAAAAACGGCTGCAAAAACCGGACATGCTAATAACATTCTTGCACAAAGTGTAACATTCAGCAAACATTCCCAGGCAGCTCACTTGCTCTCGCCTGGCTGTGTCCCTGCCTTTGTTGGAACAAATGAATAACAATGAATAACTATGTTCTGTGTGGAATGGGATGCAGTGGTGCAAAGCGCAGGGCCTGTGGGAACACTGGACAGGGTCAGAAGAGGAGTGTCTGTGTGTGCTGTGGGGGGGGGGGGGGCCCGATAGAACATGGTATTCAAGTCAGTCCTTCAGTATTTGAAGTGGCACTTTAATGTGCAGTATTTGCTAGCGCATGCGAGAGAGAGTGGCATCTTTCATACATTTCCCAGACCCAAGCGGTGCCACATCGCGTGTAGCGATTCGAGGAACAAAGGGGAGAAAAGAGAAAGACACGCAAAACGTCATTCTCCATGCACACCCGCCCAAACTCATCTCTGCTCTATCTTTTTGAAGTGTCTCAGATATTTCTTTGACTTTGCCAATTCCGTTAATTGCTTTCACATTTAAGCCCCTGGTGATGGAGGGGAGGCAGTGAAAAGGTCTGGCTGACATTCTGATAAGAGGAAATTCAGATACAGGCGCACAGCTACCTTGGCAATCGCTTATTCCTTCCTTCTTAGATGGTCCTTTCTCTTCTCTGGCTTTACTCCGTACTAGTCTGTGTTTTCTTTTACCTATTATTTAATCATGTCCAGTTTCACATAAGGTTTTCATTTCAAGCTTCACTCAGGATTTTGCCAAGCCACATGTGTATTTGGTACATTCTCTTTGTCACTCTCTCTCCATTACTCACACAGACACAGACACAGACACAGGCGCACACACACACACACACACACACACACACACACACACACACACACACACACACACACACACGCACAACCTAACTTCAGTGTTACTTGGTCATTCAATATAACAATATCCCCATAGAAGAGAGTGTCCACTTATGAGAAACATTTATTAGTGGTGTTCAAATGTTAATCCCCTATCCCTATTTGGAGATTACCACATTATCTCTTGGAATCACCTCAATAAATATGATCAGCACAAAAGCCAAATATTTCACAAAGCAATGAGCCAGAACTTGATCTCACTAAAGACACATATCTTAAATATTAATTCCCAGTCTCCAATGCCATCAAGTTTCATAAGGCTTGATAAATGAATGTGGGAGTTTTTTCATTGGTTGTGAATTTAGAAATAATTTACCAGCCAGGAGATAAAGCCTAGGGGCAATTACTTATGTTGGCAAAAAATGGACTTCTGCTCCCATGTAAGTGACATTTCCAAACGCATTACATGGCATATGTAGTATTTTGCTGACAGAGGAACCAAAGGCAATGATACAATTAAGAACAGTAACACATAGTCCAATATGAAGGCAGAACACTAGTCATGACTTATAGTAATTGATCTTGCCTGTCATAGCAATCCCCATTCATTACTCATTAGATTCAGAAAACAAGAGAGGAGAAGGCACTGGGGATTCACGGGGGTTAAACATGGCCATGGGCAGCCCTCAGAACAAAGGCTGTGACCTTCAGCGTCGTCTCAAGTTCAGACAACTATATTGATCAGGGTCGGGGCAAGTCAATGTATGACTCTGCAGAGGCTGTGAGAGATTCAATTATATATCAGCAGTTCCCCTGGACATCTGCCCAAAGGCATAAAGTCAGAGGTCAGGCGGGAAGGATGCAAGCAAAGCACGCCGCATCAACGTGTTTGTGTCACGGAGCAAAAGTCAGGGAGAGGATTTGTAACCGATGGGGTCAGGATGGCCTGGAGCGAATGCCACAATTAGGCCAAGTGATCATTTTCATTAGGCACAGCAAAAGGCAGGATTAGGGGTTCTGCGGAGTCCAGTGAAACCAGGAGCGAGGCAACCACTGTTTACTGATGCAGCACAGACCGTGTCCATGAAATGACCCCGGTGCAGCTCATACACGGGAGAAAAACAAGACAACAATCGCAGAGTCTGGAGCAGGGAAAAAAAAAAAAAACGGTGGCTGTGGGAGCAGTACTGAATGGTAGTGAATGGTAAGGACTGTGGTGCAATGGGACAGAGTCAGAGAGCTGCTTTAATTTCCCCGGAGAGCTCTGAGCAGGTAAAGGCCAGGACAGGAGAGGGAAGGGGCAGGAATGGTCACAAATAACAATGTCCGGCACAGTTGACTATACTAGGAAAGGAACCTAGGGCACAATATTTTCAGTATGTACGGGTTGTAGTTGTAGCAGTGAGGATGACAACAACATGGATTTTTGTATACTAGAAATATGGAAAGTAAACCATGACCAAACCATAAAACATTTGATAATCATGATACAAAGGATAATTTTTCCTCATTTTAAACATGGGTAGTTCAAATTCATTTTTTGTGTGAATGTCAACTTTAAACTGGGAATTTTAAACTATCTATTTGAACAATGGACTTCATAATAAACTGTGCCATATTTGTTGCTTATGCAGAGCACACATAATGAGAATAGTATTATTTCTTCTGATCCATCATCTTCACTACCTAATAATTAAATATCTTTATAATGTCAGAAAAAATGAACTTTGTATGCAAAACACAACATGCCTCCCACTTTCTCAACATATTCATTATAGAAACATTAGACCTGGTGTATTTTATAGTGTTTTGGGAACTGACTGGTTAATCAAATTTATTGCACACTTACTCTTAATTGATTGCTTTTATGGATCCAAATGAATAATTAACTGCTAACGAGCATTGTTTCTATTTCATCAGCTGTGAGTGAGCCAGTGCACTGAAGGCAACAGTGACCCGTGAGAGGCAGTGGGCTTTCAGTTGGCACTGCAAACTCCTCACAGTGGCCTGCTTCTGGAGATGGAGACTGTCCTAAATCCACATTGGCTGCATATCATTGTACATTTTTACTGAGAACTCTCATTGTCCTTTCCTGTCAAAATGATTCACAATAAAACACAAAGGAACTCTTGTCAAGACCGCCAGTTGCATTTAAAACATAACATCAAAGTGTCTTTCCACAAAAATAATGCACCAAGAGTAATTTATTCTAAGACTTGGTCACCAGTGTATTTCATGGATGTTACAATGGTTTTTCTGAGACTGAAATTGAGTTATATGACATTTTATTCCAACCTTGAAAAATCAAGTAAACTTATTCCTTTTTTTTTATAAGATGGGGATAAATAGGTAACGGGATGCCTGTGAAAGCGGAGATAACATATTCCGACCTTCGCTTGATCTTCCCTCGATCAATAATCTCATCTGTGCCTAGCTGTTTTCACAGATTAACCCAGTCGAATCAACCTTCAGCCGGCATCTTTTAGGATCGATTAGGTGGCATTGATAGAACCGCAGAACATGCAGACGCGATTGCTGATTTATTGCCGGTCTCTGCACAGCTCTGCTGAGGGAAATGGGAGTCCCTCAGTGGGGGCGGGAGCCCCCCCCCCCCAGCCGGGTGGGTGATGCGGGTGTGTGGAACTCCTTAGGGTGCAGCCCAGATGTTCTGACACAGACAACCCCATCAAGCGGACGACGTCGATACAGAATCCAGAACCCATGTCATTAATATTACGACTGACACCGACACCTTCAGACAAAAAAAGGGCCTCGGGGGCCCTGACACACTCACAAACAGACAGCGACAGACCAATGGAGGCAGAGATTAGCCAAAGCCAGTGATTCATTCTTTTTCTTCTCTGCTGTGGTCCTTGTAATTGAAACTAGCACAGCCGAAGGCCAGGAGCGATATTTGAAAGGGTATTAACAGAGGGAGGGTATGGATTAATTTGGTATGTGCCGGAGCTTGGGAACAGGAGGTTTTTCGGGCTTAGAATGGGTTGTTGGAGCCAGTTTGTTGTGAGCGGCATCATTCCCTTTCCTTGCGCCCGCGCGTCACTTTGATTAATGCTGCTTTCCTTTCAATGACCCCCAAGGTCACTTGAATAGTGGGAGTGAAGCCTCCCCTACTCCACGTGGCACTGGAGGGGGTAACGGCCGCATAATTCACTCCCTGAAGGAGGCTCTTTGCTGTGGCTTTAATCTGAAATGTAATCAAACTGGCTGTAATGCAATGTATTTCGGGAGATCGTATGGAGTGTGGAGGAAGGAGGCAGAGGAAGGGGGGCATTTTAGTCACACACACACACACACACACACACACACACACAAACATACAAACACATGTATGCACACGCACACACACGCACACTCTCATAAACACACATACATCCATGCACACACTCACATTCACACCTATGCATTCAGAGACCATTGTTTTGGGAGTGCTGTTGTTCTGCAGAGAACAGACCAGACTGCAGTCATCTCTGTTTCCCAGCATCTCAACCCATGGCCATTCCACTCCTAGAGGCCTGCTATCTGGCACAAGCCAAGCTGCCTCTACACTGCACACACTACCCGCAGACACTGCTCTCATCTTTATTTACTTAGTCACTACTGTACATTACATTACATTACATCATTTACTTGCTCAGCAAATGCTATGACTTAAATGGCATTATCCCTTTAAATAGCTAGGTCAGACTGTGTAGTATGTACTGCACACACTCTCTCTTAAGAGGAACTCAGCCAGGTCCCCCCTGGGATTTGAGAATGCAAACCTCTTAAAGTCCAGTGTCCTAAACAATCCCTTTGTTGTCCCTTGTCATTTATAAGGAATATCTAAATATAAAGAAGTGCAGCACCGCTAATGCCTCCATCATTCATGCACTGAAGCCTTTCTAAGCCATTCTGAATCAGGCCCAATCTGAGGTAAAACAAAGATGAATATTCCCAGAATAGTCTCCGAACGTTAATGGAAACAGACAGCGAGCACAGCAATCTGAAGAGGTTGTTAGGGAGAGGAATGACATCTACTGCTCATCTGATCTAAGAACAAAAATAACAAACAGTTAAAATGACCAGTGATGGCCATAACTACACTGGATTCCCAATTCACACAACACAGGGATTTAAGGACCCCCAACCCAAACACACGCACCCAAATCATGTCCACACCACCCAACAATTGTTCTCATTCTACATTGTGGAGTGGCATCAGATTTATTCGGCTTTTCCCCGAGGGCAGGGAGACAACCACGTTTGGACGTCTCTGGAGTGATCTCCCCCTCCCCTCCGCATCAGCCATAAGCCAGGAGGGGGACAGGAGCAGATTTGATATATCAAAAAAAGAAAGCTGTTCACCCAAGCTTGACTTGTGGAACAGAGGCTGGAAGGGAGAGGAGAGAGCTTGCTGGGGGTGGGGGGCTATTACTGAGCTGACAGAGACCACTATAGCATGACTGACTGCTGAAATGATGCAACAAGCAGTGGGTTTTAACTGCCCTAGCCTACCCTACAGCAGAATACCGCTGCTCAGCCTGGCTTCGGAGTCACCATTCCACCCAAGTGCACACCCACCTAAAGGCAGCAAGAGGACTAGGAGCTATAACTAGCTAGCTAGCTAGCTAGCTAGCTATAGCTATAACTAACTAACGTCTTAGGCATGAACCCAGGAAGCACAGGTGTTTTCCCATCATCTTTTTGAATTCAGAACTCTGACGTCACACTAGATTCAACTCAATTAGAAAAGTTCCCACCCAAACAGGGGCAGGGTGTGGAAGCCTGCTACAGTAACAACACAGGCGAGCTGGATATTTGTTGTTGTGCTTCAAATGCCCCCACCCCGCCCCACCCTGACACACATCTGCAATTCCATATCCCTGCTGGAACACACCCAAAACACTGTAAAGTGATGGCAACCTTAGCACCTGATGGCACAAATCCTTGCTAAATGCAGAAACCATCAACTGTGACCTGTCAACTAAAAGTGGAAAAGACCTGGTCTTTATCCGGCCACAGAAAAGCCATTTCATGACAGCCCGGGGGAAGATGGGGCCACCCATCCCGTGAGTGGAAAATGAGAACCAACCGGTATCAACAGCGTGGACACCCAAGCCAGACCACTGGCCAAATATAAAACACCTGTCCTGAAAGATCCATTTCGAGAGGCATTGCAGACATTCATCCTGCTTAACCTTGAGCTGGATTGATAACTTTGACTTACAGCTATTGCTGCTTCCCCAGCCGAACAAAAAAGGAAGCCAGACGGAATAACACCCGTGTCTGTGCGTCTCAGCACTTTTTCTTGTCTCAGTTGTGAGGCTTGAATGGACACTCCTGGATGGCTGATGAGAGCCTAACAGAGCTTGCAGTGGGCCCTTCATACAGATCCCCACAGTTCCAGAAGCATGTCACTTAGAACAAGGCAGCGAGAGATATAATGCTTTTTTTCTTGCCACATGTTTCAGTATAAATGAGTGTATATACAGGTATTTGCTTTGTTAGCATTTTGATTCCAACAAATATGATGTACAATATAATATTGTATACAACTTAGTTGTTGTCTTCCATTCAGTCTTTTGTCTCTTAAAAGAAGATTTCACACAGACAGTGGAAAAAAAAATCATGAGGTGTTTGGGCAGCAGATGTTTTAGGGTTAACACAGAGTATTCCTTGGAGATGAAATCGTGTGTGTGCGTCTGTGAAAGTGCATGAGTTTGCTTATGGATGGACCGAGGGATCAAGCAGAACAAAAGCAGAGGGAAAAACGTTTCCACGTGAGGGAGACGCTGGCAGCAGCTGTGTGGCTGAGGACACAGAGACTCAACGCTGAACCGAAGAGTGATGTGCGGCTGGAATGTGCCAGGGAGTTAAGTGTGGGGGCTGTGAGGGGTGCTGTGCCAGAGAAAAGGGGTGCAGTGATCCACAGACGACCAGGACCGCAGCCTGCTTTTTCGGTCAAAGGAGAGCCTGTAATTCCAGCCCTGAAAAGCAGTCCTGCTGTGCCCTCTCAATTTGTCTCTCTCTTTTTCTCCCTCCCTCCCTCCCTCCCTCCCTTTTTCTCCCTCCCTTTTTCTCCCTCTCCATCGCTCTCTCTCTCTCTCTCTTGCTGTGTGCAGAATGTGGAGCCAGCCCTTTTCTCCTTTCTTCTCTCCTGCTCTGTCTTTCCCAATCAGCGCACAGACTCTCCTGAGCCTCATGAATCTTTCATACCACCGCTCTATATAATCCCTGAGGCGTGCTCCCCTGAGACCCGCACGCCCGCCTCCATCACCTTCCGCCAGCGCAAGGAGTGAGAGGGAGCGAGTGAGAGAGAGAGAGAGAGAGAGAGAGAGGGAGAGGAGGAGAGAGGGAGAGAGAGAGAGAGAGAGAGAGAGAGAGAAGGAAAAGACAAAGCTGGTCTCTGTCTTTTCTCTGGTGGCTAAGCACATTGAAACAAAGCACATGGGTTGTTGAAAAGTCCAGCAACTGTTTGAAATTAGTGTAAGGATAAATTTTTGGAAAAACAGCGATGTTATTATCAGCAGCCAGGCAGTAAGGCCTGTGTGTCCTCTCTTGATCTCTGAACTGCTGACATGGGTCCTGCAGATATTCTGGAATTAAACACTGCCTTGTTATGCATGTAAAGGTATGTCAGTCCTGTAGTTGAACTGACGTCCTAGCCAAAGACTGAATGCGTCTGGGAATACTGTCCACAGATTAGAGTACTGTAAGTGCGAGGTAAGCACAGTAATTGCATAAGCGCTTACTGTGATCATGTCTCTCCTCCGTCTGCACTCTTGGTATGTTCTGAAGCACATCTCCGCCCCAGAGCTGAACACATTTCTTCCTCCCAAGATGTTGCGCAGACAGGCTTTGGGGCCAGAATGTCAGAGGAAAACGGAGGCAAGAGGGCTTTAATTAATGATGCGAATGCAGGCGGCAAGGCATGGAGAATCTCCTCACACGCTCCTCACAACCCAGATTAGCTTATTACGCCTCACTTTCTGATTTACTGCGACACTGATTAAGGAGGGTGTCCAGGAGGGAAAAAAAAAAACGGATGTAATTACCCAGCAAAGGTTCTGAGGTTTTCAAATGACTGTGACAGCAGGAAGAGAAGCCTTTAACTCTCACAAACAGAGGAGGTGCACACACACACACATATACACACACATTCTCACACACATATCTCCTGGGTGCAGCTGGGTTTGGGCAGGCAGAGGCAGAGGGGTGGAGGTCAACGGTGCACCTCCCAGCCTCCATCCTGCCTCTCTTCATCGACCCCATCAGTCCGGAGTCTCGACGCTGCCCGGCGCACCTCACATACCCACGGAGCCCGCCCCGTCCCTGTCACATGGTGGTATTTACGAGCATCTTCTGCAAGAACGCAATTAGGGTGAGTTATAGCCGGTCCAGTGGGGAGACGGAGGCGCATCCCCTCAGCTCGGCAAACAAGCCGAAACCCACCCGGCGAGGACCGCAGCGAGGGGGGGGGGAGAAGGGGGGGGCAGTGCCAATTTCACGCCTCTGCTCCTGTTTCATCAGACCGCAGCCCCTCCTCGCCACCCCCCCACCCCCCGCCCCCTCCGTTCCGAGTGTGACACACTGGCACCGGGATCCATCTCTGGGTAACAGCCGCGCGTACATAACAAACCATCACATCTCCGCTGGCAGCCAGGGAGAGGAGGATGATTCGCCTCTGCTGTCCCGAAAAAACACGCCGTTGGTCTGCAGGACAGATAAAACGGGAAAGAAATTATTTCCTTCCTCATCATGAGGGGAGTCTTTTTATCAGTTGCACAATGTCAGTCAAAAGTTTACCGTCGATTAAAGGCAACATAACAATAGGCATACAACAGGATTGTGATAAGGAACGTGTTGATCAATTTCCACCTGTCGTTGTGACAACATTACATTAATTGAATGCTTGGTTTGGCAGTAACTACCCAAGTAGTAATTAGTGTCAGCGCTGTGCATGTGAGCCCACCCACTCCACCAACCACACCCCCCCCCCCCCCAACCCCCACAACACACATACATAATTTCTCTGTATGACTACAATCAGCTGAAATTGCAGGCAGTCGTGTGACTTTCAAGTGAAATGGCTGATCCCTTTGTACTGTGGTGTCACATTGTTTACAGTGCCTGCCACGGCACATGGTCGCCTGGCTGCTTTTGTTTGTTCAGCTCTTAGCAGTGACAGAGATAAGCTCGGCTGCTCACAGCATGCTGTCTGCAGCGTCGCCAGAGAAGCTCCTTGGGGGTGGGGGAGTGGGGGAGGGGATCGGGTTTGGTGTGGTAATGCATGGGGGTGGGGGGGGGGGTTGCAGAGATACAGACATGACATAACTCAGTCCAGCTCAGAGGCAGTTAGTGACAAGAAAACAGCCATTTTGAAACCCCAGCCCCCTTTACTTGCCTTAAGGCTGAATGTTAAGCATGGGCCCTACGTTTTTTTTCCTCTTCCAAGTTTGTGGTAGTGCTGATGGAGTTGGGGGGGGGGGGGGGGGGGGGGGGGTGCACAAGAAGCCAGAGATCAGGTGCGCGGGGACGGCTTGTGTCTCTCACCCGGCACTGTCTGTGTGCCATCATTGCAACCACACAGACCTGGCCATCAACACATGCATGGTGCCAGCAGTCTCCTGTGATATCCGAAATCCCCTGTCTTTCTGTTCAGGATAACAAGACGGGGCTTCATGAGACAAGAGAGGACTACGCAAATGTCTCCTCATCCCTCAGTTTTGCTGCCTCGCCGCAGGAGGAAGCCCAGCTCTCTGCTCATATGTTCCCAAATTGGCAGACTTTTCATGAATGGAAACACATTATGTCTGGGAGTTGCAAATGACACATTAGAAATGCACCAGAAGTGGTCTGTTAATGTTGAGTCATACATTATCGGCACATTCATATCTTGAGAACAATCACGGTGTAGTTAATAACGAGCAATTAATCACAGGTCACTTACCAGCAGGGTAATGACACTCTGTTAAAACTGTCTTAATCCATCCCAGCCTAGACAGACAAAGGAATATGTAAGGTGCAATCTAAAATGCGACTGGGTTTTCCCTCATGTTCACAGTCTGGGGAAATGCATTAAGAAGCCCAGGGCCTGTCCGAAATGAGACCAGGGTTCTGTGGAGCCCAGACTTGCAAGGCTGAGCCCAGTACCATGCACGATGTGTCCAGTAATGTGGTGAAGACATTGAATGAGATGAGCATTCTGGGAGAGCTGGGGGGAAAGTGTGCTGGAGGAACAGAGAGAAAGATACAGAAAAAAGAGCAAGAGCCCGGGCTGACAAAGTGATTTATCTTAATCTGTGTACTTTCCTTTTTCCCCATAATGAGCCGAGGGAGTAGCACAGTAGAGCTGTCTCCCCATGTTGCTTATGCCATTCACAGGTGCACTTACACAGGGTGACTTGCACAGCCTCACATTTCAAACCTTATCCATTTTTGTAACTGGAGTGGTACAAAAGAAATTCAGGTTAAGAACATTGCTCAATGGTACAGCTGCTGTGTCCCACTGGCTGTTTGAACCCGCCACCTTTGAGGTAGACGTCCACTACCGTTATAAACATATCACTTCGGTTCTTACCCTTGCGTTCTCCCTCTGTACCTGTCATATGGTGGAAAAACATCCACACCTTGGTTTTCTTTTTTTTTCTTCTTTGGTTCTATCTGAATACTGAATATACTTTACTGCATCTCTTCCATACAGTCAACTTAACACTGTGGGGGCTGCCTCTTCAACAAGTACGGCATCCCTTGGGTGCTGTTTTGATTTTCAGCATTGGTAGGAACCGGTGCATACAGGAAATGGGTGTACCTCGGTACAAAGGAGAGCAAAGTAAGGCTTTGACTGACGGCTGGATTGAAAATGCACCAGCCCCAATCCGTTCCCCCGACTCCCGACAGAGGAGGGAGAGGAGAAAAGCCGCAAATGATTCCCTTGCACAGTTGGCTGACCCAGGAAATCCTACGGTGACAATCTCTGCACTGCGAGAAACGAGAAGGAGGCCAGCTGTTTTTTTATTCTGGCTCTGCTCGCCTCCCTCTGATTTCTCTGACATTGTTCGATTTCAGGCTTATCATAAAACAGAATCCTAATTCGTGCCTTTGGAATTACTTCTCTCCAGCTGCTCTCACATCTCAAACAGAGGCTGGTGAGGCAGAGGTCAAGCTAGCACAGAGTCAACTACAACTCCAGCACATCCTTCCCCCCCTTTTGTGGGTGCATATATGTGAATGTGTGATTTTTTTGTAAACAGAAGTGCTCAGTGTGTGTGTGTGTGTATGTGCATGTGTGCCTTCAATACTTCTATGATTATGTGAACCCAGTGTGAACCTTTGAGTTTGCGCTTTCAATTTGTGTGAGCATTGTTTGTCTGCGTGCATCGAGCACTGTATGGTGCGTGTTTGTGTATGTGTTGAGTTTCCATCTTTAGGAGCAGTACTGGGGAGACTGCTGCTTATTTGTCCTCCAAGGACAGTTTAAGGATGCTAGCATTGGTCTTTCCAGGGACAGTATTGGGAGGATGCAGTTGTTCTGAGCTCCAGGGACAGTGCAGGGAGGCCGGCACTACTCCCGCCACCAGCTTTCACCCTGCCCTGATAATCAACTCTTCCTCCAAGAGGGAGGGGGACTTTGAGCAATACTACATACCGTGGTAAACACACAGACAGTCGACAAAGTAAACAGGAATAAATGAAGATTACGGTGCGTCTAATGCCTTGAATGAATAAAGACGGGCTAACAGCAGACAACAAATTAAAATGCCCTTACAAAGTAATTACAGCCTTAATAGAGGCATAATTGTGTCTGATTACAATGTTGCTACTTGTGTTTGCATCGCCTTTCATTCCTGACGCCCTCCGAGTCGTGTCTGCAGGCTCACCTCTAAGTGGCTGGAACAATGCCTTTCCCACTTCTAATGGAGAATCTACACACGCCACTTCCAGTGACACTGGGGAGATCGCTCCATTAAAAAAAAAAACATTGTAATTACAGACTCTCAAGATAAATCAATTAATATGAACATATAGCCTTTATATCAATCCTCAGCTAATTAGCGTGGGATAAGGAGGGGGGGTGGGCTGTGGAGGTGTGTGCCTATACCGTGAATGGAGATGAAGAATCCCAGCGCAGATGGGGAAAGTGTTATAATGCTCCTCAATACCTTTATTTTCTACAAAAGAAAAAGAACACAATGACGCATTGCAGGCCTGATTAAAGCATGGGGAACCATTAAAGATTTCCTGGCGCCACCGCGAGCTGTAGCCGAGGCTATTCTCATTAGTGCAAAGGCCTGGGAACAGGAAGATGTCCAAGAGAGAAAGTGGCTCTGACTGTCCTTTTGTTTGTCAATAGCAGGCAGTGGGAGCGGGGAGCTGAGAGCTGGGCTTTGAAGGCGGCGACCCCAAGCACAATAAAGCCCCTGCGCTAATAAAGCCGTTTTCATCTGCCAGTGTACTGTAGGAATGCTGCTGTTTGTAGCCCTGAGAACCACAGGCCGGTTTTTTTATTTCACCCCGCCATGAATTGTTCAGAATGGCCCTGTACTTCGGCAATTACCGAGCACCTCCAGTGGCTGCTGAGCGGTGCAGTGCATTGAGGAGCTGAGATATAATGCACACCGCACGTCTCGGTGGAGTCTGTATGAGCCCTTGGCAAGGACGCGCGCTGATCACAACACTTTCCACATCGGCGGGGATGCGTTCCGGTTTACTTTACTGCACACCTGTGTGAGGTAAACTGCACTAGCCAGTTCTGGGTATGGAAGGCCCATTTTACTTCTGGTCAAACTCTAAAGCCCATCAAACCCCACAGATGTTAGGGTTCAGCCCCTCAAGGAGTCTTGTAGTCCCTCAAGCAGCTGGCCACCAGCAGCACCTCATTTTATCTTGTGTACAGTAGGGGCCACCTGAGTCCATTATGTGCCTGCCTGTTTGAAGAGATTAGCTTACAGTAAACAGCATGTCCCATCTAGACCCCATCTGTCTGCAGCCCTGCATTGTATTTAATGACATTTATTAAACATAAATTGTAACTGAAGGGCTTGCATTGCAGGGCATCCTATCTCTGCTGCTGAGCAGAGACAGCAGCAGCCCCGGGATGACTCCCCTGGCAGACAGAGCCCCCCCTCCCCACCCCCACCCCCACCACATACACCCCACCCTCTTATACCACACCTGTGCAGGACAGATGGGGGAACACATGGCCGCTGGCGTGTGCAGACGGCGCACTCGCAGCCAGCACGGTGCGGTCTGACAGGGGTTCAGGAGTTATAGGGCTAGAGAGAGAGGGCACTCAGACACACCCCAGTGAGCCACAGGGCACGACAGGTGCCACGGACCCAGGCCTGGCGCCCCAGATTTACGAAAACACACAAAAACGTGTATAAATGTCTCGCCCCAATGTTTACAGAGAGATGGTGCGACAGCAGGAGCCATGAGGGAAGCAACGCAGGGATCAGCGTGTAGTGCGGTGTGGGGTGGGGGCCGTGCTGAACAGCGAGGCTGAGGGCCAGCTCCTGCGTCCTCTGCTCTGGGCATAAGGGGAAGTGCGAGGCGAGGCGCCACCATTCATGTGTGAAAGAGGCCTGAAGGAATTCCTGCAGTGGCAGAGGGCCAAGGTGTGGGTAATAACCGCTCCCTTTACACCTTTGTACGTTACCGCGGGGTTATAGCATTGGAGAAAGAGAAACGGAGGGATACAGAAAGACAGAGACTCAGAGACAGAAGCACAGACAAGAGACAGAGACAAAAACAGATAATTGACCGATGATCTCTCAGGGCGTTCTCTCTCTCACTCAGATGCATGGTGTTACATTTATGAAGTTACAGCCGTATATTACTCAATTACAGATATGACAAATAGGGAAATTAAATCAACACTAATGAGTAAATTATTAATCAAACTAGAGGCCACTGGCAGCTAAAAGATATCCAAGCTGAACAGCAGGTAATTTTGAGCTATAGTTAACAGTACTTCAAGGAAAAATATCTGGATGCCTGAACACTAGTTTCCAAATGGGTTGGTGGGCATAATGGGATGTGGGCTCCAAATTGCATTGCAATTTAATTTTTGTCCTGCATGACAAGATATCACTGACAGTATATGCACATCTGATGGCAATGCAATACCCCATCATCTTTCATCGATACATTGTACGCCTTTGTCCACAAAAACCTTGGTGGTTATTTAGCAAACTTTAAGCAAAGTTTGGCAATGCTGCCTAAAGTTAGGTGTGCGGGAAATGCAGAAGGAAATGATGCATACATTATGGGGCACGGCCTCCAATCCAATATAAGTCATTGTGTTTTCTTTTCATTTCAGACAACAGTGGCAGTACATGCATACCCATTAGCAGTACATGCATACCCATTAGCAGTACATGCAACCATTAGCAGTACATGCAACCATTGGTCCTTCAGTTTAGGAGGTTTTGTATATGCAAGAACACATTGGAAGCCATACTGGGTTTGACCTTGGAGAGCTGATTACCAAAAATTCAGCTGTGAATGTTGGAGCAAGACATAACAAACAACAAACAAACAACAACCCCCCCCCCCCCAAAAAAAAAAAAAACAGGAGACTTCAGCTTTACCTTTATCTTGAAAGCTGAAATAAAATGAACAAAACAATACATTTTCAGTCATTCTGACATAGTTATTACAAACAGAACAACAGGCCCTATGATCGTGAATTGAGTTGTCATTGTGTGGTATTTTATGTCAGCTCAATGTATTATTCCTTTTTATTCACTATCATAACTCTGCTTTTCAAATGACCACTTTCGGAATGACCATCATATGCTGATGATAATACACATCATTTATACAATAGGCATGGCTGGTTACACATCATGCATAAAAATGGCTTTAAGTGATTCTGGATAATATCATCATTTGTTTGGTAAATTTTAATGATCCCTTTATTTGCTGTGCTGTGAATTTGCAACATGGTAATTTAACAGGAGATTTGTATACCTGTGTGTGTGTGTGTGTGTGTGTGTGTGTGTGTGTGTGTGTGGAGGTAGCATTAGATGCTTTCAGATGGCTGTGTGATTAAGATACCCTTGAAATGGTAAGAGGTGATATTCAAAACATGTCTGGTGTTATCTCTAACAGAGTGATAAAGTTGTTTGTTTGACACAGGGTGGAGACAGGAAATTAGGTGAAATTGAAAATAAGGAAAATCCAGCATTATCAACATAAATTTAAATGATGCACTCCATAGCAGTATAACTCATAAAACATATTGCTTTCCTTGCATCACAACCCATACCTGCTCAGATATACTCCCTAGTCTTTACCTAAACTTCATGTCGTTAAATCTCAAACACTATGTTAAGTTTTGACCATGCAATTAAAACTGGCTTTTTCTATAAGATTTAATTTTTTTTACCTCTAGGAAACATGACTTTGGAGGTGAGAGTTAATGCCAAAGTAATTGAGAAATTTGCTTGAAAAGCTGTGTGGAGAGCACGAAACCTTGATGGACCTCCGATTCCTCTCGTTGCTGTAATCTACGCAACTGAGGAAATAGTACGGTTAACTTTCAGCTGCAGACATTAATCTTCATCTGTATCTACGCTGAATATGGATAGGGGAGCTGGTGTATTTGCCTCAGAAGCAGAGCAAGTCCAATGGACGTAATTGCCTTTCATGGTATTAGCGTAATTAAACATAGCCCAGAGATTCCATTGATTATTCCAGCAAATTGGAAATAAGAAGGGCTGTCCTTGGAAAAACATGGAGATGAGGAAAACAAAGAGAGAGACGAGGAGCTACATCAAACAACGTAAGGGGTGTAGTTACTTTTGGGTTTTGTGTATAAATATATCCACATTCAAATATGAACAGACCCTGTTTTCCTTCTCACTTCCCGCTGGGGTCATAAATAGCTGATTAATTGTCAAAATTGTGTTATTAAGTGTTATTATTACAATAATGATCAGGTGTTCTTTAAAAAGCCTGCTGCAGCTCCCGTCAGGGTAGGCAATGGTAACAAGAAGACTGGCAGCCAGCAGGGCAGTGCTAACTCGCCAGAAGAGGCCCCGTGATTGTTTCCTAGGCGACAGTAGGCAGGAGATATAGAGCCTGCCAAATGGAAAATGTCAATTACAGTAGATATGTAGATATAGAGTAGAGAAGCACTGAGGTTGGGGGGGGGGGTGTTCACCACTGCAGACAAGACGAGAGGCTGAATTCAGTCCACGCTGCTGAGAGAACTGCTGCCAGCCTTCATTATAATGCCTTTCCCTTGGAAAAGTGCTTATGGGAGCTCATTGAATTGTCCTCTATAACCCCCCCCCAACCCCCCCCCCCCCCCTTGTGCATCCTCCTGCTCCACCTTTGCGGGCAATTTGATTGAGGTTGGGAGATAAGGTCGGTGGGAGAAATGGAGAGAGAGTCAGAGAGAGAGAGAAAGAGAGAACAGAAGAGAGAGAGAGAGAGAGAGAGAGAGCGTTACTCTCTTCTAATCCAAATATTGATCTCCTTCCATGTGCAGACTGCCGATCAATGCAGACAATAAAATAAAGCTGGGCCCATCTTAAAGCAACACTGGGGAGCAGACAGAGCAGTGACATGCTGTCAGACGGGTGGGGGAGGGGGGTGGAATAAACTAAAGCAGGCCGTGTCCTCTGGGGCTCCTGGGTCCTCATGCGACCAAGGTGGCAAAATGTTCAGCCAGTGTACACAACACCAGGATGAAACAATGGAAAACATACAGGGGCAGGAGTGGCTAAAGCTAACACAATGGGCTGGAATTGTGTCGGTGATAAGGATTCCTTCTCTGGGAGTCTCCTAGAACACTTTCGTACGTGGATAAATCTCTTTCAGTACCACGATCACAAGCTCCACATAATCAGACTTTAATAAACATTTTAAATGTCTGTGGATATCGGATGCAGTGCATTTGGGTGAACCTGTTCTTTCAGTCTTAAAGTGTAAGGGTACACCACACAAGGCTGGTAGTAACACCCCCCCCCCCCACCTTCTAGAGGAAGAGTGGTATTAATTTTCCATCGGTCATGACAGATGATCCTACTCTGTTTATATAAAAGGCCAAAAGACTGAATTTCAGGCTTGGATCTGTTAGATTTGACTTTTTTCCCCTCTGTTATTAAGACAAGTATTAATTGTCACGCAGGGGATAGGACTCAAGAACTTTACCTGATACTGAAGGGTCTGCATTTAGTACTGGTGCTAGTTACATAATACCAACAGCAATATACTCTGCCTTTCTTCACAAAGAAATAAGAAATAAATACAATACATATACAAAATGAAATACAGAATCAGTCATATGTATTGCGATAGAATTCAACCAGAAGTTAAATAGATATTTCAGGTGCCAAGGTCGTTTCATTGATGTTGGAAAGTGTAGCATGTTTCTCCCATACCACTGAAATGAAGCTGGAATAGATGAGCTGAGCTAAAGAATGCCAGTCTATCAGGTGTTTTGTTGGGGATCTTGTGGCTCCAGCTCTGGTACTTTACCTCACTTATTCTGGACTGCTGCAATAAAACACAGACATCATGCTCTTACTGTGTAAAAAACACTGTGCACCAATAAAAGGTATTTGGCCATTACTGCATCAAAAAGAGCTACACAAATAAATAGTGATGAAAATTTTACAATGGTAACTGTAGACTGCCTGGACCAAAAATTATTATGGCATAAAGCTGTATGGACTCCATTTCTAATCCGTTTCACACTGCATTGTGTGTATGTATTCTACAAATGGTTTAGCTATTATTGTACTGAAAAATGATTTATCAAAACTAACAGTTCACATCCACGAGCACAAAGAATCATCCTGGTCACCCCAACAACTTTCAGAGTTTCAGATTAAGTCTACTAATATGAAATTACCCTTACCAGACTACAGTCACACAATGACAAAAAAGTCAAAAACAGAATCAACTTATTATCTTACAACAGGCATGCCATGACTCTCCTCTGACCTAGGTGTGATGATGTCTTCAGAGGAGAAGGAAAGCAAAGAAGAAAATAATTTATGTTTTCAAACACACATCCTGCCATCTAGCTATGTCTGGAGTGGTGGTTGCCTGGCGCTAAGAATCCGCTTCATTCATTACTGTCACGCTTCTGAATTCAGCTCCTCGTCCTCATTTGTGATGCAAACATGCTTCTGACAGATGGCTACTTCATCAATGGCAGGAGGAATTCGATGGGTGGGGGCGTTTCTTTTTTTTTTCAGTGGGTGGGTGGGGGGCCTATGATGACATCATCATATGCAGCCCTTATGAAACACATGTGTGGATCCACAGTGTTGTGGTTCACATGCGCTGGTTTTCTACCCCCCCCCCCCCCTTCCTCTGCCAGTATCCCCCGCGACCCAACCTCCATGGACAGCATCCCTCTCTGCAGCCCGTTTCCTCTGAGGGTGAGCTTCAGAAGCAGGTTTGCTATTTGTGCGCTGTGGAGGTCAGTGACCCATACGCAGGGCTCACACATCCCTCCCACCCCCCCCCAATCTCTCATCCCACACTCCAGGAACAAGTCCAGCTACATCACCAAATGACAGTGGCCTTTCCCCCTTCCTCGCCCAATCAAATGAAATCTCGGGTAATTAAAGAAAATGGGGGTCAGCCAGGGGAGTTCTTACACAGCGTCCTGATGCCCCTTCTGCTTGATGGGATAACGCAGATTGGGGGGGAGGGAGGCGACTACAGCAGGGGCAGAGGAGGCTGGGATGCAGTACATTTCCGCCACCAAATCCGCAGGAAAGGAGATGGGGCAATATTCATCATTACGGCGCAAGCTGCTTTAAAATGGCCTCTTGCTCCTTTAAGGTTTAGTTTTGTCTCAGAGCAAGCAGAGTGGTGGCTATCACATGTGCTGGCTCGCGCACAACATGCAGCCAGGTTCACCCTCGTGCTCCTTTCACACATGGGAATTAACATAAGTATTCTCTCCAGCATCCCAAGGCTTTGGTCCCCGACATCACCCAGTGTCAAATCATCACCTCCAATTATTTCTGGTGCGCGAGATCGCACCAAAGTGCAGCACGCACGGAGTCCACGGCCTCGCTCTCTGTGTTCGTGTACGAAGGCGGAGGTCATTCCCAGAAAACCAGGTGCCGCCAGCAGCCTCTAGTTAATAAACATAGCCTGAGAGTAACGCTCACTGGTCAGCCACTGCTATTGATCTGAGCCCTGGGCGCACTGTTTGCCTTCATTCCATCCGATACTCTGCCTGACTGTGATGATGTTCCTTGCAAATAGGGCCCTTCTTCTCAACGATAAACTCCAACCCAGGAGTGGATGACCTCCGACAAAGGTAAATACAGGTGATAACACACCCAACTGTTATTCACTCCCTTTCCCGCTATTATCAAGATGAATAATAAGAATCATGAGAAATCTTTGAGTACGCATGAATGTTATGCGCTTTCATAGCAGGAATGCTCAGCTGAGTGTTTGAACCTATAAGACCAGACTTAACCTTTACACCACGCTATTGTTCTGAATGGGAGTCCTTGTGGTTAAGAAATACCACTTTTCAAAAGATGAATGGACGGCCTGTGTACCCTTACTGTGTGAATGTTATTACTAATAACTCTAACAGTAGCTGTGGGAGGATCAGCAGTAATACAGCAGGATGTTACTTAGTGAAGGGATGCAATTTTATCCTTACATTTGTGTCACAGCTGGTATGAGAGATGCTGCCACCTACAGTTAATTTGCTAAGCCTGCAGATTAAAAGTAATTAGAGGCTCTGTAGTTCTGTCATTTCTGTGTGCTAGTCAGGGCCTCATCTAGTTCCAGTGTCCGCTGTCCCAGCATAAGAGACATCTGCTCCAAATTAGTGGTCAAAGGTTTGCCCAAACAAAGTATAAGCAATATGAAAAAAAACAATCTTTGGGCCTAAAAAAGTTAGAAACAGGAAGGAGTGATCAGACAGGTGATTTACTGTTATCTCGGGATTTTATAGCCATGACTTGCTGGGTTCAACTCAAGCAAAATGATATTGTGCCACTTCCTGTCTGTCATTTTGCTGTTTTTGCGTTGCTGTCATACCTAATCTGTCAGAATTACTGCACCAAGACACCCCCCCCATCCTACAACCTTGTCTCTCCAATTCTGAGATCCTTATTTAACAACAGCCCCGCTGCCTAATGGTGCTAATTGAGGGGACTGAAGAGGAACAGGGAGAATGAACAGGGAACAGTCAGGGTACAAAGTGGATGCATTCTCCAACTGGCCTGGTGTCAGTGCCAGAGGGTTCTGTCTGAGGGAGGGAGAGAGAGAGTGACACAGGGTTCTGTCTGAGGGAGGGGGAGAGAGAGTGATGGAGGGTTCTGTCTGAGGGAGGGGAAAGAGTGGCACAGGGTTCTGTCTGAGGAAGGGGAGAGAGAGAGTGATGGAGAGTTATGTCTGAGGGAGGGGAAAGAGTGGCAGAGGGTGCTGTCAGAGGAAGGGGAGAGAGAGAGTGGTGCAGGGTTCTGTCTGAGGGAGGAGAGAGAGAGTGGCGCAGGGTTCTGTCTGAGGGAGGAGAGAGAGAGTGGCGCAGGGTTCTGTCTGGAGAAGGGAGAGACTGAAGTGGGAAGAGAAGGGGGGGGCATGCTGAATAAATCAGCCAGCCAGTAGGTTAGACGCAACCTCAGGGCAAAATGAAAGGACAAAGCGGCTGAAGGAATGGGAAAAGGTCAAGGAGAGCAAAAGAGGAAATGCACTGGAAAAGGTCAACCGTACAGTGTAAAAAAGGTTAAGTCTGAATGTAAAGAATGATATTATCCGTGGAGCGGGAGGGGAGAAAATGACGGAGTATGTGTGTGTGTGTGTGTGTGTGTGTGTGTGGGTAAGGGTGGGGGGTATGGGGGAGGTTCTGTTTAAAATCCCTGTCAAATGCCAGTGAGGTGGTGGAAGTGTTCATTTCAAATCTCTTGTGAAGCTTGTGCACTGAAACTGTGGAAGGCCAGCACACTGGGGTGACATTGCACACATGCTTCACACAGCGAGGGGAACATGGGAAGCTATTTCCACTTCGGATAGAACTTCCCCCAGGACTGCTGAGTACACGGGCCCCCTCCGGGGATGTATTTCATCTGCAACGGTGGGGCTTGGAGCCAGAGCCTGCATATAGTGATCTGAGCACGAGAACCCAGAGAGTCACCAAGGTGTTAAGGGGACCATAAAATTGATCTAAATTGTGGATGAATTGAATTTCATGGAGAACTGTGGGTCGTGTATGCAGCTGACACTCACAGTCTGGGATTAAGGATAGAGCACCTCCTATGGCTTGTCAGCTGACCTCCTGGTCCAAGGCTTTGTGTATTTCATCCAGCTGCTACAGAAGTACAAGCAAAAGACCTGCAAGAAAAGAAGAGCTTTCACTCAACGTTTTTTCCCTTCCTTAATCCAATGACACTTCTTAATCCAAAATACTATGTTTGTTGAGGTGTTTTTCCTATGTTTTCAAGCATATAACTATTTCTGACATACTGCATTTACATATTTATGCACAAGGAAATTCAATGGTGATCTGTGTTTGGGCACATGAGCGCATATTTGTGCATGTGCGTGTCCATGACAAACAAAGGGTTCAACGGACAAACTTTGGGTTCTAATCAGAGAAGCATCATCTGTAGCACAGGAGGTGTCTCATTCAGAGCATTACGGAGATGACGACACATAAACAGCATCATGTAAAAAAAAAATTTACTAAAGAAAAATCTGAAGAAAACACTCACGAGGATCATCACACTTGACACGTTAATGACATCACACGACGCATCTTTGCAAGATTTACACTCTCATTGTCGGTGAAGACAGCCAAAAGAAAATAAATTGCCTCCGAATAACAAATAGCAGATAAACAACGCGATTATGATGCCGACTACGCGTGTGATTTATGTCATTATGGTTATTATCATCATAATTACAAGCATCATTATCGCCATCAATATCAACAATAGCAATATTTTCACCGTTCCCGCTTATTCCCGCTTTCACCGCATTCAGCGCCGCGGCTGTGGCAACTCGAGCAGAATCTTCCAGGAAAGCACAGCAACGTGCACGAGAGAACCAAAATGAAAATAGGTGGGAAATCCTTTATTAACATCAAGGGGGCTACACTTACTTAATTCTAATATAATCTCTTTTAATCTTCCCTCACAATTGATATGCCTAATTCCTGCACACAATTTATTAGTTGGTTTGCGCGGAGCCCGGTAGCGCATTACTGTCGGGCTAATCCAATTAGCAGGATGTATCGGTGGGCCTCCAGGAGAGCAGGAGCAAACGGGGCTGGTGTGAAACGCGCAGCCTGGCTCCCTGCTGGGGACGAGTGCATTAGGACAGTGTTCCGATGCGCGCGCGCCGTTTTTACCTTACGCTGCGGGGACTGCTGGGAAGGCGGGTGGTGCTTGTGTATACCGTTAAGCTCGGGTGATAATCGAGTCTCCACAACCTGCCTGTTTTATTTATTTATTTATTTATTGGTCAGCACACATACTGTGCCGCCCCTTCGACCGCCCAGTCCACACACACACACACACACACACACACACACACACACACACACACACACAGGGATACAGTAATTCTGTTTCTTGGTCCATTACCACACTACCCCCACACTTCCACACACATTCATCACTCCCCGCTGCTTTCTATAAACACATTACCCTTCCTAATCTTTACCACAGACATACACACCCCACCCTCCCCTGTACATATTCACACTCCACCCTGCGTCTTTTACACACACACATCTGCCCTCCATTCTTTACACACATATAGACACTCCATCCTTTGCAGACACATAGATACTCCACCCTCTATCCTTTACACACACCTAGACCCTCCATCCACACATATACACTCTGCTGCTACTCCTTTACACACACACAAAACATAGTCCCTCCACCCATTACACATGTAGACACTCCACCCTCCATCCTTTACACACATGCACACAAAGCCCGAACCTGTGTAAACACATCATTGAACACATGCAAACAACCGCAAACAACATGCACGCTTGGAGATGTTTTGGAGGAAGTGGCATTGTTTGTTGCATTCAACATACATCGTTATCACAGACACTAATTGGCCTACTGCCACCCTCGGAGAGCCAAGGATATCGCTTTTCACACTGAATACAAAGACATAAGTGGTGTTCCGCAGACAATTTTGATGTGACAAATCAAAAAGACAAAGTGTCATGAAAACACTGTTCTGACACCTCATAATTCAACTATAACGCTAATATTGGCAGCCAGCAGTGAAAGCTTTTCTACATTAATATATCTGTATATATAATATGTAGATGATATAAATGACCTAAAAAACAAAATTTAAACAGCAATATTCTGTATCACATTGCGTTATTATTAGAGCTCATATGTACATTGACTTTTGCTCCAGCATAAAGTAATTAAGTACCATTAAGTCTCTGATCAGCTACCTTCCACTCGCCCAAGTGAGCTTTGTGGACTGAATAAACAGTGGAATATCACTCCATATTCTTTTTACTTATGGACAGGTACAAAATCAGAACAAACGATGCCTTCATTGGGATTACTGTCCCGACTTCAGGGATGTTTGCGTGAGTTCATTAACAGAAGAATCTGGCCAACAGAGTGTGCCACTTCATTTTTTTTCCCTCCCATTGAAGGTTGGCCAGCTGGCCAGCATCTTCTCAGCTTTAGGTTTGCGCCTTCCAGTTTGGTTCTTCATCTCCCATGATGGTGAAGCCAAAGAGGAGCGACTGGACAACTCCTCCGTGGCTCCTCTTCACCATGCTGAATGCTGCAGCGAGACGAGACTCACGTTGTCAACCGTGTGCTGCATTCACAACTGGATAAGTGAATAACCAAGCCCACACAAACGTTAAAGTGTGTGGCTGAGTAAAAAAGACCGGTGATTCATTCCTCCCAGAGAGTGAGACTGAGACCATGACCTTAGCTGAGATCTCTCATTGTACCTGACTGTATGACCTACTGCTGCCTCTAGAGTGTCCTTCACGGGCTGGAAGGAGACAGACACAATGGAAAGCATCAAGATCAGCATTATTGCAAGGTTCCATTCACCCCCTCCAATGCTCATCCTGAAAAAGGGCTGGCAGTGATGGTGGGGGTGGGGTGGTGAAGGGGGTGGGGGTAGGGGTGGGGTGGGGGGGGGGTTAAAACTCTCGAGACATCAGTGGTAGCCAGGGAAAAGAATGATGGAACAGAAGTACCAATTTCTGCTGGTGGAGAGTCCTTCTGCTCTGATGTGCCAGGACCAACAGATGCACTTATGTAATCACCTCTATTGTAGCAGTCTCTTTGTTGGTAGAGAACCAGCGAAGAGATATCTGTGTGCAAATCTCACGTGGAGCACTCTTGTGCAATCATCCACTGCGTGTAATGTTCAGTTTTACTGTGAACCCTACACAGGGTTCATTACTGATCTCTTCTGTGAGACTAGAAGCTCCACTTAAGTATGCTATCATCATAAGGGAATAATCTTCAGACATCTTTTTTTTTTTTTTGGCTGGATGAGAACCTGTAAGCACGGATATAGCAGGTACTATATGTAGACGATGGAGGAATTACAACCTTCTGGAAGTGCATTACTATGTTCTGCACCCCAATACAGTTATTAGTGAATGAGGAAATACACACCTTGGTCAATGAGGTGCAGACTGACAGGACTAAAGTCCGATAGTAAAAAGACTAAGCGTGCGCTCTTTTAGCTCCACACTTCAAGTGTGCTGTAATGGAGAATGGAGGATCTGTTTGTTTTCGAATCTATTGGTACAACTTGTGTCACCCCACTTAGGCATCATCCTTTGACTAACTGAATGAATGGTCTTGGCCTTTCAACACAGAATGGGAACGGCCCTGGAGGAGGTGAGGAGCAGTTGAGAACATCCCTGCGATGGCCCTGCTTGTCATGTTGTTTCCTTTCCCAGGGAGAAACAAGTGGGAGCTGAATGCAGGGTGGAACAAGGCCACTGTACGCTGGGCTAGAGGAACCCGCCCACCCCACCCCACCACAACGGCACACCTCCCCTCAGCAGAAGGGCATGTAGTCACCAGATAAATCCCTGAGCCATTTTGGAGAGGATTAAAGTCAATTAGTAGGTAAAGGCTATTTGGTGCTGGAGACGAAGATGAGTCTGGATGGGGTGGGTCAGGAGGGGGCCCTGGAGCACTGGACACAACCCCAGGCAGGGGTGAGCTCCAGACCAGTGTTTCTCAATCCTACTCCTGGAGCCCCCTTGTCCTGCATATCTTCAATCTATCCTTGCTCCAAACACACCTGACTGAAATTACTAGTGTGATTAACATGCTCTTGATTAAATCAGGTGTGCTCAGCTAATCAAAAGCGCCACTGATGAGTTCAGTCAGGTAGGTAGAGCAGGGAAAGATGGAAAACGTGTGGAGCAGGGGGGCCCCAGGAACAGGATTGAGAATCAGTGGTCTACACCCCCAGGGCTGCAGCGCTGCCCCATTCTCTGTCAAAGTTCCGGACACTGAATCATGAACATCACCTTCCTGCTGTGTCATTACACTGCAGTCATGTAACCTGTTACAACAGCTAGCAAAAGCTTGAACAAAAGTATTTGCACATTACATTCAGTACATATATTTGTGCACATGTATATGTACATAAGGTTCATGTTCCATACACATTACGCACACAGACATAAATAAATACACATTTGCATATGTCCATAAGACACACATTAATGTTGGGTCAGTGCTTTAAAATGGCATTTACTGTCTCATTGTAACGGAAGTGAATATTTGAGGAAGGCTTTCATATTCCCCCGGCTCTTAGTGTTTCTCATTGTCTGTGCGCCTGAACAGAATGCAAACGTTGCATGTTTAAAGCCTTTTATCACCTCCTGTTTCAGCACTTGCTCTGTCTCGCCCTTAACACGCAGGGAGATGCCAGTGAACCATCCCATTAAAAATCACCTTCACTTTCTTCCAGGACATTTCCAAGATTTCACCACCACAAAACATCATTTTGCCCTGTGCGTGAAACATTGTGCTGCTCTGTGTTTCTTTTGTGTGATCATGAATGTACTGATAGGAAACAGAATGTATGACAAGACTCAAATGGATGAGGGGAAAAAGCCACAGTACTGTATTGCTTACATTTTACTCCCAGTTTATGCAGTATCTCAGCCTCAAAAGAACATGTGCTTTTACTGTTATAGTGAGTATATGTGTGGGTGGGTGTGCGTTTGTCTGTGTGTATTGCATGTGCGTGGACACACCTATTGCGAGCTCCTCGTGCTCCTTGCCTGTGATCTTCCTGTGAATTTACCCACATAATGGCATAATGTAACATGGCTGTCTTAGCTGGAGATTCACACCTTTCCGTAGGACATATTATAGTTTATGATTGGTATACACTTGTCATCTGTGACCTGCCACAATTAAGTGTGAGATCTGAAAGTTTGCAAATTAAAAAAAAAACAACAAATAAACTGTAACTGTAACTACTGTGAAACTGCGAAACATCATTCACGAAAATCTGCAGCACTAACACCTGCCCATGATGTCATTGAGAAAGTCACATACAATGTATGACTCAAATCTTACACGCCACCCAGTCTCTCTACTATAGGTTTAAGAAACATTAGGGAAGCCTTTTGTATTACAACTGGAAAAGAGGATCCTCACTGTGCACATGGCCCTGCTGTCATCTTTCTTACCCTCATTGCCCTCTTCCCCAGTTCCACACACAGTGCCCATATTTTCCCTATAGACCATCCATTGATTCAGCCTCTCCAGCTGTGGCAACAGAAAGCCCCATTTAATCAAGATCTATTTAGCTGTTGATCACACTAATAAGATTCCCCTGCCGGGCTAATTCAGGCAATGCTGAAGAGAAGAAGCCTTGATACATATTCGCTCTGTGTTAGGAGCAGGTTGACTGGCCAGGGGTCACACAAACAGAGACACAGATACACACACATACACACACACACACACACACACACACACACATAGACACACACATGTATACATGCACACATGCACATAGACACACACAATCACAATCACAATCAAATGCATGCACACACCCAGACATCCACATACGCACATGCTCACACACATATTGAGTTACATTGGCATACGCACATGCATATGGACACACACACATACACACTTATACATACACATGCACATGCTTTCTCAATCTCCCTCAGCTCTGGGACACAAAATTAGTTTTTTTTCCTTTTGCCACCTTCAAAGATAGGTGTCTGAGGAAATGTGCAAAGGAGCTTTATAATCAAAGATTTTGAATTGGATGTCAGTGATGGCTTAAGAGACTATCTATCACCAGCACGCAGCTCACAGGAGGTCTTTAAAGAGGCTGTATTGAAACATAGCACCAGCCCCCCCAGCCCTTCACCATAGCGCATTCTACAGCCGTGCACGTGGCCTTTGCCGGTATTTGCCCGGTATTTATGTCTGTTTTTATAAAAGTCTCTGACGGGTTTCTTTCAAAACAGACTCAAATAGGAAGCCGCATACACTCCACATCGAGGCTGTCAGCCCCGTGATTGGCTGTCAGCTTTTATATCCCCCTCAACCTGCTAATCAATGAGACAGTCCTCTTTGTGTGCACAACTGATATCACACACTGTTGACAAATCACCTGATTCAAAGGTATGAACCAAGCATAAAATGACCCTCTCCATAATTGGTGTAAAGAACTACTCTTGACAATATTTGCATAATTTTGGAGGATTCGTGAAGTCTAAACTGGTATTTGCAAGGGTATATAGTTTTGGTACCAGATATCTTGAATCATGTTGTCATATCAAATGGAAAATTAGAGTCACACATTACCTATATGTGTTTTGGCTGCCATCTATGAATGGCCATGGTTAATAAGATATACTGTAACTGACAGGAAAAACACACTGGCTTGGGGTGTGAATGCTAAGTATCCTAAACACAGACAGAGGCTGACACAAGTCACTTCCATTGCGGTCCTCTCCCTGTATGCCCCCATAATCTTCCAGAGGACCTACATGCCTACAGTGTGTGTTTATGTGTGTGTGTGTGTGTGTGTGTGTGTGTGTTTGTGTGTGTGTGTGGAATCCAGCACATCTGAGCTGGATGACTCTAATCTGATCTGAGATCAGCTGCTGTTGTTTCCTTGGCCATTATCAGAGGTTTAAAGGATAACATTAGCAAGTAATCCAAGGCTCACAAAGGTTCCCAGCCAACACATTTCACCCAGTTTGGAAACCTCAGCTCATTGCAGTGAAGGGATACCACTGGGAGTTTAACAGTAGCCGAGAGCTAAGGACTGCCTGTTCTGTGCTCAAACATTGCCTCAATACCACGTCATCTTTTGTCCCATAAACCTTTGCCGGGGGAGTAAACAATGCCTATTATTCCCCACGGGTCAAAGAGAGTAATTCTGCTCCTCAAAGCAAATATCGTAGAGCTCTCACCTTGACAATGCAGTCTTTATCTGCGCTACTCTGGAGGAGTAACCCCAAGCTCCCTTCAAGGTTAAGCGTCACAGAACAGTTCCGGTTCAGTAAAGATCATCTGAAATATCTGCCATCTACTTCACATCAAGTGTTTGTAAAGCAAACCCCATGCATTGATGAGTCAATGACCTGCACAATCGTACGAGTGGCCCTGCTGTGCAGAAACGGGCCTCTCGAACTCAGCACAGTCTAATGGATTAATAAAGGCCATAATTCAAAATAAACAGTATTTTTCTGAAAAAAGAAAAAAAAATCAAATTTGCTCAATGATTCACAGCCTTGCCCTTCAAAACACACCGCACCAGCGCTTTTGCCGCAGAGAGGATCGAGTTAATGAGTCCTCTCCCTCAGATCTCATTTAAAAAAAAAAAAAAAGGTAACGGTTCCTGCTGCTTAAACCCCAGGATAGAGCTGAATTCATTTCAAAGCAGGCCCCTGCACTGAAGGAGGAAGCGTTTGATAAAAATGAGGAGCCTGCGATGAGGCGATGGACGCCCCGATAAGGACGGACCTGGGGACATGGTGGGGGGGGGGGGGGGGGGGGGGGGGGGAGGGAACGGCAAGTGGCGAAGAGGAGAGGAGCGTCTTCAAACGAGGCACTTTTCCGAGGGGGGGATGAAAAGGCTCATCCCGGCCTGTGTTTAGCATGTTGGCCTCTTCATTAAGCGGGCACTCTGGTGCGAGGGAGGCCGCGGACTCCCCCATTAGCGGGGTCCTTCACCTCTCAACCCCACACCCACTTATTTACATAATAACCTGACCCCCAGGTTACTGCTCATTAACACGCGGACGGCCCCGGCCAACAGCTGCTTGTCACCTCAAAGAGGGGAGGATTATGCAGGAGGGATGCAGGCCGGATTAGGGTTTGATGTGGGCGGGAAGAACGCAAACAGGAGAGCGAGCACCAAAGACCTCCTACCATCACACCCTTCTGATATGTGCTGGGTGAGTGTTTTTTTTTTTCATGTGTACACGGGATGAAAATCACATGGCTTCTGTCTCTCCCCCCCCCCCCTCCCCCCAGTTCTCTACGTTGTATGCCAGGTAATCCATCTCTCAATGTGTCTGACATCTGACATGAGTTTATATGGATTATTTATACATTTTTTGTTTGGACATACAGTACATGGACATATGTGTGTGCGTATGCCGTGGCAACCAGCATGACTTCTGAACCAACCAAAGGAATCATGCTGGTCTTACCCATCTAAGAAACAGACTGCCTCCTGATGTAGATGAAAAAAATGCCTCTAATAAAAATAATTGGTGACTTTTGCAATAATGAAAGGACTCATTAACAGATGTCTCTACCGCTCACCCTTTTCTGTTGCTGCTTGTGCGGTAGTTTCATGTCATATCACTATGTTTCTCTGTACCTCTCTGTCACTACAAGGTCTCTAACAGAAAATAACAGTCAATGTGTTGCATGCATGATACACCATGCAAACATGCCATCACTCAGTGAAACCAGCATATAAATATAACTTGGTGTCTAGTTAGCAAAGAATATTTTGAAGAATGACACTCAGTGGGCGGTCATGCCAAGCAGGGGGCCAAGTACTGTGAACTGCAAGCGGTTACATGTCAGGCACCTAGCCTCTATGCATTAATGACAATGGTGAAATCAATTTAAGCCTAACATGTTGTCATGGTAATCATTGCGATAGATGGGTTTGAGGCTAGGAGAGTAGCAGTGTTGCCTCCGTTGGCATATTGCATTTGCTACAACCCTTGCACTGCAGATATGAATTGATTCTAGCACATAAACAATAAATTTGGACGTCCTTGATTTTTTTTTTACTCATTGACTAAATAAAACAACAGACCCCTTTTGAAGTTGTACTGTAAGCCGCGCCTCACCTTCCTCTGCCAGTGAGCTGCCCCTGGCGTACTTTGGACCTGGACATCTGAAAGAGGCGCACAGGTGATTGCAGATGTGATGGGTGAGCAAGTGAACGTTTCTGACAGGGTGTCTTCCTGGTCATGTGTCCATGTCGGCATCATGTGACCCTGTAGACTGGAAGCAGCCCTGCCATTGATTCACCTGATTCACCTCTTGGCCCAGCTCCCGGAGGAAAAGGCCCGCTTAGTACCACAGACTGGCCTAACCAGCCTGAACTGGGCCTTTTGAATCAACATACATGTATGATTGGTTTCCATACAATGCTATATGTGGCACCTGTGCCCGAATGATTTTGCAAGAGTATGCAAGATCCTTGAATGGAGAAATACAGAATAACAATCTTTCCTGTAAGAACTCAGTGCTTATATAGATCCCAAATAAAGATATCTTTAAAACATTTTTGTGCTGTTATTTTTTTCTGTAAGTGCAACACTTAACAACACTGCCTGTCCATAGGGATGGCTTGATCCCCTGTGGTTTGGAAACTAGCTGTCACATTCTGCAAGCCGAATGTGTCTTGCTGTATTTTTTTTTTTTTTATCAAAAAAAAAGCATGCCCAGACTGACAGCATCTAACCTGCATGCAGCGGAGATATACCCAAACTCTATTACTTTTCCTGCCGTCAGACTGGAATACTTCATACCAAGGTGAATTCAGTTTCTAATGAGATTACAGTTGCATTTACTCTTTCCCCAGCTGGGCCTGAAGCTCATTTCACTACGCAGCTCAGCCGGCTGCTGATAAGGCCGATCACGCCTCGCTCCTCTCTCCCAGCGCCTCGCATCAGAAAGCTGCAGGCGGGCACCCCTCCCGGACAGACTGACAGACAGAGCGGGGGGGGGGGGGGGGGGGGGCGGTTGGGGGGGGGGGTGGCTAGTGGGGGAGATCTATCAGGCCTGTCCCCAGAGCCCGGCCAACTTCAGTTGTTAATTTGCTTTGAAAGGTGTATCATCCCCGCTCCTGTGGATCTAAAGAGCGTGCGGCTGCCTCGGGCAAAAAGACCCCCAAATCGAGCACTCGCGGTTCCTCCGTGAGCGGGCCACCTCCTTCAACCCCCGTTCAGCACAATTACTCCAGCGCCATTAAGATGCACTCGCACGGCAGACCCCCTGCCGACCTCTAATTGAGTGGATGCACTCTCTCAAACAGGAACACAGGCATGGGAGGATCTCCCCGGATCATTAAAACACACACACATACACACACAAATAACCACACAAATATGCATGCGCACACACACGCACACACACACACTCACACATACACATATGATATGCTTCCTTACATTTCTCTCACAGTCAAACTGGACAAATCTTTCTTGTTCTTATTTAAAGATACACAAGGGATTTATTTTGGCCAAATCCACTCCTCCTGCCAGGGATGCCTGGACACTCAGCATCCAGCACTGCCAATCCCACTACCAGCCCCAGCTCCTCTAATGTTGGCTTTAATTTGCTCTGTGGCTCAGGCCCTGAGCTCTTATTCATTTTGATAAATTGAGGGGGAAGCCCTCTAATAAATCAGCGCCATGATGAATAAGAGCTTTAAATAGGATATTAAGATTTATATCAGAAGTCTGGTACTCGGTGACAAGTACACAATCGCTCCCCTCTCCTCTCCAGTCAAATTGCCATGGCTTCCTCTCATCACGGCGACAGGGCGATCTCTTATCTGGCCCGCGTGAGGGAGTGCAGCATTGTGCTGCGGGTTCGATGTTATTACTTCTGTGGCGGAGCGTGAACGCAGCAAACTGGGAGGCCGTAATTGCAGGGAGAATCGAGGACATTTTTTTTTTTTTTAAAAAAGGGAACTGTGAGATGGAGTGTGTGTTCCTCTCTGTCTCTCTGAGATCCTTGTCTTGTACATGAACACACACCAACATCAACTCATTTACCCAGGAGTCAAACAGTAGCTAATGTATCGTGGGCAGGGGTAATTGCTTTTTTTTTTAGCCCAAACTCCCCAGCCCTGCAGCGGTGCACTTCTTTGTTCAAGACCAGTGAATGTGATTTCAAAAATCTTGTGCAAGTGTGTGTGTGTGTGCCTGTGTGTGTGTGTGTGTGTGTGTGCATATATGTGTGTGTGCAAGTGCACACATGTACAAGTACATGCACACCCATCCATCCCTGTGTATATGTGTGCGTGCATGTATATGTACACGTGCATGTTTCCTTAGACAGCTTTTGCATGCATGATGGCATATCTGGATGGACACCTATCAATCACTCTTTGTCCTCTCCTGATGCACCTCCATCCAGGTGAGGCACTGGGGACTGGAATGTGGAGGCGGCTGTGCCTCTGATGGAATGCAAATTCTCTGCTGCTGCTTAGCATCCTGTTCAAGAACACAGCAGTGGCACAATGTGGAACCGGGACGCTGACGCTGGCTGATGAATAGCACGGAACCCAAGTCTCACTACAAGCATCATCGTGACTAATTACTTCTGCTGCCTTAGCAGGTTTACATCTGGGCTTTGTATCTGAGCCGTGTGTGAGTGATGCTCTCAGGTCTGCTGTGTAATTAAGCCTTGTTTACAATCAAACACTCAAAATCCACTATGTTGCATGGATAACGACTTCAATTAAGGGTCAAACACAAAGCTAAGGGGTTGCTTTTGGAATAATATGCCAAGGCGACACCAATTAATTGAAAATGCAAATACATACACAGATACATGGATAACTTCCTGCTGAACATTTAGTGAAAACATTATTTTGAAATGCTCTGATTTGTGATGTTTAAATACATCCATTTATAAATCAATTCAATCACTCAAATTCAAATGGTTCCCATTTGTATGTTTTTTACGGACCTTATTTTGAATCTGAGAAGAACATATATTTCATTACAGTATACATACGGTGTCTGAATGATATTTTAGTCTTTTTAACACAGACTACAGGATAAAGACAACCATAGGTTTGTAAACTCATGATTGAGATAAAATTCTGAACAAAATGCTAATCAAAATGGCCCCTCTGACTCATCACCTGAAACCTTAAGAAGAAAGGAGAATGTCTTAAATGACATCATCTGAAATGCTTTGGTGTGAATATGGGTCTGGTATTTGTCAAAATAAGTAAAATTACACCCTATTGTTGCAGATTGACAGCTACTGGCACTAATGGAATTCACACACTGGCTTTTAGAAGTCTACCAGTATTGCCTGCCCATTCTGAATACATTATTCTCTGTGTTTTTAAAGTAATACAGGATCCAGTCTTTATATGGAAAAAGAAAATACTTGTGGTATGCATTTTATTGTCTCAAAGAGTGAACTGGATTCAGAATAAACAAAAGACCCAACTGAATAACCCTCCACAGAAAAGAGCCAACATTCCAGCAGTACACTGCACACTGTGTTAGAGACCCTGAATGACCAGCAGGGACCGGAGAACTGGATCAGGAACTGAAACACTCTCTCCATTACGATATTAAACTTCCATTCAACAGCGCCAAATTTTTACTGTAGCAGTGGTGGCTTGGGCCATGGGTCAGATTGTCCATCCAAGATTTTTTTTTCTAGCAAGCGGGGAATGTATTTCAGTCACATTGTCTGTTATTTTTCCCATATCCATTATTTTAAAATGAGAGAAAAATAAAAACTACAGTGCCATCTGTGGAATTCAGAAAGTTTCTTAAGAAGAATTATTGTTCTTGCCCACATCAAAAAACAGACACGATGGGCAAAACTATCTACTCAATTAGCTTTGAAATGTGCTGACAATTGCTGAAATTTGCTGACAGTCTTGCTGACACGGCCACACAAACACTACCTGTACACAGCCTTATACCCTTGCAATGTTAATGTCTCCCTATCTAATACTGTGTTACACATGCCAAGTTGCTCACTTGTTTTTATGTATAGCCCCAATAACAAGAGAGATTAGAGAGAAACTACAAAGAAAATACAAAGAGTTCTCACTTATTTTTGTTGTAATTTGTTGTAAGTTGTTACTCTTTTTCCTAGAAACAAATTTTATTTTATTTCTCGAGCTGTTGTAGGTAGAACAAATCAGAAATCTTGAGATCTTGGATTATATTGGCGAGAAATAAAAATTACAGCACCGAGCAGTTAATATTTCCTCCAGGTGCTGTATATCAGAGGCACCATCAGTGAAGTAATCTGATGATTATACCTGCACTACACAATCTTTTTTGCATGCTTAGATCAATATAATTGTGAATTGGTAAAGCTTTGCAAAATTTAGTTATGCACAAAGGGAGTTCCTTCCTCTCAATATGCCATCTTCTCCCTACCTTCCTTAGAAAGAGGCTGTCTGAGATTAGTCATTAATATTAACATCCTCTAGGGGCAGTAGCGGTAAAATAGAGTTTGTTTTATTCTGGATTTATTTCACTCAAGACTCGGCGGTGCTATTGTTTGTTACAGTTTGAACTTCAGGCACATGGTAATTTGAACAGCATGAACAGCAGCTGTGTTAGCGTTGTTAGCTAATTAAGGCATTATCTTGTGGTATTCTGTTACTTTGGTTGATTACAATTGGCCTGCAAAGTCAGCAGGCAGCCAGCTAGTTTAGAGTTTAGGGATGTAGCATTGAACTACTACTGAAACAATTGCCCACTGAGTACCATGGTCAATGAAATGGCAGGGTAATTTCAGTGCCACGTTTCATGACTAATGTCAAAGCTCTTGATCAAAGAATGGCCTTAATTGGAACACTACTAATAAAAGCAAATATATATCATTTTGTTACAGTTTATACTCCAACAAAATGAAATGAAAATTAATATAATTTCTGTAATTTCATCGTTCAATATTGGTAATGTCGTGTATCTTATAATTAGATGTATCTGCCAATTAGCTGACGCAGTAGTGTCTGAGTTCCGAGTTCACACACACAAACGCATGCTCACACACACGCACACACAGCGTTCCAGGCTCTGCTGCTATGTGCCTCAAAACCTGTCGGTCGTCTTGACAACAAAGGAGCAGCAGCAGCAGCGGCGGCGGCAGGGTCGAGGAGCCTTCTCGCTGCGAGAGGAATGTGGAAAAAGGACAGAGCTCTGGAGCAGGGGGATGAGCGGAGATGTGTGTGCGCGCCGCTCGCGCTGAAGACAAATCACGCACATGCCTGATAACGCTTGCAAAAACATCTGTACGTGTCCACATGCACACACACACGCATTCATACACATGCATGCATACACACATAAACACACACACACACACGCACACACGCACACACACATGCACGAACACATCACAAGACTGCACCGTGATACATACAGACATAGATGCGTGTTGAGGTGGGGCCTTTATCTATCTTACACTAAACTGGCATGTGCACGCTGCAGGCCTATGAGTGAGAGACGTGCCGGCAGAGGGAGCGAGCTTTTCTTCTACGCGCAAACACAAAGTGCACTCATGTACCCCACAGGCTAGTATGGACGCGAAGGCAGTGCACCTGGCTATCTCCATTAAGAGAGTGCTGTACATAAAACCGAATGGATCACCACTCAGTCAACGTGGGTTGGAGGTTTGCTGAACGTTTTAATAAAGCTGCACTGATAAATGCATGGACTGTTTGACCTTTTCATCAGAAAATATATGGTCTTCTCTACTGCGTTATAATGCTGTTACACTCCCAAACAATGATGAAAAATACTGGTACCTCACCAGATGCTTCCACAGAGACACACACACTCCCTCTCTCCTCTCAGTCTTGCACAGGCTATTCCGTTTTTACCTCTTGCATTGTGTGTTACTCCAAGCCCAAATCCAGGCAGGCAGATGTAGGCTATGGGCGTAGGGAGCCTCTTCTTGAAACAGAAGAAGCTGCCATTGAAACTGCAATTGTACTTACGGAGATGGGTGTTCACATACAGTACCAGTCAAAAGTTTGGACACACCTGATTAAGAAAATGGGAAACATGCATTCAAAGACATGTTGATCTAAAATGCTTGTATGTGTGTGTCTCCATTACACTCTACTAGTGCAGCTGAATGTCAGGATTCTTAAGGTTCTGTGAATGGGCGGTGTCTGGTCAGGTCAAGTCCAGTGGAGTTAACCTGATGATAACCATGGGGGGGTGTCCTGAACAAACACATAGGACTCAGCGATGGATAAAAGCTATTTGCAATATAATGATCTTTGCATAGAACTTGACCTGGACACAAACATGGAAGTTATTAAAATGATATTATTCATTGACATGATAATAATCTTCGTTGACATAATAATAACCTCTCAGTGAGAGTAAACCCACAAAGCAAGAGGGAGTGGAGGGTGTCCTCCTCGGTACACACAGCGGTGTGGCGGCGACTGTTGGCCGCGCTGTGTTCTGACTGTAGGACTGGCTCTTATTTAACGCGCTCTCTCTGCGTCACTGGCTGCGCACACACACACTGCAGGGCTCCTGCGCTCACGCAGCGGCCAGCTGTTTCCCCTGCCTCCGGATATTCGCTCCTGTGTGAGGCTCAAAGCAGCCGGGTACCTCACGGGGGGGGGGAAGACATCGTTCTCAGCGGCGAAACACGGTCACGGAGGAACGCATTATGAATGCATTAGGGAAGATCGCAAGCCGAAGCCATAAAAGGCAGCAGAAACAGCACGGCCGGAGACAGGAAGTGGGCAGGGCTGTTTTCAGGTCAGATGAGCAGCCTGCTCTGTACCTGTGCAGTAGGGCATACCTGGGGAGCCCGGTCAATGTTTTTACAACCCCTCCTGTAGGGGACTGTCCAGGGACATGGGTGGGCTTCATTTCGGAAGCAGGATGCCACCTGTCTGTTGTCAGAAATCCAGCTCCTTCGTCTTTTGCTGTTTGCAGGATCCAAAGACACGACCAGCCTGCCTGTGCCTCTCGAGGACTCTGGAGAGTGGGTTGTCAGAGGCTCACAAAAACATGTTACAAGCTCCGCCTCCAATAACCTGCAGCGAATCAGTGGTACTGCTGAGAGCAAACTATGGAACCTATTCCTTGGAGCTCATCTCTTTACAGTCTCTTAGGAGTAACCAACATGTTAGAAAAAAGATCATGTTCACAGGTACTGATAAATAGCTAAATGCATCAGCCTCATGCAGTCTCTAACACCTACTAGTTGTAGGCAATCATCCATCACAGAGCGTATTTTCCTGACCCACTTTAGATGAACACAATGATTTCACATTCTCACACGCACACAGAAGGTTCCTTCTACGGAATCCTACCCACAGAGCTTTCCTCGCTGCTGGAAAGCAAAGACCATAGTGCTGAAATGCATGATAGAGATCTTAATAACCAACCACCACAATGAAATGGAATTTTGTGCTTCATTAGCGTTGATTAGCACAATGTTAGCAAAATGCTGAGAGAGGAGCATGTGGTTTGACATGCAGCATAAAGGTGCAAAAGCTGTGGAAAAGAGGTGAGGAGCCTTGGTGAAAACTCAGTGATTTCAGTCTGTTCATTAGAAAAGGGTGTAAAGTGTACTCAATCCTCTGGCTCCCCCAACCCCCCTCTGACTTCGCAGATCATTTCAACCTAAAGACTGTAAGCATTCATACACTCTTTTTCCTCCCTCCCACTCGCCACCCCTCCTCTCTCTAAGTTTTTTCAGATGCTGATGTTGCTCACCTCCTTACATCACATCGACCCACTACCTGTACTCTGGATCCCATTCCTTCACCTCTCCTGCAGACTGTCGGTCCCAGTCTTCTTCCATTCATCACCGGTCTAATGAATCTGTCACTCTCCACTGGGAGTTTACCCGCAGCCTTCAAGGAGGCGTGAGTCACACCCCTGCTGAAGAAAAGGACTCTAGACCCATCTGATGCCCAGAACTATCGGCCGGTCTCTCTCTTTCCTTTTGTCTAAAATGCTTGAACGAGCCTTGGCTCACCAGCTATCCTCCTTTCTCTCCCGGAACGACCTTCTTGACCCTTCTCAGTCTGGCTTCAGGGCTGGCCATTCCACAGAGACTGACCTATTCTCTATTACTGAAGCTCTTCAATCAGCCGAAGCTTCCTCCCACTCCTCAGTCTTGATTCTTCTAGACCTCTCTGCAGCCTTTGTGTAATGCTTGATAGCCAACTCTCCTCTCAGGTGGCAGCGGTGAGTCGGGCATGCAAATTCTTCTTGTACAACATCCAAAGGATCCGCCCCTATCTCACTACGCATTTAACACAGCTCCTAGTTCAGGCCCTAGTCCTCTCATGCCTGGACTACTGTAACTCCCTCCTTGCTTGCCTTCCTGCCTGTGCAATCAAACCTCTACAACTAATCCAGAACGCAACTGTACAACTTGTCTATAACCTCCCTAAACGTGGTCAAGTTACTCCTCTCCTCACCTCACTTCACTGGCTTCCTGTTGTTGCTTGCATCAAGTTCAAAACCTTGATGCTGGCATACAGGACAGTGAATGGGACAGCCCCACCTACAACCGCTCTTCAAACCCTATGTTCCCAAAAGATCACTGCGCTCTGCATCTACAGGGTAACTGACTGTCCTGACCTGACGGGGTCACCCTTTTCAGACACGATCCCTGTCTGTACTGGTCCCTTATTGGTGGAATGAACTCCCTACAGAGGTTAGGACAATGGAATCACTGGCCACCTCTTCAGACAGCATCTCAGTCCCACTTTAATCCCCGCCCCCTACCACCTGCTAGCTCTAGTATTTGATGTTTATCTTATGTGTAGTATAGTGATGTATTTTGATTCTGTGTTCTAGGGACTTTGTATCATAGTATACTTGGCTTCTGTCAGATTACACAAGTTAACTTGTGGTAGGGCTTGAATAGTGCTACTCACTATTCCCCACACTCACTACTCTGGGAGTGTCATTAGCCTGGTCTGACACTGTTGCTTGTTTAAATTGAACGGATACACTTCTGTTCTATTGTGCTGGAAGTCGCTCTTGATAAGAGCTTCTCCTACTCCACTACACTACTCCACACTCTTTGAAACTAGCTGCCTCAGTTACAGATGACCGAAGGAGTGTAGCACAGGTGGGGCTGAACCCACTGAGAGGTCCCCCCCTATTTGGGCTGCAGTGTAGCATAAGGAACAGGAAGGAACAGGACTCTTAACCGAAAGGTTGCCGGTTCGATCCCCGCTGGGGCGCTGCTGTACCCCTGGGCAAGGTACTTAACCCACAATTGCCTCAGTAAATATCCAGCTGTATAAATGGATAACATTGTAAAGAACTGTAACCTATGTAAGTCGCTTTGGATAAAAGCGTCTGCTAAATGATTAAATGTAAATGTAAATGCATGTAATGTAATGTAATGTAATGTAACAATGAGTGCACAAACACAGCTCAAAAAAGATGTTGATGGACAGACAATTTTAAGTCAGCCAACAGCACTGACAGTGATACACAGCAATGCATTTCAACCAGCCAGGTCAGGTCTGAACACAGCATCAATATACTGCTCTATCCAGTACATCAGAGTGCCACTCACTCATCCACTGTTATGTTTTACCCTGTTTGATAGTACATGTACAGAAACACACCAAGGTTTCTCACCTCTCCTCTATGTGATTTGTGCCATTAAAAAATAGTCCACTGCTTGGGTTTTTAAGGAAGAGTCATGTGACCTGGTTTGGTGGATTTGACAATGTTGTTCAGGTCAGAGCTTCCTGTCTGCCTCAATGTTTCATTCCACAGTGACAGATGAGGATGAAGCCATCACAGCTCCACGCGGCAAGCGCTGGCCAATCGCACCTCAGCTAATTAATGTGTTAATTAGCCAGCCTGAAGTTACCTGTAATTAAAACCAGCACGGGCCTCCTGTCGCATTAGTAGGTGCGCGTGGATGGCAGAGCAGGGCGCGCTCCGATGTGAAGGAGGTGCGTGGACACAGAAAAGACAGGCTGGAGGCACAGTGCCAGCTTTTCCCCTGGGAATCCCTGTGAAAGAGATTCTCACACCTCTCATAATGATGAGGTACATGTCCATACACAGTCAGCATTCATCCCCGTGAGACGGCAAGAGAGAGAGAGACAGAGAGAGGAAAAGGAGAAAGACAAAGAAAGGGAGGGAGACTGCGAGAAGGAGAGAGACAAAAGGGAGAAGAAAATGGACAGAGGAAGAGGGAGAGAGAGAGAGAGAGAGAGAGAGAGAGATGGTGTGACAGACAGAGAGAAAGCTAGAGAGAGGGGCAGAGGGAAAAAAGGAAAGAAGGCGTGAAAGAGAGGTGTCCACCCACTGCACCGCCGCCAATATAACAAACCCACATGCGTAACCACAGCAATAAGCAATCGATGGGAAATAAAATGGGAAAGCACTGGAGCCCTCCTTTGCCGCTGACTTTATTTCACTCTCCCTCATGCAGGAAGCGGACGGCTGCCAGTTTGTGTGACAGACGAGATTAAGAGTAGTTTGTTTTATGGACGGCGGCTAATTGAGTTGGTTGGATTGCCACTATTCCCCTCACTTGAAGATTACATATTTCCCTTTCATATCGCGTAGCAGCAGCCGGGCTCTGCCATCTATCTCCATTTCCTCATTCCCACTCCCCAACACCCAGGCTCTGCTTTACTCAATCTAATTAGCTCCCCCCTGCAGCCCCCCGGCCTCTCCCTACGCCTCTCCCTGATCCTCAATGAGTTAATTAAGCGCATCGCTGGCACCCCCTCGTCACACTTGCACCCAGAGGGTCAGCTGTTCCACTCCGCTGATGACTGGGCTGTTATTTTTAGAAAACAACAAAAAAAAGGACTTGGCATTGAAACACAGCTGAAGGTCACTTTTACTGTGCTGTGTGGAGTGTGTGTTTGTGTGTGCGTGTGTGTGTGTGTGTGTGTGTGTGTATGCCTGCATGTCTGTATGTTTGTCTTTGTATGTATGCACAGCTGTGTGCATGTGAGTTTTTTTAATGACTACGCTGACAGTCACATGACCTATGCAAATTTCCCAATGCGGAAGATTTCAGTGTGAATGCTACCCAGGCTGTGCTGCACTGTCAGAGTTCTTGGAACGCTCATGTTTGAATATTGAAAGTACCCAGAGAGCAAAAATGGTTTGGCCGTATGTAGGGCTCTCCATTGGAGCACTCGGACTCAAGTCAATGCCTACAGAGCTTAATTAAAGACTTAGCATTTCAAATTCATCCCTAATTAGCTGAACTATCAAATGCTCCTCAAGAAGACCACCAGTAATTAAAAGGCAGCAGAGCCACCTAGCCAGTCTCCATGGAGAGAAAGCTTGAGGTGTACTGGTTAGAGCACTCGAGTCTGGAAATGCGGGGGGGTTGGGTTCAAATGAAGAGTGGGATACTGCTGCTGGACCCTTTTGCGTGCTATTTTACACTCAATCGCATCAGTAAAAGTTCATCTGTAAGAATGCTTAAGATGGAGGTATAATTGTAAGCATTGTAAATGATCCTGGGTGAGGGTTCATTGCTGAATAAAAGAAGAGGAAGGTAATAAAAGGTGCAGTGGATTTCTGATTGGCCTATTCTCTGCTGGCGCCACCTTTTCTAAAGGTCAGCAATGGCACGGTCAGGGCCCCAGCATCAGGTGGGTCACAGACACACTCTGCGCAGTTCTCTCATCTGAATTAATTAACTGCCTGTTCAATTTCATTTAACAGGATAATCACCCACCAGCTGTGTTCAGACATACTCTATCCGACTGTATTTATCTCATCCAATGACAAAAGAAGCATATGGAAAAATGGGTGGTATTAAGTTTCCTTTTCCTTTAAATTCAAAATTAAAATGCTTTCACCTGTACACCCAAAAACAACATGTACATGATGACACACACATGGTAGCAGCACAGAAGTGATGAGCAGGGATGGTTCCAAAGAGGAGTTAATTCCCCCTTTATTCCACTGTAAACAAAGCAATCAGCGATAGTCAAAGACACAATTACGTGGTAATTATAGAAAATAACAGGTTCGTCTGTACACCTTCCTCACTCATACAATCAAACCCTGCTCAGCCCCCCCCCCCCCCCCAGCTTAATTAGCACCCCTGCAGAACAGTGGCCGTGCTCTGCCCTCTCTTACTCTCAGCAGTGTACTGCACAGCTCTAATTAAAGAATTGAGATGGACACCTAAAGGAAGACTCTCAAAGCCCAGGTCTCTTCCTACCCTCTGTAATCTTTGCATTACCAAACAAACAGCCATTTCCCTACGGCAGAGCCACCATGCCTGGCCATTTGGCAAGGGCTGCTGGTCTGGTGAGGCAGGAATTACAGGAGGCCCATCGCATAGGGGAGAGGAAAGGCTGCAATCTGTAATTAGAGCTATGCAGTTTTCTGCTGGGAGCGAGAGGAAAGAGAGTGCCATTGGGGCGTGGTGGGAGTGGAAATCAGGTAGGCACTAGCGTATTGTGGTGCAAAGTGGTGGGAGTGATGACAACACTAGTACAGTGTGGTGAGAGTGATGACAATGCTAACACAGTGTGGTAAGAGTGATGATACCACTAATGTGTTGTGTTTGGAGTGATGACAGCATTAGCGCAGTGCGGTGGGAATGAAGATAGTACTAGTTCAGTGTGGTGAGAGTGGTGATAGCATGAGCACAATGTGTTGGTGGAGAGGACAGTGCTTGTGGGGTGCTGCTGGGCATAAGCACTTTTGAAGCCTAGCCAAGGCTAAGCAGCCGAGCACAGTGCTCAGAGGATGACCCCAATTTCAGAGCTGCACACAGCCCGGGCACTCACACATACTGGCGCAGACACACAGATGTACAGACATACACGCACACACACACACACACACACACACATACACACACACACACATACACATATAGACAGACACACACACTCATTCATCCAGTCAAAAATATTCACACACACACAGACTTGACATTTGCTGCCCTTTACATGTAATGACATGTGCGGGCGGACATTGTAGCCTGCAGCACAGTATGTGTTATTTTATGAGAAGGCAAGACACCACGCTCGGCTCCACAGAGAGACAGGTCTCTATTGTCTAACAGCGTCAGACACCTGTGTTCTACTGAAGGCACAGGAATGTGCTGTCAGTTCAACCAGGCACCTACAAACAGATTTCATTCAATGACTTTAACGTGTCCAGCTGGCAGAACGGAATACACGAACACCGCAGTGAAACGCAGTGAAGGTCGATTCAGCCCGGCTTAAACGAGACCCTCCCCCCCCCCCTGCTGGCCCGTGTTTGGGTTGGTGAGAAGTGTTGGGCCTAAATCCCTGTTGGGGCTCGGGTTGCCCTGCAAAGCTGCGCTCTGCTTGTTCGGGGGCCCCGATGACACACTGCACTTAGTGCAGGACCAGACGCACGCATCTCCATAACTCCCCTCCTTTCCCAGGACGCCACTCACCGTGCAGGAGGGGCAAATTAAGCGGAAGTTATGTGCATTACAAAACTCTGAGGGACGGCAGGAGCAGGGACATGACATGCTGGCGTCACTGTGAATGGAGCCAGCAGACGCCGTGAGGTGGATGAAAGGCACACAGGAAGCGGAAATACATTACATCACATTGTTGTCATTTCAGCGGACGCTCTTATCCAGAGTAACTTACATAGGTTACAGTTGTTACATGTTGTCCATTTATACAGCTGGATATTTACTGAGGTAATTGTGGGTTAAGTACTTTGCCCAAGGGTACAACGACAGTACCCCAGAGGGGTATCGAACCGGAAACCTTTCGCTTAAGAGTCCTGTTCCTTCCTGTTCCTTATGCTACACTGCAGCCCAAATAGGGGGGGACCTCTCAGTGGGTTCAGCCCCACCTGTGCTACACTCCTTCGGTCATCTGTAACTGAGGCAGCTAGTCTCAAAGAGTGTGGAGTTGTGTTCATGGAGCCAGACAGTAGCTGGGGGCAGAGAGACAGGAGCACAGATAAATAATGGCACTCACCCCCTCAGAGCTGTTAAATCACTGATCCACCAGGGGGTTTCTGCAGCATTAGCCAAATAAATGATGTCCAATTAAACCTGAAGCAGTGGAAGAGGTTTATATGTGTCTCCTTCCTAACAGCTCATTGGGGCACAGGTCTGCACAGCTCCCCCACACCCCCAAAAGACACTTCTAAAGCACACCCAACAGAAACACATAGGCATCCAGGCCAAACCCCATCCCCCTCTCGCGGGACTGTGAGGGCTCTCGCTGCTCAATTATACATGAGGCTGATAAACCACTCCATGCACTGAGGCCCAGGGGCCTGCAGCCCGTTCAGTCCTATACTGTTCTATCAGTCACCATAGCACAATCTGACACGGGCTCACATTCTTCCACTGAATCCCACATCAATAACATCAATCTCCTCCTCTTTTCCACAGATAAGCCTCTGCCGGAGCAGGGCAACATCCAATGGATATCTCCCTCCTATCCCATCATCCTCCTCTCTCTCTGTCTCTCTGTCTCTCTCTTTCTCCTATGATGCTGTCCCAGACAGACCCTATATTAATTCAAGTGTACTGTGAAGAGCAAGGAAGCAGACAATCTCTTGGCTCTACATCACCAGCAATTATCTAATCCTAGTCAGAGTGGCTATTTGACCATGTCAGCCACTTTGTCAAGGTTATGAGGGTTCGGGGGTTTGGATACAAATGCTAGTCCTTTTTATGTGCTGTACCTACATGTTCCTACATGAGGTTTGCTACAGTTACCATATAAGTAAACACTATCAAATGATTTCTGATCAGTTAAGAAATCTACCCCTAACTTAAGAAATAAAAAAATATTTAGCACCCTTTGGAATGTGTAAAAGCCTGAATGGGATAACATAATTGGGATAGACAATGAGATACAGAGAAAGATAGAGAAAGCAATGGTACCCAACAGGGATGAGAGTTTGCAGTATTTTTCCTTCAAAGTCATATGTAATTATTAAGGGAAAGTGAATGTCTGAGATCCCGGGCGTCTGCCCCCATTCCTCCAGCCCGCAGTGAAAAGCCATCCCATGTTCTCTCTCTCTCTCTCTCCTTTTAATTCTGCTCACCAAGGGACACCTCCAGCATTTCACTCATTGGGCCTAAACATAACACAGTAAGCATCTAGGGGTTTTGGGGATGGTGGGGGGGGGGGGGGGGGGGGGGCTCCACCTTTTAATCAGTGATTACTGAAATGAGGCTTTGTAATAAAGAGCCAGTGTGGGATTCCCAGCCATGCGCCCTGCATGGAGAACCGCGTGCGCTCAGCATCCTCTGATTGGAATTCCTCTCCCTGCCTCATGTGGCTGTGTGAGATCTGCTGATTGCCTGGCATGGCAATCCTGTAATGTACTCAAAGCACCTGGGATATCCATTAGTCCAGCAGTACAGAGAGAAACACTGAGTGTGTATGGCAGCAGCAAACCAGCTCTTCGCCGGCGTGACCCTGATGTTTGTCCACGGCTTTTTGAGGGCGACACTTTTGAGAAAACGCTGACAAAGTTCCGGGCTTACGCGTCCTATTTGAGATTCCAGTTGTATGTTTTTTTTTTTTCATTATTTATTCATGCACTTTCCAAATCATCATGTTGCTTCTATGCATGAGCAGTTAGCATTAGGCGAACCCCTACAACATGAGCCAAGCATGACTCATTGCCGTTGCCTCCGTTGTTTATTTTACATCACATGACATTATGGAAATAGCAGCTTTAAAGGCAGCAAACGCCTCACATCTTCACTGTTTACACGCCTGGAACAAAAATAAAAGACTCGCTCTTCAGAGACAATTAATGGTTCCAATCTCTTTAGTCCAAACCCAAGTGTGATAGCAGACGCCACCAAGAAAAGCAGAGGTCGGCCCTGGCAAGCATCCAGCAACATCAATTCCCTGTTTGCTTTGAACTCAAAACTGATTGTTCATTATTCCCTCTCTCTTTTAACATTTGGAAGGTGTGGAGGGGGGCTGGGGGGGGGGGGGGGGGGGAGCGGGTCGGGTTTGCTGAAATGAAACCGTGCAACAGTAAAGGCATCTGTCTCCGGGAAGCCAGAGGTCTGGTGTATTTTCTATTTTTCAGAGCTATCTAATATCACGGTGATCCCAGTAATGCCTTGCTTCCTGCCCGAGCACTCCATCACGGCTGCGGGTCCTGTTTTCATGACGGATAACTAATTCCAGACTTATCCCGGCAATATTGCCTTATCGCCTCTGCGCTGCATCAGCGTGGCAACAGAAGCCGGGGGGGGGGGGGGACGGGACGGGCGGGGGACGGAGAATGTCAGCGCGGCGGGACTGATTGCGAGTGGCCACTGCTGCACTACATTACTCCCCCCAGGTCTCGCTCTCCTAAGTCACTTCCAGACCCACAATATTGCCGCTGATATTGCCCTGATGTTACATCACTCAAACCTGCACCCTCCAGGCAATACCGCCATATGAGTCCTCTGATACTGGAGGGAAACGCCATTTCATTCTCCCTCTCTCTCTCTCTCTCGCTTTCTCTTCTCTTTTTTTCCCCCTTCCCTGCTCTCTCGTACGTGAGGAAAGGACAGCGCTCTGTGTAAACAAGCTACAGATGCTGAAACTGGATGCAGAAAACAGTCCCTCTCCCCCTATTTCCTCTGCAACGCTGAGCACCCGCAGCAGTAAACAGCACCGGGACATGAGAGTAAACCCACACAGAATGCGCATGCACGCATTCTCATAGAACCGCTGGGTCCACTCACACCCTAAAAACCTCCACTGCGGTCCGGTCCGCTGCATTACGCGAGAGGGAGCGTGCCGATGAGGCAAAAGCACAGGCAGGAAATGGAGAGCGCGCTTTAGGAATCTCTAAAAAGGCACATCACAAAGGCGAGTCCTGCAGTCGTGCATTCGGCGCAGCAGATAGCAGGTACGGATGGTGCAGTGAGAAACAGTCGTTCTCTGTTGTGCAAGGGGGGGGGGGGGGGGGGGGGGGGGAGAGAGAAAACCTTCCCCGCCCCCCTCGCTGCTCCTTCTAGACCCCCAGCGCTCCCCGCCGCTGCTGGGAGGGCACGCACGCGGGATGATTGATGTGGTCGATGTGCGCGTTGCCATGGCGCTACCTGACTACGAGGAATGTGTTGCGGCAGAGGGCCATCCATTGTGCTACCGCAGGCCGCTTGCCAATAAAAGCCCGGGGAGGCTCTTATTTCATATCGCAGGCGCGCTCCGCACTCCATTCCGCAGAATTAAATCAGCCGCTCCCAGAGACAGCCCAGTGAATTATTTATAGGAGCCTGTCGTCGAGCAGGGGCATAATAAACTTATGGCTGCGACTAATTTGCAGTTTGATGAGGTGGGCTTTTAGCAGAGAATCCTGGATGAACATTAAGTATATATTGTTTTTACAGATTTGATTACTTTTTTATTGTTATTATTATTAATGCACTGGGTTTGTACAGTAACGCCATCTGCCCCCCTGTAATACAAGAACCGAAGCTGTGGCTATGTGAACGCTGCACACCGCGTGCGTACAATGGTTGTGTGCATGTGCATATAAAAAAAGCTTGGCAAAATAAAATGCACTTCGCCTCCTGCCCACCCCCACACCAGACTTCTATAATAAGAGAAAGATCCTATTTTACTGTTGGGTATCATACTGCTATCCCCCTGCTACTGGTATTTTCTTTTTTATGTCAATGTTATGGTGTGTTCGTAACTACGTTTTTACACTGCACTAGCACATTTCAGAAATTTCAGAAAAAAATACATAAATATATATATATATATATATATATATATATATACATACATATGTACATGTATATATATATATATATATATATAAATATATATATATTTGTATATGTTTGCATGCAGTGAGCTGTCTGGAAGAAAGTCTGGAATGGCTTTCATCTTATCTTGAAGGCCAAATGCACATGATATAAACTGAACAAGTTACTGCAAACAAAAATGTTACTGTAAACATTTGTCTGGTTGAATGAACTTTAGATTTTGTATGTTTGTCCTCAAGGCTAAAAAGTACAACAAGTGAAGGCAGATGAAGTATAGCTAAGAGTTTGATATCCAATTACAGCACGATTATGTTGGGGGGTAATTACCACATACTGGTTGATGCTTTTTCTTTCCACTCTACATTAGTTTGACTACAGATTACATGTTACATATCACAGACGCAAGAGAGGAATTCAAGGAATTGGCTAAAATGCTGTTTTACTTAAACGCATATATTTGTATTTAAAATGTATGTCTTGTGGTGGTGGTGGTGGGGGGGAGGGGGGTCCAAGGAGCTCTTTTAATATTTAACCATAAGCCCTTGTGTAATCTTGCTCTGAGCCATTAGAAGACTGGTTTTCTGATCAGTGTAGATAAGGCAGTACATTTCTCCTGTGTTAAGTGGCCTAACAGCAGCAGACATTTAATTAATCAGAACAGGACACTTGAACAGTGTGGCTCTGTGGGCTCCCCCCCCCTCCCCATTTTAACAGTGTGTCAGGGGCACAGCGAATGAGAAACATGAGGTTATTTCCATATTCACTTAGCATTGTGTTGTTCCTCTTTGAACTCAAGCATCTTAATCAGACATGCTACGCTATCATTCCTAAATAGCCTTGAAGCCTCTCTGAAAGACACCGCCGTCGGTGTTGTTACGACGCACATGTTTTCCACCCATTAGATTGCTTTTAAATAGCCCATTGACAAATTAAGTGCCTACAACTCCAGCTTGTGTATTCTGTTATAAGTGAATGAACTCATGGAGCTACAGAGCAAAACCACTGACAATGAATCTATGCATTTCTGCAGAAAAGAAGGTGCAAAAACAGCTCTGCATTAGAATTTCTTTCTTTAAAAAAAAATGAAAATGGGGTCTGGACCAAGAGGAGGAGGAGAAAAATGTTATTGCAGTTTTGTCAAACACAAGGCTCTTCCCCCTGTGTTCTGAGTTCCTGTCGCATGCCCCCCTCCCTCTCTTTCTTTTATTTTATTTAACTCAGCGATGAAAAACGGTTTATAACCACCATGAAGGGTGTCATCCATCAAGGGGTATTGCCCGTCTTTGTGATAACTCCAAATCCACTTGTTTCTGCAGTTATCCTCGTGGTAGTAGCCCTCCTCAAGACTAATGGGCACTGCGCTAAGCTGCGGCTGTTCCAGCACTTACAGGTGTCAGTAAAAATCTCCTGGGCATCGGTGGAGAGTTGGATACAGAGCACTTTAGACCAAAGGAGGAAGTAATAGCAAAGAAGCATTAGAAAATGTCCTGTATATCTTTGTCAAGCACAACCAATAGGCCGCACCTACAGATGCAGTATTTGTTCCTGCAGATACATGAGCTATCCAGTATTTGACCCTGTTTTGTGGCACTGTTAATACCTGTCCTTCATTTAAATTTTCAAGTGCAATACTCAAACTTCTACTTCTACGTCTACAGTGAGAATGCTACAGTGATGAGAATGCTACAGTGCATATCTCACAAAAATGCTACTGTATGTGCAAGCATGAGGGCCAGTGTTTTGTATACACGTCTCCATTCTCAAAGACTGCTCCTACTGCATGTGGCCCTCTGTCGGTCTGCTATAAGATCAGCCTGCTCCCTCTTAATTAGGCTCACAGGATCCTCCAAGGGGACACAATGTTAGAACAGCTCCCTAAATAAGCCTGGAGTTGCACTGAGAATCTCTGTGGGCACTGCTTGAGACTGCAGTCGGCAGCTGTGCCGGCAGCCCCGGCAGATATTGGAGGTAAACAACATCTACCACATCTAAAGAGTCCCTCCATTCCTCACCACCAGATCAGCTCCTGGCCAGCAGGGTCACCAGAAATCTTCCCCTGCAGAATAAAGGCCAATCAGACTGCATCTTGGCTCCCCAATGGAACTGCTGTTAATAGGACTGGTATAGAAAGAGGAACAGTTAGACCTTTGTCAAATCAATGCCTTTTGAGGCCTTTATCAATGTTTGCTGTATTAATGTATTCAGCAGGACAGCACCATCTCATTCAGGAAGTCTCTCGCCCCATCTTAAGGCAAGTGCATGCAACCCCTTCTATTTTGCAGTAACGCAAAAAAGACATTTGTGAATGTCTTGTGTGCTACAGCAGCTTTCCTGAATGTTCTATTTTTTAACGGAGCGCACCAGCGCAGAGAGACGCCCCAACACAACGGGAAGCCCTTTCAGATCCAAGATCCAAACAAACCAATACAAGCGTGTACCTGTGCTGCACAGCTGCAAGCCCACCCCGAGCTCACAGGAGCCCAGCTTTCAAAGCTGAAACAGTGATTTTCGCAGGTATGTCTCCAGATTGTGGGACAGCCTTGCAGCAGGACTCATTCCCAGGTGCACTTAACGGCGGTAGCCTTGAGCGAGGCTCTTTACAGCCCGAGAGGGGGGGCATCGGTGCCCGCACCCTCCCCGTGTTTATGTGGTGCAATAAAGAGGCGGTGCAGGGGATCGGACGGTTCCAGCGCTCCTCTCTCAAGGCCCCTCCGCCTGGCTGATTGAGTACTCTGACAGGACATCCATCCTGCAGAGCAAGGTCACCAGCAATGCACAAGGGCAGGGGACCAAATGATAGGCACTGTGCGGTGGAGGCTCACAACATTCAGCTCCAGGTGTGACCCAACCCCCCCCCCCCACCACCATCATCACCCCAACCCCCATACTCACACGCCTTGATGATGCATGCCAGGCGTATTTCTCCTCAGGTCGAGAGTCTTCACCTCACACACAGGGCAACATCATAAAATGTCCATTTGGACATGGACATGGCTATCACATGCTATTTGTACACACTGTAATACCAAACAGCTTTGCGAACAGAGCTAGCAAATTACAACATTTGTAACCACAGACATAGTAATTAACCATACTTAACATTGTGCGAAACTGATTTTTACATGATTAAATGGCATATTGCTAGGTCAGCACTCAATATTCAAAAAACCTAAAATTTCTAAAAAATTCCTAAAACCCTAAAAATGTGTGTGTGTGTGTATGTATGTATGTATGTATACACAGATTTACATTAGTTTATTATATTGTTTATTACAAATTTCGATTTGTAATAAACAATATGCTCTGGCATAAGGCATAAACCCTGATCAGTAAGGCAGCTACATCTGAGAATAAAGGTTTCTTGCCTTGCTCAGGGTCCTTGCGTGGAAAGACCCAGGTGACTCTTATTTAGCAGCTCGAGAGGGTGCCTTTAGATGCCCTGTAAGGAAGCCATAAATATACTGGCACTGAGAAAACAACAAGAGCAATTACTTCCTGGACAAAGGATGTGAAGTGGCTTGTATTTCTTCAGGGGGAAGGGGAGTAGGGAGGAGGGGCTGAAATCACCTTGTGCAACATGCCATATCATTTGCATGGTTTATAATCTCCAAGGCTCCCATGCAAATGACTCATAAAGTAGAGAGAGAGACTTTGGAATGGCTGTCAGGAGTGAATTTATATATGATTGCCAAGCAGCAGCATGTCCTAAATCATTTTCAATTAGGTGACACTTTCAATATAGAGCTGCTGATTTAGAGATATTAAAACTTCTCCCTAACCGCAGCTGAGTTAAAGGCAAACTATTACTGCAACCACTATGCCCTAATCCACGCTTCAGCCTCTTTTTTTCTCTCGTCTTCCTCTTAAAGGTATATTTCTGCTGGCCCTTTGCTTTAAGTGAGCAAGCTATTTGAGAACTGAGATCATGTAGAGTTGCTTCCATACAAGAATATTACTCTCTAAACAATTATTTTTGAAATGCAACATGCATTGCCCCCAGTTATGCACGAGTAATAACACATAAAACCCTGGATTCAATCAACATTTCTCCTTGACTGTGACTAAATGATAAATACTAGCAATACTTGCACGTTGTCCATTATAGACGGTTCAGAGAGTTATGCAATGAACTAATTAAAAAAAAATCGTGTTTGTTTTGAAAAAAAAAATGAAATGCATAGCATGTGTAAAACAATGTTAAGGATGAAAGTTGATCTCATCCAGGTGTTAGTGCCCTATATGATCCATAGCATAAAAAAGGATGAATCACACGTCTCCTGAGATGGAGATGACAGAATACTGTTCTAAAAGGGACGAGGAGAAATCACAAGGATAGGTACACTCTCGGTGTTTTTTGTGTAATATTTTTGACTGTATAGCATGGCATTACATTTGCTTAGCAGACACTCTCACACAGAGCAATGTACATAGCTTTACAGTTTTTACATGTGCCAGAATGAAGAGCAAAACAGAAAGAAAATGTATGTGAACTGGCAAAGCACATATGGTCACCAACAAGCTAAGCAACAAAATGTAAATGTAGAGAAATGAAATTTTATTTAAAACTTGTCCATTTTATCCATTCAACTGCAACTGTGATTTTAAGATTCACTCATAACAATCAGATCATCCTGGACTGATGTCATTTTTATAAGTGCAGTGAACTATCATTTAAATGGATAACTAGGCTTTTGGCTCCTCTCTGCCACCGTCTCTCACCTCTTGGAGGATGAGCTATCATTGCAACTGAATTTTTACTGTCACCATTTGTTAACAAGCTGGTTCCCAATCTGTTTTAACTGCCATCATGCTCTTACAGCAGCCTTCACCTTAGACGAGAAAGACCACAAATATTTATTCGATAGGACGTATACAGTTAAAACACCAACACAATGTTATGTAACACTCATATCTTGTTAATTGCTTTGAGTGTTTATAGCCAAAGGTAATTGCCATCAGCAGCCCCACGGACAGGCTTTTAATGGTTATAAATATTCAGCATAGAATATTGTAAAGTGTAAACACTGTAAAAGTAACTTCAAAAGTACTATAACAAACAGATAATATAAAATTAGAGACATGACTGATGCCCTTTCAGCCACAATTTACGTTTCTACTAAAAGGTTCAAAGTGACACAGCAATGTCATGTTATTTGGCAGGGAGACCCAAATAAGTATGTCTTAAACAGACCAGGCCATCTCCCTGAGTGATGTTCTACATGCTGCCACTCCACAGATCCCATTAAATTATTAAATTAAATTAATTAATTGTTTAAATTATTAAACATTACCCACATACCCCCTGTTTTTTCTGTTTTGTTTATTTAAATTTATTTGTTTGATTCTTTACTCTATCTCTCACCTTATTTTTTCCTATTCCAATGACTCCAACCATTCACCCCTTTCCTCACTCTGTTTTCCCTACCTGCTCTCCTTCTAATACACTGTCACATCTTATCCAGACTTATGTTTCTGTAATACCCTTCTGCACTGTCTGTTTCTGTGGTCTGTGTTCAAATGTCCTTCTGTCTGAGTCTGTGTCTGTATATAAACTGAGTGTCTCTTTTCTTTGTTATATGGTAACATCACACATATTTGGAGTTCATGTGGAGTTCACCTCCCACCATTTTTATTCTATTCTATTTTCTCCTATCTATCCCCTTTTTTTTTTTTTTTTCCCTCCCCAGTTTTATTTTATTATTATTTATCTTATTTTACTTTTACTTTTTCTTTGTTGACTCCAATTGATTCTACTACCAATGACACACAGTAAACACATGTAATGTCTTCAACAAAATTTATAAGTTGGAATGTCAGGGGTCTTAACTTGTTGGCAAAGAGAGTCAAAATACTCACTCACCTGCAAAACCTTAAAGGAGACATCTGTCTATTACAAGAAACACACCTCATTAATTCAGACCATGAAAAATTAAAAAATCAATGGGTTAACCAAGTTTTTGCAGCATCTTACACCTCTAAAAAAAGAGGAGTGGCAATATTAATCAGCAAAAATACACCTTACACCAGCAATTCAGTCACAGCAGATCCTGAGGGACGTTACCTAATAATCAGTGGTTCCATTGGCAATATCAAATTAACAGTAGCAAACATATATGCACCCAATGAGGACAACCCCACATTTTTTCACAACTTCTTTGCTCAGCTTATGAACTTCTCTGACACGACCATCATTCTTGGAGGTGACTTCAATACAATTATGGACTTTAACCTCGACCGCTCAAACACTACAAAATTCTCCAGACCAATGAAATCATCAGAAACACTGCAACAATACATAAATGACTTTGGTCTCAGTGACAATTGGCGACTACATAACCCCACCAGCAGAGAATATACTTATTACTCTCCACACCACAATTCACTTTCCCGGATCGATTACTTCTTAATAAGTAATTCTATTATATCTAAAACAGGAAATGCAAAGATTCACCCAATTATCATTTCTGACCATGCCCCAGTTAGCTTCAATCTCATAAACAAAATCTCCATAAAACCACAGACTAGATGGCGCTTCAACACATCATTACTGCAAGATTCAGAATTCAACACATACCTGATACAAGAGTGGACATCCTTTATTGAACTGAATGACTCCCCATTCACCTCATCTACATTATTATGGGAAACAGCTAAGGCAGTATTAAGAGGAAAAATCATTTCATACTCCACTCACAGAAAAAAGAAAGAACAAGACTTGGAAAAAAAGCTTGAGCAGAGAATTGGTGAGCTTACTCTGTCAGTAGCTGAAAATCCATCTGATGACCTTCGTAAAGAACTCATTGAAACAAAATACGAACTTGATACCATCATAAATAAGAAAACCCAATTCCTTATACAGAGACTCCGGCATAACCATTTTGAACAAAATGACAAATCTGGACAGTATCTGGCAAATCAACTAAAAAGACAACAAGAAAAAACAATCATACCAGTCATTAAAAACTCTGAAGGGAAAACCGTGTCCACTCCAAATGATATCTCAGCAACCTTTCAGTCCTTTTATTACAACCTTTACAAATCCAACTGTACATGTGATCCCTCTGCAATTCAAACTTTTCTTGACAATATCAAACTCCCCAGGCTAAATAAAACTCAAGTAATAAATCTAGATCGACCACTTTCATCAGACGATTTTAAAAAAGCACTGTTTTCAATGCCAAATAACAAAGCACCTGGAGCCGATGGTTTCCCAGCAGAATTTTACAAACATTTCTGGCCAACAATATCACCATTATTCATAAAAATGACCGCTGAAATTCAACATTCCTCTGTCATTCCACCCCATATGAATACAGCACTTATATCACTCCTCCTTAAGCCTAATAAAGACCCAACTCTCTGCTCAAGCTATCGCCCATTATCTCTCATTAACACAGACATTAAAATCATCAGTAAAGCACTAGCTATGAGATTAGAAACAGTCATCTCTTCTATAATACACCCTGATCAAACAGGCTTCATTAAAGGTAGGCATTCATCAAATAACATGCGCCGTCTATTCAATCTAATCAGTATAGCCAAAACCCAAACAAACAATACAGTCATCCTGTCATTAGATGCAGAAAAAGCATTTGACCGTGTTAACTGGACATTCTTATTCTCCACATTAGAAAGATTTGGTTTTGGGGATTCATTTATCCAATGGATTAAAATTTTGTACAACTCACCCACAGCATCAGTAATCACAAATGGCATAATTTCACAACGTTTCACACTTCACAGAGGTACAAGACAAGGATGCCCACTCTCACCCCTACTATTTGCCCTGTTTATTGAACCCCTAGCAGCTGCCATCCGCCAAAACACCCAAATCACTGGTATCACCACTCTGAACACAACCCACAAAGTCAGTCTATATGCAGATGACCTATTACTATATGCACAAAACCCTCTTACATCACTCCCAGCCATTTTCAATCTGATTGGGACATTTTCTGCCATCTCAGAATATTCAATCAACTGGTCAAAATCCATTATTCTCCCAGTTAACCAGGACCAGTGGAATGCTGTGACACCCAGGCTCTCACTAAACATCCCTACAGGTAACATTCGATATCTTGGCATTGATATTTCCTCCAACCTTTCAGATTTGTTTGAATTGAACTTCACACCAATTCTTAAAACCACTGAAAAGTGTTTAAGTTGTTGGAATAACTTACCACTCTCACTTGCTGGCCGCATAGCTGCAGTGAAAATGTCAATCCTACCAAGAATCAACTATCTCTTTTCAATGACTCCCGTCTTCCCAACACCCAACTGGTTTTCTACTCTAAACTCAATAATCACAAAATTTTACTGGAAAAATAAACAACCAAGAATTAAACTCTCAACACTCCAGGAAAGCAAACAGTTTGGTGGCTTAAATGCCCCAAACTTTCTCCATTACTTCTTAGCTCATCAGTTACAGTACATAATGAAATGGACATATTCAGACATGCAACAAGATCCTTGGCTTGAAACTGAACAGTCAGCTTGTGAAGAATTCTCTATTAAAGACTTGCCATTCTTACCCCAATCAATCAAAAAACATAACTGCTATAAGGTCATCACCATTTCAACAACCCTGGAAGCTTGGTGGAAAACCAATAAGATCACAAATCACCCACTTAAACCATGTAAACTCACACCAATTTGGAACAACCCCGATTTCTTAATCAATAAGACCGCCTTCACATTTAATACCTGGAAAAGTAAGGGAATCACCCACTTACAACACCTGTTTGCAAATGATAAATTCTTAACCATCCATGAACTAACACAGAAATATAACATGACCCAACCAAACTTTTTACAGTACCTCCAGCTTAAAAATGCACTAAAAAATAAAATACAACTTTCCAACATTGATCTACAACCACCACCATTAATAGAAAAGATAGCATCCATTTCAACATCTGAGAAACCTTTATCTAAAATATACAAACACATATCATCACCAAAAGAAGAAGCACTACCTATACCAATAACAAACTGGGAAAAAGATTTAAAAATTAAGACTGATCTCAGTTTCTGGAAACAAATATGTAGCAACATCTTCTCCATGACAAACAACTCCCAACTACAGCTAATCCAGTATAAGGTCATGCACAGAACACACATCACCACCCGTAGAATGCGCCTCATGGGCTTCACCAACACAGATATCTGTCCACAATGCACCCTCAACACAATAGATTGTTATTATCACTCTTTCTGGCAATGCACACCAACCAAAAATTTCTGGCAAGCCATAATATTTGAACTCTCCAAATTTCTGGGTCACAGCATTCCACTGTCCCCGTCCCTTTGCCTTCTAGGAGATCTCACACCCATCAGTCATATTCACAAATACCACAAGATCATACTTGTCACCTTAACAATAGCCAAAAAAACAATACTCCTAAACTGGAAATACAGGCACAAACTTTCAATATCACAATGGCTTAATCTGTTAACAGACTACCTCTCAATGGAACGAATCACAGCTAAAAACAATAAACAGACCAAATTATTCAGTAACACCTGGGAACCCATCCTTGTAGCTCTGAACTTTCCAACAAATTGACCCCCCCCCCTTTTTTTTTTTTTTTTTTTTTCTCTCTTTTTCTTCCTCTCTCTCCCCCTTCTTCCTTCTTCTCCCCTTCTCCTTTAATAAAAGAAAAAAAAAAAAAAAAAAAAAAAAAAAAAGAAATATAAAAAAAAAAAAATAAAAAAAAAAAAATAAATAAATAAATTATTATAATGAAAGGGGGATTACTGTAGAAAACTGCATCAGCACTCTGTTTACCGGATGTAAAAGCATGGGTATAACTACCACAAAATATGAAAAAAGATTTATATCCAGTATCCAGTGCAACAATACTAATAGCAGTGATGGTGATGATGATGATGATAACAACAACAACAATAATAATAATAATAATAATAATGATCACCATCACCATCATCATCATCACCATCATCATCATCATCATCGTCCCCATCATAGTCATAATCATCGTCATTATCATCACATTATTATTTTGTATCATCACATTTATTTTGTAACTCACAATGCTCATCACAGTAATATTAAAACTTATTCTCATATACATTCTTGTATACATATGCAAAATAAACCTGTAGGCCTGATTTCAGTCAGAAACATTAATTGTGTTTTATCATTTGCAGTTTTCAATAAACAAAGATGTTAATAATTTGATTATGTGTTCTTTTTGTCAGACAAGTTTACAATGCTCAATTGTTGTTGCATTGCTATTTTGTCTGTACTGAAAGAACTGTTTGAAATCATTACAAGTCTTGACATTTGTTTGTGATTGTGCTTGCTTGTCAGTTTGCAATTTCAGTCAATGCATCTATGCATAAGAAAACAAAGAAAAATAATAAATCATAGAAATCTAAAACCAGAAAAAAATCAAAAACAGAAGAAAATAAAATCACACTGGTTTCACAGTGTCATATATATTACTTATATCTAATAGTGGTCAGCCTTTTGGCCTTAAAGGTGACCTTGTGGCTACTTATGAGACCACACCACTGGTCTTAGGCTAGGACTCAGTCTTGGTCTTGGTATAGGTTATGTTCACATGCAGTATGGTACACATAAACCTGAGACCATTTTGTATCTCTGCCTTGATTTTGGTCTTGCGACCAAATGGCCTTGGCTTCACATCACATGTTATGATGTTTGTCTCAGAGCCAGCAGTCTCCAACAACACCAACAACGCCAACAACTCCATTGTTGCCTCTTACCATGAAAAAGACACCAAACCTTTCAGACGGTCCTAACGCATTCACAGCTTACCAGCCGAGTAAAATCATCATTAGTCTTCATCAATCACAATTACCACACCATTATATCCCATTAACCTCACAGTAGACAGACTCACCTGAAGTGTTGTCTTAATGACAATGCAAAGGGAATGGTGGGGGAGAAAGAAGAACAATTTTCATCATTCTCAGCACACTGTGAAAGTGGTGACGTTGGCACCTTCCATTAAGAGACGTGCACGAGGCAATCTCCACAGTGCCTCTCAGGGCGTCAGATGAATTATGTGTAAGCACCTGCTAGGGAGTGTGGGCCAGGCATAGTCTGTGACTGATTGCATAACCATTCGATGACTTTCATGCTAAACGTCTTTCCTTTCCTCGGCAGCCTCTGAAACACCTGAACGGTTTTTGCCAAAGACGGCATGCACAAGCCAGCAAACAACACGAGAGTACACACACCGTGGCAACAGTAATGCGCTTTACAGTACTGCATTACAGGCACTGCACTACGTTACACTGAAACTGAATTACACGTAAATAAGTAAAAAGGAATCACCTGCCGAAAGGTGTTCCTCAAATTAGCATACCTGAAGAACACGTTTAAGACAATTAGTAGCTTGAAGATACATTCTTAGCCTCCCCTGCTTCAGACCCATAAGACTCCTCTATACTGTACATTGAACATGAGCCGCTTTCAAGTGATTCGCTCCCTGTATTAGTGTACAACCCCCCCATCCCCACCCCCACACCTTTATGCTTGATTTTATTAGTGTGCTTTTGACAAGTCAGGGTGCTGGCGATAATGTGTGAGTGAACAATGGTAATATTGTAAACCTAATGGAAGTGCTCTCAGAGTGGGACTCAGACACATAAATCAGCCACCTGGCAGTGATGTGGCTTTTCAGTGGCAATAAGGAAAGCAATACCTCTCCCACTGGAACACGTATTCCATTAGCTGGGCTACCTCCATCCTCACCGAAAAAAGGCCAGCACATTATCCTACACGACATCAGACTAGACCACAGTACATGTGCAAGGCGTCTTCTTTAACTTATAGAGAACAATTCGTACGGAAAGACAAGCAATTTCCTCCTCCGCGTTTCTACTGCACTCAATCCGATGGGCCCATCCTCCATATAACCGCATGATGAGATTTAGCAATGTTCCAATGTGAAAGAGGAACAGGATCTCTCAGCGCATGTGTGTCCTGCCGTCTCGTTAATTTCAGTCGTACGTTGGTCCTGTGAACCCAGTGCCCTCATGCGAATTGACTCCCTCTTCAATATCTGATCAGGGCCACGGCCACTGTGTAGGACAGGATTTATCTTTTTTTCATCAGGTAAACAGAAACCATGCGGAGACGTTGCACAGTGAGCAGTAACCTGACAGTGGCTTGTGGGTTAGTTTGCAAGGCCCAGCCCCAGCACCCTTTGGGCTGTTGGCTGGACATTGGCTCATCCTTAAGGTTGAAGATGTACCAATAATTTTCAGCAGAAACAAAGAGAGGTGACCTGATGCGTAGAGGCTGGAGCACCCAATCCCTGTGATCTTACTCCTCCTGATCTGACACTAGCAAATCAATTTAGTTTACAACCCACCACCTACTTACATAAGATATATCTCTACTGACAAGACATCTAAGACCCCAAGAGAAAGTATTCCTAATAAACGCACATGTATATCCAAGAACAGGCAGGCAAGCACATACTGTCCAGTAGACATACATACATACCCACCCCTTCTACATACACAAGTGATAGTTGACATTTGACAGGGGCCTGGGGCATAATCTCTGAATCACATTCCTGGAATTCACCAGCCTGATTTCCGATGAATGGGCATAGTCAGGGCGAAGGTTATCTGACCATCGAGCTTTATTGGAGGAGGAGAGGGAGTGATTAGATCCCCTCTGTGGGCCTTAAATCTCCATTAATCACTGCTCTTTCATTCACACTTTTGGGAATGACACTGATGAGGCCCATCAAAAAAAAAAAAAGACAGCGAGAATAAAATGGGGAGAGATCACACACTTGTTAAAAATAATAAGCTGCTACAGAACCATGTTGCATGCGGGCGAGACAGGGATAACTGATTAAATTAAAGTCTCATTACTCAGCCCTTGACTCCCCACTTCTCCAGTGCGTCTCGCACCGGCAATTATTCTTCCCTGACATGGAGAGTCACCCTCCACCAGGCCGGCGCACACAACGGCCACACTCCAGCAGTGAGGCGGAGGGAGCGCGCTGGGCCTGGCTCTCCATGCTGACCTTGCACCCCAAGGCTGGAGAAATTCACGAGAAGTCTCTGGAAGGCAACATAAAATGGAGGGTGGGGGGTATGATAAGCACATCACTCATGAGCATGACATGTCGCTGCCTTTTTATATTCGGCAAAGGCACAATAGGACTGTAGACGGTGGCAGAAACAGGCTGTTAACGCGAAGACACTGCACTAACACCCAGTGGACCAACACCTGAGAAGAGAGGGAGACAGTTCTTGATGCTGTCGGTGAGAACGCCCTTCTGAGTTCAGATTTGTTCCGAACATATTTTCAACCTTGGACAGCGGTAGGTCATTGGAAACAAGTCCCTCCTCTGAGTGGTCTCATTCATTGGTACTTCAGTTCAACACAGTCAGACACGCGTCCCTGTAGAAAATGTTTTATGACAATGAAAATGTCCTTGATCATATGAAATAATTAAAATGCACATCCTCTCTCTTGCCATCCCATGCAGGAGGACAAAAAATATGAGGTCATAAGAAAAAGGATAGTCCTCACACTCCTGTGACGCTCCCATACGGTTAACACTTATTTACACATAGACATAAAATGCCATTGCCAGAACAAAGACCCTCAGGGATCGAAACATTGTGTGATTTATTTGCATGTGCAAATAAATGTTAACATCTTGGGAGTCATACAGTAGTGTGCAGACTTCATTTTTCTTTATGATGTCCTTGATCATGTCTTAGAAAGCCACCAACCCCACCTCACCCCAACTAACAGCAGGTGCAATGACATTTCCTTTTCAGCTCAAAGCTGACTCATTATCAATAACAAGCCAAAAATTTTTCAGAGCATTAAAGCACTTGGTCTTTGGCCAAGACCAAGACGATGCACCAAACGCGGGTTACTGAAATACCCCGTGCAGAAATATCCCAACAAGCAGAGACATTCCCTCAGAGACCCGTGCGCTACCACACCTCAGCCTTCATGCGATGCAGTGTGTAACATATGTCTCCATATCTCTGCAGCGGAGTACTGCACGTCATCTCGCTCTACCGTCGACATTGGGATGCTCAGCACTGATGAGGTGCTGGATCCAAATATCGGTCCCTTCAATCACCGCTGTGTAGATACCGCATTACAAGATGCTTGCAGTGAGCGCTGGCTGAGCGAGCTTGCACAGGCATCGCGTGGGGATTGATACGGAACGCGCGGCGCCGGGATGCCCGCGCACGCCCCACCGATGCTGTTTCCCTGGCACCGCTCAGGAGCGCAGCGGAGATTGAACGGAGTCCTTGACAAATCTGACAACAACCTCCTCTCCCCTCCGCCCCACCACTCTCACCCCCCCACACCCCCCCACACCCCCCACCCTTTCGCTCTCACCGCTGCAGGGGCCAGGAAAAAAAATGGGTTCTTGGGGTAATCTGACCCCCACATATTTAATGGCATGGCAAACAGACAGAAGGAGCATGTAGTTAAAAAGAAAATAGAATGGAGGTGGAAAAAAAGGGAAAAGAAGACTGGGAAAAAACAAGTGCTCAGTCGAGTGTGAAAGACATAATTGAAAATGTCAAAAGATGTAAGGAATGACGGCAATGAACTGGCTGAGTACAGCTCCACAGTCCGTCAGACAGCTGCAGCCCTAGAAGGGTGTCTCCCCCTCTCTCTCTCTCTTTCCTTTTTATCATTTATACTTTTGCTTTTTTGCTTTTCTCTCCTTCCATTCTCTTCTATAACCATTTATGTCTTTTTTCATCTTCTTCCTTTCATTCAGTGCCAGTCCTGGTTTGTGTGTTTCTGTGCTTACATGTGTGAGCATGCATATGTGTGTGTCCGTGTATGAGCTGAATGTGTGCGTCTGGAAGCAGAGGGGAGTGTGTGCATATTTTACAGAGAGCAGGTCATGACCTCACTGCAGATGTGTGTGGTGTGTGTGTGTGTGTGTGTGTGTGTGTGTCTGTGTGTGCATGTTTGTCATATGTGCAATTACGGTTTCGACAGAAGCTTCTTCGGTTTCAGGAGGGGGCTCCCCAAGCCCATAGCCTACCTCTACCTGCTTGGATTTGGGCTTGGAGTAATACACAAAGCTAGCAGTAAAACCAGAATAACCTGCACAAAGTGAGAGGAGAGGGGGAGAGGCAAAGGATTATCGAGTATGTACCCCACTAAACTAAAGGTTGCCATTTTGATTCCCAAATATAGTGCATTGCTGTATAGCCTTTACTAAGGGACAAAGTCTGGTTTGTCTCAGTGAATGTCCAGCTGTATAAACAGATGATATGTCAGTCACTCTTGACAAGGGCTTCTGCTAAACAGATACTAATAAAAAAATATGCATCTGCAATCCAGCTTGTTACCAAACAAGGAATTTTCCCCAAACCTCAGTTAGAATCTACTTTGTGGCTAAAATAACAATATCTGTATTTTCGATCAAAGAAAGTGAAGAAGCTTTTGCAGGAGTAAATTGGGTAAATTAATAATGAGGGATTAAGGGAAGAGTGGAAAATTAAGAAAATGCAGTAATGGATTTCAGGATTTCACTTGTGACTGAATGTTCGATTAGTGTAAAATCAATTGAGGGGGAGAGAATCAAACCAAACATATCTATTTAGTCAGATATGCTTCAAAGGTACACCAAACCAGGAGCAACAGCTCTCTCAACAAACAGCTCTTTCATGCCTCTAACCCCCAGCAGGAAATGGACAAAAACAATACAAAAATATGGCAAAAACAAGCAGAATAATATTACCAAAAACCCAGAAGAATGAAAATGAAACAGGGAAATAAAAGAAATAAATGGCATGTTGAGGCACAGACAGTAGTTTCAGCTTCCAGGTTCACCACCTCATTTCTTCATGTAAACACCATCCATAAGACTATTTATCAAACCAGTCAAAACAAACAAACAACAAAAGCATCTGTATTTTGGTCAGCAATGCAGACATTAAGGTGAGACTATGCCACAGTCTTCCTGGCCTGATGAAAAAAATGACCTTATGACCTACTGCAGTCATATGTTCCCACACTGTGGCCTCACCGCTCAGTGGCCAGCAGTCATAAAGCCACATGGTTTCCAGGTCTCACAACAAAAAGACCTTTTGGCCATGTTCCAGTCACAGGTCGTCTTTCATCCTGACCACATATGAATTCCTGATGTGCCTCCTGCATTTACAATGTGGAACAAAAGAGCATTATGCCAATCAAACACCTCGGGCAAAGATTACGTGTGCTTCATAGGAATAGACAATCACAAAAATTAAATGTTTATTCTGAAAACAATATTGTTGCTTGTGAGTCATGGATTTAAAAAAAAAAAAAAAAACGAACACAATCTATTTAGAATGGAATCACAGTGATCTCCTTTTAAGTTTTGTTTGGGTTTGCTGCCATGAGTTGAGAGCTCATTTGAACACTGAGTTCTCATTCCTTCTACTGAGTACAGTGGCATCTCTTATTGGCAGTGCTCTTCTTTTTAACCTGTGCACCATTGGTGACATTTTATAGTGACTTATAGCTAAAGACTGCCAACAGCACATTCACCGAGGTCGGAAAACATGCCAAAAATTCTGCCTCATCCCGAATTTGGATCTTTTTCAGGAATCAGTCTCTAAGTAATGACTTAGATTTTGTTTTGCCTTTGTGGTGACATTCATACCACTTCGTGTTGATATGTAAGCAGTCAACTGGCAAAAACACTGCATACCAAATGGCAAAATGACACCCTGCAATGAATTCTCTGGAGGGGGCGGGGTGGTGGAAGTTATCCTGATCCAAACAGAAGGTTTTATTCAAACATGGTTCAAGGAAGAGACTACAGAGACCCATGCATTTCGTGTGGGGAATGTTTTGAGATCCCATAAGATTTGGAAATCTGCAAATGTTGAACTGAACTGAAATCACAGGGACATTTTAAAATGTATATAATGTATATATGTATATAATACATATTAAATGTATTACAATAATGCAATAAACAAGTAATTATTATGTGTTATTACATAAGAATGTGATACAGGTAAAACTTGGTTAATGAATAATGAAAGCGGTATACATACAGCATACAGTGTATGTAAACAGAATAAAGAAAGAAAGAACAGAATAGGTGAGCCCAGCCCAATAGCTGATTGCTATTTTCATAATGAAAATTTTACATTCACAAATTTTCACATGAAGCTACTGTAGGGAGCAAAGCCAACTGCCTAACATTAGCTCTAAATTAAATAACAAAATAGCCATCCTGTTGCTAATCAACCCAATTAGTCTAGTCCGCTAATTTAGCAAGCTAATGAGAGGATTGCTAGCTATAGCTCCCTTTACAGGGAAAGGGTTTGCACAAGAGTACTGGCAAACACTTTATCTGTTTATTATTAAAACACTGGCCTAGAACGGATTCAAGTTCAGTTTTTGTATGAATACCACATTTAAATAGCTGCTGGGTACAGAAAAAGTCCCACAGCATCGTGTCCTTCCTACATCTCGTGACTTATCCTCTTTGTAACCAATGCAACCGAAGTGTGCCCCAAATGAATACTTGTTGTGCTCTTGGTGCCATTTCAACCTCAGAAGTGCACGCAGACTCTGTGGTGTACTTCGCAGGGTGCAGGCTTTCCAACTGGAACGCAGCCATTGTGCGTGTGTCACCATTTTCCCTTCAACCAAATGAAGACGACCTTTCCCTGGCGCCTCACACAAAACAAGAAGAGAGGACACGCTTATACTGAAGATATGCTGAACAATGAGCGGCTCAGAGCAGCATGCGTTCGAGTTTAAGTCATTCTAGCGTAAGGGCTTCATCTGGTTTAACTAAGGTATTGGTGGTTTGACTTTATAACGGTTAGCCTTTTCACCTGCTTTCTCCTAACAGTAACAATCAGCATGCCTGACACAGTGCACGTACGGTGTGTTCAGCCAAGCTCTGTGTATCTCACCGTGTGGGAAAAAAACAGCTTACTGAAAAAAATTGCCTCCATTAAAAATGTATGGACATATGTTAGCTGCTTATGAGCATGTCACACTAATTAAAAACAACATGGATAGGGAGAGCTACGGTTTCACTTCAAAGTAGGTGATCTGACTTGATTATGCTTGGGCTTATTTATCCTCAGAATAAATAGAATTTCAATATATTTTTCTTTTTCTTTTAGTGTTTGAAAACTGAACTACAGTATCTCTCCCAGACTGAGGAGCACACTGCTGTGATACAACTCTTTTAACCAAATTTGGACGAGATTTATCTGCCAGCAGCTAATATGGTTATTTCAAGAATTGCATGTATAGAACGACTGATGAATTCAGATTACCATAATATCAGATAGTAACAGTTTCTTGCAGTTACGGTTACCATGTTTCAAAGTTACACAACTCTGAGTCTCTGTTCTGAATCACTGAATGCTTGATACACACTATATGAACTGCATGCATTCTTGGCTGTGCACTCGTGTAATGATACAAAAGACAAACTATTTTTTAAGGTGACTGCATTTTCTTTTTCCCCTTGTCATCAGCTTAGCAGGGGTTATGATGCTGAATAGACATCACAGATATTTCACTACTCCATATGGTTAAGCACACACAGGCATTTACATTAAATGGCAGAAGCGACAAAAACATGACAGCCGATCCAGACCTTTAATGGCATCTAACAGCAGCGTAACAATGCTGAAACTACTACCCTCAAAGATCGTTGCAGAAGACAAGACAACGTAATCACAGACCCCACAAAACCGTTGACACAGAACATTTTCCATGGCTGGCGATTACTGTCATAAGACAAGAAACAGAATAACTTCACCCCATCATATTCTGTTTGGTGAAACACAGACCACTGATGGCACCGGTTGGTTTCTCCCGCCAATGTTTCATAGAATGCCAGACTTGGAACAGGAGGGGGGCAGGTAAAAGCGAGAATGTAATTTTATTTCTTTTTACTTTATTAAATGTTCATAGTTTTAAAGCCAAAGTCAACCCCAGCTGAAACGCATTACGGCCGAAAGTCACAGCGAGGCAAATCACTGTGCAGGCAATGGCATTTTTTGTTTATTGCTTAATATCTGGCACTTATCTGCGCTGTGCTCCTTCAGAGAAATCTTCCCCTTCCCTAAAGCAGTGCTGCAACGGGGAAAGCACAGAGAGGGAGACAGCTGCAGGGCCAGCCGGGGAGTTTATTTAAGGATTAAATTAAACAGCCTGAGCAAAAGGCTCTTCCCCAAATTAAAACCTTAATGATAAATTATGGCATATTAATAACCTTTTAAACACAGGGAAGGGAGAGCTCTGCTTAGTTCAACTGCATTAATTCATCACATGTTTAGTCTGATATTAATTTCTATTCAGGCTGCCATTCAGACTCCCATTATCAATAGGTCTTGCAAAAGGCTGTGTCTCAGAAAAGCTACTGTGTTTCAGGATTGGACTCCATTAGTACTGTCTGAAATGGCTTGATAGTTCAAATGGAATAGTGAAGGATGCTCTTAAACACTTTAACAGAAGTGATGTAACAAAGCACTTAATGGATGTGCAGTATTGGTCATACCCCCCATACTGTGTCTTCAAGAGCATTTACGTCAGTAGAATGATTTCAAGCAGGAGAAAGTCCATTCAACTGCACAAGGAAAAGCATCAACTCAAATGTATAGTCAGATAGAATCCTTTTTAGCTACTTACAGTACTATCCAGGTACTGTTTAATGTTCAAGTGTTAATATGAACACATTGATCCCACACATATTCACATAAACACTACATATACCAAATCAAATGCCGCATACACCTGGTTACTGACACTTTATGGGTAGCTGATACAAAATTTCTTCTAACTTCATTATGACGGGGGTAGGGAGGGAAGCATATTTTTCTCCTTCCTAGGGTTAAGCACCAATCTCAGTAACACCCTGGCTGTGCGCTTGGGCAGCATGAGAGTGTGTGTCTCCCCTCTCCTGCATTTCCCCACCAGCTCTCCCACAGGAACTAAAGGCTCTATTCATCTCTGTTACATAAGTGCACAAAAACATCCCACACATTAATGCACCCATTGTGCGTGTGCGCCTGTGTAAACGCCACGGCCACGACCTTCCCCACAATGCCGCGACCAGCGTCTTGCTGCCACATGGCACAGAGGCACTTGCTCGCTCGCTCTCTCCCTCTCCCTCTCCCTCTCCCTCTCTCTCTCTCTCTCTCTGCCTGTCTCTCGCTCTCTCTCTGCACACAGGCTGGGAACAAAAAGATTTCTAATGCATACCCTGCAGTACATCACACAGCACCTGCATTTTCCTTGATGTTCTTTCAATTTCAAAAAAATTCTTACGCCAATTCCATACCCTAGAAGTCAGAAACAAGAGAGCTAGAGGAAAGCCTTAGAATTTGGCACTGTAGCATTAGGACATGGTGTTCCTCAACTCTCGAGTACAATGCTGACCTTTAGTGTCCTTGTTCCTTACAACTGCTTTAAAAAACAGAGTGAAACTTTAAAAAAAAAAAAAAAAACAAAGACTCAGTGTTTAGATGCTGTTCCGGCAGTCATTCCCAATTAGCCAAACAGGGGTCAGAGAGTACAAACTAGCTTTGACAGCAGACAAGTTCCAAGCAGGAAACAGCAGAGGGCTGATTCAGAGAAAAAACACCCTCTCTCTAATCAATTACAGTGTAAAGAGTTGGGCAGGGATCACTCTTAATGCCAGCTTTTCCCAAGAACCGACAGATGACGTCTCACAAACAGAGCTGCACAAAACTCCCGCTAATTCGACACGCTGGAAGCTGCTGTGCGGCAGGTATCCTGCACATCAACACTCACTGCTCCCGGGACCCCAGTGGCCTCCGGCTCTCGGCTCCTCTTCCACTCCATCCCTTGAAGATACCTAATTAAAATCACTATGTGTTTAAGTGGACAAATTGAACATTGTTTCCAGTTCCTGGGCAGCTGACATAAAGGAAGCAATAAAACCAGCCAATTCCTGGTGAGCGATTCCCCATCTCCAGGCTACCAGCCAATACCTATAGGCTACTTTTCACAAGAGGTAGTCAGCTTGTTTGGGGACAATCACATGCTCAGTGTTTTTTAAAAAAGTAGCTGCTTGTCCACTACACTACATTAGCAACTGCAATGATGATTTAAATTCAAATCAGAGTTCTTCTCACATTCTTCACAATGGAAATATAGTGTTCGATTGCACAAATTCTCTTATAGGTTTTCTAAATGCTAACAAAACAAAAATAAATGAATAAATAAATAATCAACTCTTACATCCCTATGCTGAACCAAAAAGCACTACTGCCTCTAAATTCACAAATGATCCTGCCACCAGACACTGTTTACGTTATCAAAACGACACAATGAAGGTGTGCGAAGCAACACACGATGCATCTGTCAGGAAGCCAATTTACAGCTCCCCGAAGGCACTTATTTGTCTTTTTGGTTCTGTAACCTTACAACGGGGGGTTGTTTTTTTTCTTTGTGCATAAACAAATAAGGGCAGCAAATTTATGATGACTGAAAATGCGCTAATGAAATGGCAACGTGTGTCGCATGCTTTGAAAAGAAGCGGGGCGCCCTGAGGAGCAGAAGGAGAACCTGATTTCTCCTTCTTCGCTACATTTGTCTTTGTCCTTTCCTTTTTTTTCCCCCCCCTTTTCTAATTTTCCCGAGGACGGACGAGCCGAGCGCGTGACATTGATTTCCATCAGAGCTTGGAAATAACCCCGCCGTTGCCGGGGCAACTCGCATTTACCTTTGCGTTTTTGCATATTGCTGCGAATTTCCATCAGCGTCAGGCGGCTGGGCTCATAAACAGGAGCGGCGGATAACAAATGCGATCAGGTGGAGCGGCGCTCGCAGGGCAGGGAGACGGATGGGCTTGCCAGGCGGGAGCAGAGCAGCGTGCTGGCACCGGGGTGCACGCGCTGTTATTGATGGCTTCTCATCTGGAGCCTGAGACAGACTGGGAAGAACAATAAATACCGGTGCCCTGACACCAATGGACTCCCGCCGGTTAATTAACAGGTAGACAATCCCGACCGAGGGCAATGAAGAAAATCACTATCCTTAGGATTATAGGTTCTATCTCAACAGCAAAACAAAATCGCGGGGCAGGTCTTTGATGTTTGAAAAGGTAAATATGCTGTACATCTCCACCTGCTAAACACATTTAGAGACAAATGTCACTTAGACGAAGTTATACTTCGCTAGAGTGGAACAGTGTTTAAAAAAACCCAAACCAGAATAAAGCAAACGTTGCCAAAATGCAAACGCTATTCTCCCAGTCGTATGCTATTGCCCAGTTAATCTAGTCTACAATATGACCTCTAACCTTCTGGCGGAAAGATGTCATGAGAAGCAGTTGGGGGGCGTATCAGTCAGGGGGGTGGGCGCAGGGAGGATGAGGTTATGGGGACGCTAAGGCGCTGGAGTGTGTTAGGATCCAGAAAGACCCGAATCCCTCGCCACAACTTCTCCTTGTATCAACACCGCAGTCAAAGTGCAGCCAGGGAGAAAATTAATTTCTTATTACCTGATTATATTATTAGGTTTCGCTTCGAGTGTCTGTTAAATATTCCACATCAGCATTTCATGAGGCAGGCCGGCGCTGGAGCAGTAATGGCCTGAAACGCAGCTCCCCGTCCCCAGGAATAAAGACTGGCGTTGGCAATATGCTGGCAGAAAGCAATTTGCTCCGGTCCTCTTCCCCTTCCTCAGACCAGACACCCCCTATTTGATGCCCATTTACAATCGTCCGGGAGTCACGGTTGAGCAGAGCACAGCCAGCCGAGAGCTTTCAAATAAACTAAATCTGACTGAATACATCAAACAATCCTTAAATTCCCTTTCATTCCAGCTCACCACCAAACGGGGGTTCTGAAAGACGTGCGTGCCTTTGAATATGCTTCCAAGAGGTAACACAACATCCAAAGCACACATTGTGGTTGAATATAGAGGGGATTCAAGAGCTCAGAATAGAAATTGAAATTAAATTTAGACATTCATTTTTTAATTTACTTTTGTTTAAACAAATAAGGAGAAGAAGAAGTGTATACAATTTAGCGGTTACATAGAACCACCACTCGCAGTGTCAAAGCTTAAGTGGACAGAGAAAACAAATTAGTTATTACCAAATTCATGAGGACTACAAATCCAAACTTGGTATTTTTCTTCCTGGAGGGCAATTTTATTATTTTTTTCTCCACAACAAATCTGTGTGCTCAGTGACCAAGTCCCGGGAAAGGGCAAATTTGCATAATATCCATAAGGGGAGAAAATCTGATAATATAAATGTAAATAAGATATGCTTAACTTATGTTTCCGTCAAGAAAAAATTGACAACGTGAGTGAAAAGCGGGCGGAGAGGTGCCACGGTGTGTCGAGAGTTAGAGCCATTGCAGATCACTGATGATGAAGCGTCATAGCACGAAAAGAAAACCTCTTTAGTCTTTCTCATTGGCCCATGCAATAACAGATACAGACACACGGGGGCAGTGTTGCCACAATTTTACAGAACGGATGCTGCTCTGAAATGGCAGCAATTGTGTACTGTAAATCCACCACGTAGAAGGTTGTAATTAAACCATGAGGAAAGATGCGGATCTGGATCAATGACTAGCTCTCCTAAAAGCAGACAAGGGCTCACAGTCCAGTGGTTGTCGGGAGCAGCATAAGTGACCTCGTTTCTGCTGTGGACAGAGCATTGTACTGCAGGACTCAGTCAGCATGGTAACCCAGGAGATTGCCAGAATGATGAGACATACGCATGCCAAAGCAGAAAATGAAAGAAACAGATAAAGACATCTAATGCTATTGACAGCTGCAAGGGCAGCATTTCAAAACATTACAACAGCATATTGGCTACAGCTAACCCTTGGCAAACCCTCAACAACAGAACGCCAATACAGCATACATAATTCCATCAAAAATGCTGTGACTGAGAGATAAATATAACTCCAAACAAACGGCATCAGAACAGGCACTAAATCTTGAACTGTTGATCCTCTACATTTGTCTTCCATTGCTGTAAGTTGACTGCTTATTTTCTGAGTGCCAATCACAGCTGCAGGTTGTCTGCAACCAAGCAAGCAGAGTACTTTTTGATAATTAAGTAAAACTACTTTGGATTTGTGAAAACAAAGCAGAAACTTTGAAAAAAAAAAATCAGTCACTCAGAGGGATACAAGAGTTAAGCATATCAAACACTTCTATCACCAATTCAAAAATAACAAAATAGACCAAAGCTTTATATTCAGAGTATATAAATTTGATTGTATTCATATCAAAGTAGGAAGGCTATTTCAAATAAAGCAGCATCATTATCTTTCTATTCATGCATAAATAACCGCTGGTAAAGATATTAGTTTGATAACTACCAAGTGCTGGTGCCGTGCTGTTCTTATTATAAAAGTGGAAACTAATGAACACCTGCCAAATAATGATTTCAGATACTAAAACACAGTCAAAGTAACTTTCCATAAAGGGAAAAAAAACACTTCTTTGACTTGAGTCAGGTAAGAGCTGAACACTCTGTATGTCAAAAAAACACAACACTCTGTGTATTGCTGCCACCTACTGCCCCAATATGCACGTATGTCTGAGAGTGACATTTGAAGTATACTGTAAACTCCAAAGCATACTTTAATGAGGCCTACACAATTTTGTACAACAGTTTTTCAAGTTCATTCTTAAATTTCAAAAAGCTACAAAGCTACAATAGGCTGTTAAAAGGCAGAGTTCTTTGTAATATTTAGAAGCCACCAAGCTTTTTCTGTGTCGTAATGAAATCCAAGGAGAATGCTTGATTGAGCATATCAAGTGTTTATAAATTAGCCTTGTAAAGACTGCCTTGTAATTTGCCTTTTCTTTATTCCTAAACACACTCTAACTGTTAAAAAATATTGGAACGTAAACTGATGATAATATTTCAGAGAAGCCCTCAGGTATCTTTGAAAGTTTAATTTCACATGGAGACTTTTGAGTAACTGAGTAAGTGATGGGATATCAATCAATTTCAACTGTAACTGCAAAAACAATTCACAAATTCACAGTGAAGTTATTATTGAGCTCTGTTTGTTAAAATGTAGGTTTTGCTAAATTTCATATTTTGAATGTCAAGAAAATCACAAGAAAGGGCAGGATTAAAGGAGAGTATCAGCATCCTGGTTTGCTAGCCCTCATTTTACCTGATGGGTTAGATAACCCATTCATGCCAGTCTCTCTCTCTTCCCTTCACCCCGGGCTCTGTGATGCAGACATGTATTGCTCCCAGCGTCTGCCTGGCAGCCCCTCCCATCCCACCCAGCCCCACACCCCTGCACACTGTCTGGGGTCAACACCTACCTCTGGCACATGATTAATGTCATGCGGCCCCTCCCACCACGCATTCCTCTGGGCCTGGCTGAATGCCAATGCTCCCTCCCTCTGACCCCAAGATGCACACACCACCCCCCAATTCATCAGCAGGGCTCCCCAAAACATCCTCACTGGTCTGGGGCTCTGAAGCCGAAAGCGCCATAAACCAGAACCCATACAAACAGAGAGGGATATTTCAAGTACATCGTCATGACGACTACTTCACTAAACACTACTCTGCCAGACCTTTGGCAACTGCGGAGACAGAAAAACGTCAGAAACGAAAGCTAGTTTACATTAACCCAAGGAAAGCAGCAACTTGCATCCCTAGCTCTGCCAAGTAAAATGAAAACAATATAGAGATACTGCGAGATGGCGACCGGGCAAAAGGAAGGATTTCCCACTTAGCAAGCTACCTGCGATGTAGTAACAATGCGTGAAGTAAACTTGGCTGAGGGTTTAGTAAAGTAAACACCATACACATTAAAACTCTTAAGCATTGTGATACCGACATTCTGGTATAATTCCCAGACCGGGATGAAAAAATCTTGTGCTTGAAAAGCCTTCATGTCTGCTGTTTCCATGGTAAAGGTGCCAGAATGATGACAATAGGGTATGTCCCTAAATGCACCCATTTTCAAACCCGACCCATCCATTTGCAGGTGTATACTTATATGATGCGGTTAAAATGTCACCTGGAGTAAGGACTGAGGTGAGGGCAGGTACACTGTACTTGCCCACTTGCAGTGGGATGCTATCCAAGTAGCCAAAACTGTGAAAGGCATAATTACATCACATTCCATTATTTTCATTTGGCAGATGCTCTTATGCAGAGTGACTTACATTGGTTACAATTTTATCCATTTATACAGCTGGATATTTACTGAGGCAATTCTAGATTATGTACCCTGCCTAAGGGTACAACAGCAGTGCCCCAGCAGGGAGTCAAACCAGCAACCTTTCAGTTATGAGTCCTGCTCCTTATCACTAATCCATAATGCTGCCCAATTACAAGTCCTGCTCCTTACCGCTACACTGCAGTGCTGCCCAATTACTCACAGTGATTAGCCATAGGCTAAACAAATCACACCAGGGAGGATTCTCTCTGCCCCTGGTGCCTCTCTTTTTATGTATGACAGCCAAGGTTCCCTCAGACTAAGACCCACATGTCACCCTGGCATGGCCTACTACCTGCTATCCCCTGTGTGAACCCTATAACCCCTCAATCCATTTTATCTTACCCCTCCCCCATCGACTATTTGCAATCCGTTCTCCTATAAACTGAAATGCTCATTCTATCTGCTAACACCCTCCTATCCCCACCCCCCAAAAATAATAATGCCTTTTTCCCTTTCTCTGAATTCAGTTGAATTCGCAGCTGTATTTAATCAAAACCGGGCTGATTTGCATATGGGTGGTCCTTCTTCCCCTCCTCTTGCATGTCTGAACACTTGGCAATGTGCCAGAAGACAGAGGCAGAGAGTTTGACATGGGAAAAGGGGGGGAGGTGTTGTGGGGGTGGGGAATGGGGCGGGTGGGTTGCTGGCAGTAAGTAAAATTAAAATGAAGAAAACTAAACAGATGGACACGAAAAATTAAAACAGACCAACAACAAACGAGGACTGGCTCAGAGAGCGAACTCAGGGCGCGGTGGGAAGAGGCTGGAGTCAGGGAGAAACATGGTCTCTGGTGTACCACACTGACACAAAATATGGCCAGCGTTTTTCAGGTGGCTAATTAAAGAGAGAGGAAACCACGCATGCTAAAAATCGAAGCCGTATTACAAACCTGTTACCAACTGTCAATTTGCTGTTAATTAGCAACATATCACCATCAAGCAGATTAGCAGGGCTAGCACATCGAGGAGTCCGTTGCAAGGGGAAGTACTGTTTTGTAATTTTGTATGGTAATTTTTGTACGTTTTCATGAAGAAAGAGAGGAGAGTGGTGGTACACTGCTTAGGTGGTTGAGAAAGCTGCAGAATTACCTGCTGATTGAACGTAATTGTCGTGCACATAATCAAAGACGGCACGTGCCGGCAGGTGCTCTGCTGGTTTATTATGACATCATGATCCCACACAGAGAGGAATGACTGGTGAAAAATGTGTGAAACAATGCCCTCTTTCCTCTCACTCCCACCCCCACTGCTTACCTGTCGTGCACACACAGACTGCTTCCCCTCTTGTTCCCTCTCTGCTCATTTATTTTCATTTCCATGGTGACATTTTTTTTTTTTTTTTTGGTGTCATCTGAACTGTGCTGGCCAACCAGGCAGACCGATGCCAGATTGATGACGTGTCCATCCCTCACTAACGCAACGAGCAGCAAGGAATGTGGTGAAAGACCCCGTTCCCCAAAAGTCAGTTTGATTATTTCGTTTCTTTTACGCCCCCGGGTGTAAATGCACACGCGCGCGCCCACACACACACACACACACACACACACACACACACACACACACACACACACACACGCACACACACACACACACACACACACACACACACACACAGTCACACACTCAGTTCTCTGAGGCTATTTTTTTTTCCAGTTGATTTTACATTGGTTGGCAACCTCTGATAACAGTGCCGTGTGGTCTTCCGTTCTCCTTTCCTGAGGAATGCATTGAAATCATCGTTTTAGCTTTAAAAGCCATCAATCATTTCCCTATATTCCATTATCCCCCTCCGGGAGTGACAGTGACAGAGCTTCCAGTGCTCCATCTCCACAGAGCGAGCCCAGGACATGTCTTGTACCACTTCCTGAGCACGAAATCAGAGGAGATTCAGCGACACGAGCTGTGGACACACTCCCAACCCCTCAAGCTACGGCTGTACCATCCCTTTCATTACAGCGGTAATTCATCCAAACACACTATAAACAATGACACACACTCGCTGCCATAACAAATCTTTCCCACAGCCTTCCTCAGGTCTGAGTGTTGGCGCTAATGCCAGCTGCCCATCCATATGGCACTAGTGTGGATACAGCACGCTAATTAAATCAGACCGCCGTGCCTCCATGCAGCGCCCTGTTTTACAGACCTGTGCACAAAGCAGTTGTATACACCGCACTGAGGGCACAGTCCTCGCATGTGATCGAAGCAAACCAGTTTGCGGTCGCTTATTGCCGAAGGAGCTGGGCTCTGCCTGCTCCTAACGGCACTCTGTGGACTCCTTTATCTGCCTGAAGAGCCTGGCTAAAAGCGAATCAAGTTCCACTGAACGGCAAATTAATTCAATTACACTGGGATACAAAAGCTGTGCTGTTGCAAATAAAAAAAAGGAGGGTTGGGGAGGGGGGGCAGTTGGGGTGGGGGTTGGCTCTGTGGTCAACTACATCAGCTGTCCCTCTCCCTCTCCCTCTCTCCCTCTCCCTCTCTCTCTCTCTGTTTCTCTCTCTCTCTCATTCTCCCAGGGATACAGCTGGGCTCTGCAAACAGGAGGCAGAGAGTGAGCAGCTCTTAAGCTGGAGGAAGTAGACAGTGCACAGTGGAGGCACATACAGAGGGAGGGGGCAAGACGAAGAACGCATGCCATCTGTCTCCTGCAGCAAAGGTGAGAAAGAGGCGGGCGCCATTTTGAGAGCGTACCCCTCTCTCTCGCCATTTTATAGAGGGAAACCTTGGATGCCCCGACACACACACACACACACACACACACACACACACACACACACACACACACAAAACAATGCTTACATGCGCGCACGCACGGATACTCACACATGCATGCGTGCGTACAAGCACACAATGCATACAAATGCATGCAGGCAGCAATAGCATGCTCCCCCACTGTTATTCCCCTGATGTTCCTTTTGCATTTATCAGTGCCACTTTACACTGCAGTGGCGCCGAACTTGTGTAATTACGCAAATTATTAGTACATAAGTGTAGCTTGTTACACACTGCTCACTGAATGCTTGGCGCTTGTCCACTTGAACACCAGCTGGTTTTGGATGCTACATTTACATTTATTATTATTACTATTATTATTATTATGGCTTAGCAGATGCTCATATTCTTACCTACATACTCTAGTTTACAGCTGAGGCTATTTGGATTAAATGCTTTGTCCAAAACTCCAACAGCAGAGTCCCACCGAGGAAGCACACTGGAAATGTTTGGGTTAAAAACCCTGTTCCCAAACCACTATGCCATTCTGGTTTTTGCTATTTACAAAAATGAGAAAATAGATTTATGTACATCCAGTTTCCTATAAAACATAAGTCAATGAGTGGTGAGACAAACAACTTACATAATGCCAATGTTTCTCACAGTCTTAGAACTGCAACACATTTGTTTTTACTACAGCATAGTTGTCAACATAGCTTCTTTATGCAGACTGGAGCACCAGCGTTTCATATCTTGCATAGCTATACCTCTTTTAGCTATATTTTTAGCTGGTTAATTCATTTTCACTCTTATCTAGTTGTAAAAAGTGTTGCTTTGGTTTGTTAGCTGATTTGCAAGAAAGTCATTCAATGACAACCACAGGCTATGTTGCTAGTCAGCCATTTGCTTTATACCAGGTTTCAAAGTATGTATTTTATAAGTAGTCCTTAGCTCACATATGTAATCCCATACCATCTGTAGATTCTGTAGAAAGAGGCCTTTGCTTCAGGGTTTTAAATCCTGGGTTTCACAAGAATAACATTTTAGCCATTTAGCCACATCTTATATCCATGATATCAGCAAAAAAAAAAAAGGATCCTTTCAGATTTAGTATTGTTCACTCTAAAAAAATCTGGAATAGGTTTGCCCATGCCTACGAAAACACTGTGTAACTGTGGGAAATTTGCAGAAATGTATTTTGGACAATGAATCTCTTTACCAAGAATGTATTGTCTGCTCACTGTTCTATGGTTCCAGGGAGGGAGAGAGTATGAAGTGGGTACTGTAACCTCTAATATACTAAAACATGCAAAGATCCCAGATCCCAGTTTATAGTGCAGATGCCATTTTATATTGCAGATGCAATTACATTGGCACAAGGCCTCAAGAAATGACATGGTGCTGTTTGCCATTGAGTTCTTTTGATCCGCCGGGTTTTATTACATAAAAAAAAATTTCAGGCAATACCCACCAGTTTTTGAAGCAGTTTACGACTGTGAAGAGGTAGTGGTGAGGTAGGACGTATAGACTTTTCATGTTTCCTCAGAAATTTATTTTAGGGTGCCAGAGCTGTGACATAGGCCAGAGAAAACAGCTTCAGAACACAATGCTTGAAATATAGCTTCACAAGAGAGGAAAAAAAAGGACTTGAAAGCCCTGACCATGACTGACATACTTGCTGGCTGGCTTAATATTTCTTAGAGGGATGAGAATACACAAAATGGAGAGCATACCAAGCCAGAGTGTTCACCAGACAGAAAAGCTACTCAAACACCCAGCTGGTAAAAGAACATTTATATAAGGATGGATTCCTTTGGGCCTTTCTAAAATTTCATTCTGACAGGAAACTAAACTCCCTGCGAATCAAATTGCAACTTCATAAATTTGATTTAAAGAATTTCCATATCAACTGAAGAAAAACAACAAAAATAGTGCGTAAAATAATCTCGTTTAAACAATACGTTTTTAACAGTAACTTGTGTAACTTCACAGCTTATATGTCTCTTAGAACTTTGCACAGCATTTGCATGTGCATTAAACCACACCATTATCCACAATCTGGTTAGTCCAGGCCCGCTCCCCCATAATACAGTAATATCTCACCTGAAACAAGACTTATGTAGGAATGCATGAGAAAAGCCAACAAGGTGAATGTATGTCATGCTGCTTTCTGACACTGCATCTCAGAAAAATAAAATGGCCAGTTGAAAGGATATATTTTAATTCCAGAATCCTGACAAAAGCAAAGGAGTATGGTATGCTTGAATAAGGCAGTGTTTTTTCAAGTGTCACTTTCTGCAGGTTGGAGCCTGCCTGGAGTATACCTGCTGATTGTATTCCTCTAATGCTGCTAATTACAGAGCTGTCAGTTATGTCACCAGCCTCTGGGGTTCCAGTGTGTGTGTGTGTGTGTCTGATTGTGTGTTGGGGGGGTGCACTGTCTGGCACTCTCAATTCATTCTCTCCTAGCAGCAGTGATCAAACTGCAGGCTTTCCAGTGTGAGAACGTGTCATCTGGGTGTTATTACTCTAACAAGTCTTCTGCAAACAAAGTGAGCAATAATTGTTTGTTTTTTTTTCCTCCTGTTTCATAATTAATCTGAGTAATGGATTAAATATAGAGCAATTTACACTGCCTGGGAATAAATTAAGCCATTTATTAAAAACATATTTTCAAAATTCTGTCATTTGCACTTGATATTACAAATTCATTTTAAGGCTAATTAAAAGCAATGTGAACAAAATGTCTCCAGGCTAAAATGTACAAATGCTGGATTTCCCCCAGGAGACACGAGCCTGCGTCAGCTGTAGCTCCATCTGCTAACCTGTGGTGGAAGCCGGGCCACGGGAGGGAGACTCACCAGTAATACGGCTATTAAATTCAACTGTTTCCCCCCCGCCGCAGTCAAAACTGATTTCAGCAGAAATGTGTCACCTCTTATAGAAGAAATAAATGCATGCACAGTAGGCGTTCTTGCGTGTGTTCTTACTGTGAATTTGCCCCAGTCACAACTGTTTAAAACGAGTCCCTCATACAAACAAAGACGACAACAAGAAAGAGAAAGCCTGGAAACAATAAGCAGGTCTACACAGTACCTCTAGACCAGCGTTTCCCAACCCTGCTCCTGAAGGCACACCGTCCTGCATATCTTCTATCTATCCCTGCTCTACCTACCTGACTGAACTCATCAGTGGCACTTTTGATTAGCTGAGCACACCTGATTTAGTCAAGCAGGAAGGATACATAGAAGATATGCAGGACAGTGTGCCTCCAGGAGCAGGGTTGGGAAACACAGCTCTAGGGATTGACTGGTTTTGTGAGCCAGCAGTTAGGCAGGCAGATTGCAAAAGTAATGCCTAATCTGGAATCATAAAGTTTCTTTGACAATGCATGTCCTTGGCTATCTAGAAGAGCCTGGGTCATGCTCAAACAGAAGTATTTACATCCTGTGCTGCATGCCCAATTACTATATACACATCACCATTTGTTACGGTCATTTTTGATGTGGTCCTTCCAAAATGGCAAATGGTGAAAACATAAGCAGCAGATATTCGCCCTCAGTCATAAGGTCCCCCCTCAGTCATAAGATGGTAGGAAAAGTAATTTCAAAGTCATTTACAAACAATCTCGGTGGGCATCAAGGTCACAGTAGACAAGGTCTGATCAGTTGAAATGCAAGCTGCAATACTGGATTGCTTAAGAACAACAAAGACCGTAACTCTCCATGACTTGTGGTCATTTCAGCACACCTAAGTACCAGTCAAGCCTTCAAGTACCACTACATTCTTACCCTGATTATCCAACCCAGTCTCATAAGGACAGGATACCCCACAGAATTCACAGCCTGCCAGTGCTGGGTCAGCGGTTAACTCAGGTCATACGGAGGAATCAGTGTTTGGCTCAGAACCAGGGGCTCTTGTGATTCTGCACTTTGAGATGTGAAAAGCTCTGAAAATCCCAGTCTCAAAGTCTCAGCCTCCAGCACTCAGACATAAAAAGTGCCATTTTAGAGGCTGAACAACAATGTGTAGAATCCCAGCGCTTAATTTGTTAAAAACAGGCAATGGGTATCTAAGAGCTTTCTGAACGTGGTGGACCATAATTTGGAAAGTACTCAATACCATCACCTTGGACCAGGATTTGGAAAATACTCAAATCATGTTGAGGATTATTGTTTTCATTTTAAATATTTATAGAAAAGAATAAATAAACAATGAAAAAATGCAATCTTTATTTCTTTGAAATAACATATCAAAGATAAATCTTAATATTTATACCAGTACAAAAAATTGATTTGACACAATGAATATACATTACAGAACACAATAAATCTATTGCCTTTTTTCTTATTTTTTAGATATTTCGGTTGAAAGACAAATGAAATTACCACTCTCCTCTAGTTTACTGTTAAGCATCAACATTTTATTCCCATTCATTTTATTTGTTGAAAAATGAGGGAAGTCATCTCTTCTTTAATTTTTTTTTCCATAATTTGTATTATTCTTATGAGACATTACTGATGGCAAACAAACTGAAAACAGCCAAGGTTTAAAAGATACCCTGGTTTAAAATATAAACCACAGCTTTGAGTAATTGACTTTGAAACTAAGAGGACAAAAACATCTCTTTCCTGGGGTACCTTTAACCTGATTTAATTGCCCAGTCAATATTCCGGTCCTCTCTCAGAGGGAGGCAGTTTTCCGGAAAGGCCCTCGTCCGCTGTGACACCAAAACACTGCCAGCATTGTGCCCCCACTCTCACGCTACCCTCTCTGGCTAAAGACAGCATTAGCATGACGCGTTCTGGAACAGACAGTTAAAGCGGAGGCACTTCTATCACGCTCCAGCCAACTAGACCTCACCTACTAGGGGAGGGAAATGGCGATCACAGATTCTGATTGTGGTTTCTGGATTTCCGGCAGCTGCCTCCCAACGGTTTACTGTATATATACTGAGCTTACTGTATATTGATGCCGCAGCAGATTTCAGCTGTGTTTCACTAGCGCTTCTCTGTAACCTGATGCTGCTGTCTAAGATTACCCCATTAGTTTCCAATTAACACTATGTGCCCCAGGTTCCAGTTAAATAAATGTGCTAGTGGACAAATACCAAATAAATAAAGGAGTAATGTCAGGGAAGGCACAGAAATACCACCCAGCAAAAACCACGATTCTGTGGGGGGAGAAAAGGAGCGTACTGTAAAACAATTTCGTTTTGCTGCATGATAATTTTGCAAATTTATGTAAGCTAGTAAATAGTGAAAACAACTTGCAACCAAACATTTCTTGTTTTACAGTAGTTAGGGGGTGTCACTAACTCCACTGAAAGAGTATACATTTAACTTTTGATACATTTAAATATTACTCACTTATTTTTAAATCAATTCTATATAATTGTTTCTCTTCAGAACAAAAAGACCATTTATTATTTGGTTTACATAAGGCACAGAGAGCATAAGAAATGAGCAATACTGTATTCCTTAGGCTCCCCTCCTAAATAAACTGCATAATAATAATTATAACAACACCAACATTATAAATGGAACAAATACTGTATGAATGGCATGATGCGAACACAGCAAACAAAACATTGGCATATGGTATTGGCGGATTTTTCTGCAAAGTGTCTGAACAGAACAAGACAAAATGAAAAAAGGGAGAACAGAGCTGCTCCACACTGCATTGCGGTGTAACGAGCAGTGCAGATGTGTCAACATTTTCCCCAAAAAACACAGAAAACCAACCCCTCCCGCCCCCCATATCTTCACAACACTACAGCACACAACATAATACAATGTAGCCTACAAATCTTTTTTTTTTTTTTTTTTTTTTTTCTTTCACCTTTGTCTACAGCACTTGCTTGTTCCTATTGTCCTGCTCTACTGGAGTGGAACCGTGTGATGCAAACCCTCTCACAGCCTCCACAGTTCATCTCTCCCTCTGCTGTTGTGCAGTGAGGCTCAGCTCCACAGCCTCATGGGAAGGGCAGACCATCCAAATCCATCTGTATGTCTGGCATAACCACCTCTAAGGTCCTCGTTTTAGAAAAATCCTGTCTTACCCCCCCCCTGAGAAAAATAAGCTTTATGATATTGTGTTTCTTTGTTAGCAACAAGCAGAGAGATGCTGGATTTTAAAATCATTACTACGTCTCTACTTAATTAGACAGAAAAAAGACAATGGTACATTTTATTGAAGCATGTTTTGACAGAACTGAGGTGGCTTTCAGCGCACAGACTTGGCAACTTTTTCACTCCTCTTTCCTCCTTGTCTTTGTCCCTCTGAACCCACCATTATGATACTCCTCGCGAACTGCCAGAAAACTAGGATGATGCAGAAGGGAGTATTCTAGGGCAACAAGACACTGTAACAGCACATAAAATTACACTAAGAAGTTGCATTAGTTTCAAAAGCTTTAACCCATCACTTAAAAAATATGTTGTTGTTGGAGGGGTTCTGTCAACAACCGAAAAACAAAAGGAAACTGTTTATCTACTGCCTCTGGGCCTTGAAGATGGGACTGAGCACTTAATGTCCTCTCTGAGGTTTGGTTTCAGAGCAAGAGGTGGTGAGGTGGGTGCGGCAGGCCAGGACAGACAAAAGTGAAGGGGTCATGGGGGGACAGGGGTGGGCGGGGGTGGCGGGTGGACATCTACATCTCGTGGGAGGACACGTCATGCTCGGACATTCCATTGGCCTGCGTGTTGGTCTCGTTGAGCCTGCGGACACGGTATGCCTCATAGTGGATATTACTGGTGATGTCCTTGATGTTCTGCATGTGGGTTCTGAGAGACAGATATAGAAGGGGAAAGTGTGTTAGAATTTTAGTTTCACGCACGAATACACACACGCACACACGCACACACACACACACACACACACACAGAGAAACTATTTATGCACAAACAATAATAAATACCAGAAGGACTCAAACTTAGGGGATGAGCCAAAGTCTTTGAAAGAACTGGCCAGTTCTTATAGCCAGGAAGAACTGGCCAGTCTCTTGTCAGAACCCCCTCAGGAAAGTGGAACTTGAGACTGTGTTTCCTGAACACTCACAGTCCTTGCAGTGGGTGGTATCTTCAAGCAATCCCCCACATGTCACTTCCACTGCAATTCAATTGCACTGTTGCATGTGTTCATAAATCAGATGCACATATTTACACATGGAACATTACAAAGCACCAGTGACAACATTTTACATTTAAATTTTGTCATTTAGCAGATGCTCTTATTCAGAGAAACCTACAAAAATATGTACAAAGTGCATCTAAAAGTGGTATGAAATATGATAAATCTGGACACGTGACCATATGCGTAAGCCCCTTAGTGCTGTAATAACTAGTGTTTACGTGCTTCGATTGTACAGTGCCCAAGTGCTTTTTCTCTGTCACCTGTGAAAGCAGCTGCGTTGTATTTACTTTGACACCGATCCACATCACAAGTCCACACACACTTCTACACCAAAATCATAAACAGCAAATTACTTCAGCAGAGAGGAAAAAACAGGAAAAACCACTCACCTAATAAGCAGGTCCCGCAAGTAGGCAAACTCACAGTGTGCAATGTTCTCCACTGAAAAACAGAGCATTGAGAATGGGTAAAAAGCTTTTAACAGCAGCTCCATGCAGGTGTAGGGATTCATTTTAACAATTTAATGTTTTTTTTTTAATCAGCTTTATTTAGGCCTCCAATATCATTTTGCTTCATTCAGATGACAGATGAAGGCAATATACCACTGCATGTTTTGTCATCAGCAAATCCAGTTGTTAAAAACCCTGTTTTAAAATACGCAACTATGTTTAAAAATAAAATATTATATTTCCCATGTCGTATACCATTCAAACTTGAATGAGTGCAAATCTCACATATGTCACTAGAGGGCAGAGCTACAGCGCAATTCTCAGAAGACAGGACAAAATGTGACGTGATAACAATAGTAAGAAGTTCTTTCTTTAGCAACTACAGCAGCTAATTTAGTATAATTATGCTTCTTTTCAAAAAATAGGTGTACCCAATTCTGCATTACTGCTAATACTACTGCAATACTGTTAATTGTATGGTAGTCCCACAGTTGGGAACACATGCATGCATAGGGGATTATCAGTGTCAAGACTGCATATGGTAAAAATGCTATCAAGCATTTGAAATTCCTAAGCGGGAAATGAATTTCCATCTGGTGCATCCAAAAGGACAGCTGAGACAGGGGAGAGTCCTCCAGCCGGATTCAGCGCCAGTCACAGCTGCGTGGCGCTCTTAACCGTTGAGACGCCATTGGTCTCCTAGCACAGTAAGGCGGAGGGGAGCTAAAATGTCCACATCAAAATGCAAGACGATCAGCTTTCAATCGTGCGAAAATAAAGAGGCTGGTTTGGTTGGAACGTGCCTCGTTAAAAACCGTCTCCATAGAGCTGCCGTCACACACCACACCACAAGCAAATGGCATCTACAGCTGCAGTGCTGCAGACGTCCACAGAGCCGCCACATGGCAGCCAGCGGGCGGATCCCGAGCGCTGAAACAATGGGTGGCACGCTGGCAGCGGAGGGGGGCGGGCGGGGCGAACACGCAGCGGGCCAATGCCGCAGTGTGGACAACACTGGCTGGGGGAAAAGGGGGGGGGCTCTCGCTGTGGGAAACTGATTTCAGATCAGGCACACACAGCATCCCTTTGTGGCTCTTCATTTACTGCGGCGGCAGGGACGTGTGAAACAGCCTGCGCCTCCTGACCGCCAAGCACATCGCCTGTCCGGGGCAGAATGGAGACATTGTGCTCTCTGCTGGAGCAGTGTGTACTCTGTGTGTGTGTGTGTGTGTGTGTGTGTGTGTGTGTCTGTCTCTCTCTCTCTCTCACACACACACAGTCAGCTTCTTACGCTTGATCTTTCAGTATTTATTTCTTTCTGTATTTTATTTCAGTATTTATTTCCGAGTTTCACCGTGGGGGTCACGCCAACTTCAATACTGGGTCTCAAAATGCCTGACAAGATAAAGATGCAAATGCAATTCACATTACATTACAAAACCGTATGCCAGACAGTGTGTGCTCTGTGACAATTTGGAAATTGGATTGACGATATTATAGAAGTGTGCATTGGTGGGCTGTAATCACAATTAAATTTATTTAAGTGGGCCCCAGGGGCAAAGATGTGGTGAAACTGTTTTCATTATCATCTTTGTAATTTTTATTATTTTCATATAACTACACAGGATGAAAAGTCTGCCAAAATTGCAAATATAAAATAAAATGCTGGAGAACAACAAAAAGTGACACCGAAAAGGAATGCAGTGGATACTGCAGGAATGATGTGCATAAATCAACACTGCATTCTGGATCAAGTGCTGTTATAAACTCTGTATACTTTTACAACACACCAGACAAACATTGTAAAGGTGTCTCAGTACGTGTAGCCAGAGTTGCTCGCATCCTCTTTTCCATAGGCAGTTTTCTTTTCTCACCCCAATGATTTCACTGTGCTCTTACAAACAGGACACCTCCTACTGAGAAGGGACTTTCCTCAACTGTGATTTCTTTTGGCAGTGCTGACATGAAAAATGTACTTGGGTCCGAAAATCTGACCTTCCAAAAGTGGTTAGACATGGCCAATCATGCACGCTCTCTTACCATTATATCACTGGCTTTGAGCCCATATACTGTACATTAAATCACAACAGCCACAAACCATGAATATGGACATAAAAATATAGTTCCCTGGGATCACACAGGAGGCCCTTAAATCATTTTTACTTATGCTGAGGTGAAAGTCTTGTCTAATCACGGGAACAGCAGTGCTGCGTGAACTATTTTCCATTGTCTAGATGGCGGATGAAATAATGGAAGAATCTGGAGCCGAGAGGATATTACCTTCTATGGTACCCCACTTTGTTTTCCTTCCCAGAAGCCTCCTCCCATTGACCTGGTACTCCTGGTCACTCCCGACCACAGCAAAGGGGATCATCTCCTGAGGGATGAAGAGAGAGAGAGAGCACAGGGCTGGGGTTCATCATTATAATAATCGCCACAGAAAGATGCAAAGAGAAAGACAACCCATGCAAAGTATACGCAAACATATTTCCCGCAATTCCCACCCTCATGTTGATCAGCGCAGACATGAACTCAAGTCGTTTCAGAAAGCACTCAACCCAAAAGAACTAATAATGAATTTACCTTTAAACCATCATCAAGCAGTTCAAACAAAGTGAAAACATATATTAATGTATACATTTATCTTCACACACTGAAAGTCAAAAGTGAAATGAATCTTGTCACAGGCATAGGGTAGATGTTGGCCTCACAATGGGTGAGTGGGATCATGACACTGGGGACTGTGTTTGGTCAGGTAAGGTGACACTGCCACACACTCACTCTGATCTTCTCATTGATCATCCTGTCCTCTGCATCCTCGTCAAACTCCTTCTGCGGATACACATCGATCCCATTGGCTCTCAGCTCCTCCCTGATCTGTGTGGGCACACAAACACACACACACACACACACATAAAATACAGTCAATGTACAGTGTGGACACAAGTGCACACATTCTACCGACATGACACCCCAGCTGAAATTAAGGTCATCATTAAAAGCAGAGCCAGACATGACATTGTGCTCCCTAACTGTGTTACATTACATATCTACATGCAGATTACACATCCGGTCAGCACTGCAGTCAGATTGCAACAGTAAAATCATGAACACCAGAAAGATGACGGCAGGCACCAGTATGTGGTCAACGCAAATCACACTTCTGGAATGAGAAGGGAGAGTCCGCAGGCAGGATGTGTCTGAAACAATGGCCTATCCCGACGCACTGACGCAGCCGTCTAGTCATCCCACACATTGCCTTGACTGTGCAGGAACTGTGGAGGTGGAGGAGGGTGTCGTCCAGCCCAGTACAACAACACTCACTGCCCTCGTCAGGCGCAGAGGCTGAGGGGCACGGAGGGGAAGCTAGGTGGGGCTCCAGGGAGGGTCTAGTGACCCCACACAGGGAAGAAGGGAGGGCTCAAGAAGTCCGAGTCACTGGAATCAAAAAGGCATGAGCCCTCTGCTGACCAACAGCTGCCAGTCCTGTGCTCTCTCATACAAAGACAGAGAAGAAGACTGAAAAAAATCACATGCATCTCCAGCTAAGAGAGACACTCCACAAAAAAAATTTCAGAATGGAAAGAGGATGAGTTTATTGAATTTTCATTTAGAGCAGTGATGAAAAAAAAACACCTAAAAAGATTAGTGAAGTTACAGTGCCACAAAAAATTGAAGCTCTGTTCAAGATGACCTTTAGCAAAGCTTTTATAGGGCACTGACATACAACCCTTTCCAACCATCTAAAAACAGAGGTTAATTGCAAAAACATATCGTTGTTCGCAAATTGTCTGCATATAAAATGAGTGATTTCCTGTGTGCGCTCATTATAAACCAGAGGCAGGAAAACAGTTGTCAAAAATAGTATTTAAATGAATGGTTGTCTTGTTAGATGATGATCAAATGTCTGCTTGCCATAAAGCAAGGAAAGTAATGTGATCAAGCCTCACCACAGTTACATCAGCATGTAGCAAGAAAGAAGCGCAGCTGTTTTAACACAGAAAGCCACTGATACAAAAAGCTTTCCTTGTTCCCTGAGCAAGTCACTGGCCGTAGGGAACAACATCAAAGTCTGTGGGCTGGACACTGCCCTTACAAGCCAATCAAAACATCCCATTACAAGCCCACGTGCTTCAATCAAATTTGGACAATTTTCTTGTTTATTCTCACTGGAACAGAAGCCAGCGGCTCTCAGTATGTATCCTGCTGTAATAAAACAAGACAGGGGTTGCCAGAGCGAGGGGTTGCCAGAGCGAGGGAAATGCACATCCCCCATCCGCCTTCACCTCCACTCAGGGCTGAGTGCCATCCAAGAGGAACACAAGGAAACAACGGGGGATCACAGCCTCTTCTTTCACGGCCTGCGCGGCACCGCTGCGGGGAGCCGGGGCGGGAAAAACAGGAAGCGGACGGCACCCTGTTCCTCTCCCCACCCTCCTCTCATGCAGGAGAGCCGCAGGAAGTTAAGAGCTCTCTGCCCCTCAGAGTGCTGTCCGGGGGGGGGGGGGGTGTTTCTTGGGGAGCAGGCTCTGCAGCTGACCCACACCACTCCAACCTCCACCCCTACAGGGCACGTATACCTTCAAGGGGTGCTACCCTCAGTTGTGGACTTCAGTGATCCTGCAACGCAGCTAATTAGCTACAAGGCAAATACTATAATGCTTATGTGGTATTTTTTTGTCCTTCACCCCTATGAATTTAAATCTTTGGTATCTGTCCAGTAGCTAAAAGTGTTCATACCCCTTCCCTTCTGCAGACTTCTAATATTGCCCTACAAAGTAGCTGCCAACATATCATAGCTCTGGCAGAAGCTACACAGAACCGCATGCATACCTGTTTAATGTGTGTGGAGGTGGGGGGGGGGGGGGGGGTTGCATTTACCTTCTTTTTAAAGAAGTCTCTCTCCTCCAGAGTTAGGGTGTCAGCCTTGGCGATGACAGGGACGATGTTGACCACTTTACTGAGGCGCCTCATGAACTCCACATCCAGGGGCCTCAGGCTGAAACAGACAAGAGGAATTCAGTGGGAAACACAGCTGAGAAGACAGCTCCTCCTACCCCTCAGCTTCAGATGGGAACTTGGCCAGCATGTGCCAGACATGTCAGAACAGAGGGGATACAATTAATCCATTCATTCTGCTTGCCACCAGGAAACGGCATGATGCAGTAAACAACCACATGGATCATATGACCATGGCATGCAGGCAATGAAACACACTTTCCCCACTGTCTGTGTTTGCCTGCAGGTTAACAGAAAAGCCACCAGGGGGCAACATCACTGCACTCACTGATTCACATCTGATAAAAGAGTAGTGCTAGATCAATGCTTGCACTTCCAGTTGTAATCTCCATAATGTTCTGCATGTCTCCTGCCCCCCTCTCAGGTACTATGGCACAAGGGTGTCTATGGAGAAATCAAAAGTAAGTCAGTATGAATGTTCACAAAACTGGCAGGGAGGTTTTTCAGCAGCAAATACGACACTGTCGGCAGTGGCCCAAAATCTGCATTTGGAACTGACATCAAACATTAAAGAGAGAAAACAGGAAACAGTTTTATGAACACTCCAAGTTCTCGCTGACTGGACAGAAGTAAAAGCTAATTACTGAGATATATTCCCTTTCAGCACAGTTACACCCGCAACTGTATATCAAGTATGACCGCTCACCAGAGTCCAACACCCTTGAAATGACAGCAAATGCATGCAAAAGCAATGCGACCTGAAGATGGTGTCGATATCTTTAATCTGCACCGTGTTACGGTGACTATCATGGCGATGCCTAATAAGTCAGTGAATTGACTTCAATCGGCATTACAAAATCAGGGGCAGTTCTCATCCTTTAATCTAACCATCTTGCTTTGTTTCGTAAACAGCAGCCCTGCTTCCCTTAGGATGTGAGACAGAGTGGGGGAAATGTGGCGGAGTCCTGGTAAGACAGACTGAAAATTCTCTCAGACGGCCATTTTCTCTCCTTTGTGAGGATGCCACTTTTGCTTTCTGCAGCAGGCGCTTGTTCGGTTCGGAGTGAAACGCATTGTCAGCGGAGCCTCTGGTTAATACAAATTTCAATCCTCTCCAATTAGACTTGTGAAACTCTGCGCCAGAGTTCAAAAGCTCTGCAGCAGCTGCAGGGAGGCTCATGAGACTGACATCTGCAACGCTGGATAAACATGAAAGGCTAATCCATTTTTATAGGGGGAGACACGCGATAGCACACGCTCCCATACATCACACCCCAAACACCCATGGCAAATGCGCCCGTCGCACCGGAGCCCTCGCCGGCCCCCTCGCCGGCCCTGCCAGCTGTCAGTTTCACATGGCGCAGCCCAGGGACCGGGGGGGGGGGGGCACCGTGTCCTCAGCTGTGCCGACAGGAGATGCTCAGAGACATACGCATGCATAAGCATGGTCATGGGCACAAGTGTGTAAAATACATACACACAGAAACACACATCCCCATGTACTTGGTCTCTGACTCACACCTCTCCCTCTCTCTCTCACACACACACACACACACACACACACACACACACACACACACACACAGACACACACACACACACAGACACACACACACAGACAGACCTACCCCCTGGACTCTTAAAATAAGTCATCGTACATAACTACTTGAAGAGAGGGCTTAAGTGTCTTGAATCATTCAGCCGAAAGTCAATTTGTGGTCTCATTAAAAAAAAAAAAAAACAGGAAGAGAAAGATGTTACCATATAAAGGAAAGAGCAACCACACAGAGCAGACAGCTTTGCTTTGACCCGCTCTTTCCTCTTTGAAACCGTCCGCAAATGAGGACGACTCCTACAGTTGCAGTTCTTGGTTGTGTCATGGCGCTATTTTCTCACTTTGAGGCTAGGCCTGCTCTCTCAGGGAACTGCTGGTGAAGGACATGAGGAGGAATCCAAGGGGGAAGTGTTGCTGTCATCTCCTCAACGAACAATGAACAATGTTCTGCTGTACCACAAACACGTACACTAAAACCATAGGTATGGATTTCTTCTTTTGGATCACACTTGTACTTGCTTTGGACTTTTTTTAAAAGGAAATAGCTTAAAGCCAGACTATACTGTCGCAGCATCTCCTGCACTGTCATATACCGTCATGCTACCAGTACTACTGAATTTACATTCAGACTATAATCATTCTTTTCCTTGTAATTTCTTCATTATGCTTTGATGGCACAGACAGGAGGAGCAATAAAATATGAATTTGGCAGCACATCGAAGTAATTGGTTACAGACACTAGCTAGCGCACTGAAAAGAGTATTCATTTATGAAAGCACATGACCTGAAAACACAGACAGAGAGCACAGTTAAGAACCCCCTTTTAAGACATGAGACAGATTCCACCCGGGAAGAAATCCCCTGGAAGGGAAAAGCTCAGTTGGTGACAGAACATACCCCCCTCTGTCTTCTTGGCCGTTTTGTCGATGTTTAACCGAGCCGCAGGGCAAAATACCACTCACGATGTGTTTAACTCATGATGTCTTTATACCCACGCCTCTTTCCCAACCCCAGATAACCAGGGTGGGTTCGAGGGTGCAACTCCACAGCAAAAAACCGCTCAGCCGGTCAAGTGCACTCCCAAAATCTCCGGGTGGCAGTAAGGAAGCCTGTAACTTCCTGTTTGACCATTTCCTCTCCCACATAGAGGGCCCCTGGGAGAGCAGGTGCTGCAGGCTTCCGGTAGAGGGCTGGGGGGGGGGGGGGGGGGGGTTATGGGGGTGGCTTGGATTTTTTTTATTTTGTTGTTTTTTTGTTTTTTTTGGACTTCTTAACTGGGCCCAGGCTTATACTGTGTGACACACAGGAACTGACAACACGGTCCCAGCAGCTGACACACTGCCAGCAGAGTGCGGTCCTCGGGCAGCTGCTTTGAGGATGGAGGGGGGAGGGGGAGGAGGAGGAGGAGGAGGAGGAGGAGGAGGAGTGTGCCTGACATAGCAGCCCTCACTGGGAGGCTCAGTCTCACACACATGCACACACATACGCACACACGCGCACACACACACACACACACACACGCACACACGCACACATGCACGCACACACGCATGCACACACGCACGCACACACACACATGAACAGCAACTGCTCTACAACACAGGGGATGACGGGGTGCGTTTGTGAGCCATGACGTGTAAATGGAGAAGGTCACATTGGGTCACACCATCTTCCCCAGACACTAATACTCCATGCACATATTTGGCACAGGTTATACACCTCAGACATATGGTACAGTGTCAGGTCAGACTGATGCCTGACATACTGTAAATAGTTGAAGTGACAGAACATGCGCCTGTAGCTTCCTTAATTACAACACTGTATACATTACAGACTTTCCTTTCATCTACATTCCAAAAATGTATACAGGAGAAAAACTTGTTTGCAAGGGAAAAAAAAGTAATAATAAACCACTTTGAGACTGTTGTAAATACCTTAGCTGGCAATTTCATGAAAAGTATCCAGGAAAAAAAAAAATAGTGGTGGTACAAGAAGACATCTACAACTGGGCCATGGCCCACTCCTGACCTGCTGCAATACCCCTCAGTCTCTGTGTGGGATTGTGGGTAGAGAAGAGTTAAAGAAAGGAAACAGCAGAATACAGCAAAATCAAATCCAGATGTCTGTACAGCAGAAGAAGAAATAGAAACTTCCAGACACAAGGAAAGGCAGCGTTTCAGGGCTAAATGGAACCGTGCCATGTTTCCAGTCACGGAAAAACTATTGTTACTGGACGTGAAGAGAGCAGGAGAGAGACTGCAGTCTGGTTAGCAAACGTTTCTCCATCTGTGTTCCTCGGCTCCAACAGAGCAATTCCATCTCCAGGGCTGGCAAGCTCTGTTCAGTCTCCTGCAACACTTCAGATCTAGCTGATTATCAGTGGATTTAATAGGAATGATTCTCCTACTGTAGACCCTCTCTCCTTTCAGTCCCCTCATACTACAGTTCTGCTCTGCCTGCAGTGCCCTCTCACCTACAGACCGACTTTCCCTGCTGTCACTCGCTGCAGACATGCTCATCTTGCAGACCCCTTTCAACGAAGCCCTACTCTCCCCGCAGTCCCCCCTCATCTACACATCTGCTCTCCCTAAAGTCACTCACTGTAGATCTGCTCATCTTCCCATTCTTTCTCATTGCAGAAAGTGGGAGGACATCTTCAGTGATGCCTCTTTCTTGGAAAACCAAAATTGTGGGTCAGACTGCAAATAAATGAAGGTTTGCTCATTTCTGCAAGACCTCCTGACACGCTGCATTAGTGGTGTATACTGCGTTATTGTTCTTCACAGCATGTCACTCATTAAACACAGAGCTCTCACTTCCAAGACAGCAAAGAACCACCACTGGCCTCCCCTCTGAAACCCATCCACACACTGACCTCAACACAGCAGGGTTTAGTGTCTCATGTACAAGCAAAATACAAACATGACAACGGCTAAGCTATTACAAGCACATACAAAATACGTGCAGAAACTGTCAGTGATGGACGTTTGTTTTGACATGTCTACCAAGATTAATTGACTGTTGATCTTTCGTTGTGTATTTTATCTGTGTTACACTCCAGATCACCACAGAAGCTTGTCTTTGTGCAGTCTCATACAGCAAAACATTCAAGAGCTAAACATTGTAGAGAGACTTGGCTTCAGTTACTTGTCACCATAGATGTAAATGTATAAAAATCAATCATTGGACATTTCCAAGTGAACACCGGGCACAGATGATGCATGAAAGAAAAGAAACTAAGATCCCGGCCACACCCTCTTTTGCCAGATGTTGTCTAATTACACAGAGAAAGGAGCCTTTATGAAACCCGATTCCAGATATGATAGGAGCCTCAATGAAAAGGATCAGTTTCACTTGTGGGTTATGGAGAAAGGGGAAGAAATGGTTAAGGGCAAGAAGCAAACAGTGGTCCAAAGTATGAAGGGGTGGGGGGCATTGAGGTTGGGTAGGGGAAGGGTAGGGATGCAGAAAGCCTACTTCGGGTCTGACTGTCAGTCACTTCTCTACAACGACCTCAAAGTCACATTGCCTAAAGTTCAGCTCACCACACCACCTCTGGAGACATGACTGATCTATGACTGTGCCCTTCCTACAGGAAACATCCACCCTCTGATGTGCACATTTTTACAGAGCGTACACAGTGTTGACATCCACTACATGTCATTTTTTCCCCCTTTTCCTTCCTTTTAAATCCGTTTCTTCCACTTGTATGTATATGTACGCATACCGAACTTAGGGTGTAATACATTCCATATTCATCATGGCACTGGCTAGTACAGCGTCGAGCGATGGATTCTCACATGTTCAGGCTGGATCTTTTGCTTTTTGTGTGCACCATTGCTGTTGTGATTTTGTTGGTTGCACTTTTGGACCTCTGCTTTGTGGATAGAGGTAAGAGCATGTGCATGTGCATGTACACGATATGGACACAAGTATTTGGCACCTGTTTTTCAGGGTTTGGGCTAGGCCCCTTATCTCCAGTGAAGGGCAATATTAATGCTTCAGCATACCAAGACATTTTGGACAATGCTATGCTTCCAACTTTGTGGCAACAGTTTGGGGAAGGCCCTTTTCTATTCCAACATGACTGTGCCCCAGTGCACAAAGCAAGGACTATAAAGACATGGTTTGATGAGTTCGGTGTGGAAGAACATGACTGGCCCGCACAGAGCCCTGACCTCAACCCCATCGAGCACCTTTGGGATGAACTGGAACGGAGATTGCGAGCCAGGCCTTCTAGTCCAACATCAGTGCTTGACCTCATAAATGCTCTACAGAATGAACGGGCACAAATTCCCACAGAAACACTCCAAAATCTTGTGGAAAGCCTTCCAAGAAGAGTGGAAGCTGTTATAGCTGCAAAAGGGGGACCAACTCCATATTATAGTATATGTATTTGAATACTATGTCATTACAATGTATTGGTCAGGCGTCCGAATACTTTTGTCCATATAGTGTATGTGCTCTGGGTAGTGTGTATGTAATGGAGCACTGACCAGTGTCCAGTGGGAGGAATGAAGTATATACAGCAGTGGATGCGCGAGTCTGGGATCCTCTTCTTCCTGTTGATGTTGATTTCTTCCTGCAGGTACTGCTCATACTGGTCATTGATGAACTTCATGATGGGCTGCCAGCTTTGGTACAAGACAGAGACTTAGTGAGTGGGTGAATGAATGAGTGAGCGAGTCAGGCAGTCAGTGAGGGTCCAGTGAAAGGCCTTATCAATTGCACACTCTGCACTCATATATCTAAACCAGCACTCACCAGTTCTCATTGTTGATCTGATCCCCAAAGCCTGGAGTATCGATTACCGTCAGTTTCATCCTCACGCCCTTCTCCTCAATGTCTGCAGAGGGAAATAGTGAGGGTTAAGAGCTATACAATAATCATAATTATACTAATAATCATAACAATAGTTATCATCATTATCCTCCTCTTCTCCTCAATGTATGTGTAGGAACACAATTTCAAGAGACTTATATCTGTGGTTGCTCTCAGTACCCTAAGTAAGTGATGGGTTTACAGAGGAACACCAAATTTAGATGTGCATGTGGACACAAAATGTTTGAAAATTTTGTATGAAGTACTGGGAAAAGTTTGAATTAGGAAAGTGCTCGTCTTTCAGTCACATCAGGCAGTTTCGCTTTCCTGATGTTAGGGTTACGTAAGGGTTAAACATTTTCCCCAATGCTAGAAACAGACATCTAGATCCCTGTTGTCCGATTGGATTGATTGCGTGGAGCAATGTGCATTCCTGGATTCCTCCCAACAGCCACCTTTGACTTAACATGCTGAATTGTGGGAAATTGCCAGGTAAAAAGGTGGAAAAACGGCTTTTACAAAGTGCAATATATGGAGTCTGAGAATATCTATGTTCGTGCTTGCACGTTTTTCACATTTCATCGGCAATGTCTAGGTTATTTCCCTCCAGTATGCTGGCATAACATTGATGAAAACTATGGCTAAATATCACTGCCTGAATTCAGTTTCCAGCCATTTTCCGCCAATTTCTTAGCATTTGTTCTTGTGCTGAAGACAGACAAATGGCCACATTCACGAGATATGAGCAGCAGCTGTTAACATTATGGCAACTTAACACACTGTGCATGGAGATGTGACATCTGTGAGTCATACAGACACATAGACAAACCAGACTAGCCCAACAGTGGGCTATTTACAGTCCTTTCATTATTTGTTCTGCCCTTCAAAGTTTTGATGTTCAACATGATTAACTACGGCAATGAAATTCTCTAAAATAATACTTCATGTGTGAAGCATCATATCCAGACAGTTTATTGCAATTTTGCGGCATTTCACTAATGTAACATGAATGACCAACAACAGGAACTGCCTGCCGTTCCCTGCTTACCATGACTGATGGACTTGATCTCGATGGTCTTAGGGATCCTCTCCTCATCTGTGGCAAGCACAGACTTACGGCTCACCTTGGATTTGAAGAGGGTGTTCATCAGCGTAGACTTTCCCAAACCGCTCTGTCCTGTATGGAGAGAAGGCAAGCGGATCAGTTACCTTCTCAAGCAGGTGCTGAAAAAGAAACTAAACCTTGGGGATCAATTGTGACCAGGCCCTTCCCACAGAACCTTTTGTGAGAAGGCAACTGCATCCTTGGCACAGACGCTTTACACAAGGTGCTACGCTTGCTTACTGAGCGCAAGTAGGTGGCAGGAGAGGGTCAGCTTTGCCGTTACTTCAGCCACAGTGGGCAAACTGACTGGTAGCACAATGAGCGACAGAACACAAAGGCCCACTGTTTCCTGAGAAGCAAAGAGAGCCACGGTCCACCTCCCCATCAACATCCATCACCAGCACACAACAGGGCCAGCTGGAGTCAGGCCAGGGAAGCCAGCTCCCCTTTTCTCTCTCTCAACATGGGCATCTTTACAGCCTGGTCCATCACAGACATTACCACACAGGTGGCTTAAAATACAAGACAGGCAAACACCCTGCACATACATGCTGTACACACATACCGCAATACAAACTGAGCAAAATGTCAAAGTTTGAGTTGCTATCTGTCTCTAATGGAAACCTCAAGTGACTGCTACAGAGCTGTGGTTTCACAGTTCTCTTGAAAACAAAATGCAAAACGAAATTCTTGCATTTGCATTAGCAGCAGGACAGGTTCTAAAGGGCAGTGCATTAATGGCATTTTTGATCTAATCCAAGTAGGAAAAGCAAGGCCCTTGATTACTGCTGTGGGACGTTTACTATACAACACCCCTCTCCACAGCTGAGGTAATGCAACCCAAGGAAAATAAAAGGTTTGTGATTGGGGTGTTTGATCCAGTTCCCACTTGCACTGGATTATAATCAAGAGATATTTAAGGAGGGCATGTTCTTCAGGAAAATTATTTTTTTCATTCGGGAGGGAGGGAGGGAGGAGCTTTAACTCCCATGCTGAACACAGAGCAGCTTTTACATAGATGAACAGTGAGTGTGGAGAGAGAGTGAGAGCTCACACCTGAGCTATAGCACAGTGCTCCAATTCACAAAGCATGGAGCCACAGTGTCATAAGCCTGGAAACAGCCTGCCTCCCAGGGCCCAGAAACACATGGGTATCCTTTCAGAGAAACCATCTGTTCTGTGTCAAACTACAAAAAAGAGGGCACAAAATAAACGTGCGCGGGGGGGGGGGGGCACAGGAGGTCAGAGCAGGATGATAGCCTGTAAAGTCAAGCCTGGGAGATCAGCGCCTTCCACTGGGCCCCACACACTTCCGCGGCTGCTCTAATCAACAGAGGGAAATGAGAAGAACCTCAAGGAGCTCCTTCAGCCACCAAGCAGAAGGGAAAAATACTTCAGGGTTTGTGATTTTTTTTTTTTTTTTATACCAATTCCTCATTCATAATTTGCACGCTGACCAACAAAACCATGGCTTTACAGACCCCCCGCCTCCTAAGAGCAGACAGAGCACAGCAGCATGAATCATAGGTTAAAAGCTGCCAGCGTCTTATTTTTCAAATGGCTCCAGACTCTCGTCTCTGGCTCCAGAGCTGTATCAGCCCAGAGGCTTGCCTGCTGAGAGCGTGTGCAAAACACTCATCTCTTCCATGCGAGTATCTGCTTTCAGTGATTGCCGTTTGCGCACTGCAAGCGGCCGTTTCGTTCTGCAATGGAAACAGACCCACACACGTGGTGGATCCTTTTAAATTCCTTAACACAATTGCTGGCCGTGTTCCATCAGCTTAGTTCTATCTTGCACGAATTGCATCACCAGGAATGTGAACACGACATTAAAACTCACATCAGCTGTGTTGGATATACAGGCTGCCAGACACAAAGTCACTCCCCTTGACCCGAATCTCTGTCCAGACTATAATGTCTCCTTGCCTAATACTAAATTAAGAAAAATTGGCATGACAAAATATATAAAGTCCTTCACTTTGATACCAGTGGCACTGAACTTGACTCAAACTAGCCAAAACAAAAGTATCTACATTAATCTAAATTCACTGAGCATACATCATCACAGACAATAGAAAATTCTCAAACAGAAAATTCTGCTGTTACAGTTTACAAAGGTTTCTGTTAAACCACGGCTGAAACCCTGACCATAGCAATAGTATTCTTGACACTTTAGTGTGCAGGAGCTGTATGTGTGATAGTTGCTGCCTATCACATGTGGTACTTCCTGTGAGCTTGTGGGTGCTTCGGGCCTGAAATTCTGCAAAATATGCACATTGAAAAAGAACAGTAAAGAACTCCAAAAGTCTCATCCTCAGATCACCCCTAAGGAAAGTGGCCCTACTCATGGTACTGCCACTTGCACCATGAGACATCATTTAAATATGCCCTATATTCAACATCCTGGTTATCTCTTTGTGAACTCCTTGTAACCATGACATCTGTACCGTGTTTACACAACAGCAATCTGCTCAGCTCAAACACAAACATTTTCCTCTGGAAAATGTGCCTTCATATCTAAATGATTAGAGTTACATTCATTTTTGTGTGGGGGGACAGAACTGAAATTATTTGTCTTCCTTGTAAGCAGCCCAAATCACCACTTACTCGCATCATAGTCCCTACTCATCTTACCTTCCTTTCACTTCCTTAGGGCTTGTGCTTTCTGAAAGTTCTTTATCCAGTGAGACACACACTGTGAGACAGGACACCATCAAAAGGAAGTGAAGTAAAGGGTGGGTTTATGACCCCCCAGACTGTTGTGCTGGGAAGCTCTCAGACACAGAGGTGGCCTTTTATTGGCTTAAATGCTTGTGGGTGCGTGCCTGTGAAAATGCACACAAGCATTTAAGTGCACTGTGCACGATATATCATTGCGAAGTAAGAAAGCTCTCCCTCTTATGGTCATTAAAGTCAGGGACTTTTCCTTCCAGTATATATCATTTGTTTTGTTTTTCCTGAATGTCTCTATGTTTTGTTTTTTCTTTTCATTGCTGCAGTGAAACATCTCTCAAACTGAAGCCTGCCAGTGCAGATTCATTTATGATAACTGCATGCGTTAGCTTTTCCAAACCAGAATCGCGAGGCGCACGTGATTTGGGGGTGGTTCTACAAGTTTTTCTGTGAGGCTACTGATAAATTCACACCAGAGACATCACCAAATGGCAACACAGAAATAGCACCAAACTAGACAATCGTGCATTAGAAAACATCACTTGGCAGTAGCAGCAGCAGTGTAGAAGACACCATTGACTATAACAAACTGTTATTTATTTTTTTACCAGGAAAACTTGCTGGTTGGGTTGAAGGTATCTAAATGTGATTTTGTCCATATTTGCTTGGCCTGGACTCACCCACTACCATAATGTTGAGCTCAAAGCCCTGCTTCATTGCCTTCCGCCTCATCTGCTCCAGGATGGCATCGATGCCCACGTAGCTGAAGTCTGCATTAGGCTTCTCGCTGCGTACAGGCGGCTGGGGGGGCTGGGCTGGCTTGGCGGACTCTGACATGGTGCTGGTGTAGCTGGGAATGACCTCTGACCCTACTGATGCATAGAGAGAGGCAGACAGAGAGGAGGCATACTCAAGTAAATACACTGGCAAATCAAACGTCTTTAGAGTACAAAGACTGAGGAACACAGGAAAAAAATGAAATTCTGTATTTACCTGAATATCCCTCCTCTCTGTCTCTCCCTATGCATCAGTAGAGAGAGGCAGACAGAGAGAGACAGAGAGAAGGGATATTCAGGTAAATACACTGGCAAATCAAACATTTTTAGAGTACAAAGACTGAGGAACACAGGAAAAAAAAATGAAATTTTGTATTTCCACCTGATACTTTATGTAGATGCAATGGATAAATTGGTGGAAAAAAAAAATCTTTCACAGACATATCATGAAACCTTAAACTGTGGTGGAGTTGACATTCAATAAAACATGCATGCACAAGTAGAGTGCATTTTGGATCATGTTATGAAACAATGCTATTCTAACAGACATGTGGCAGAGCGTTACATGCATTCAGTGAACAGCACAGGATGTTGAACAGACATAGCACCACAAGTCAAAGTTTGTCAAGGGGTGGGGTTTATTACAGACTACTGGCAGAATAATACATAAAAACAAATCACTGGGCTCTGCATAGGACAGAGCATGAATATTATAAATACTCAAGAAAACACTTGACAATCCAGGTTCTAAAATGGAGACAATCACTACGAGAAATATGGAAACATTTCCTCTGTGAATGGTAAATCTACAATCTCTTGCTGAGTATATTCACATACAATAAAACATATCGAGAACATAGGTACAGCACATCCTCTACAGGCTTACATCTTGGTCCAGCTAGTGAGAGTGAAATATCAGCCCTGCTGAAACTGGACCCTGCCGCAGAACTGCTCTGGGCTCGGTCCAATGACTTCAAACCAGCGCATTCCGGTACTCACAACAGATATAACCAACTTCCTCTTTCAAATAAACCTGAGCGTTCCAAGTGCATAACGACTATGTGAAGCCTGTTGTAAACTCCTCTGACTCATGTGCCCTTTCGTCTGTGTCAGTTAAGTTCTCACAGCAGGGTAAGGAAATCCTGCTCACACTGTCATCCAGAATCAGATCATGGACGCTTAAAGAGCTGATCAAGCACAAGTTGTAAACGCAACCCCTTACCTGAGCGAGGGAGGTTTGGCTCTAAAGACCTAAAGAAAAAGACGGCTGCAATTCACACGTGGGTGAGAGCTTGAGGGCTGGCAGCCACAGCAGTTTCTACAGGATCCTAACGTACGTCGGCTTTTCTCTGCGTCTGCCGGGGTAGCGCACGCGTACACACACGCACGCACGCGCACACACACACACACACACACACACACACACACACACACACACACACACACACACACACAAAGTGAAGAACCTCACAGGAGGAGGGGCACCAATGTCTGTCTCGTTCTGACAGATATGATCCTGTCAGTGAGGTGTGCAGACACAGAAGCATTTGCATACACTTATGATCAGAGAGATAAATGTGCCAACTACCACAGCTTACACACAAACACCGAATGGACGTATAACAGACTTCCAAAACTTCACACATACTGTACAAAAATTGTGCAGACACAACTTCAGAAGGGAAAAAAAAATTCCTGATTGTGTGATAATCAGAGATACAAGAAATGTTGAAAATTTAATCTTTAAATTTTGTGACACTTCTCTAACATTTATTTACCAATTTAATTTAACATTTATTTGCAATTTATTTATCACAAAAGAAGGTTGCTTAACCAATCCTTAAACACTCCAGCATTGCAGAAAGAAAAAGACACCATAGAATGAATTAAGCTGTAAAGTTCATTTACAGAATAAGTTAGAATGTAGGCTGCATGTTTGAAATTAGCATTTGCATTTTCAGACTGTTGATCAGGGTATGGTTATACACACAAAAAGCATCTTTGGCTGTGATTGCACAGGCCATGATGGAGAATTGTCATTTAACTGGTCTCCAAGGGGGTCCCCCAGAATTATGGCACTACCTTTGTTTCACCAACAGATGGCAAAAAGGTACTAATAAGGGGATCAACTACAGTAGTCACAGCCACTGTATAATGTCTGTTCTTATTGTTTAATACACTAGTGCTAGTTTTTTTCTTTTTAATGGACTTCTTTAGTTTTACTCTACAGAATACATGTGCAAGTGTACAGGTTACCCTTCACACAGCCCTAGCCACCCTCCCCCCTCCCCCCTCCCCCCGCCGCCCCTTCATTCTGTGGTAACTGAAAGAGCAGGAAGTCAGGAGATAGGGCAGAGAGATAATTGAGAAACCTGTGTGCGTGACACAGAAGCCACATCTCACAGCGAGACGTGTTTGCGCAGTAGCACTCCTCAACCCAGTGGGTCTGAACAAAGCCCCATCTATCCAAACATCCTTAGTTACAGTGCACAGGCACCCTTGTCACTGGCCCTTATTTTCGAGTTGTTTTCCTAGCACGCGCTGATACAAATGCATCATGTGAGAGTTTGTTGTGAGCACACTCAAATGACTTAGCCCCGTCGCACTTCAGGCAGACTTCTCCCAGCTGACCACGGCAAACACTGACATCAGGCTGGCATGTCTTCAAGATTGCCATGTGCTGGCTGTCAACCATGTCTCTGCTACTTTTGACATGTTTGGTTGTGGACAGATCAGTTGGGGGACAGGGGCATTGGCCTTTGAAATAGAATTTTGCCAACAATTGTGCCTTGAAATCCAAGAAAGTTTGGCAACAGATTAAACAATAAAATTTAGTAAATAATAACCCTGATTTCTTGAAACTAGCAAGCCTAAGCATCCAATGATGAAAAATCAAAGCTGATAAAGATAATGCTTTTTCTTCCATATTTTCAGTGAGTTTAAAAAAAGGCAAATAAGCTGTGCCTGTGCTTTCAGCTCCAGGAAGCAAAGTTTTAAAATTTTCTTAAGTAAACACTGCAATTTCACTTTGGGTTAATGAGACTATTCACTTTCAGTTTGTTCCCTACCAGGCAAACAACTGAACTGCAAACCGCTAAAATACACATGCCAAGTATGAGGGTTGTACTGGCTACTGAACACTGAAACACAGCGTAAGTAGTCAGGCTGGCAAAGAAAGAAACATTCCAAAAGCCTGTAACACAAGCTCTCCTTCAACTGGCATTCACTGTATTTATATTTAGATCACCTGATATCGCCAAAAAAAAAACCCAAAAAAACATCTGCATATAAATGTAGTTGTTTAACTCTTTAAGTGCTATATTACCTTATAATCTATGGTAAATTTGGTGAAACAAGGGAGCATTAGGGAGACACCAAGCTCCTTAGTCTCATTTGTGACACAATCCTCTAGATGACTTGCCATTTTTAGAAAAAGTGCTTAGGGTGAGTGAGTAAAAATGCCACTTGGAACACAGCCCTTGTTCTACATTATCTAGACTCCTAATAGAAGGTTCTGTGTGCTGAGTGTTGCTTTTTTGTTGCCTTCCTCTGGGGATTGTGCTGGTTATTCTTCAGGGCAGTGTGCCTTCAAGAGAAAAAAAAACTGGCAATGTCAGCCAACAGTGCCCCAGTAAGAACCAAAGATGCTTTTGATGTTTACAATTATGAAATTAATTTAACTGAACTGTTTCCACCTGAACTGTGGAACCTTTTCAGCAACCGGCATCATTGCTTCTGTAGAGAGATGCCGAAACAACACAAAACGTTTGGTGAACAGTATCTGAATCATCTGCGTTTACTGCGGTGATTCAGCAGTTGCAGCCTGCATTAATTGTTCCTCTTACCACCGCCCTCAGAAGGCCAATCTTCCCATACAACAAAAGGTCTCATCTCTTTCCATGTTCACTTACCCTGGGAACCCAGCTCTTAATAAACCGCACTATTTCCAGGCCGAGCTTTATGATCTGTAACTACAGCAGCTCAGGGCTTCTCTCCAGTCAGCTTCCTCTCAGAGTGAATGGTTCTCATGAGGTCCCAGTGGAGCCGCTGCCGAAACTCTATCTTTGTGATCTGAATGGATATTCTTCACCGCTGTGTTAGACACAATAACACGCAGCAGAGAGACTGAGAAAAGGGACCCCACCTTCAGGGTGTTATCTCTGCTTCGGTCTCCAAACTCTGGGAGATTGATTACATTTATGGCGCTGTTTGAAAACTTGGCTCCGACCCCTGCTGATGAAAAATTAACCATTCTTCTCACAATATATCGATAATCTCCACTAACAGGGCATCAGATCTTCACTTCCCCACATGACTGTTTTGTCTGAACCTGGCAGAAGACTCCACAGCCAATCATTAAAATGTAAACCCAACCCTGATAGCCTGGTAATCCCTCTTTTGCCTGCTGTATCCATGGCAATACGGCAATCTCCGCTGGCCTACCTCTCTCTGACCCAACGTCTCTGCACTGTGTAAATATCACTCACAAAGTGGAGCATTCAATTAGTGGAAGGAGGTAGGAAAACGGTGACTCAGTGGCATTTACGGCTCTGCGTCACAGTGACCTGCTTTGCACATCTGTTGATTTAGCGGGCAGTCAATCCATCACTGCGTTATGGAGCCGGATGTCCTACTGTGCAAATGCACAACCCTCCCCCACACCTCCCCCTCCTCCTCCTCCTGCTTCCCCCCACACTGCCACCACCCCCAATCCAAACCAGAGTCCCAGACAGTGGCACCACACTCTCGCCTCTCCTGCTCCTCTCTGTTTGGACCGGGAGCATTACTGCAGGGCATAAATCTGCCCGACTGTGCTCTGCACCCTGAGAGACGCAAACTGTTTACATAGCAGGCCGTAAAGGGACAGAGCAGGAATCTCAAGGACTTTCTGTGCTGTCTCTCACAGATGTTCCCTCAGCCTGGACCAGGTGATACTCTGTGGGAACACTGCACAGACCTCAGCTCAGTTCTCCTTCGAATTAAAACAGAACTGAGAAGAAATGAGCTGCTTTCACATGTCTCAGATCAACTGCCTCTGTCAAATCTGATTTCAGTATGAGACCTACACCATCCTTGTTAGTAAGGTAGACTAGAGGTGAATCTGCAATGATAGAACTGCCCAGAGAAGTTCTGAGCTGTCAAATCTTTATTACCTCAGTGCTGACACTCGTAAAAATGTTTACTTTAAGTCTAAAATGTTTGCCAACATTATGCAAAAAAAAAAAAAAAAATCTAACCATAAAAATAAATGGGTGGTTTCTCAGAGTGGTTCCCATCACCTTTGATTGCATGTCAGAGCTTGAGTAAGTCAGACGGAAAGACATGCTATAGAGCAGGGTAAGCATTTACATCCAGACTTTCTGTCTCGTGCTCCAATCTCTTGGCTCTGCTGTCTGATAAATTAAACCAACATAAATCACAGATCTAAACTTACCCTCTGTCTAATGACCTTGCTGGCATAAGAGAAGTGAACAAGTCACTTGTCCTACACAGACAAGACTCGCCTCCATATAAGGGTTCCTTTCCTCCTTATTCTAGCTACAGGACTTTTCTTGTTACCAGATTACAAAATAACTACATCATTTCTTCAGTCTGACAATCAAACAGAGTTGTAGGGCCTTCAAAGGCATAGGCCCCTAGAGTATCTATAAAATAACTAACCAGATTTGATCTGGTTAGCATTAGTTTTAGTTGATGGTTGACTTTATAACCAACTGCAAATAAATGAGTAGAATGTCATTTCAAAAGGAGAATTCTCAAGACAGGCTGGAGGAATCACACCAAATGACAGCATCTTAAGTAATTTAGTTGCATATTAACACAGTTTATGTTATTGTCAAAAAGCTTTCAACTGCCATCTCTGGAGAATAATGTCACCACAGGAAGTCTGTGGGACTGACAACCACCTCAGGTTTTGAGAAGCTAAGCAAAAAAATATTCATCATCCAGTCTGCAGCAGACATCCTCATTGTTGTTATACAATAATACTGGTCATTTCCAATACAAAAACTTTGAAGTAGCTACATATTATACAGTGAAGATTTTTTCTGTGGTAAAGTACTTAAAATTAGACAAGCGTCTGTTTCTGAAGAACCACTGAATGATTGTGTACGCAAGAACAATATCAGAAATCATTTTTCACAGCTGATTTTTGAAGTTCAGTGGCAAGTGATGGTGTATTGATTTGACTGAACAGAGCAGGAATAATCAATGCACACAAAGTCAAATGCATATGCAGTGAATATTAGCCCACTCTGCCTCATCACAGAGCCTCAGATTAATGTTGAGTGTCTGGAAATCACTTTTAAAAAGAATACAAATAAAAACATTAATGCAGACTGTGTAGCCACAAATATCAAAAGCGTGCAAGGGAAGTTAGTCTGGCTGCTGGGACGACATTTACCTGCCACACTTAACCACTCAGCCACTGTTATGTAGAGCAGCACAGGGTGTAGTGGTTAGTGCATGGGACTCGAAACAGCATGGTTATGAGTCACCTGCCAGAGACACTGCTGCTGGAACCTTGGGCAACGCACTTATACTTGTGAATGTATCTGAACAGAATACAGGATGTTTAAAATGATGTCCTATATAAAGGTGCTAAGTAAGGGTTAGACTGTAATGTCTAATCCTCTACAGGTCACCCTGGACAAAGGCATCTGAATAATAAATAATTAGGAAATAAATCATGTAGCAAAAATGTAAATTAAATGTTGTAAGCAAGTAGCCTCCCTTAGCTTCTCTCAACAGCAGAGAGACACCCACACAGGCCCTGACCCACACTGCCCCACCCACAGACTCAGGGAACAGGGACTTTCACATACCTGAACTTACTGGAGACCACTCATCTCCCATCATACTGTTAATTTTAAAAAACAAAGAAAAAAGCCACAGACTTTAGGTCCAGGTTCAAGCCTCACATTCAGCTTGAATTTAGACCAGTCAAAAGATTGCTTATGTCCATGCTGTGTCCCTTCCACTTCTGCACTAAGCCGTGGATCTCATAGCTGTAAGAAAGGCCAGAGTGCAGCTTCCCTGCCACAGACCCCCCCAGCTCCTCCCCCATCACCCCTGCGCCGCTAACGCCCAGCATGCCTGTCCTGCCAACACCTCTGTTCCAGAGGAATGTTCTCTTTGTGCGCCCACAGCCCGCTCCACTACAATGCCGCCACAGTTCCAGTGGATACCTCTCCTTATTTGCATTCACGCGAAACCCAATACTGCACATTGCAATTCAAATAATAAATCCTGACCAACTTCGGTTTTCCGTACACTTTTTTCCCCCTACACGCCTCATTTATCATACTTGTTCTAGGAATCACGTTGATAAGAATTGATCTCTTATTACACTGTGCTGGCATTTGTGTGTGTGTGTGTTTACGGTCAACGACAATCAAAACTGAGAAACTAAACAATGCTGTTCCAGAACTTTAAGTGTTTCAACAAAGGTTCCATTAGGGACTCTTAACTGGACATTGCTTTCCTGTTTTCAATTCAAGTACAGTAACAGCATTTTTTCCCCTTTGTGTATAATCCAAAAATTTAATACCAGAAATCCAAATACCACAGAAAAGAAAAGGAAACATGAATCTAGAAACTATGACAATGATTCATTCCCTGTGCAGCATGTAATTTTGCGTGATTGTTTTACCAAACTGCACGACCAAAGGATTGTCCAGCCGCCAGCAGTCCAAGGGTCTAACCCAGTTCCACAGGGCCCCTTTCTCTAGACAGGGGTTGTACAGAGCACCATTCTCTAGGCAGTCAGGGTGAAGCCCAGTGAAACCTTAACAGGGGTGAAGGAACATAGTGGAAGGTGGTTTCCCAGACTGTGAATGACAAGGGAGGAAAGCCCACTTTTTCCGGCTTATAAGTATGTGAACAGTATGACTTAATGTGAACATGGAGCTAAATAAATGTCAAGCTTCATCCAACATTTTTGGAAGGAGATGGCATTTCCATTGCTTACAGTAAACGAGGGGGAAGTAATGGTTAAATGTTATCCTGTATGCAGTCTTGCAGATATACACACAGCTATGTTACACGGTGTACCCTTGTGCAAACCATGAAGATGACAACAGACACCCTATCATATAGAGATGGCAAGGACTTACATCACAGAGGTGTGCTTACTATAAGAGCACTGCTGAGCTCTGGCATTAAGCTGCATTACAAGGAAATGACCCACACTGAAATTCATTTACACATGCAGTATAGTTGAAGGTCAGAGGAGAGACCCAAAAGGTAAGAAGACCTAGTATAATCCAGTCTGCTGTGTGATAATGCTGTCGTAGCACTGTGTGCATTTCTAATGCCTTGTGCTATATCTGCCCCTGTGAGTAGATAAAGAATGCCACCAGTCCACCTCATCTTTCAGTACCGTGATTTCAACCCCCCCCCCCCCCAAAAAAAAACCCTCAGAATGTGACCTTTGCCACTGTGCAGCATGAAGCAGATGGTGTCACCGGGTGTTAAAATACGGCTTTCTACACATGAACTTCTGGAAGGCAAGATAATGACCTGCTGCCACAGTGCGAGACAGTGGCGGAGTGAGAGAAAGAGTGAAGCAGGAAGCGCACACATGCAGAAAACGCAAAACCGAGACACTGAGAATCACAAGAAACCGCTCCGCGAAAACCAGGTGAGGAGAACTTTAAAAACAACCCGAGCAGACCCCTGAGGGTGAAGGATGGGAGGGTGGGGGACAAAAGCAGGAGTCCTGGGAGAAATACTACACAGTTCCAACTAGGCATGCAGACAGAGGTACAGTACGAGACTATTACCATAACTGGGCGGCAGTGTAGCATAGTGGTTAAGGAGCAGGACTCGTAACCGGAAGGTTGTTGGTTCGATCCCTGCTGGGACGCTGCTGCTGTACCCTTGGGTAAGGTACTTAACCCACAATAGTAAATTGTGGTGCTCAGTAAATATCCAGCTGTATAAATGGATAACATTGTAAAGAACTGTAACCTATGTAATGTAATGTAATGTAACTGAACACTGAGCACATAGCCACTGTTTCAGAGCATTATCCATTGAAGTGTGTGTACTTACACACAAACACACAGGTTGCTAAAAATCTGCTCTGCAGCAGCCAGAGAAAAGTGTCTCCTGTCAGCATCCAGACACCTGAAGAGCCCGCCCACACACAAGCGCGCGCACACACACCTCCTCCCTCAACAAAGTTCTTCTGACTGTTTGTCCGTAGGCTAAACAGTTCATCCAACCTCCCCCCGCTTCCTGTAATTACACTCTTCAAAAAGCATGGCACGTTTCTTTTCTTTCAGCCACAGATGCAATAAATTCAACATTCTGGGGATTTTGCAAATGGTGGTGAGTGACTTAAAACGTAGCAAACCAAATATCCACCAAATATGAAGTGGAAATTATTGGCTGGTTTGTAAAAATCCAGTACGACTGTAACCGTGGCATTCCATCAGAGAAATTAAATGAAAAGAGTGGTGCGCTGGCCTTTGAGATTTTTATTTTAGAACTCAAACATTTTAATTAAATGTCCTCAAAATGAGATCACCAATTACCTCAGTTTGTATGCCACATTTTCATAAGAAATGCACATTTTCATTAATTCAAAGCCACATTAGCAACATCACCCACAACATCAAAATTGATTTTACAGACTCACAGATGTTTAGGAATTAGTCATATGCTGAAACATACTCTTTATGCATTTTCCAGAGAATAGAAGGAATCACTGACTTTTTATGTAAATATACAGTACAGTACTTTAATGAGTATTCCACTTTCCACTGCTCACTTGGATACAAAAACCAAAAGCATGCAAAATCCCTCATCCTCAAATGACTGACTTTATAGGAGAATGACCTCCAGCCACAGAGTCAGCAGAATGGGGACAGGGCTGCAGGTGCTAGAATCTGCCTCTCTGACCTCAGCTCCAGTCAACTGCCCACGTTACAACAACACCCAATAGTAGTATCTGCAGGGCAGGACACATGCCTCCCACACAAAGAGGCCATTTTGGCCTACTTTAAAAAAATAAAGTCACATTTCATTATAGTCAGTGGTGACTTCCACACTGTCGCCATGTGACTTTTTTCCCCTTGCTATGCGACTGCTTAGCCTGGTTTGCTCTCTGTCATGTTGCTTGGTGATGCCTACCCTCCCAAGCTATAAATCTGTTCTGTGCTCACGCACCAACCCTTGCTCTTTCCTCACAACCGCAGCCCCCTGAAATTGCTTGAAGTACTCAGTTCTGGCGCAGAAATGCAGCATAACAATCAAAGCTATCAAGAATAAATTACTACATATACATTTTGGTTCAGGAGCTGTGTCACTACGGTTTATGTGAAAATGAAGGGTTGAACACAAGGCCCTGACACTCATCACAGATCAGCACTCTCCGGGAGTGAGACACCTGCCATTTCAGACGGCTTTAGTCAAATTGACTCCCTCTACAGGTAAAGCATAGCTCAGAAGCTGTATTTATATTATTCACGCTCTGTGTCATTTGAAAATGAAGGCCGTCAGTAGCAACCAGCCTGACTGTAGGGAACATGGGATTCAAGAGCTGACCCGCAGCCTACACTGAGGGCATGTTTGTGTCAAAACTAACCCAGAATGCACCTCTCTATGACACCTGGAGTGAAAATCCAGGCTGAAACATTGGACATGGATGCTGTACCAAGAACTTGAATATTTCAAAAACAACAAACACACTGATATATAATAAGTATCAACTCAGCACCAAAACAGCAGCCGCTGAAAGGACACTGTATCTCCTCGCCTTGAAATTGAATCTGATTCTAGACAGTGAGGAGAGGACATTGAGGCAAAAGTCCTTAGACATGCAGTCCTTGGACAGTATGTCCTCAGCAATGCCTTGAAAAACATGATTGAGACAAACAGGCTGAAACTATGCTCTTAATGAAATTATCAACCGGCAATGTTTCTGTACATGTGCAAGTGAAACCGGCTAATAAGAACTGAACTGCCATGCAAGCAGTGCAAGTCTGAGAGGATACTCTGAACTCAAAGCACTCAAGGAAGTCTCAGATATTTAGTCTATTAAAAGAAGCCTGGAATCTAAACTCACCTTGAACTAAGAGTGATTTTGAAAGCAGATGTATATAATTGCCTGCAGCAAATTGCCTTGAATGTTTGCCCTACAATTTGTTGATACATTGCAATGGATCAAAATCAACTTTGAACAATCCCTAATGTAGGCAAAAAAGAAGGGAACGAATTCAAGTAGGGAACAAATTCAAAAAAGGCAAAATTACACAGAGCCTCTAAACATGACAAGCAGTCAGAGTGAACCTGATGAGGAAGAGCCCTCCCCACCTTGCTTGACTGATTGCCAAGCGCACTGAGGAGCTGCAGACACATGAAAAAAAGGAGAAACGAGAGCAACACAGGCACCTTCTCTCTCCTTTCTCACCACTGCAATGTGAAACACTAAGCAAAAAAAGACTTGTGTAGCACTGAACTTAACGCAAAGCTAAAGTGCCTATATCTGCTCTCTCACCTTGGTAATAAACTCAGTCCCTCTCTCCCTCTCTCCCTCTCTCTCTCTCTCTCTCTCTCTCTCTCCAGCGAGGACACAAGACACCTGACAAAGTTTCTCGCGAGCCAAACGTAGTTGCACAACCTCCCTCTCTCGCGCGCGTTGTCTGTGCGAAACCCCTGCTGCAGCCTGCCTCTGCAGGTAGAGCAGCTGTGAGGAGAATAAGAATTCAGAGAAACAACGGCACCGTGAACATAAAGAGACACTGAGCTTTCTCACTTACCCACCCTTCCCTGCTCACTCTCAATCATCCCGTTGTGAGCTCCAGCTGCACTCACAGGCACTCTGAAGCCCCGCCCACTCCCTCATCACGTGACACACAGCCAGGCATACCACACCCCTCATTCATTGGTCGTCAATGGGGAGCATTGTGGATGCAGCCTGCGTCTGCTGTAGCAGAGAGAGCTGGCATCTTTACCCCTTTTTAGCTCTGTGGTGCAAAGCCTCTTCACATAGCATGCAGCACAATGTGAATCCAGGCTGTCATTGCATTGTATTTGGGTCTACGGTCCCCCCCCGGGCTAACTTCAGATGAAACAGACAGTTCTCTGTCCTTTGTGTCATCAAAGAATTTATAGCTTTCAAAAAGCCCCCCCCCCAAATCCTCCCCAAATGATGATTCAGCAAAACAGTTGTTCTCTGAAAAGGGTTTTCAGGTATTCATGGATTTGAGATGAACTCAGAAACAGAAATATGTCACATTGCAATGGTTATGGCAGTCCATGAATATGCTCCTGGTGCAAATTATTTACTCCAGAATGAATTCACTCCAACATGAATTCCCTGCCTACCCACACAACAAAATGAATAACAAGGTAGAACAGGGCTAAATTAAGAATAATGTGCAATAATGTGAATATAGATATAAATCATGGTTTGGAAGTCATGTCAATATGACATGTCAATATGTCATGTCCACAGTTTCAAGCAGATTATGTATTTGTAGATTTGTATCAATAACTACTTTGCATCAGATAACCAACATATGATGCGCCATACTGCATTTGTGCTAAAAGTAGCTCTTAAACAATTCTCCTTTTCAAATAGAGACTTCTTACAAATATTGAGATAAACCAAGGCAATGTTTAATACAGCCAAAGGTTGTTTCTCATCACAGGTGAAGCTGTGTATCACCAGCAAGCAACCGTAGCAGGTTGTCTGTGACCACAAGTGGTTCAGCATCTAAGGTGAAGCTGAAAGGGTGACACTACGCTATGTGATGGATGCTGACTGACTGTTTATGTACAGAAAACGAGTTAACACAATGCATAAATTACTTGTCACTGCAAGAGAAGTGACTTTGTTTGCAATGTAATGCACAAAAAGAAAAGGTATATCTAAAAATAACTAAAGTTTACAGCACTTTACGCAGTCATTTGGCACAATGTGGTTGATGCTCTTTAGAGAGCAGCAAATGTGTTTGTTGAGAGAGGAATAACATCTTTCTCCACTTTCTTAACTGCATGTAAATAATAACTGAAATGAAACCCAAGAGGTTTGTCATCAGAACTTCCCTGCTTACAATTAAGAAAAAAATTTTGAGTTATGGCGCTGTATTTTCCAAAAACTAGCTGGCTCCCAGAAAATCGGGTTTGAATCGTAGCATGTCTCGATCCATATTTGTGTTTTGTTTTGGTTTGAATTCGTTCCCTCATGCAGCCATTTTGATGTTGCTCAAAGTCAGCAACATGTCCATTATGAGCTCATACAAAGAGGCAACTGAAACCCCAGCAGTCCAAGTTCTCCCTGGAGATAGCTCTGTGTTCCACAGTGAGATCAGGTTTGATTGTGGGAGGCACAGAGAGCTGTGAGCGTATGGAACAAATTACCAAACCAGCCCAAGGATGCTCACTAAAGCAGCTCTCTGCCTTGCATGACTATCTACTATCTGCATAGATAAGCGAGAGCTGCACATATGACTTCCTCATGCATGAGGGATTTATGGTCTAATGCAACCAAAGGACAAGATATACATTTTTATATCAGGTAAAGAAACACATACCCTTTTGCATTTTTGTACAATCAGAATGACAGCCTTTAAAAAGATCATCCGCCATGTACAGTGAAGCTTGGGGCTCAAAGCTGCTGCCACCCATGCAAGCATGTCAGGACCAGAACCTCCAGAACATGTAGCAGCAGCTGGCTTCCTGCTGATGTATTACATTCATGAAAATACCAAAACTGAAGCAGATTTTACTTGTTTTTAACATATTTTAGATTTTCTTTTGAAACCAGAGCCCTTCTTGCAACAGGAAAATTCATGCTTTCATTTTCACCCGTAATATTTTTAATGTGCTGGGGAAACCTGAATTTCATGTTTGAACAGCGACCACAAAGTGGATAAACTGTCGGAATCTGTGGTTTTAACAGCGAAGCCATTTGTTTAACAGGAGGCTTTTTCTATCACGGTGTTTCCGCAAGCTGAAAGCCGTTGAAGCTTTCCCAGCTGTGTTGCTCAGTTCTCCGCCAGTCAGCTCCCAGGACACAGGAAAAAGTCTGTGTGGACGGTGCTGTAATCAAAGGCTAGCCTGTGCTGTATCCACTGACAGGATGCAAAGCTTCCACAAAGCCACAAAACACACATTCTAACCATCTTTTCCCCCTTGTCTTTTTCCATTCCTCCTTTATCGTCTTTAATCAAGTATTAGTTTGGCTACATTTATCTAGGCCTACTCCACAGCGTCTTTAAAGATAAAGGGGAAGAGGAGAAGGAGGAGGAGGAGGAGGAGGAGAGAGAGAGAAAGAGAGAGAGTGAGAGAGAGAGAGCAACATCTTTGTTATAACCATGGAGAGCCCTTATTTGAGATAAACAATGGTCGTATGCCAAGAGAGAAAAGAGAGGGGTTTTGAACTTTTCCGATCCCCCCCTAAATTAAAAGATGAAAACACAACCTCCTTTGAATTTAACACAAACCATTCGCAGCCTGAAATTTTCAATCCGTTTCTGCCTTCAACAGACACGGATACTTACAGAATTCCGTTGCCTCCGGAGCTACGGATTCTCAACTACAGGCGGGTCTGGTCTGTCCTCCCTCCCAGCGAAGAGCCGCGGAGCTGAACTTTCAGATGTGGAGGTTTTCATGCAGCTACGCTCTCAATCTGACCGCCGCTCAGCACTGAGCACAGAGTTTACTCTGCGCCTTCAACCTTAATAATAAACACTGGTCACGGATCAGTCCCCGCGGGAAGTCCATGCTCCTAATTCATCACAGCAAGGGGAGCCGTGTGAGTCACCCTGGAAAAAAAAACGCAATCTGTAATTATATTTTTTGGTGGTTGTTCTTGCAGGCTCGCGTTCTGATGTCGAGGATCGATTGCGCAACTTTCCAGCGCAGGGAGGACAGCGCTCAGAGTCAGAGTGATCGGGAATGAAAATCCTTCACTGCTTCATGGACTGGAGAGGGAAACGAAGGTCCCGAACGACACATGAGATCTAGTGGGATATGCTGACAAGCTAGCATTATAAAGCTCCCTGCAGGAACCGATAAAGTATGTTCGCTGGTCAAGAAACGTTACTCAGGCTACTCATCTATGTCGTCTTTTTTGAAGCTATTGGTTGATGTTTTCCCTTTTGAAAGTCACAAACAAAAATAAGTAGTATGAGAAATCCCTCAAAATCAGTAACTGAACTGCTTACCAAATCCTATAAGCTAGCAAGCCTCTACTAACAACTGACAATTTCAGTGGTGATTCTTGTCTATCTGGAAACCAGAAATAATATGTAGAGTATTACTGAAGCAATACCTCTGCCCTTTGCTCCAGAAACACCACTGTACAGCAATGTTCCAACTCGCATTCCTCTCTGCAGAAACATTCCCTTGTGTGACATTACCACTATGATTGCACGGAAAGTTGTAATGGCGTACTACGTTGTATTGGCAAGGCCGCTACAGATAATTAATCCCAAGGTAGTGGCATTTGTTTATGCTACGCACCCCAGTGATTAAGAAGAAACAAGAGTTCAGTCGAGCGGATAAGGGCTTTGTTTGAGGCACACTCATTAATCCCGTACTTTCCAGTTGTGGATGCATTCTCCGTGTATTATCTCAGGTCAAATGCATAACAGACAAACATCAGCCATATTCTGCGGTACAGTGCTGTGTCTGTAATAATAGTATCACTATCAACAATAGGATTTGACAGCACTATAGAGTTGGCGGTATAACATGTCCACCACCAATGTGCAGCTCCTCTCCAGAAATTCATTGTAGTCGAAAGGAAAGGATTTATTCGGCCATTTAAGCAAGGGGGCCAAGGAGGGGAAAGGTTTTTTAGATCTCCAGACGGAAAAAAAGAAACATGGTATTTAACAAGCAGACTGTTGCTAATGTCTCTGCATAACATCTCCTGTAGTACAGTGCCCCCATCATTGCTCTGGAACACAGCTATTATAATGTCCAAAAGGAAAGTCACACTCCTACCTTCTATATCACATGCAGTGAACTGGTTTTCTTGTGATGCCTTTCATCCTAGTTTTGACCAGGCACAGCACTACCTGGATTATCCACTTTACAGCATTTTGTTACAACTTGATATGGCTGCCTGCAACTAATCTCATCACCAGGAGTTACTACATTTTTACAGAGCCACAAGTTACCTGATGTTGTTTTCTATTAAGCTTTTCCTTAGTCCCAAAGGAATCAATACCAGAGAAGTTTCAACATTAATCAGAAAAATACACAGTGCAGAATATTATTTATTTTTGGTTAAAAGTTATACAGTTAATCATAGGAATTACCAACAAAAAAACTCTTGAGTCATCAAAATTCATTGACTCCAGAGAGATCCCACGAGCCAGTCTTTGCCAGTCAGACCTTGCCAGTGCTTTTATCAGCGTACTGCAGCTGAGTGATAGTGACTTTGCTGGTTGACTCAAACCCAGGCACCAAGGCTGCATGAAAGGCAGGTCCAGAAAAGAGCAGCTGCCATTGCAGGGTTCCTAACTCTGAATGGGGTCTTGGCTAGGGAGAGTTAATCCCCTATCGGTATCAAACAACTGGCCTGAATCCTGTCTATCCTTGTGGTTAATGCTGGGATAAGGTCTGTGGTATGTCAAGACTGCAGCAGAAAGGTCTGTTACAGCCAGCATGAGACACCATTAATGTCTCAAGCAACCAAAGACCACTGCTATACACAGAACTTGGCTAGAGACAGAACCACTTCTATACCTAATGGCTGCAAACATTACATTACATTCTTTAGCAGATGCTCTTACCCAGAGCAACTTACATAGGTTACAGTCCTTTACAATGTTATCCATTTACCCAGCAATTGCTGAGGCAATTGCGGGTTAAGTACCTTGCCCAAGGGTACAGCAGCAGTTCCGCAGTGGGGAATCGAACTGGCAACCTTTTGGTTATAAGTCCAGCTCCTTAACCGCTATGCTACACTTACTTACAACATCACAGCTGCTAGGAGGAGGACAGGAGGACAGCTATACACAGTTGCTAGTGACTGGACCACTGCAACACCCAAATGGCCAGAAACAGAACCACTTTTAGAAACAGTGACTAGAGACAGGGGGCTCTGCTGGGGACAGGGGTGGGTAGGTTGGCCAAGGTACCCTCATCTCACTGCTCTCTGGCACCCTGTGATTGATATGGCACTAGCAATTTATTTAGATGATCTTTGAGGAGTAGCGATGCTTTAATGATCACCCACTCCGCTGTGGTGTGCTATGTGGCTTATAGTGTGAAAAATAGCTGTTGGCTCCATGCAAGCATATCTGAGGATTACATCTATCCCACCTCAACACTCCTGCATGAGTGCAGAATTGGCAATTCTCAAATAGGATTGCATAAAGGGGAATAAAGCATTAAAAAGCATTAAAAAACACTCTTACAGACAACACTACCACACAAAGCGGCAAGAAAAAGGTCCACTACTCACACAGTGGTTACAGACGGAACAACTGCTACACTCAGCGGCTATAGAATAATGGACCTGACATCAAGGCCTCATCTTCATACGCAAGGCCCCCAGACAAAGGTAAGAGGTTTCACTTTGTTTCATTTATTCAAATGTCAGTGTGGAAAGAAGCAGCACTGTGGAAAAGACAGAACGGTTCCGGAGCCGGGAGCAGTGATCCCCACACGGGTCACAGGAAGTGGTGTGTGTAAGAGTGTAGTGGGGGTCTGCTGGAAGATAGCAGCCCAGCAAGAGTACACACAGCAGGGGGGCCCTGGCAGACGTCAGGGGAAGGATCACTCTGCAGGACTCCTCCGTGGTGGGAAACTTCTCTAACCCCAGACCTCCGCCAGCGGCACAGAGCAAGCGGACGTTTCCGCAGACCCTTATCTGGAGGCGGCTCTCCGTTTCCACTGGAAAGCCTACTCCAAGAGTCAGAGACCAACTCTGAACTCCCGCCCCCAGACCTCTGATGCAGTGTGAATTAACCTCACTCAAGCGGAATTGGGGATTGGTGGGGGGGGGGGGGGGGGCTTCCTGCCCTGATACACACTATGGACACACACATTGGCTTTGTGAAGACATCAGCTTCTGCCACCTCTGAGAAAAACAGGGGGGATTAGCATCAAGAATAGAGATTATCAAAAATTTCAGCTATGGTACTTGTTTTCCTTCAAAAGCACTTCCCTCCAAGTGTACTGCTGCCTCATGGGAATTTTTTTACAACAGCATAAGAGCACACCAATTAAAATTTCATCATTTATTAACAGTATCTGCCTGACATCCTATCTTGGGGAGGTTCAGACAGGAGGAGGTACTTACTTTACAGGTGGCTAAAAATAATAGGGGAAACAGAGAAGCAAACACTTTCACTGAAAGTCTGTTACCAGGGCAGAGGACAGCCGTGAATGCCACTGCTCATACTGAACACGGTCCTGGAACGGCAGCCAGAGATCAGAGGCCGCATGTGTATGTGAGTGCATGTACATTCATGTGCACAGGCGTGTGTGACGCGTTTGTCTGCTGCAGGTTGTTTTCACCCTGATTTACATTACATTACAGTACATTATTGTCAATTAGCAGATGCCCTTATCCAGAGCAGCTTAGTTTACAATTTTATCTATTTATACCGCTGGATATTTGCTGAGGCAATTCTAGGTTTAGTACCTTGCCCAAGGATACAGCAGCAGTGCCCCAGTGGGGAATCAAACCAGCAACCTTTCACTTACAAGTGCTGCTCCTCACCACTATGCCGCCATGCTGTCACAAGATCTAGTCACTCTCCACTGACACTACCTGCCTGTCTGTTGCACACACAGATCAAACATCACCTGTGTGACAGCGCCCCTTACTGTTTATTGCAGAACCTGCACAGTAGCTGGGGGCTGTTAGCTACAACCAATTAAAATGCAACTCCCCATCTGTGGTGTGCAATTACCTCAGTCCTGCACCTTTAAAGAAAACCGAGGCAAGACTACATTTGGAAGGAATGCAGCTCTATAAACAGCTGTGCAGCCTCAGATTAGCAATGGTGCCATACTCCACGAGTAACCTTTTGCTGCCAATAACTACTTCTGATTGATTCTTTTTTGCCTTGCCTCCCCACCTACCTCTCCAGAAGACCAGTGTAATTACATTGCTGGAAGTGCTGAGTAACAGACTATGACCAGCAGAGCATGCAATTACACTGTGAGATTACTGACCTGGGCCACACCACTGCCCAAAGCTGGGGGATGTCTGTGTCTGACTGCCTGCTCCCTTGGTATTGGGACAAAGCTCAGACTACCTCCTTCACCGCAATAATTTCTTCCTCTAGAGACGGCGTTTGTGGAACTGGTGGGATTCTAAATCCTTGTCAGACTCCCCCCTCATATATTCTCAGAAGAAATCAAATCCAAAAGAATCACAAGCACAAGCATATGTCTATTTTAAGCACCTGGTTGTGTTAAATGCTTTAATTCCTGTTTACACTTTCTGTCGGAGTGGATCAGATTGGCCGCTCTCTTGGGAGCAAGCAGCAAAGTATTCATCTGTGAAAGTTTACTATTTCCAGCTGTTGTGATTTTCACGGCACCCAACATGTTTTCTACCACAAGATCTATGTAAAGGGACAAAAACTTTGGATGTCCCTGAGACAACGTTCAATTCCCTCCCTGTAATGGTGATCATCTCTCTCAGACACGTCTTTGAGAAATTAAGAAAATGTATTTTTGTTAGGATATTGTCTTCAGCTGACTTCTCTGAGGAAACAAAACAAACATTTACCCCCACCTTACCCTTAGAAAAACACAGAGTTCCCTGATTTTCATATGATAAATGATAAGATAAAAAAACACAAACAACAAAAAGAAACCAGATCGGTTCTTGAATATTCCAAAAGGAAGCACCTTCATCTGATAGCAGAGATTTATTTTACGGAAGAACTCACAACCTCCCGCTTGAGAGGTGTAACCACTTCCATCTGCTCCACTCACTCACAATCTGCAGATGAGTGTGGTGCAGAAATCCTCTATCACACACCTCACCTCACAACTTACATGTGTGAACATATAGATCAGTTTTTAGTGATGAGAAGGTCAGGTCATCATTTTGGCTCTTGGGGAAGCTGAAGACATGGAGAGCCAAAAAGGGATCCAATGTCCTGACAAATGATGAACTGTCTGACTAGAATTACATGATTTGCTAAGGGAGGGCAACGAATTAGGGCCAGGTTCTCACACGTTGCCAAAATTTGCACAGGTTGAGAAGGGTGGAGCGGCTTTGGGGTACTCATAAAGAGCTGGACCCATTGTAAAAGGGCAGGGCAATGCTTGCGAAACAGGCTGATAAGAGACTTCTAAAAAGCCCTGGATTTCAAGAGGGGAAAGGTAATGTGTGTCAGGACTCCGCAGCAACTGAGTTTTGTCTTCCATTCCAGTTACAAAAGAACAGTAAAGTAAAAGTCTTTCCAAGAATAGTACAAAAACAGCAATAAACTTGTGTTAACAATACAAATGCACACAATGAGGTGCAAAATACCGTTACCACAGCACAGCTCCTGCGGGCCGCTGCTCCAATCAGCCTGGGATCTTTTTTGCACATCTGCCACTCTGGAATACATGGCTCCAGGGCCTTCCTGCTCTCCTCTCAAGGGTTCATCTGGTGTGAGACTCTCAGAGGTTCATGTTGTGACACACAGGATAGCGAACGGAGCCAGACAAAACACTAGAAGGCTCGCCCCAACGTGGGATGGCCTCTGACTCGAGGAAACCTCTGTCATCGCTAATTTTCCACTTGTGTACCAGCGGTTTTGAGGTTGGGGGGCAGCTGTGAAATTACTACACTATAGGTGTTTGGTTACAGACCCTGGAATGCAGGCGTAGCTGATGATAAACCCCCAGCCAACCCACCCTTCCTTGCTCCCTCCCTCCCTCAAAAGGTTAAGAAAACGGGACCTGGGCGTCTCTTCTTTCCTCGTGTCATTTCAACACGCTCGGGTGAGCTCTGATTGCTGCTACTTACGGACCCTTCACGTGGCTCCTATGCCGTCACGGGTCTCTTTCAAGGTGTCATCAGGCCGTGTCAGTGAGGGGCCAGCGCAGCCAGGCGTGCTGCAGATGGGGGGGGGGGGGGGGGTCCATTCAGGCCCGGCTTGTCCGCAGCTGCCCGGGCGCTCCTGTGCGGACCGCCTGCCACGCTCTGCCTCCTCTCTGGATGCCTCCAATCTATCAGCCCCACTGCAGCACACAGCTTTCGCTCCTTCTCTCAGTGACCGAGTTCTTCCCCGCTCAGTTTCACACCTGCAAATACTTGACTGCCTTCCCAGGGGGTCACCGGGGAGAAAGGTCGTGTTTTTTCAGAGGTGAGCAAATGAAGGAGGTGAGAAAGGGTTGTTGACGGTGCTTTATGTCCAGGTCAGAACATTATTGACAATGACTCAGCAGCTCGGGCTCCTCTCACCGTGTTTTAATTTAGGCAATGCACCTGCCATGCTGCCAGACCCCAGGATAACAAGCAGCAACATTAATGAAATGTAGATACAGCAGTCTCATTAGACCCGTATCATTAGACTTCATTCCTGAGAAGAGAAAAAAAAGAGCAGTCACCTGCCCCATGCGAAAGAAGAACCTTTTTAGGCATATGACTCATGGACCTGGACTCAATAATTACTATGCATGACAACAGCAAACTTCAGAGGCTCTTATTGTGGAGTGGCAGTGTGAGAACTGCAACATTCAAGCAACTGCCCACTGATCATATGCTTTGTGGGAAGATCAGGGCGTGAATCACAGACATTGGGAAATAGAGTCTACAGCCATGTAAAGAACTATACTTACAAACTACAGTATATATTTTTTATTCTTTAATATAACCTGTTTGTCACAGCTTATGCTACATTCTGTACAAAATGCTGCCCTCATAATGAAAGTACACAACAATAGACCAAATACAATGATGATAAAGATGATGATGATGATGCTGATGTGATAAGCTATTGACTCAAGCTAAGACGTAAGCTAACAGAAACATGCTGATCATCTTAGGACTGCTGTTACTGTTCAATGGTCTCCTAAGAACAAACACTAAAGCGAACTTCAAATCTGCAAGATTTGCTGTTTTGGCAACCTGACGTCGAAATGCACTGAAACGTGTACACAGTTGAATGGTTTAGCGGTGAGGAATGCTCGAATATAACAAGCTCGATAATGTCTCGGGTTCGGTTCAGCGCAGACCACTGAGCTGCGCTGGAGTGTTTTTCTGAACTGGGCTGGTGACGCTCCAGAGGGACTGCAGCGAGGTCAATACGAGGGGAAACAATCGCTCTGACAGCAGGCGGAAGGAAACCGGGGAAGTGTGCGTGTACGCATGTGAGGTCATTTCCTTTTGGAAAAAAAGAACTTGAAAGGAAGCAGCCTATCTGACACATCCACAACAAATGGACACCTCTATCACACAGCGGAAAAAAGTTCTGAATGCGGTCACTCTATAGCCGGAGCAGAAGTGCTCGTTCACTATTAACTGGCCAAGGAATACTATTTTGTACATGACATCCACTTTAGTAGAATAGATACATTTTTTCAGTTATACAACTTCAGACTTTAAAATTGATTAATTGTAGTGTATTATAAGTACTTAGGAGCTTTGAAAATGATATAATGATACTCCTTCTGTTTCAATGAAACTGGCGACCTGCTGATTACATCTTCACATACTCAGACAGAGCACTCCATCAGGGTGGCCTAGGGCCTCAAGGCGGGGTCACGCTTAATTTGGGGAGAAAATGACCTTAATAAGACCAGTCCCTGTAGGCAAATAACTCACTCAGACCTCCTGAAGTGAGAAGGAACTCAGCAGTGTAATACAGAGGTAGAAAATCCCTACATACCCCTCTTCCCCAGATGGAGCACAGCAAGACCTCCTCATATTTATTTATTTGGCAGACACACTTATCCAGGGCGACTTACATAACTTTGTGTTTTTAAGATATCATCCAATAACACAGCAGGGTATTTTAGTAATGTAATTCAGGTTGAATATCTTTCTCATACAATGGCAGTAGCCCACTTGGGAACTGAACCTAATACTCAGATACCTTAACCACTGCAATCCCAAGAAATATGACATGGCCAGCAAGTTATACTATTTGTTTGCTTAGCAAACACAATTATCCTGGGAACCTTCCATACCTGTCAGTCTTTACCAATTACCCACTGCAGCATCTGGGTATGCACTTAAGGTAATTCAGGCACCTGGTCGTTGATCCTACAACCTTCAGGTTACAAGCCAGGCAGTCAATTATAGTTTTACAAACAAGGCTATTTTGTTTCCTGAGATAGCAGGTATGTAAGAATACTACCTGCTGTCAGACCCTGTGGGTCACCAGGGACATTGTGAAGAGCACGTATGTAAAACGAAGACAGTACTCTGAAAGTTTATAGCTCTGAGGAGAGCTCTTATAATTCCTGTTTATAAGGCTAAATCTCCCGATGAGGGCCAAACCCAACATACAAATAACTGCATTAGGTCAGATCATAAAAACAGTGCCTTGTCTAAAAATGGATAACCTTACACTATTCTGCATGATGTTCTGACACAGACAAAGCAGCTTTCATCCCCCGAAAACCAAGGAGGTGCAACCCTCAGCAATCTTCACACTGTGGACCCTCTGTCTAAATGCTGACATATTAGATCATAGTTGGCTTTTCACATTGCCTGTCTTTTTTTCCACAAGTTTACAGGAATCTATTTGGCCCAATTCTGCCTCCCTCTCTTGGGCCGAGAAGCGTTCAATCTGCACTGTGAGTAGAGGACCAGTAATCGAACCCAAATGTGTCAGACGCTGCCTTTCAAACATCTTGAAAATGTTTCCCCCTAGACTGGATATTTCTCCTCTGTCTCATGCTTCCAAAGAGGAAAATTTGAGCCATTGCACTGAACAGGAATCACGGCACTAATGGACACGTACCATAACAGCGACTTTAATCAAACAGGCCTTTATAACTCTCTCAGAACAAAAAGTGGGTATTATGAATTGCTTTCCTGTTTTTGTCCTGTGAGTTATATTAATCCACATTAACCACACGCCACATATTACTTCAGGCTCTATGACATATTGTGCTGCAAAAATAATCTCATTTAGTCAATTAAGGACTTATGAATTATTACAACAAACCCTTCTCACAAGATTTTAGAACAATAAATCCTCACTTCGTTCAATATCGTGAGGGCCCTTGGTCAAATGCACATGTGGCGTGAAAATGAGCAGGGGACGTGGTGACAGACAGAGCAGTGACTTACTCTCAGAGGAAGCGTAAACACTGCAAATGGAAGGGTCCCTATTTTTACACTGCGCCGTTATGAAATCCAGATTTGGAATGTCACACCTCCCTGCACTCCCGGCCGGGTGTAGACCACCAAGCCCTTTAGAGTAGAAACACATCAGCACATGGTCTGTGTCACCCTCTCTCAAACTACCACAGCCAAACCTGCTGAATTCATTTCACACTTATTAGATATATCACACAGCTACACAACAACGAGGGAAAATTCCCCCTTTCTGGGGTGTGTTACAATGTGTGTGTGTGTTTTTGTGACAGTTGTTAGCTTTGTGCACATGGAGCTCTCTGAAATGGTGCTGTACAGTAAATGTTTGCCTGTGTTTGCCTGTTTGCTCAATGGGTGCGAGAAACAGAATGTGTGAGTGACCGAGTGTGTGAATGAGTAAGGGAGTGGGTGACTGAGTGTGTGAACGAGTGAATGAGCAAGTGACCAGTTAGTGGGTGTGTGAGTGAGTGAATGAGTAAGTCAGCCATTTAGAGAGAGTGTGAGTGAGGAAGTGTGTGAATGAGAGAGTGAGTGGAGGGACGGGCAGTAGGATTTGGTGAGGTCATTGTCTCCCCAAAGCCAGCAGAAAGGCAGCGACTGGAGCCATCAGAGGGGAAGTCTCTGATCTACGCTGGCCATGATCTCCCTCACACCTGTCCCTGTGACTAAGAGCAGCTCAGCCCAAGCAAGGCTACCTCAGGGATATAAAATGGGATTTACAGAAGTTACACAGCAGGCCCCCTAAGCCTTGGCTCTGTAGCACACACTTTATTCATACTCAACGTTTCCATCTTTATGCTGTATTTATTTTATTTTTACCCAGTCGTGACTCAGTTACAACTTAATCATATGCATTTCTGACATTTCTCAGAGAGAGTAACATCGCGTACACCCTTTGAGGGTTTCTCTGTCATTAGTGTTACTCTGAAAAAGACGCAGGCAGACTGATTCAGCTGTAGCGCATTCACGATGAGATGGGCTGCCAGCCTGTTGGATCATACTTTGTCTGTACACTTCCTAATGGTGCACCAAGCTGAATCCTCCACTTTCTGAAATGCCGGCTAGTGAAAATCAATATTTATGTTTCATTTTCCAGTCGGACCAGATTAATCTCTCCTTATCTCATTTAAGTGCAATCTCACTGCTCTGTGATGTTTCTCCTGTGGTTTGACTGCCAAGACTAAACAAAGGCACTCCTCTCTCCACTGTCTGGACGCAATTCCCATATGAGGGAACTTAAAGGAGCTCTGCTCCTCTCCCTGGCTCAGTGGGCCTCTGCAGTCTCTCGTGTAGGAGCAGTGTTGATACTCAGTGACCCACACACACTTCACAGATCTCCAGCAGAGATCAAATGCTGGCCAGGGTAAATCTCCATCGCTTTGGTTAACTTCACTCAAATGCTTTTAATCTCATGTCTTTTGGAAAAAAAAAGGAAAAAAAACATGGCGACTTGACCATGAGATCTCATGATTCCTCTCCGTGAGCAAGTACTGTTGATGGTTTCACTCATTAAAAGAGCCCATTCATTAAAAGATCACAGTACTACACCAAGCAGAGCAGAGCAGTCAGCCCCCCAACAAAGTCAGCAATGCCACATTAGGCCCATTCCTCAGGGGAGTTAGTGTGAATGATCAGATGAGGCCCTTTCACGCTTAACTCATTCTTTCCAATAGGGACACTTCTGTCACTGACAACACAGACCCCCATATTACATTACATTACATTATTGGCATTTTAGCAGATGCTCTTATCCAGAGCGACTCACATAGGTTATTGTTTTTTACATGGTTATCCATTTACACAGCTGGACATTTACTGAGGCAATTATGGGCTAAGTACCTTGCAGCAGCAGCGCCCTGGTGGGGAATCTAACCAGCAAGTCGTGCTCCTTACCACTATGCTAAACTGCCAGCCCTATGGAGGACAGTTTGCTCAGCCTCACAACAGAAAAGGCTGTGATTCTGTGTTTCTGTGTTTTTGCAAAACACAGTAAAACTTTCACATGTCATGTCTCATTTGCTTAGACAGTATTTTGCCCTCTCTTTCATCCTCCCTCAAATCCTCACCAACTGCTTGGATTCAAACCCATGACCCTGTGATCCTCAGGTTCCACTGCAGCCCTATAATCACATAACATCCCACCCTGGTAAATTCTCATGTGCCTTACTTAGAGTATGGCCACTTTTTACAATCTTACAAATTTCTGTCTAGCAGAAAAACATGTTATGCTTCCAATGTTACCTAAGCAATGAAATAGCAATGGGTGCAAATACTCTTTAAGGCCATTTAAGCCTCTCTAGCTCATAGTGATATCAACAGAGATCTAGATCTATCCACTAGCTCTTGCCATAGTTAAAAGAGTGGCCAGCTCTATATGGCCAGGGGCTCATTTCTAAGTCTGTATCATAGACAGGCATTGATAAATCATGATAAATGAGACAACTTTCTGGCAAACAAGGCGATATTAACTTTGTGAAATATGAAACGTAAAGTACAAAAATAAATAATTAAATAATAAACTATTATTTAAATGAAGTGAAAACCCTCTAAAAGCCACAGTGTTTAGAACTGTGGTAACAGTGGCAGAGGCAAGGGGGAGTCAGCATATAAGCTGTCTTACCATCAGGACTCCGCATGCAGACCTCCGCACGCGGTGGGTGTGCTTTGTTCTGGGCGTGGCCGGGCGGGACGCTGGGCGCATGGGTGATGTTGTTCACCGGGGACTTGGCAGGAGCCGGCACCTCAGGGGACTTGATGATGTTAATCTCAGGTCTGCGGGTCGGAGCATCCCCCGGGCTGGGGGGCTCCACCTTCCTGTGGACAGGCTCAGGGATCCTGGAGGCGGGTACGGGGCCCTCGGCCCTCCTGGTCGGTGGGGTCTCCTGGGGCCTGCTCAGGCTGATCTCCGCCCGTCTGTGTGCCATCTCTGGGGTTTTGCTGTGGCCGAGCACCTCTGGCCTCTTCAGCCCGAACCGGGAGATGCCGGCGCTGGGGGAGCTGTCCACCTGCTTGGAGGAAATGTCGATAGAAATCTCCGTCCTACGGGACACGGGCTCTGGGGTGCGTCCTCCCGGAAGCTCCGCGCGTCGCACGGTGGGCTTGGGTGAGCGCTGGTTGGCCTCTGGGGTCACCTTTGGGCTCAGGTCGGAATTGCGGGCCCCTTGGTCCTGGTAGCGCTGGCTCGGAGATGAAATCGGCGTCCTCAGGTTGGCCGTTCGGCGAGTGTGCGGGGAGGGGTGCGTTGACGTGTCTACGTCCTCCACTTCAAATGACCTCTTTAGAGCTGCAGAACAGGACACAGTTGTGGTCATTGACATTTACATTGATGAAGTTTGATCATATATTTAAAACACTGGACTGAGATCAGTTATGAACTGATACATGGTTGCAGCTCATATACCGAAAAAATATGAGTTCCATAGCAGCACTAAATTATATGTCAATGTCTAACTTCCTTGGCATATGAAAATATTCTGTTTAAAATTACATAAACTGAAATGTGTTTGTTTACAAACTTGAATTCCTTTACAAACACTCACTTACAGAACTCTAATGTGCTTTTATTGATTTGTTGCTAAACAAAAATCATTTGACGACACACAAGCATAAAAAAGATAAAGTATAGCAATAAGTAAACATTTCAGTCAACAATAAAACCCAAGTTATATCAGCATGAATAACTGCTGGGAAGGTCACAGCAGAGTAGTCTATCCAAAACACAGTCACAGTCAGCATCATGGGAACCCCCTTCCTCTATATAAATAAGCAAAGTCACCACCAGGAAAACGGCAAGATTATAAGGTATTTCAATAATAAAGCAAACCATGCAACCAACAAAGAAAATTAAAAGAAAACAGTAGACAGATGCAAGCAAAACACTTACACTGTTAGCAATAATCTCTTAAAGGAAGTCTTTCCCTGGGACAGAACAGTAAAAACTGCAGGCCAAGATCAAAATACTTTTTTGCTGGTGAGATGAATTTGGACAGGAACCAATTTGTGTCATATCTATAAAATGCAGAACCCATTTCTGGCAGGTCTCAGTATCAGTATTGAAGGTAAGCACACAGACATCCAGGCCATACCGGCTAAAAGTGCATAGAACTTCCCCTCACTGCAGCTTGTCCCAGAACCTGTGACAGCCAGGGGGATAGTTCTTAGCTCCTGTGCATGTATAATAAAAACCTGGAGCTGGGAACGGTGCACTAAAAGACAGGGTAATTGTCCCTTCTCCCATTGCCCTCTCTTTAAACCCAAAGCTGTACAGGAGCCAGTGTTAGATTCATCCGGTTTCATCAAAAGGTTTTTCTATATGCACAAGCTGGAGATATAATCCAATTTCTTGCCCTAAGCTCCCAAAAGACATATTTTGAAAATGACACCGGATGCTTAGAGCTAGACAAATTTCCGATGTGTAGAATACCCACTTGCTGTGCCAGAGCTGCAACCTTCAAGCATCAGGTCAAAGCTTCCTGCCAGGAGAATATCTCTTGACGTCTGTCAGCTCAGTGTAGTAAAAACACTTGTGTGATCCTGTGTCCTCGTTATTTCAGTGACATGCACCCCTCCGCCCCCACATCCCATCTCTGTGATAGCTGGCCGACCTCGGTTATCCCTGTGGAATAGTATAACCTGCCCAAATAAATAAGAACAGGACAAGCGGTGTGATTTTATTGGGATCTAATCAAGAATTCTACCGGGGTAATGCTCCTTAACAGACCAAACAGTTTTTCTCATACTCTTTGATGACTGTGGGTTGGGCTTCAATCAAGGGATTCAATCCAAAGGCAACACTCAAGGAATTGTTCCTTTTTTGGAACATGTTAAACTGTTTTACACTTAAACACACTTTTGGTTTATTGCTGAAGCATGGTGATATATATAATAGACTGGCAATGATTCAGCAAAAAAGTAACACCCAGTCCCCAGTTGCCCAGATTGATCGACGACATTACATGCAATTTTGTGTTCAGAAAATTGAAACCGAACGTACAGTACATTTCAGAGGTCTGTGTTGCATTGTTCCCGATAAGCAAGCCTCGGAGAGTTTTGCTTTCACTTCCTGGGACACTGCATTCCCGAGCTTTAAACCACAGCACAAGGCATCCCTGTCTGTGGAAGCTGCTGAGGACTGTTGGGAATTCCTACCCAGCGACCTTTCAGCAGGTCCTGGGGAGGGGGGTGCTCCCCCACGCACGGCACAGCAGAATGGAGTGCTTTATCCCTGCATCCCGTGACAGCGGGCAGCTAGCAGGCCAATACAGCTCACACTGCTGTCATGCTGTTTGGACCCACGACTCACTTTTCCTCCAGAGAAAACATCGGACCACTGTCAGCAGGAGCCATCAAAGTTGGTGAGCTCTCTCTCTACGGGTGCCTGGATGACGGTCCAGCAAAGAGCCCTGGATAGTCTGCTCTGACTCTCGCAAGCCCTGCCCATGTGTTTTCTCACTTATGGCTTGTTAACACTAAAGACATGTGCTGTTATACGTTATATTACATTCTGGCATTCGACAGAAGCTCTTAATAAGAGTGACTTGCAAAGAATGAGTACAAAGTCCATCTAACCAAGCTGCCTGATATACAGTACAGTTGTGGTTGGACAGATGTTCGTTACAGTTCGTAACTGTCTATCCCTCTAATGTAGGGTATTTTTGTAATATAAATTCTTCGATTCAAAATGTCTTTACACAGTTGAGCAGCGTAGCTTTGTTTGCATTCTACTGCTGATGCCCTGCCCTACTGACCTATGCATTTCATGCGCAATTTATCCTCAAAGGAAGCACATTGTTAAATCTATCCTCATAGGAGGCTGTAATTTATGAGAGGGCTTTGCAACCAGCTGCTGCTGGATCACCACAGCGCAGCACTACGAGCAATCATACAGGAAAATGCCTGAGTCACACCAGCAGTCAGCGAACCCCACATTCTTAGGCAGAAGCATGTGTTTACGAGTGTCCTTTCTCTAACTGTTCTGGCCACTGCACAACAGCACTATACACACCCAGAAGAACCCCACAGAGGACCTTTTCCCTGGAAATGTGTCAGTGTTCGGTGGATAAATTATGTGAACTACAGTGTGAGATTTCTTTCAACAGAAATAAGATGCACTGTTAAGTTTCTCCACACCTTGCATATCCTGTCTTGTGCTTTAAGGTGCAGCTGAGAAGGAAGGAGTCCACTGCTGTAGTCCAAATGGGTTTCCATTTCTCTTTATTTCACTACCCAAGGCTAACGCCGACCTGCATTACCCCTGAATCCTTTTGCTTCAGCTCTACTGTCACAGATCCAGAAGGACACTGTGATAAAAACTGCTGATAAAGACACAGGTGCAATTCCAGAGCGCAATGTGCACGTGCATGGATTTTTCATTACTGATAAAGTATGTTATCTCCCCACACCAGCAGTGCAGTTACCCTGTGAATATAAAATTGAAAAAAAAAAAATCTTTCCAATAATTAATTTTTGTAGCAAAATCCTCCAATACTGATGATACAACACCAATCTTTAGGATTATTATCATTTTTCTTAACTGCAGGCTATAATATATAAAATTGTCAACATAATCCCAATAAACATTGCTTCATTTTTACACTTTTCATCATTTAGCGGGTCCTCTTATCCAGGGAGACTTGCAAGGTAGCGAGCACAAGGGGCATCTAATAAATTGGCATGAAAAGTTTCACAAACAGGACACCACTGACCACAGTCGAATGTCTGTCTGTTCCAAACACAATGCTGAGATCACAAGTTCCTACCAGGTTAAACACGTAATCGGTATGAATGTGATATCTGTGTGTGATGGTAATAAGGGTGAGGAGAGGGAGCTGTCTCAAATAAGTCCTCCATATTGAGGCATGGAGACACATAGAGAAGCGAAGCGTGGGCAGAGTCCCCCAAGGGTATGTGTCTGCAGTGTCTGTCACCAGCAGCAGGAAAACACACTAACAAGTGGTGCTGCAAGTGGTCAGTTCTATCAGTGCATAGACCGGACTCGACAGATCCCCTCAGGAGCAGCTGTGTGGGACTCTCACAGAAGGCCCAGACGGCTGCCCACATCTGAGGAGTGAGAGGGCCTCTCTGAGGCCCGAACGCCAGACGCGTTTGACTGACGAGGTTTCCCAATTAGGGCAGAAATGTGCATGTGTGTATATGCGGGTGTGTGTGTGTGTGTGTGTGTGTGTGTGTGTGTGTACAGTGTGTGTGAGTGTGTGTGTGTGTGAGACAGTGTGTGTGTGTGAGTGTGTTCTTTGTATTTTTATAGAAAATGTATTTCCAAGACAACAGAGTAATTGGGGAAATAAAATTTTAGTATACTTGTAACCGGATAGAGCTCATACCAGGCCCGTAATGTACTATTTTACAGAGCACAGGAAGTGCCAGCATTCAATAGTAAAGCAACGCAGCAAAGTCTGAACAGTTTGAGGTGGTTTTGAGGTTTTGAGACATGACCTCCAGCTCAGCTCAGTGAAAACAATTTTGGGCAGATTTGTGTATAACAAATATGAGAATATTAAACTGGAACCAATGACCTCATGAAGATAGCCAAGACAGAGCAAGGTCCCACAGCAATTTGGAAGCTCAAGCCCTGGAAGTGCCTGCCTTGGATCCTCCGCACTCTGAGATGGGGCTCGGCTGTGGTGGGAAAGACTGGAGGAGAGTGGGCCTCTGCAGACAGGCTGGAGTCAGGGCCGCTCTCCGCTGCACTGTGAGGTAAACACACAGCCTTTCTCTCTGGACCTGGCAGACGCCTTGCGCCTCCCTCAACCAGCTTCACTCAAGTACAGTTTAAAACACATACCGTACTCTTCTGATACTGCCTCCCTGTATCAGCCCTGCAATGCTGGGAGCAGGAATGTAGCTCTGTGTGTGTGTGTGTGTGTGTGCGCGCGCACGCATGTGGGTGTGTGGGTGCATGTGCCGGTGTGTGTGTGTGTGTGTGTGTGTGTGTGCGCGTGCACGCATGTGGGTGTGTGGGTGTGTGTGCCGGTGTGTGTGTGGGTGTGTGTGCTGGTGTGTGTATGTGTGCCTGATCTCTTTATCCTAACCTGCTAAATCTTCCAAGCTTCTGCGCTGTCCCTCTGGTTGCTATTCTAAATAGATCATGAGAAAAATTACACCTCTCTCAGCATAGGACTGATGGTAGTCATTTAACTACAGTTTCTCTTGTCACTCTCCTGAGTGTTTTTCTGCTGGAAAACAGGATATTTTCACCATACTGGGACCTGAGATCTGCTCCTGCTGACTCTTACCAAACCACTTATTCTTTGTTTCACAATTCACATCACTAACATTCTTTTAACAGTGCTCTTTAACAGAAATCACAACCCCCTTCTGTCCAACCACAAGTTCAGGTGAATCACACAGAATCACACAGAGAAACAGAATCGCAATTCGCGAGAACACATATTGCAATAGAATAGTATGGCTGCACGAGGATAACCAAATACTCACTGACATACCAGGAAGTTTCAATACACCACTTTTTAGTTCTAATATACCAAAAGGGAGCATATATTTGCTGCCTGTCCTATCTGATTGCACAAGGTTTTATTGGTTTCACACTCTCACACCCAGTAACATTTTCTTAATCCCGTGGACACTCTTTCAAAACATGTTAGGCTATTTAAAGCTCAGCAGCTTTTAAATCACAGTCTTTCAATAGCACAAACACTAAGGGTGGTACTCCCACCCCAGCTGCCACCCCCCTGTGCATCTCAAAAGAATCTGGAGGGGGAGAGAGAAGACTCAGAGTAACATGCAGCTGTTGGAAATGTGTGCCGTTTGGCTGCAGGCCGATCCCACCTCACAGTTCACCAGCAGGTAGAGCATGCGCACTTCCTACTTCTTCAGCCCTAAAAAAAGGTTTGAAAGCGTAAACATTTGTGTTGAAAAGTGTAACGAAAAGTGTTGAAAATTTGAAAGCGTAAACCTGCCTGCGCTAAACGATGCCATTGATGTCAGTATTTCCAGGGAAAAGAGTCTAGACATGAATTGCAGGTAGTGACAAAACCCAGTTCCCGTCTAGTTTGATATTTGCTTATCTACTGCAATCCACTTTGCCATGAAAGTGCCTGCCTTTCAATACAATTGTCACACGTTGCAATCATGACAATCTCTTGAAACTTGAATTGCCATTCAGACCAATTTCCTACCCAAAAATCCTCACATGGTTTTAAACAATGATCAGCTGACCCCATAGAGGGAGTGCCATTGACAAACGTGGACAGTTCCAGGACCAATCTCAGATCTAAACTGAGTATTGTATTTGTCCTGTTGAGATGACTAGTGGATTGTAGGGCTCTGCTGGTTTGGAGAGGCTTCAACTTCACAGGCAATCCCACTGTGGTTAGGGCAGGTTATGGTTAGGGTATAGGTTTCAAATTGTGCGTCCAAGAAGAAAAGTACTAAAACTTAAGCTCCATCCCGCAAAGGGGCTGGCTGCATTCACAGTTTCTGAAACCCCCACTCTGAGGCTATGGCCCTAATCAGCAGGAATTATAGGCTGACACAAGTGATAAGGATGGAGACAGGAGTCTCTCTGCTTTGACTGACGCTTCCTCACACGCTTTAAACTGCAGCATATAAGGAGCTATGACACCACAGAGTCTGCTGGATGTGAGAGGACGCTTCCAAAAGCAGATGATGTAATGCAGGCGTGATAGTGAGGGAAGCACACAGGAAGCAATGACAAATGCTGGAAGACAGTGGTGAAGAGGGAGGCACGTTGTCATTGCCTGAACAAAACACTGATCTATCCACACTGCATTTGACACTGCAATGTATTTATTTCATAACACAACTGGCCTGCAGCATTAATTTCCAAACTGCGGCTCATTATTTCAGATACGTCCCTGACATGCTAACACATTCTCATTTGTCATTCTGTCTCCATGCTTATTAAAGCACTCTCACTTCCTCTTAGCATTCTCATTTTAGAGATATGAATATACGCAAAATTACAGCGTACGTTGTTTAAATGGCTCATCTAGCCTCATTTGAGTGCCTGGCACTTCCTACGCGCATGCATGCATCCATGCACGTGCACATATTATTCTGTTCTGTCCTAACTTCCAGCTTTCCCTGATTCTTCCCTGAACATTGTGTGCAAAGCTATAGCCGATCTGGAAAAACACACAGTGTCCTGGTCACAGACTGGGGGGAGAGCACTCACAGGCCTATGTAAGGCCATATTGAAGAGGCTAGGCACTGAAACACGCATTCTGTCTGGCCACAGAATTTGCACATTCTGTGGAATTTCCTCTCCCGGCCCTCGGTCCCTCATCCCCTGCGAAACCTACAGCGTCTCCCACCATCTCTGGTCTCAGAGGGGACCGGCACAGACAGCAGAATCATAAAACAGGAATACGGCAGCGAGAAGAGGAAACACACGCGTACCGACACACAATAGCACACAACACTGCACAAATATCGTATTGTCATGGCTCTGGCCTAAATCCACTGACATAACATTATGCATTCAGCTGAACTGCCTGACTCATTCCACTGACTAAGCTCTGGACGTGTGGCGTACTGTCAGAATTTGCCACCAGTCCTGTCTGTGACCCAATGAGGAACAACAGAACAAATGGTGCGATTTTTAGAAACTATCAACTAAAAAATGCATATTTCCTTCCTGCAAGGTACTGCTGTGCTGCATCAGGTCCTGGGCAACTCCCTGGATGACCAATGCTTAGGTATCACAGTAAAGGATGAGCCTGATAAGACACTGAAAGTTTTTTTTTTTGACTGCTCTCCAGTTTCAGAGGCGAACTGACAATTTAGGGCAATCTCTGTGCAGTTCGGAGGGCCAAATTCCCCCCTGTTCCTGTATACGCCTGACAAAGCCAGAAGCTAACTGGTGTTGACAGAGACAGAGCTCAACAAGTGCTTAGGTGTTTCTGAAAGGAATTTGAGGGAAAAAAATGAGGAGCCATGTGCTTCAATAATCGGAGAGTACAGCATCTGTCAGGCCCCCACGCAGCTGGAGAGAGAGAATCAGACAGAAGGAGGAGGAGGGGGGATGACAGAGAAAATCAATGCCAGCATCATGGAGATGAAAGGAGGGCAGAATGCTGAAAAAGAGACCAGTGTAAGGAAAGAGCAGGGGGAGCCAGATGTTAGCCTGCAGACTTAATCAGTCAGACAGATTTCTCTTTAAAGCGCCTCGCTCATTTATCTGAGCGCCGAGATTTCCTGTTGTGCTCGGCTGTCAATACCATTCGCCTCAAAGGCCGCGGTTGGTAAATCAATAGCACACTGCTCTGGAAAGACCCCGGCGCAAGATGCCCACATGATCCCCCTGACACAAACAGCAGAAGGAACTGAGTCAGACCAAGAGAAGCTAAAGAGCACACTCTACTTCATTAAGACTCTATAAATAAAATATCATTGCTGACAGATACACACAGTCTTGAGCAAACTTTTTTCTTTTCTAAACATCTTGTTCTGTTTTGGTGCAGCTACTCTACACAGGAGAGTCTATAAAAGAGTTAAAGAACAAAACAACACAGAGTAGTAAAGCCAAATAATAAAATGAAAAAAGACCAACCTTCAAAATCAGATATAATTCCTTCCAAGTGGGAATTAACAGTGGAATCAGACATCTTTTAAAACACCAGGATGAAGAAGTCCCTTCTCAACCAAGGCAACGTTTTAGAGAGGCTCTCTGGATTTCAAACAAATCCCAAATTAGGAGGCAAAGCTAAAAAAAAAAAAGTACCGACTCACAGATCCAAGCCCACAACTTTCTTAAAGGACCAACTTATTTTTCTTGCTTCCTCCCCTACTTCGTACATGTTCGAGTTCAGAATGAAAGAGCTCTGACAATCCCCTCCCCTCCCTGTCTCTCTGACTAACTCCCTCTCTTTCCTTCACTGTGTATCTTGTGGTTCACTCACCAGGGCAGTCTCACCATGTGAATGCTCCTGCTTTCCCCTCAGAAACACTACCACGCCCACTCTCGCTCTCTGTCTTTCTCACACACACACACACATACATACGCACACACATCCACACACATCCACACACATACAACACATGCGCACACGCATATTCACACACAATCATGCACAATCGGAGCCATAACACATTCACACACATTTACAAATATTCTCACCACAATCCCCCACCAAACACACACACGCATATACAGAGACACAGACAAGCAAACACACAACCTTAAACCACTTACCTTTTATTAAGCCAGCCAATTCCAGGACTAGCCTTAATCAGTAGTGTTGTTTTGAAGATTATTTAAAAATCTTGTCTGTGTGCATACTTGTGCACTGAACGATTGTGTGTATTTTCAGCATGGTGGGCACAATTCAGGTAAGAATGTATACTAAGTAAAAATAATGAGTGAATATGGTACATGGAGAAACTGTAAAGTGTACACTACACATGTGACACAAAGACCCTTTGACTGTGTCAGGCTAAACTTTCAGTAACAGTGGGGCCCTTTCAAACTGTCAATTTATGTTAATGCTAACACTAGCCTACCTTGATTTACATAATTTTTCTCCGCTTTCAAACAAAAGACATTTGATAAAGTGGCTGGAACATTCAGTAAAATACTGTTTAAAATGCAGCAGTAATTTCCTAAAATGGCAGCTATCTCTTGCTTCAGGCTGCCTCAGCGCCGAGTCATAACCACATTCTTTATTACAGCAGGCAAGTTCCAAGAGAAAAGGAAGGAGCAGACCTGTGAATTTCCTGGCAGTATTATAACATATTACCGAAAAGATCTCCCTGACAAGTCAATGTTTGGTCATACATCCTCCTCTCATCTAGTGATTAATTGATTTTCACATAGAAGTAAGTCTGTGTGGTAATACTGTGACCAAAAAAAAAACAACAAAAAACAAACAATTGTCAAGAATAGAGTTTTCAGCCCTTTATGCTGAACAAAGAATAACACCAGCAGGCAAAAATATCTTTTCCTTTTATAGGTCCCCTACCCTGCTGCGTGAGTTTATTCTTTCTCCCTATCGAGAAATCTGTCAAACAATTCAGAATTAATAAGGCATTCACAACAACTACATAATTAACAATGATTTTAAGCAAGAGGCATTTCATTGAAACAACATTCAGCCTGGACATAGAGACATGAGGTTTGCAAGGCCTGGCCCAATCCAAACAAACATTCTCGCCTTATGATGCGGCCAATGACATGCTAATGTTCCCTCTCATGGAGCGTGCGGAGTGCAAACTCACAGGGGACTGAGGGCTGTGGGGCGGGGAGCAATGGGCAAGCGCGTTGGGCTCCATCTCAGGCTAAAACCGCTCTTTGAGGTCATTACGAGAACAACCTCCACCCCGCGGACACGGTGTGCCGAGTGCTCCTTTCCTGAACACCGTGTTTTTACGGCGTGTTCCGCTTTCCTTTCGGAAGGCCAGCAGTTTCCAGGGCTGCGGGATAGGCCCGGCAGCGCGCGTTCCACCTCTGAGTTCCCCTGCCTCAACTGCCCCTGATCCCACTGCCTCCCTCCTCCACGGATCTCTGAGGAGGGGTGAATAATGAGCTTCCTGTCTGAGACCACAGAGCTGGACCTCTCTGTAGGTCTGACTCATTCACATACTGGGGGGGTACTCATCCTCAAACACACGTACACACACAGGCCATGCTCTGATGAGTGGGAACCACTGCAAACACTGCACATCAGTGCAGTGATGCACTCATAACACTGCTGACCTGTCCTTGCACTATCATCATGCTGTGGGAATCGACTGTGTTTTGAAGCGCAGCTGCTTTATAAGAAAGAAAGCAGAGAGAGAACAGTTGATTCTTAAAGGCATATACACATTTTAATAAGTATGTAACAATACCAAAAACTCTCGGTACGATAATACCACGATAAAAAGTCCACGATACGATATTTATCGCGATATTAAAAACGCACAAAAATGATGACTTGAAAAAATGTCCTTTATTAAATAATAAATCACCATTTTTTATTCATATAAAATTTGTTTTTCCTTTTAACTTAAACTGCTTCTGCTTTCCTTCTTTAATAAAAGTAGCCAGCCATGGCCTAAGCATGTGCAAAAATTGGCATGAATTGTTTTTGGCAATGAATGATTGAACTATGTATGTACAATTCAGTGGCGGCTCCTGCCAAATCTCTCAGGGGGGGCAATTGCTGCAATGATGGCTAAGGTGGGTAAATCAATGGGTAAATTAACAGCTAGCTAACTAGACATTGTCACACTGCATTGTGCAAATTAGTCAGATAGCTAACTTGATAGTCACATTGCAAACAAAGCACTATCTACTTTGCAGCCTGTTAGCCTGTTAGCTGTGAAAATCCTTGATTATATGATCCCCCCCCCCCCCCCCCCTTTGTAGATACTTGCTTGATGTTTAAATTTGGTTTGGGTGGTCCTAATTCTTTAGTTGCCAATTTATCATGATTACTATGATGACTGAACAGTATTTCTCTTAATGACACAATCGAGTTGCTCTGAGTTGGGGTAACATTAGCCATGTTGACCTTGAATGTGACAAGATCGCTGGCTGCCCCAGCGATCCCTACACCAGGTTACGTATGATGAAAGCACGTTAGTGCAAGCCCACCCTTTGGTGGTGCGTCGCCCAATCGCCCTAAGGAACAATCCGCCCCTGGTACAATTGCAAAACAAAAGCAATACAATTTTCGACAAGGAGAGATAGTAGAACGCAGCTGTACTAGCGAAATAACCATGTAATATCCTGACAGATTTCGTCTCAGTCCCATGACGGTATTGAGACATTTTTTATCGCAACATCGCAAAATCCGATTTATCATTACATCCCTACACATGAAACATATTGACTCCTTTATGGATCTTCCTGTAGTTATGATCAATGGCAGAAAAACATTTCAGGAAGTTAAGGAGATACCTGAAGTCCAGTACTGAAAAATATCAAGGGATGCATCACCAAAGAAAGCAGAAGATCTAAACAGTAGAGCAAAAGACAGTCCCAAGGAGAAACGTTTTGGAAAAATCCTTGTTTGCATCCAGGGTCCTGACCCGAACCTGCACACTTTCTCCCACTCTCCCTTCCCTTTCTCTTTCTCTTTCTCACGCATTCCTCCTCTCTACCGGCACCTGGTTTACAGCAATTAGCAGGAATGTGCAGGAGGCCTGGCCTGGGGGGTGCCAACCCCCGGCGTGACCCTGCGAAGGGGATCAGGGGAGCGTGCTGGACGCGCACGAACTGCCGCAGCACGAAGCACCAGGGCTCCTGAGGGGAACAGGAAGCGGGCGCCACGGGCAGGGTGCTCTGGACCGCCCCACAAGACAAGACAGACCCCTGCCCTGCCGGGAGCGTTCACCAAAGAGCTCTTTGTCTGCAGTGGAAACGCCCTTCGTCACGGGGCTCTGGGATGACCCCTGGACCCTCCAGCCACTGCCCTGCACCGCTGGAGGAGCCTGTTATTTATAGGACTAATTACTCACGCTTGCATGCAGCTACTCCTCTTCAGGGGATTTGGAAGCAGCTCTGGAAGCAAAGGGAACTGCACTGTAGCATCATTGCAGTGAAACACCCAGGGCCGCACAGTGTGCTAACCTGAAAACGAGGGCTGATTTATGGCTCGCCCTGTGACGGCCTGGGCCACAGACAGACCCAGGCTTACCTAAACTTCCATTTGCCGACATCGCTTATCCAGTCTGAAGTCTCCTGCAACTTGGAAGGCAGAGTGCTGTAATTTTTTTTTTGTTTGCTGTTTTCTTGGCATAATAAGTGTATGTCTCCACATTTTCCGTGCCAAATAGTCTAGCGGGACAAAACTGGACTGTAATCCATATTAACTGCCACGTCAATCCATGCGATTGCTTTATGTATACCATTATGTTTGCGGGGGAGTTCTATAGCGTCTATAGCTACATACAGTGTTATATACCACCACTCGGCATGAGGAACGCAGCACGGCTCTGGAAAACATATTCCAGAGCTGCACGGAGACGTAATCCAAGGACACAGCGGCAGCCGGCCTGGCCCTCCTCCAGAAGTGGCGTCGGTGCCTGCAGGAGGCGGTGGCTGACGCAGCAGGCTGCCAGAGGAGGGAACAGCGCCATCTGTCAGAGATCATTGCACATTGCAACCTATGTGCACACACTATGAGGCCCACTCTGTCTCTTTTTCTGTTTCTCCCTTACTCCAGCACCTGCAAAGGCTAAGATAGACCGGGAGGGTAGTGGGAAAGTGCTAAGACAGGCCATTTGCTCAGTCCCTGCTCTTAGGTGGCTCAGGCATACACTGGCAAACACAAACCCTGCAGTCACACAGTAATGTTCAGTGTTCTGAATACTGGGCACACTCTGGAATGGTGTGATTGCTCTGCATTCTACACCGTGCTCTGCCCAGACAGCACACACCGCATAGCACATGAGAGCTGTGTACTTGGGATGAAAGTCATCCGCATATAAGCATGTCAAGAAGTTAATTTACCATATACTGAAGACATATTGCAGAGTAGAGTTTGGTTCACACGAATCCAATCTAACAATCATCCAATACAAACATAGCAACTTGCCACAGGAATCAAACTCAGAGCGATCTGTTCCAAACTGGCATTGCATGTACATCAGTGAAATGGTCCACAAAAACAGTAATAAAGACTTTGCATTACTAAAAGACCTTTAAGTGCACAACCATGCAGTCCTCATCAAATAATTCACGTGTGATTTTTTTCACATCATATTCAAAAGGGATCTTTGACATATTTCATTTTTTTAAGTATACGCTGTACAGAGCCCTTAATCTGCACTTGAGTTCAAGGGATTCTTCCGTTAGAAACCGTAGAAATGGCATAAAATGCCGAACAATTCTACAGTTGGGTGATGTATAGGCCTTTATGTATTCCCACATGAGTTCTATTTTGTGCCGTGTGCAGCTGGAAATGGTGGGAAAAAACTGGCATCTTTTGATAGTCTAGGTTCCATCACTGGGCTCCTCACAAGGCTATATAGGAAACACTTTCTGTGCAATAGTTCACTAAGGAAGTCCATGTGTCGCTGTGTGTGTAGGAGGTGTGGTTGCGTGTTGAGTCCTTCTGCAGGGTGTACGCTGCACCATGTTCCACACGGCCCTGGCCCTCCATGAGCCAAACGGAACACTGAATGTATTATTCACCTCTCCCTGCCTGTATACGTTCAACTCACATTACAGATATATACGCTCCACATCAGCAACTCAGGCCAAGTAATCAGGCCCTGATCTACAAAACAACATCTGGAGAAGTCCCCAGAAAAAAAAAAGTCCAAACACACATTTTTAATCGCTTAATGTGTGACAAGCAACAACAACAAAAAAAAAACGCCTACAGTAATAGATATCTTGGGAGTGCAGAGACAGAGAGCTGCTTTGTCATGTAGCGTAAATTAGAGCGTTGGCTTGTTGATGACACACCTGAGGGATGGGTAGTATGTTAGTCTTCATTCTTGGCACTGACTTGCCACACGCCGAAGAGCTGATTACTCATACACCCCCGACCCTCCGTTCATTCCCCTGCCCCCTCCCTCATCGAACCTCACACATCGCTCCCCAGATGCACGTGGTTTCAGTTTGTTTGCCTCGGTTGCCTTGCAGGGCCCTGGCTGCATTTACAGGATAAGCAGATCTACCTGGCTGCTCTCGCACAGTTGGGTGCGCCTGGCTCTTACCTGGGGGGTCACATGACCCGAGAGCACAAGGTTTCATTGCCCCAGTCACCACCAGTTAACCTCGTAATCAGGCCAGGGCGTTCAAGGTTTGCATACTTCCACCCAGACAAAATTTTACTTTGGCATCTACTTTAGGCTTTTTAGTAATGCTCTACTTTCCAGTGTTTTTAACACGACTGCTTTGCTCTTTACAGCTCTAGACAGCCTGGTTTCATTGCTGTACACTGCAGCTGATGTCAACAAAAAAAAAAAAAACCTTCAATAAAACATCAAGAGCAGAAAAATACTGCAAAATTAAAGAGAATCATAAAAGCACTGCTCAAAAAGACTTGTAAAACTTCCCTCCACAGTCGCGCCTATTAACGCTAAACATGCCAACGCTGCGCCGACGTATGTTTGTTCTCCAAAGTCTCACACGCGGACTCTACAGCGGGGAGCACATGGAGTACCTGAGTGTGCACTTTCACACGTTAGATCTTTTCCACCGGGGGAAGCCGGAGCGGTCCTACCCCCGGCACGCCTCCACAAGTTACCCAACGCCCCCTTTGACAAGAATAGTGGCACCGAAGTGTGCTTTTTACGCCAAAGGTGTGGCTTCCAGGAACTCAGCTTGCCCGGTTTCCTGCAAAGTCAAAGCTACTTTTTAGACCTTTCTTCACTAGCGTGGAAATCATATTCAAAAAACAATCAAAGCAATGAGGGAATGAGGAAGATAAAAAAAAAAAAAAACGCACTAAGCTGTGACTCAGAGAGGAAATCCCATACAGTTCTTTTATGGAAAGCGGATAGCACTCAAACTTCCTCCGTGGTGTCTAAGCTAGGAGCACTCCTCGTGCAGCGTCGGCGTGTCCAGATGGGACCCGCAGTTTTAAAAGAGTAAAGGCTAAGTGGATCTGCATGTACTACACACAGGGCAGTTGTAAAACGGCTCAAGCAAAAACAAACAAAATTAACAGAGGTAAAAGAAGAGGTACAAAAAGGAACATTGTCCAAAAGCTAACCAAACATTTTCTTATCTCTCAAACAGTCCCCTGCCTATTGCTATTTTCGATTTGGTCTTGCTATCCTCACTGCTCTCTTTTCCAGTAACACAGCTGTTAATCTGTTCATTCCTAACCTCTCGTCCCATTGGCAGAGAAACATACTGTCACAGTATTGTTACAAAAACAGAACTGCCAAGCCATTCTACAATGGATGAGCAAACCATCATTTAACTCACAAATGTGTTACAGGCATAGCAAATTGAAAAAGCTTAAAGGTTTCAGCTTTTTAAAGCCAGGCCACCACTCCACATGGAGAAGGCTGGTTGTTATCACTCAGTCATGGGTCTGGTCGCAAGAAGCTGTCTTGCAAATTAGGGAACGAAAGTTGGGCTCCCAACAATGTCAGGACTCATGACACCCACCTGTCTCTGCCTGCTCTCCAGCACTGCCCCTTTCACTCCATATACCTTCATTAACTCAGTCAGCTAATGCCAACATTCCGCGATGCAAGACCAGGCTCCCGCACAATGCCATCACAGCTTACTCATGTTGATTCAAAAATATATCATTTCTCATGTGTTACAGATGATTTTCATAGAGAGTGTTTATTGAGGGGATACAGACAGATGTGATGTCAACTTTGTCAAGGTCACGGCAGCTCCAAAGTCATTACGCCTCAGCCAAAAACATCATGATTTTTCACAGTGAGATCCTGTAAGTATGGCAATGGATTGTTGTCCAACGCATTGTACCTGAAAATCCGCTATTAGTCCTTAATTGTAAGCCTGTAGCACCTATTTAGGTCTGTAGCGCCTATTTATCACTTTATATCTCAATTAAAGCCATGCATCAAAATGTTAAGCAATAAGCAAGGCAGCGATCACAAAAGGAAATAAAAAGGTACACAAAAGGTGCTGCCTCACAGCCAGCAGTCCCACACCACAATGATCCAATCAGTATCAGAACACTGTTCGTCTGCTGTTCTTTTGTGCTAGTCGCCATGGAGACTGACCCAAAACAAGAAGTAAGCAGGACCAGGAAGTTGCACTGCCTGCGATTTCCCCCTATAAAACTGTGCCTGGGCTTTGGAAACCTCTCTGCAACAACAGAGTGTGTCCTCATTGACCTGGCAGAAACCAAGCTCCCGGGATTCTGCTGCAGCACTTAAATGCAGGAAAGTTATCATCGTGCTGAATATTAATTATCACCAGGGAGCATTTTGCAAAGCTGAAATGGATATCTACTTCAGCTGGTGCCTGGGTTTAGGACTACAGCTTTCAAACAAACTGATACACAACACAAAACCACCACTGCCACCCTGTGGCTGTCTTTAAAACTGCATGAGGGCACAGCTTTGATTGGATCCATGCAGTGGCACCAAATAGCCTGCTGAGGACTGAAGACTCTGAGATGTGTCATTACATCCAGATTATACTCCTTTTCCTACAGTGCAACATTAATCTCCTGATCCCATATATGTATTGCAAATCTTTGTCCAGTCTCCTTCACACAAAAGGATGTTCAGTACAGTAGAGTAGGCTAAATGCCAACTTGGGAAGGTCTATGGTACTAGTTAAGGGTTGACCACAGCATTTCCCTCTTGCAAAGAGAAAGACATTCTGCCAGTCGTTGTGAGCGTGACAATATGGGTTGTGGTGCACAAGACCCTCGGGCTCAGACTTCTCTCTCTGGGTAGCACAGAGCACCCCCTGTGGTTAACTCGCTGCGCTAATTAATTTTCACGGCTCACGTGTCAGAGATTTCACGCATTCTTCAAAAGCACTGTCACTTGAGACAAAAGCAAAAATGATAACAATCGCTGAAACGTGATCAAAGCCTCCATTTGGCTATTGAATGCTGGCCCATTTTCTTTCAGTGCAAGAAACCCTTGTGATTCTAATAGTACTTTAAATCTTATGATGAGTAAATCAATCGTTCTGAGGATATCTTAGGATCTAACATATTGAACTCGTTTCCTTTAACGGTTTTCCACTCAATCATATGTTAATAACTAACTTCATACTTAGAAAGCATTTTTTTGCAAAGTAAAAATGCATTGTAGACACTCCAATAAAGAATAGTGCAGTCTGCAGCTATATCTGATATCTACGATGCACAAGCCCAGAGCGAGGACTCTCATGGGAAGGGCCCGTGATGGTTACAAGGGACAGCTGGGAATTTGCTATGGCAACAGGAAGACCCCCACACTCCGTGTACAGATCTCTGTCATACACTATTTCCCCCCGGCCCCTCCTTCCCCATTCACAATCTGAGTTGCGTCTAGTTCTGTAGAATCCATTAGAGCTAGTCACCAGGGGCCCTGGAGACTGGGGAATGCAGTGGGGAGAACGTCATCTCTCTGGGGGGAAGGTTACGGAGTTGCTGAACATGGTAGGTCGAGTAAAAGCACTCCATTCAAACATTACTCTGTCCCCTAGGTAGATGTTCCCAGCCTCAGGTTAACAGCTTGTACGCCTGAAAAGTGCTCATTAACATAAAGCCATTAAAACAACTCATGTGGCCGGATAGGAAACCTACACAAAGGAAAAAGGACCCTCAAGCTAAATAAAGTATTTGTTTCCTCATTGTACACACAGGAAGCCTCAGAAAATCACTACATCCACACATAAAGGTACACGACAGTGACAGTTCTTGTCCTCAAAGACTTCTGCATATGTCCCCTCACTGGACACGCCTGGTCTGTCAACTGAGCACTACTGTCCCCATGGTTACCATTACAGCAGCGAAAAGTGACACTACAGATATAAGTAGTGCTGAAGACATGCTATAAATAACCCCCTTCCTGTTAATATAGTCCCTTTAGATTAATGCAGAAATTTAAGGGAAGAAATAGCAAAACTACAAGAAAACTCAGAGCACACACAGTTCTGTCATTCAGAATTCCTGACTGTAAACCAAGACGACAGATCCATGAAATCCATTAGTTCCAACAGCTGCTGGGAGACAGTCAGGTAAGGTAGGCAGGCAGGCGGACAGGCAGGTAGTCAAAGGGGAAAGCAGGAGGACAAGCAGTAAAAGGGAGGCTTCAGCCCTCTGAGTCTGACTGCTGACTGCAGCCAAACAAAACCAGACTGACTCTGAGCGGTTCCACGACACGGGCAAGCGGCAGCGCACTGAAAGTTACTCAGAGGAAACAATGCAGGCAAACTGAGATGACCCCGAAAAAAGAATTCCCTTAACTGATAAAGACTGTAAATGAGCCGTAACTTACCTGCGATTTTGTCTCCCTCCATAACTAGATCACACCCTCAAACAGCCACATGGAACGTGTACTTTTTTTTCCTTTTTTTGGAGACTTCCCCTTTCTCTCTCTCTCTCTCCGTCTCTCTCTCTCTCGCTCTCTCTCTCTCTGTCTCTCTCTCTCTCTCTCACACACACACACACACATACACACACACACACATACACGCTTATTCAGCCTCTCCCTCCCTCTCTCTAGCTCTCTCTCTAGTTTAATTTCTTCAGTCTGCTATGATAATGAATGCATCCAGAATTACCACATTGCCATGTGCTGATCATACGGAGTTTCTGCTGCCTTTTTTTACTTGCTTTTTTCTTTTCTGCTTTTTTTCTTTTCTGTCTTGACACTAAAGCTGTATTGTGTGTTTGAAATGGAAACCCAAGCCATGTGACTTGAACTCTCCAGCCCAAAATAACCCACTCCACTTATTGCTAGAACGCTTCGGGAATTCAAGCCCCCATCTGATTCCTGTGCCCCCAGTCTTGAGTTGTGTGAGCTATTTACAAGAAGTAAACCCTCTGGCAAAACAAAACGCCACTATCTCCATCACGCTCAAGTGAGAGAAAAGTCTGCAAAACTTCTGCAAGGAGAAGAAATTCAAATCACACTTTCAAGTTCTTCAACTAAGAACAAATCTAATTTCAGACTCCATGGCTCTTCAGTCTAACACTAATCAGGAAAAACAAATAAAGGACTCATTTAATGGACCTGTGGCATTCCATGCCCTCGCTTATTGGATTGGACTGTTACTCAGACAGAGAGAATGCACTCTGACCTTTGGCATCTCCTTTGCACTTGACTGAGTTCAAGAGTCACTCTGTGAGCCCATGACTCCATAAGGATGCCAAACAATTCCGAGTGTAAAAAGAGCCATAAATTTACAATACTGAATACTTCCATTTTGATTTTACTGTGAACTGCAACCATGGTTACTTACTGGTATAAAGGCTGACCTCTTCCTTCTGAGATCACAGTAACATAAATTTGTGCACCATTTTTTATGGCTCTCTCTCTATCACAAACGGAGGTATGTTCTCCAAATGTATCCTTGGGAAGTTACATGTGTCATACCTTTTTTTTTTTTGCAAGTCATCCTGATTACACTTCACCACACTACACCCTTCAAAAGGTTTTTCATTCCAAAGATCAGTGTGACAAATTAGAAGCTGACGACTATTTCTGTTCTCATTTCCATTCCACATCAACTCCTCTATTAATCGATTCGCTCTTTTTCTGTTTTGTGCAAAATAAAATGCTTGAGTCCCAAACACTCCCAACCATCAAACATGTGGCAATGTACAATCGAACGGATGGATTCTCGGTTGTTCCAGTGAGAGTCTCTTTCTTTCTAGATTCGGATGGCAGCTGTATTAAACCCAGGCTAGCACATCCCTCCCCTCCTCACGCTCACAAAGCCCTGGAAATAGTGACTTGTAGTGCCGTGCAATAAAGGGGAAACAGCTGAAGCAGAAAACAACGGCATCCCAAAGGGAGGCGTTCAAGCCGAAATCAGATAAATGGTTTATTTTCAAACACTTGCTGCCTCCCCCCGAAGCGCAGGCCAGCCTCTTATCTACTCCAGCAAAGTGCTGTGAGTGGCAAGGAGCTTCTTAACAGCGCTCCTTCCCAGTCTGAGAACTGGAGCCACGTATATATCTGACTGTCCACATCTGACACTCGCGCTGGAGATGGAACAGGACCCAGGTCAGCTGTTCGGGCTCCGCAAATGTTTTGAACTCCCTGGGCAATCCGTGTGTTATTTCTACGCACATGCCTCCTCCACGCATGGCTTCGGCGAATCCGAAATGTGCACGAACGCATGAAGGCGATATTAATCAAATTATGTAATTCCTTGTCAAAAATAGATTGCCACATCATAACCCCACCTTGTAAAACTGTGACTCATTGCTACATGGACCCCCGCAAAGACCCCCTCCCCCCAAGCCCATAACGACAGCTATGACATCCCCTGACTCAGAGCACGATTGGCCAGAGGGCTCTACACAGCGCGTAAACAAATCTGCCTATATTAGAAATCGCCATAGGCCCTGGGTGACTGCATTAGCAACACGTGACCCTCCCATTTCCTTGCTTCATCTTCATATAAGCTTTCATATTCATCTCAGCACAAGGGACAAGCGGCAGCTGAGAGGCTGAGCTCCACACAGTCGTCGAGCTAAAACATATTTTTAGATCTCAAACCATTCTTCCTGTACTACTGAACACTGTTACCGTGTTTGCAGCAGTTACAATTGTGACCAATGCTGCGGAAGTTACTCAGGGTGGTTTAAGTGGGATATTAATAGCTTTTTAAGCTCAACATAGTGTGCTGTTTAGAAGGGCTGTTTGCAGCTCGTGATACAACTCTGGGTGACTGGAGAAATTGGTAATGGTGGTAGAGTGAGACTTCATGAAGCTTATAACAGGTAGAATTGCCATGTGCTGTCATCACCAACTTCTCTGACCAAATGAAAAAAAAAAGTCTCTGCCCAGCAAAATAATATGATTGGGGAATATCAGTGAGTCAACAGTAATCCATCACAGTGTCACCCATTTCTTCTCAAATCAAACCTCATCCCCCCATACCTATGAACACCATTTTTGGTCGCCCGCCTTGGCTGGCTGTCCAAGCAGAAGGTGAGATGACCTATCAGCTTCTCACCATTCTGGACGATTGTGTGAAAGTGCTGCAGTCATTGTCCAGCACGACCCTAACTCGTGGAGCGAGTAAAGGTCGTTCCCACTGCACCGGCATACTTTTCGGGGTCACAGTGGAGGAGCCAAAGCCTCCATCTTTATTACTGCTGTGTAGTCCTGTGTCATACCTGTCGACAGGCTTGTGAGCCCAACCTGCCTGCTTCAAAAGACCGCGGCACACACACACGCAAACGCACAAACACACACACACACAAACACGCAACACACACACACACACACACGCAGGTTAAGTATTGTGATGTGCACACAGATGAGCACACAGATACAACGCGTACACAACATGCACAACCCTTGTGCATGTAATACGCAAAGACTAATGCAGTCAAGCCACAGAAACAGACGTTAATCTATGCCGTCGCTTCTGTGCGTGACCTATGAACAAACACATGACTCAAACACAGAAATGCAGTTACATAAAATCCGACCGCTCGTTTGCAATATGGGCATTCTATAAGGACATCCTCAGGGCACTGACGTGAAATGAAGCAGAAGGAACATTAAGAAGAGGAGAAGAATGGGAGTGAGAGGGAGAAGAATGATAAAATTTCCTGTCCCCCTCCAGTGTCCCCAGCACACGTGGCTCGCCCGGGGCTTCGACCTCCTCTGACAGAGGTGCTGAGAGGTTTAGGGAGGGGGGCTGCTCTTAAGCGGGCGTACTACGACCCCAGTCTGCGACTTGACGCCTTTGCTGTACTCTTCCTCCTTTGTGCCGCGTGCACCACAGGCCCACAAATGCCTCTCTCACCGACTTGTGTTCTTTCATACGTGTTCCAGAATGACTGCGAATGCCCCCATTTGGTCTGCTGTGCAGATGAATCAAGCCTTTACAGCCTGCCTGAGCAATGACTGAGCAATGCCCTTTATTTGATCCAGTTTTTCCAGTCCCTGATGGCAGCCAGATATTTCCCAGCTCCCCCACCCCCCTCCCCTGAGGTTACCTTCCGGTGTTCCAGAGGAGTGAACGAGACGGGGACTGGTGGATTCAGGGGCCTCTTCTTTCTTCTGTTTATCGCTCACTATCCTGGCAGTTCCTGCCATTGCAGAAAAAGGGAGGGATGAAGCAGCTACACAGCTCTCACCACCGAGGTCTGTTTCTTGACATGTTGGCAGGAAGCTGTCTGTAGGCCTATCTTAACTGCTCTGAAGGGTCTGTCTCCTGCCGCTGCACAGCTGAAATGCGGAAAACCTCATTACCGAAAGCCAGAAAACAAACTCGTGCCAAATCTCAACTACTCACCGCACTGAGTAAATGTACATGCTGTTAAAATGTGATTGGCATGGAAAGAGAGGAGGCACCAGTCATTCATATGCGTTGTTCCTTTACGGCTTTGCAATTAAAAAAGTATCTTGTTTTACACATACTTTTATTAAAATTAAATCGATTAAACTGATTTTTTAAAAAATCATGACCCCAAAAGCAAATTACACAGGGAGCTCAACAATGAGCACGTGAACATGCTGTGGTCTTGAATACCGCAGGCATCAGATTTGATCAGCGTTTGGAATCAGCAAAAAAAGCCCTCCATGCAACAACCCTCATCGTGTATTTCTGACCCCAAGCTTCAAAACTGCTCTGACTGCAGCGTATCACTCCCAGCAAGACTATGGAGATGTTAGATATTTCCTTTCCATAAGGTATTCATTAAAGCCGGGAGGAAGCGAGCAGCAGAGTCAGTAAAATGGGATATCCTCTAGTTTAACAGTCCAACCCGGCTTGGCTCGCTCTCTCTCTCTCTCTCTCTCTCTCTCTCTCACATGAAGACCTCCATCACAAGCTCACCGCCCTTTGACCCCGCCCTCTAAACACACAGATCACCTTTCACGCTTCACACCATCTTTTACTTTCACTATTTTCACCTTGTCCTGTTGTGATTTTGGGTCTGACAGAAAGACCAGGCATTTGGATTCACAAGGCCCTGCTTTTTTTTTCCACAGTGGTCCCCGTGTCTGTGACACACACACAGAAGCAAGGGGGCATATAAAGCGGGCCTGTGAATTCTGCACTGGAAGACACTGATGTCTCGATCTACAGGTCCGACAGGGTTTCGTTTTCTTGATACATACAATAGTAACCCTTGCGAAAGTGGAATTTGGCAACAATGTCTCAAAAGTTTGGCAGAGCACACATATCTAAATACAGGACCACAGTGAATAAAATGTGCTACACGTGGCATTTTCCCCCAGTTATATAACCATTAATTGAGCAGGTCATCCATAGTATTTTCCTACCATTTTTTTCCATGGTACATCAAGTCTGTAAAACAAACAAAGGGGCTTCAACTGAAAATAACAAAGCCTATTAGCTAATGCTGTGCTCAGGCTGCATTGATCAGCGACAAGTATCATCACATTAATAACACTTTGAAAAGCTAAGCTTTTTCATCTTAATTGTATTTGCTCTGGATCAGAGAAGTGGCTGATCATCGTCGCAAAAACTGCACATAAGCTCATTTCCCATCAGCACAGACCACAGTGACATGTTGGCATTTTTCAGCCTTGGGATTCTGGGGTTTTAGATAATACATAATTTGGGGAATGCAGTACAGTTTCTATTTATGAAGGAACCCTGTATACTGGTGATGTCATGGTGTACAGTATTTCAGTAATGTTTGCTGTCCTTCTCAGAGATACCAGCCACATTCCATGGCTGCGGGTCCATGCACCGAGCAGTCTGCTCTGAATGTGAAATCTTTAACAGGATGAGTGACGAATCGAGTCCAATGAGTCAGGAGTCTCTTCCTGGTAGAAGAATAGGCCCATTGAGATTTGTGAAAATCAACATTTTTCATATAGGAAAAAAAAACACATGTCTCCAGGGGAAAAAAAAGCACACAGTATTTACTGTGAAAGAAAAGCGATGCAGAACCCTTCTTAAAGAGTCACAAGATTTGCACAGTATCTGCTGCTTCAGTGACTTCGCTGTTTTTCTTGTTCGGCTCAGAGACACAGCTGGATGGGAGCAGATGCCTGAAGGTTTGTGCTCTACGTGATGTGGCTCCCCGTGTGATGAACTCTATAAGAAGCTGCAGTGAGTCGGTTGGAGCTGCGGAGACATGACTCACACTCTGGGTATCTCGAGCCATGTGTTGTAACCAGCATTGTGAAGGGGTGGAGGAATGGAAGGATGGGGGCGGGGGGGGGGAGAGAAGGATGAAAGACAGTCATTGGTTTTCTCGTGGAATCCGACTGTGTGGTCAGGGAGAGCACAGAGGCAGAGCCACACAGCGTCCTCAGAAAAAAACAGCACCTCGATGCACATTTTCCATCCCCAACTGCCAGGCCATACAGAGGCCAGCAAGGCTCTCTCAGCGTTGAAACGGCAGCAATCTCTCCCCTACCTAACGCCGCTGGGCCCCCTCACCCCCACTTATACAGGATTGCTGACCTCTGTTGTCATGGTGATAGATAGCAGGAAAACCTGCCTGAACATTTGGGTCAGAAAGACAAAATTATTCTGCCACAGAAACTACTGTCTGAAAACTATTAAACAACACCGTGCACAGTGAGTAGGAAAATGTATTAATTTCAATCTGTCTGACAAAATGAATCCCCAGTACTATCTCTACTGCTACTGCTATTAATACTTCAGTGAGCCAGCTATGAAAGTGTATAAAACAACCCTTTTGCAACAACAACATGTGTTTTTCCTTTACAAAAGAAGTGGCACTAAAAAGCACCAAAAACTGATTTTAAACAGCCCTTCAGGGCAATACTTTCACATTTTCAGAGTCTGTTTGAACTCTGATGCATTTCCTGAGCTGCTTGATTAGTCAAATTAAAAATTACCATAATAAGATAAAAAATAACTGCATTTACTATTCTGGTATTTTCTCCCCTTAGCACTGCAGTCTGTGCCTTGCTGTTGAGTTAATAAATGATCTAATGCTCGCTCCATAAATGTACTGTGAAATGACATAATGCGGAAGCACTGAACTGCTTTTCATTGTTTTTTTTTTTTTTACGTGAGCAGCTAACAAAATGATCTGCCATTGCACATTCAGTTCCTCACTGCCAAAATCTCATCATTCCCCACCAGAGAAGAGTTAAAAGCAGGGCATATTTCAAAAATAACTCCATACTTTCACATCCTAGATATACTGTATTGAGCACCCAGAACAATCAAAATAATTTCCACTAGATGAGGAGCACAGCAACAGGGTAAGGTTTCGCTACAAAAGTGTCCCTCTCCGTCACCTGTTCATGACTGCTGTGGCTATGGCCCTGTGTTGGATGAACCACTCGTTCCCTCATCCACGTGTTTCAAACATACTTGCAACCAGTGATTCCACAGGAAGTGTGTACCAGTATTAGGTTTGCAAGTGAGCAAAGGATTGACTGAGTCCATACTGTCCCCTAAACTCCACCCTTCACAAAAGGGTGAAATTTACCACACTCAGCTAAACGGAAGAGCCTATAACTATTTGCGTGATCATCATATTTCAGTCACTGACCTTTGATTGGTTTATGGCAATAAGCAGAGAATTGTATGCATAAACTTTTAAAAACAGCCAAATCATCTCCCAAGTGCAAGAACATCAGTGAAATACTTATTCATTCAAACTACATGCAATAAATAAATAAAAAAAAAAGATAACTCACTGCTGTGTCATGGTGCAAATTGTCAGTGCTTTGATAGCTACAATACAATAGGCAGTCAGTGTTAAAAAGATTCTTACAAGCACGGTTTTTAAATAGCGTTAGTGTATGAATTATTTACTTCTGTTTTGATTACAGTATACTTGTGGTGTTGAGTTTAAAGAGGCAGTTCGCAAATAAAGCTGGAACTTGTGAGCATTACAACATTGTACAGGTATGTCCATTATTTCTGAGGAGAATATGAAAAGACATACCCGGTGTTCTTTTGTCACTACCTGCGGCTTGAGTGGCCAGTGTGCTTTAAGTTTTACCAACATGCTAGGTGTTGACTGAATGAAAGCAGTCTTCAGACAAGCATCCATTTTTGATGCATTAACAGACCGAGCACCTGTATATTCAGACCAGTATAAAGTGCAATAACACTGTGCCCTGAGCATTTTGGCACAAAACATCAATTTAAAAAAAAAAGACCAAAGAGACAGATGCTTTCATGTGTTTACCACAGCTGAGTGCATTTCATCATGTGCACAGCCTGCACAGACTCAGCTGCTTTTTAGACATTATCAGAAGTGATGCCAAAGTTAGAGTCATATGCATGTCTCCTTGTGCATCTCTGTGTGGACATGTTTTTACATTCTGCTGTTTTGTGGGCATTTCAGTTGGGTGCAATTCCAAAATGGCAAAATTAAGAATGGATTGTTTCTGAATATAAGGAGGAAGTCACCGGGGTGAACAAAAATATACGAGCAAATATACCTCATGCAGTCACTCGTTGTAGAAGAACAATGAGAGGGGACAACCAAGAGTAGGTTCTCTCCGGCTCTTGATAAAGCGCTGTTTGCATAAGAGGTGGATCTCTGTTTAAGCAGCAGGGCAGGATGGTGGAGGGTCATTTTCCCATGATCATCAGTACAATGCTGGTTTATGAGCCACTCTGCACTGGGTATTTTACAGCCTATGGGCTCCATTTTACTGCTTTCCTATAAAATATTTTGAAAGGCCATTTTTAACTACCCAATGACATCATACCTTGCAGGTGCTTTCCTGCTTCATAGCTACAGTACACATGCAAATAACTACACTGTACTCTGTACATGCAACGGCCTTTAAAAGCTTTGTCTCTTCAAGGAAAATACACGAGGTCTATCCACAACTGAGCTATTGTTCTAGTACACAGGGAAGTCCAGAAACCAATATTACCCATATTCAGTCCACCAGTAACGAAGCTGAAGGTGGAAAGGTGGAAAGTTGGAAAGCGCAGCGCACGGCAAACCCAATACTGTAAAATGGCAGCAATATTAGTTGTCAAAATGTTGGGAGAGATTATCTCTCTAGTCTATGCATCCAAACCACCTCACAGCTATGGATTTAGCGTAGTGGGCAGCAATGTAGCGCAGTGGTAAGGAGCAGGGTTTGTAACCAGAAGGCTGCCGGTTCAGTTCCCCGTTAGGGCACTGCTATTGTACCCTTAACCCAAAATTGCCTCAGTAAACGTCCAGTTGTATAAACGAATAACATTGTAACGTACTCTATGTAAGTCGCTTTGGATAAGAGCATCTGCTAAATGCCAATAATGTAATGTAATGGATGTGAGTATCAAAAACATAACATAAAACATATAATGCTTGACTAGGGTTCTCTCTGAAGTATAGCAGTCAGTTGAGTGTATCGTGAAAGTCTTTACTGGTAATGAAAGTGTCTGTTTCACATGTTTCCACAGGAAAGCTTTTTTTGCTTTTCATTATTTTAAGATGAAACAAGAACTTATTCCCAGCTGACAAAGGAAAAAATATACTTTATACTTGTTTCAAACCAGATGTTTTTGAAGCCGAAAACAGTTACTGAAACACAGCCACAATGACTAATGAACAGTAAAAATAACAAAGAAAGCAGATGAAAAAGGTAAAAAAAAAAAAAAGCTCATGTCATCACTGTGCATCTATCTAAAGCGCAGAAGTAAAAATAGCTAACTGGTATCAGTAGGCTTCAATCTATGCTTTTCTTCAGGATGGACTCTCTCAAATAGAAGCCAGTTGGAAAACTTCTTCAAATGCAAGGAACACACCAAAAACATGAATGTGTCAACGCTTTTCACATTTTCTTGAGCAGACCAAATGATTGCCTGAGCAGACGTGCCGGGGTAATCTTTACTAGGTGTCCTTTGGTAAACAGGGTCTGTGTAGTTTCACACACTCTCGAAGATGGGCATTATCAGTGCATTCCTGGGTCTGCAGATTACAAATACAAACTCCATCAGGACAGCCTAGCATGGGAGGCGAGCCTTACGTTACTCGGTGGCCATCAGCTATTCCAGAGAGCTCAGAAATGGACAAATAAGGAGATCATGCTTTACACAACTCTTAGAAAAATGTGAAGAAAATATTATTCTTGATGCAAATCCCCAAGATTTAGAAAGTGTTTCCAAGTTAGGATTATTTCTGGTACAGCTAAAAAACAAATCATCTGTACACGTCGGCTTTGTCTTTATGAAGACGACGATTACTTCTTTCCTGATTCACTTATTCACTTATATTTCGCCTGATGATGAAATGCTGGATTGAAACCCACATAAATAGGTGCAAGAAAAAACCTGTGGCCAAAAGGCAAAATATATATATCCAGTCTTCAACCAAATAAAATAATGGAGTAAAGACTTAAAGGAGTGTGAGTGCCACTGGGAGGTAGGAATTCACATAAAATTGTTTACTCAACACTGTGTGAAAACATTATGGGTGTAGATGTACTTCACAAAATTAGTTTTAAAATACTTTAAATGACCAAACACAAAATATGAACTGCAGTATGAAATATAGTCACTTTAGTCATGGTGAATTCCAGGCTTTTAAATTTTGACTCATGATCTTACAGATCATGGCCTATAATTTAGGGGCTGCATTTGGCAGTCTTGCAAGTTTAGATGGAATTACTGGCTACGAACACCACAGATAGGAGGCAACGGTTGACACTGAGTAGCATACTGATAACACACTGAATTGTTCTTTTATTAAGCAACATATTGGGTGTATTGGTTCCTCTTTGTGTCATTACGTCTTGATTCTCTAGGCTTGATATGAAACAGGTTGAAAAGTCTCATCAATTTCCCAAATCACATCTCTGACAAATGAGATGACGGAGCACTTATATAACAGTCCAATATATTTGATCAGATTGGGGTAAATCACTAAGGTCTAATTAATAAAAATAATGCCAAAATATTTAAGTAATATGCAAGATATAATTTCTTTCTCAAAAAAACACAGAATAAAGTGATGTTTCTAATGATACTTTGTAATACACTATATGTATAAATGTCAAATATTCAAGAATAAATAGCATAGCATGTGAAAATAGCATGTGAAATCTTAATGACAGTGCTTAAAAGCAATATTTCTGCAAGACAAAAAAACTCTGATGTTGTGTTTTGGGCTTTTGTGTTTCCTGACTCAAATGCTCAGAATATTATACAGAATAATCAAGAACATACACTGTCAACATACATTTATCCAGATCCCGATGATCAATAAACCTCTTAGAGAATACTGATTAACTGAAGCCTGCGTGCGGTAATGATTCACATGGGAAGGTATGACCACTCAGGACAGTCATGCCTCTGAAAGAGAGCAACGCTGGGGAAAGCTGCGGTGATGACTGTGGCAAGTCCAGAGGCTCAGACATTCCCTAAGTAATTCTGGGCTTTTATTCCATCTTTATGAGCAATGCACACTGAAAGATGCAATCTTGTATTCGGAGAAACAAGCAGAGAGCAGGCTTGATCACGGTCACAGAGCAAGGGTGACTTGTGCCACATGTAACAGAGGACAACAGCATGTGTATTATTAGACTTTATTTTTAATGCAGCTAATTGCCTGAGGGCTAGCATGTCAGCGTGGGGCACAAAGGAGAGCATAGTAGGATGCATAATGAGTCCGCTTTAATGGCTGTGGATATCCTGGAGCTTTTCCCCCAGGGTTCACTCTGTCAGCTTGCACTCGCAGAGGAAGTAGCTGACCTTTGTTGTTCTCCTCCTTTCTTTGGTTTATGTGATCTCAAGCCATGCATGCAATATACACTGAGGCAAAATGACTAAAAAGTTATTCAGATGACAGCGGTGACATTCTTCACAGGATATATGGTACACATGTGTGGATTTTTTTTTTTACATTATTTTGTTGGGTATGGTGAGAGGAATACATTCCTCTGTATATAGATTTATTAGTTTAGAATGTGATAAGGACCGCATGAATGTTAGTGGGTTTTACAGTGTGGTTTACTCTCCGGAGCTTTGCTGTTAGTTGGTGCGCTGGGTAGTGAGGAACCTTGCTCTGCTTGAGTGTTTTATTCCTGCAGGTGCTCCACTTTCCTCCTACAGTCTACAGACATGCTGTTCAAGTCAAATAGTGTCTTTCCATCAACCTTGTTTGTGGAAGTCTGTGTGTGTGGGCTTGTGTGTGTGTGTGTGTGTGTGTGTGTGTGTGTGTGTGTGTGTGTCCAATGGGACTGGCATCCAGTCAAGGGTCTTGTCCGACCTTGCACATCATGCATACTCAGTTTGTCTAAGGCTCAGTGCGACACTCTAAGGGACCGTGTGTTTAGTGACAATGGATGGATGGATGGATGGATGGCATTCCACATCTCTACAACAGCAGCAACTGGCCCGGTACCAGTTATCATTTTCATGAGTGTACTGAACATTTATCTTCATGATAATCATTGTCAACCAAAGGGTTCATCACAATTTGTAACACCACAAACTAAAAATGAAGTGCCCCAAAGCAAAACACTGGTTGTTTACTGTTGGTTGCTGTAACCAAACACAAAGACAAGCACAGTATTCCAGAAGCTTCATAATAATGGCTAGTTTGCATGCAGAGTTCACTCCATTGTATCGACATTCAAACTTCCTTCAGAACATTGCTTCTTGCCTACCTTTGTAATGCTCCTCTGTCATTTCCTCACATCTACAGATATTCTCTTCTGCACAGCAGACTGACGGGCCATGCTGCTAATGTTAAATCTCATTCTTTCTACTTTCCAAGACTTGCCAGGACTGTTCTCTCATTTCTTACACTGTGTTGACTGTAAAATACGGCGGCAGTGTAGCATAGTGGTTAAGGAGCAGGACTCGTAACCGAAAGGTTGCCGGTTCGATCCCCGCTGGGACACTGCTGTTGTACCCTTGGGCAAGGTACTTAACCCACAGTTGCCTCAGTAAATATCCAGCTGTATAAATGGATAACATTGTAAAAGAACTGTAACCTATGTAAGTCGCTTTGGATAAAAGCGTCTGCCAAATGAATAAATGTAAATGTAAAAACACCATTGATCTTTTTTATTTTCCATGATATTATCTTCTGTGAATGTATGGTTTAATGGTTTAAATTTGATAGATCTGCTATTTAAACCACAATCTTCTTCTTGGTAATTGGACTTCTTTATAATCCAAAGCCATTTCAGTTTTTCCCATTTCTTTCTGTTCATTTATGTTATTGTTTGATGACTGCACTCTATTGATATTATTCTTAGGTTTTGAGCTGCAGATCATTGAAAAAACAAGAAATTCTGTAGGACATGAATGGCATATTCAAACGCCCAATAAGCCCTTGCTACTCACTACATAATTACACATGCTTAGCAGATGCTCTAATTCAGAGTAATTTACATAATTTTCATTTTATTCATTTATACAACTGAATATTTATTGGTGTAATTAGGTTAAAGTACCGTGTGTACAACATGAGAGAATCAAATCTTTGGAGTGTGAGCTCAGCTCCTTACCACCGCATTGTTCATCTCTCACTATTTGAGTGATTCTACATAGTGTAAACGCACGCTGTAAAGTACACCCAAGTATCACACGCAACATGAAAAACGACACACAGACCTTGAGTATACAAACCCGTCACCCTTATTGCTGTTTCTTATGCGCATACATGCGCATAATCATGCGCGCATGTTTTTCCACACAAAATCTCACAGTCCTCACCTGCAGCGACAAAAACCTCAAACTGTACATACATTGAAGCGCTACTAATACCCACCCATCGTCCTTTATTTACATATCCTGCTATTTCTTGTAAACCTTAAAAATCAAATGGAAAAATCAAATTCCATTGATTCTTTAAAAGCGCGCCATTTATGAATCAGAATAATAGATCTTTACAATAACACTAAAATATAAAACATATAACATAATTTTAAAGATAATTTTCAGATTGTGACTTACCTCAGAATTTATTTACTAAACCTTTATTCATTCATTCATTGAACCTCTACGATGTCAAAACATTGCCGGAGTTTAAGGCTAGGATAAGCACAGTTTGCCAAACAGTTGCTTATTCAGTAAGTCAAAAGACAGCAGATCACGAGAACTATACCGCCTCCAGTAACACTCACCACACGTGTACTGCCCATTTAAATCACCACCCCTAAATTGCACAGGGTCAGACAGAGTATTATAGAGTACTTTCAAAACAAAAACCACACGTCCCCAGTCACGCAAATTGTAAGCAAAACATATCTTACCATCAGATCACCGGAATGGTTTGCCAGCTACAGTGTCCGTGTAAAATGACAAATGGCTAAATGAGTACGCTAAGTCATAAAAATTGTTTTGATGTGGCATAAAACAGAACCTTTTCTGGTAATCTACCTGAGTTTGAAGTTTTCTTCATGTTCCGTTCTACTGAACGACCAGGGAAGCAACCTGAAGAATAATTTGGTACTCCCCCGCTTTCGTGGTAGCGTTAAATATTCCTCTTGGTTGAAGCACACTTGAAGAAGATTCCAACTAGGGTTCCATCTGTAGTCGTACTTCTAAGCTTGTCTTATCATGCTTTTGACGTAGGAGCTGTGATTCCCTGCGCTACTGTTCTTTATTCCGCTCCAGCAGTGTCCGTCTGCTTTAGGCACCTGCGCTCCTCGTATTGCTGTCGTGGTATCTGAAACAGTGTTTACAAAGTATGAGAAACGACTTACTGACGTTGTAATTCACCGTCTCCCATGCGCCGTGAACCAATTAATTACATGCTTTCAAACGAATTAGGCCGGTCAGTTGTGATGTTTGAGCGTTTCAGCAAAACACCGGAGCGAACTTGTGCACTCGTCTTTCAACTTAAGGTGTAGTTCCTGCACCCTAGAAACGTTTGTGTTCCTCACTGGTGATATACTGGCGCGTATAGCATTAAAACATATTACGGTTGATAAATATGTTATCAAAAAACATAGTATTACTTAAGGACGTCGGCGTCCTACGGAGGAGTAGGGTACGCAGAGGCTGACAGTGCAACTTTCACAGCGCCACTTGCACACACCGGCAGCGTATGTGAAACAGGTAGTACTCCTAGGTTTGTTAAGAGTGCTGAATATTTACTCGGATGAATCATCCCATTAGCCAGCTCAGAAATGTGCTCATGTCCAGCTAGAATCGTGATAGTTTAGTTCTGAGCCCTGAACGCAAAACAGGATGGTAGCACATCTAGGTCAGAGGGCAAAGTGGAAGTGATCCGAAACGAATGCATTAGAACAACTGTATCGAACACTTCTAACAGAGTTGCCGGGGATATCTGTGGTCACTGCACCGATATCCTTGAAAAAAAAAATGCAAGACAGCGCAAGGTGTTGAAGCTGCTATGGCCAAAAAATGAGACTCGATATGTCCAAATGTGGTTTGCGATGTCAGACAGCGCTTTCTTCTGGGACATAGGTTTCATTGTGGATGGCTACCCTCAGGGAATCATTTACAGCCTGGAACTTTGATGAAACATAATCATACTGTCTCACATCTGTTCATTGCCTCTTACATATCAACAAATGGTTTTTCTGAGATTTCCTTCACAAATCCCTGAAATAATTGCTAAATTGTACACATTCACCCTTCCCACCACTGTACTGTGCAGGGACTGCTGAAGCTAAAAACGTGGGAGCATGGAAGGGAGCCCCGCTACAGCAACATCTGCAGTAACATTTCTATATCACCGATAACTGTGCTGATTAAACCCAGTACACGATTTATGAGTCCTGCACGCAAGGGTACAGCAAGAGAACTTAACGCGCTTTGTACGTGGGCAGACGCACTGCACAAGGTTTAAAATTTGGGAGTCATAGTGTATCACGTCAGGACCCGGCAATGATTTCCAAGCCATACAGCGCCACCCACTGGTCACTGGTAGTGCCCTGTGCAAAGGTTAGAAATTACTTCACAATTCATGTACATACACCCGTTGTTTGCTGTGGTAGTGGTCTGTGGATAAAATAAATCCTCATGCTCTAGCTGTAGCACAACAAATTCTGATATTCTGTCAATCCTGTATTTTGGTTTATTTTTCATGTCCTTTTCATTGCATGTTTCAGACGCTTTTCTCATTGTACTCTGCCTCACTTGTAAGTCGCTTTGGATAAAAGCATCTGCCAAATGAATATGTAGATATATGCCACGGTTTTATTGTTGCTTCTTTCTGTGGTTCTAACCGAAAAGGTCACAGGTAATAGCCGTTTCTTTCGGTCACATTATGATAATGAATGACCATTTTACATTAGCTGTCTCACGGCTTGTGCAACTCGACGCTGAACAGGATTTAGCAGAATAAAAAATATCCCGCTAGAACCCATATATATCACGCATACCCCATACGTGTTGTAAACAGCACTTATCACTGCTAAGAATGACAGTGTGTGCAATCTAGTTTATGATGATATACGATTGCATGTATGTACTGAAATCCAACAAGAATGATAAGGAGAGAGCCTCCCAGTTCGCCCAGATGCTAAAATCACTTAACGCACATGCTGAGCCCTTCGACCCCTCGTCGGTCGACGAATGACTGAGAGCCCGCTGTAACGGGAACCGATTGTTGGTTTGTTCTGCTGGGGGTACCGGGATTGGCAGGTCGGCGTTTGCGTTGCTCACCAGCGACCTCCGCTGGTCAAGATGGCGTCCGCGGTCTGCCTGTATAAACCTGTGCATGACGTATGTAGGGGACAGGAGCAAGTGTTTGTTTGGATTGTTAGTTAGGGTTGCAGCGATGAGATGCGTTTCTAGAACATAACCGAGCATTCCAAAACTGGCAGAAAAATGGGGGGGGGACGCCTCGCCCTCCAAATAAAAAAAGAATCATTTAGCAATATAGCAAGTTGTGTTTTAACCATTAGTGAAGCTGAAATGCACTACTACAAACCTCTTATCAGCAATGACACCCCTCCCCTCGTGATCAGTTATTCTCGCCAAGCATCAGTTTCAGCATCAGTGTATAGTTCGACATCAACAGCATGAAAATGAAAAACAGTTCTAATCCGAGTCTGTGCAGCCCCTTTGCCGCATAGACAACAGAGATAAAATGCAGCGCTGTCTCTTCACCACTGTGACCTCTAGCGAGAGAAAGAGGAACCATCTCTAAATTTCACAGAAGAATTTCAGAGAATGCAGATTCTATTACCATTGAAAAATGAATTTTGATAATGATTTGACCATGTGCTATGGATACACATTTTGTGTCAATGTGTTTAATCTTAACATTGACAAATGCACCTTAATTGAACAGAGTTCAATCACTTTACAGCCATTTTATAAAAAAACCTTTTAAGGTAAGTGGGGTTAGGTAAACATCTGAGTGTTCTTTGGTTGTGTGTGATAGTATGTGTAATATAGTATGTGTCTTTGTGCAAATATAATGCTATAAACACCCATTAACAAATTACAAAAAAAAAAGGGGGAGTACCAATTACAAAAAAAAAATACAAAATTGTCTGCTCTCAGTTGTCCACAGTAATGACACAAAATCGAAATCAAAAAGCTCATGAAGTATTAATTTCATTCCTCTATATGTTTAGCAATAATGTGCACACATTTGGCTTCTGCTACAAAAGTCTACAAGCTAAAAATGCAAGCAAATCAAGCAGAAGGATAATAAAGTTTTAGCAGCTGATCACCTGAGAGCATTTAACACATATGAATGCCATAAGATCCATTACACTTTTGATGGTGTTGCTTTATGATTTATTCACGTTACATGTCAAAGTAGAATAGGTCATGTTTTTTTTTTTTTTTCTAATGGAGTAGCACAGTATTATCCTGCACAATAACAGGGCATGCTGAAATGGTGTGTCAGTGCTGAAAGTAGGATTTTCTATGGAGAAATTTGCCATGGAGTTGTTATGTCATGAAATTAGGTCAGGCTCAAGAGGGGTGACGTGCCTGCACACACGGGCTGTGATGAAAAGCTCAGTCATTCTTCCACAAGTCATGTGGCCTGCTGAGAACAAGATCTAGAGGGGTATGCTCAATGCAGAGCCTGAAATGTTTTTCTCACATCCAAAACCTCAAACCCATCTGCACAACAGCAGACGTGCAGACGCAGCCTTCGTGTAATGAAGCGCATGCATGCATTAACACTGACACACATGTGCCTGAATACACAAACGCACATATATGCTCAAACACACAGAAGGAGTTACAAAGCAAAAAAAAAAAGAGAGAAGATCCTATCAAAGTTGTTAATATAATCTGTGTCAGTATTATAATGCAGCACAGATGTATGTGTGTATGTGTGTGTGTGTGTGTGTGTGTGTGTGTGTTGGGGGGGGGGGGGGGGGGGGGGGGGCATGTGCAATCATGGCCCTGTGTGTTGAAAGTAATCATTCTGAAGCATAGCACTGAAGCTCACAAGGCTAAATCGGTACCTGTAATGCATTGCAGGCATTGAGGACTTCAGATCAGGGGACTCACAGTTCTGGTTTATAAATCACACACATTCCCTTTATAGTGCAGATAGGCCAACAGACTTTTAAGCTACATTGTCTTTTTGAAACAGATTGTCATGCACATCCACATTTCTCGTTTACCAACATCGAGGGTTTCTCTTCTGGTACTTATATTACAGAGGATCACTGTGACTACTTATAGGGGATTTCCAGTTGCTAAATATACAATGATGCTCTTTCAATCTGGCAAAACAATAATCCCAAAATTTACTTGGCTAATTAATTCCCTTCCTGTCCACTGTCAACCTCACTGATCTGTGATGAACATTCTGGCTCAAAATGGCTTTCATGCATCACCCAGATGGGTGCTACACATTACTGGTGGTTGGGGCGAGTCTGCCCACCACCGTTCACAATGAACCACTTTCAGAACCTTGAAAGACACTATACAAATGTAATTCATTATTATTATCGCCATAAAAATAATGTATAGACAGCTCAACAAAGACATAGGAACACTGCAGGGCAGAGGAAGTAAGTAACAGTGAAGGCAATCACAAGCCAGAGGACAGAATATGTGAGCAGCATAAGCCCATGTACCAGCAGTGGGTTATAAGGAATATTGGCAACATGAGTTTCTGAGTCTGCTTAAATGTTCTTGTGCTGTAACTTAAACTGCAGACAGTTTGCACACAGTGGAGGCTGGTATCTCAGGAAAATTCATCCCTGTGTGTGCAGGATGTTCTGTCCATTAATAGCATAGCGGTCATCACTGCTGTAGTGTTAGGAGGGTGTGATTAGGTTATTCTTAAACTGTGGCTGGACCATTGAGGTGGGGCTTGTTAAGGGCAAACACACACTTGGTATTTGTCCTGCCCCCTGGCACCTGGTGTCCTTGTACATTGTGGTCACCATTTACTCTCCTCATTAAACCACACTTGGTTGGAACCTGTCTGAACAGAGATAGAGAGGCAGGTTCTGGTCAATGTGGGCAGATATTTTCTGTCTAACACTCAGACTTGGGTCATAGTGGGAGGCAGGTGCATTTCTGCTGGGTTTGGTGTTTCCAGACCCTCACAGCAGTGCATTTTGACAAGTCCATGAGTGGCAGCCTGATAAAACAATTTTCCCCAACTGCTCTGTGGTTTCCTTTTTCCGCCATGCTCATTTGCATGTGCCATTTGTCACTGATGATTTGGCAGGACTGTGTGTGTATATTTGAAACCATTCTGGGTTTGGGTTGAGTTGGGCGTCAAAATAAAGACTGCTCCATGCTCTATTCCGGTTCAGACAAAGGTGTGTGTCCCGCAGTGTGTCATTTTCAGAGCTAAAATAATGTCACATTACCTTTGATCAAGAAAAGGAAGCATTGAGACAATTTAGGGCAGGTCAACACATGACAACAGTTGACCATTCTTTTTTTCCTCTCACAGCTGCATATTACTCTGCAATGAACATGTCTCCTTTTTTCAAGAATTTGTCAATTGCCTTTGTATAAAATATTCTTTTGCCAATTTTGTGTGACTGGTCAATTGACAAGACCCAAACCGTTCCAACAGTTTGAGATGATCCATTCATGAAAAAAGTTTTCATGGCGTGTGCTCTTTTGTCGCAGTGTATGTCCTTTTGCTAGCAACTTAAATCGATGGCACAGACTTACATGTCAAGATAAGTAACAGTGATAAATACTGTGAATCAATAAAATAAATGTTTTAGATTAGACTACAGCAAATTGTGTGAAGAACAAACAGATTGCTTTAATCTTACACAATGTATGGTTATACCATACTACATATTTGTAGAATTGCTAATGCAGTTTACTGTTTCATTACTCATTATTCAGGCTAATTAATTTTTTACAGATTCAGCTTTAAGCAAAAGTTGTTTTTAAAAGAAGAATACCACTACTGGTGCTTTGCTGACCTCTGATGGATAGTTATGAGAGCACACCCTTTTCTCCTCTCCTTACCCAATGCTCTACAGTACCACCATAGTTAAGAGCACATGAATAAAAGAAGAAACTTTTTTATGAGATTTGATTTTCACCAGCTGCCACAAAAAGTGCAGTATAGATCCTAGGCCCTAGAAGTCTACATTAAATTACATTATTGTCAGAAGCTCTTATCTAGGGTGACTTATACGGTTCGTTTAACAGGGTGGCATAAAAAGTAACACAAACAGGACACCATTAACCACACACAAATGAACGTTATTGCCAAATATAGTTCTTCAAAACCTCTCAGTTTTGAAGCAGTTGTGAGCCGTCACTGGTCGCCAGTGAAGGGAGCTCAGGAAGGGTGAGACACAGGAGAGTTTGTGGGCCAGTCAAGTAGCATCATTTTGTATAAGCTGCCAGAGTTTGATCACCCACCCGAGGGGGGTACAAGGATGAGGTTGCAATGGTCATCTGCAAGACGATGAAAGGTGGCTTTATTCACATCTCTCGTTTTACTTCTTTATATTAAGAGTTATTATTCTTCCCGTGTCAGTTTCCTGGTTTCCTTTGTCATTTTGTCCATTACATTACATTACATTACTTCATTTAGCAGACGCTCTTACCCAGAGCGACTTCCAGATAAGTGCATCACTATGCTGAGAGTGGTTATCTCCAAATATTACAAGAGGTCAGTAAGATACAAGGTTAAGTGCTAAGCTAGTGTACAGTGGCTTTTTTAATTGAAAATAGCAATTGATAGGATAGATAGAAATAGACAGGGAGGAAGGTTGGCTAGCTTGAAAAATGTTTAGGTTCCACCGAGATTTGAACTCAGATCGCTGGATTCAGAGTCCAGAGTGCTAACCATTACACCATGGAACCACCGCATCCCCCACCTTCGCAGAGTCTCCCTCCACCCCTGAAACCTACTGTTGACATCTACACCTCTACACTCTGGCTGTGTCATCTAAAAGCTTTTTAGGCCATCAGAAATTTTGAACTTCTCCCACCTTTGTGATGCTGTATTTAAGTATTTGCCAGCTCTGTGTTCCCATTGTATTCCCATGCCTCCATGCTTGCTTGCTCTGTCATTTTTTCTCTGGTGTAGTTGTTGTAACTGCCAAAATGAAGGAAAGGCAAACATAGGGTGTTTGGCCACCACAAGCTGCCAGAACAGCTTCAATGTGCTTTGGCATAGATTCCTCTATGAATTGTCTGTAACTCTGTTGTTGCAGTGATGCAACACCATTCTTCCATGAGAAAAGTTTCAAAGTTCAAAGTTTAAAGTTGTCATATTGTCATAATTGTCATATGCACAGTAAAGAAACAAGTTCCCTGTACAATTAAATTCTTCCTTCGCCTTCCACTTATGAATGCCGTTAAGAGTAAAACACAAGAAAACCGAGAGTGTAAGAAAAAATAAATAAAGGATATATACATTAAATGTGCAAAAAGGACATCAGTGCAGTGTAGCCTGTGAAATGTTGATGCAATGTCAATTCCATTCCATTGCACAGTTGGTTGCGGTGTGGGTGTGTATGTGTGAATGTATGCATGGGCTAGGCCGGGGAGGTGTGTATTTGTGTATTTGAGCCATTCAAGAGTCTGATGGCTGTTGGATAAAAGCTGTTCCTTAGTCTGGATGTTCTGCATTTCACACTTCTGTACCTCTTGCCAGAGGGTAGAAGTGTGAACAGTTCGCACTGGGGGTGAGTGTAGTCCCTGACAATGGAGCAGGCTCTTTTGTGGACTCTTTGATGATAGATGTCCTGCAGAGAGGGTAGCGGTGTCTTAACAATCCTTTCAGCAGTCTTTACCACTCTCTGCAGACGCTTATGGTCCATTTCAGTGGTACTCCCATACCACACCGTGATGCAGCTGGTCAAGATGCTTTCAATGATGCAGCTGTAGAAGTTGCTGAGGATCTGTGGTGACATGTCAAATTTCCTCAGCCTCCTCAGGAAATACAGCCAAAGTGCCATCATGTTTTTGGTGTTTTGTTGATAGTGGTGGAAAACGCTGTTCCATGCACTGCTGCATCATTTCAAGTGAACAGTTGAATCTGGCGACTGAGAAGGTCATAACATTGCTTATATCTTTTTCCTTCTCATCAAACCTTTCAATGACCACTCGTGCCTGAACGTTGTCATCCTGGAAGATGCCACTCCCATTAGGATACAAATGCTTCACCACAGGATAAAGGTGACCAATCGGAATGTCTTTGTATTTATTGGCCTTGACCTCGCCCTCTAACAGGTTGAGTTGTCCTAAACCATGCAAGGAGAATGTATCCCATGCCATAACAGAGTCCCCAAAACCTTTCACTGTGGGAAGCAAGCTCTGGAGACTGCAGGTTTCGTTTGGTGCACACCACGCATGCACTCATCCGCTTGTTGAGAACAGGGCGAGGGATGACTCATTTGATCATTTGACTTTTCCCCTGCTCAGCAGACCACTGCTTGTGTTGTTTGCACCACTTTTGCACCAAGGGGTTTATGCATTGCCACCTATCCACGATTTCCCTCTTTGTGAAGTTCTCGACAGACTACTCTTGACGAAACCGCCTGCTCACGAACTGGAATGATGTTTTCCTTGCATCTTCAACTAATGCGTGAACATCACAGTTAAGGAGTATAAGCTTTCAACTAAAGTTGCCCCTAGCTGACGATGTCTCTCCCTCAGATTTTCATGCCGAAATGCCCCAAAAGCCCCCTCTCAAAGACACTGAGATCTCTTTCCTCTAGTCGTGTCAGCCAAAATGATGGGCAACTGGGCATTACCCTCAACATGATGGAATGTTAATTATTTAATTACCTCAGCAACCATACCTATGAAGAACCATCTGCTTTCAGTATATTTTGTATCCTCTTTTTACTCAAGCATTTCTTTTATTTTGACAGTTACATGTACACTATTCTATTGAACTGATACTGTTGAATATTAACTTTTCTCAGATAGTGCATTGAATTGGTAGGTTTATAGATGACAGTCATACTCTGTTTTTAAAATTGTTGATTTTCTGGGCTTCATGGGTGTCTCCGTTTTCTATTTTTTGGCCTGTTTGCATCCTTAGACTTACAAAGTCAACTCTTTACAGCTGCATATACTCGGTATGTATGTCATGTCATGCACCTAATCCAAGTGTGCACATAACGGGAGAAAAACAGGAGTAAAATGTTTACATGCACCGGGGAGGAAATTATTTAAATTTGGGAAGATGAATTTTGAGTCATATTTACTGATGACTTCATCCATAGTGACCCTTGCTTGGGAAAAAAAAAAATACGAATCAATGCGTGACTCCTTCAGTTTGAGGAACAGCTACATCTGCGTGATCATTTTGTACATGTATTATGGAGTGGCCTCATGCATTATGGGATCAGTTGGGTCAACCTTTGATGTATTTGCAAATTGACGTTTAAATAGGTACATGATCACAGCATTTTTTTTCTTCAATGGCAGGTTTATTACTTCGTCCATTTAGCAGATATTTCATCCAAAGTGATCCAAGTTGTAGAACACTTAGTATCCAATAGATCAGCACATAGACAGAAGATATGCAGGACAGTGGACCACCAGGAGTAGGATTGAGAAACACTGCAATAGATGACAGCAGCTATCCCTTGTAGCCATGGTTCCTGATACCAGTGCTGAACCTGAACTCACCATCAGAACTACAGTCAAGCCCATAAGCATACAGGCAGTGATCAAAACTTCTGGTGTTCTTAAGTTGTGTTTTTAATGCTTAGACTCACTAATTTACACCTCAGTTGAGGCACACGTTGGGTATATTTGTTCTTTGATGCATCTTACACACACAACTGGGAATTGTGTTGCAAGACTGTAACATAGACAGTTGCGAGTTTTTCATGCCTACTTCCACTTTGTGTAACCCTGTTTTGGAATCACCAATTGTACACTAGGCTTGTCTCACCACGGCAACTCGCACATGAGAAGTGAAGCAAAACGAATGCAATTGTTTAATGCACTTGCACACAGTTTTTTTTCCCCACACTGCAAGGCGCACAGCACACTACAGTGGAGAACTTAGCGGAGCATAGTTGCCACTCGGCTGATGTCATCCGAGCAACTTGCCTTAACCGCTGAGCTATTCAGAACCCTTACTATTGACTTGGAGAAAAAAGGAGACTGTCTGTCTGTACATTTAAGTTTCCTTTTTTTTGGAATCGCCCTTATTCTTGTTTTGTGTTCTGGTTCAGTGTTTTCCATCAGGCTTAAGGCCTGTTCCATTTTTATGTGTTGTTCCAGTTTACAAGTGTGAAAATTAGTATGTTCTTTGAGTGCATAATCACCTCAGATCTTGAAACTGCAAAACTGTCATTGTCAGTGAAGCTATTAATTTGCATGTCTTTTCTGTTAGTTAGTCTGCCACACTGTGCTCTTTGCAGCAAACCAAGCACCTGATTATCGGGTACCCATTAAGAATCAGGTAACATGTGAGTAGCGTAAATAGTACCTTGAACCAGAATATAGTATGTTTGTCTAAAAATCATATAGTAATTTCATCTGAAATACATGAATGATTTAGCATTCACTTTAGAAAGACCAGAATGAAAAAGGATCCCAGTTCTGGAGTGTGTTGTGAGATACAATGGATGCAATCTCCAAAGTGATGAAATCAAGTTTCTTTTACCTTTTTCAGTAAATAGGGGTATATTTTTATGGAACTGAATTTGTTGTCATGAAGGATCTTTCCCATCATTGGTTTATAAAGTGATATATTCTAAGCTGCACAAGGGATGCTTCAGATGTTACGTTACATTGTATGCATTTAGCAGATGTTCTTATCCACAGCTACTTCCAGCACAATAGAACAGAAGTGTATCCATTCACATATATATATATATATATATTTTTTTTTTTTTTCATTTTTTATGTATGGTTATCACAAAAACAAATGAAATACATTAGGTTTGTAAATGGCAGTCAATGGCAAGTGCTGGCTGAAAACAAGAAGTAGTGTACGGGATAGAATAATTTGATGCAAGTAGCATATCAGTCAGCCGAAGTTTCATACAGTGCCAATATTAGATTAGCTATGTGCACTGTGATCGAGATGAAAGATTGGGGGGGGGGCATATGGTACAGAAAACATCCTGTGAAAGCGTCCTCGAGGCTAACCACCAGATTCATACTAAACATGACTCTAGGGTCTGCATTTCCCCTGCAAAAATGAGGTTGTTGGTTTGTCTTTTTGTGTAGATAAAGGTCAAACAGTATTGAACTTTCAGCCAACTTGGTTTAAAAATTTCATCTCCCCCCCATACAATTACTGGGTTAATCATGGCTCCTAAGTCAGCTGTTTCTCCAAATATCCATGTCTGTGGTTTAATATGCCATCTCTATTCAGAGAAATTCAAGGACATTAAGGTAGCATACCATGCACTGGAGATGAAATATGGAAAAACATGACCTTGTAAAATAGTCATTAAAAAGGTGAATTATTGGACCACTATTTTGCTTTCATATTTCTAAAATCAATTCATCACAACTGCTCACTGCTATAGTAATTGCTGACTTAATTCAGGTTTGTCCAGCTGTGAGGAACTGAGATGCTGCATTAAGTTAACAATAGCGAAGTGTATTTATGCTGAGTGCATCACCACTTCCGTGACGTGTGTTGTCTGCTTTTGCCTAGTTCCTATTGATTTCTCAGTATCAGAAACATACTGAGTCTGTAGGATGTCCTGTCCCCACAAGCTATTCCTGACCACAAAGAGAAAATAAACAAGCTCTTTCTCTGCAAAATAATGCCGGTGGGCCACAAATTATGTAACTACATTCACTCCAGCAATGGCAAATACTGTGCACCAGTATGCCTCTATCTTGCCAGGAATAATAATCCTGCTGATTAAACTACTCTGCCATTTTAATTTTTTTGAGTGTGAATCTGGAGAAGCTGGCCAACACTTAATAAAAAACAGAAGGAGCAAAACTTACAAGGTTATTGAATATTACAGTCATTAAATAACTATAGGCCTATCTCTTGACTAAGGTCCTTTAAATTCTGGTTAGTGAACAGTTGAAATTTACACACAAATGCCATGTTATCAAAGTAGCAATTGTCAGTACTGCGGCATCGTAGCCAGTTTGTTTTTGTTTTCTCCGTCCATGTGCTCTCGTTACCGTTTCCTTGTGCTCCTGCCCCGCTCTCCGCCCTGTCCCCGCCCACCTGATTACCTGATCGCCTCCACCTGTCTGCCTGCCCACCTGCATCCCATCTCCTCGTCAGCCCAGCCCTATACCTACCCTGTTTGTCTTTGTCTTGTTGCCAGTTCATCTCAGTTTTAGGTTATGCTATCAGCCTTTTTCCCCCCTGTTCTGCCTGCCAGTTGTTGTTGCCCTTGCCTGTTTTCCTGACCTCGATTTCCGGATCTGATTTTGGTACCGTTTGCTGCGTTTTCCTGGCTTTTTGACTTCGCCTGTTTTTGACCCCGTTTTCTGGATTTCGAATTGGACTGAAATAAATTTTTTTGTGCATCCTCCATCTCTCTGTGCCTGAGTCCCTGCCTGAGCCCTGACACCAATTTGTTTTTAGGAAATGACATAGTATAGTTACTGCAGATATGAAGGTGGTTAATGATATTATTCAAGACTAGGATAGCAAGCAGGGTTGTGTAACTCTTTTTAATGCTTGAACAAAAGCATTTGATATTGTTGACCATGATATTATGAAACAACTAGTGAGCATAGGCCTGTCTGATCAACTACTACAGGTACTACGGGCTCAATTTGTTTACTTTGATTGAGCTTGTATTGAATGCAGATAAAACTATGTAAATTATGTTTACAAAGGTGCAAAAGAAACCTTATTTCACATTGTAACCACTCAAGGTAAGCATATTGACGTATCTTGTTACAGATATTTAGGTATTTTAATTAATGATTTTTTTCTTTAAGCCATACATAGAAAACCTTGTGAGTTAATAAGTTTAAAAAATCATGTATTTCTTTCAAATCCATAAAAAGACTGGTTGCTTCTACCTTTTTACCTGTACTGGATTATGGTGATCTATTGTATTTGGATGGATGGATGCAGTGTCCACATATTAAGTACCATTTATCATAGTGCTCTGGGATTTGTCACTATAAAGCCTTTACTCATCATTGTACACTCTACTCCAGAGCTAGTTGGCCATCTTTGTCTATGAGCAGGCTCAGTCACTAGTTGACTTTTATATTTAAGTCTGTTTTATGACATTTTCTGTGTTTACATTATTCAGGGTCAGTATAATCTGAGGTTTCTTTCTGCTGACTGCCCCCAAAAGCTGGGACAGAGATGGGTAGGAAAGGCTGTGTGATCTCAGTACCTTCTGCATGAAACAGCCTGCAAACAGATTTGAAACTGAATGAACTGGTTACTCACAAGGTCACAAGGTTGTTGTTAGTACTATGGAAGATGAGTCTGTTGGAAACCCCTAATACTTTAAATGAGTCTCTCTCTCTCTCTCTCTCTCTCTCTCTCTCTCTCTCTCTCTCTCTCTCTCTCTCTCTCTCTCTCTCTCTCTCTCTCTCACCTTCACCTTCACCTTCAAAAAGAGACTTTTGACTGGATGGGACCTACCTTGTTAAAGGTTAAGTAAAAAATAATTATTTTAAAAAAAATTTACAAACAAAAAGACCCAGCCCTGAGCACACCGCTATACTGAAAATGAATGAGCACCTCCTGGAGTCGTACAACTATATTTCACTGTCCTTAATTATTCAGCCAGGATCAATTAACCAGGTACTGGTTCACAAAACTACATTAACAGACAAATGGAAGGTTACAGATTCACAACTGCCAATTAACCTGTTCAGGTGCAATTGATTTGCATGGGCTCAGTTATTGGCAAAGCAGCAATTGGAAGACAGAGGCTGCTTCTCAAAGTCAAGGAAGGATCCTTAATGGCTGCATTTCAAGGATGCTACGCCATCGAATCCCACTGAAGGACTGTTCTGATGTTGAGGATCCTTGGAATTCTAGCAAGGACTGAGTCCTTCGTTCAGACAGTTTTTAAGGATGCATAGCATGTATCCTCAGCGTCCTTAAAGCACCCACAATCCTATGCGCATGTACAAGAGACTGTGGCACGGAATTGAAGGCGGGACCTTTTCAATGACACACACCTGCATACTCACTAGACTGTTCCATTGTCTGTTCTCCAAATGCTAGGAAGGAGTCTTGCCTAGCCTCTGAAAGACCTGACTTGGAAGGACCCGTCCATCCAAGGAGGCATCCTTGACTTTGAGAAACAGCCAGATACTCAGGCACACATTTAACAATGAAACAATTAAACACAGTCTTGTGGGGAATAGGTGAGGGCTCTCCTTCACAGTGAACTGCACTTCTATTCTCCTTGCCCTAGTGTTTGTGTTGTCAAAGGTACAGCAGATTACCTTGGGTTACAAGATTATGAGTCATATAAAACAGGAAAATTGAAACAAATGTACAGTGTATATTTATATTTATGTGTTTATTTGAAATATATATATATATATATGTATATATTGCAAGGGATTTATATGGTGATAAGCTTCATTTGCTCTATTCCATCAAAGTAGTCAAAATAGAAGCAGGATGTTTAAATGAGGTAGCAGTTGACAGAGACTTTCATATGATCTAAACCTAACTGGAAAATATGAAAATATTAAATTCTTTTGAAATCATTGAAAATATTATCATTAAAAATAGTAAAAGGCAGAGGTTGATTTAATAGCAAAACCCACGCATTCATTTTTCACACAGTAATGTCCAGAGCAAGGTAGATATTATTCTCATAAGATGTGAATTCTGGTAAATTGAAATAGGTCTGGTGTTTGTAAGCACAGTGGGGTAAATAATGATCTTTGTGTAGCGCAATATGACAGGATTTTGCAGAGTTGCTGACATCAAACAACAGTTCCCTTCAACATGTGTTGAAATTAAACTTCAAACAGTACTTAGATGAAGAATCTATTTATTTGTTTTCATCTGTTTATTCATTTACCAATAATTTTCATGTGAAATATTAACTCTATTCAGAAAATATATCCATTTAAGTTAAAAAAAAAACGTGTTTTATTATTATAGTCAGTCTTATTTATTTGACTTACACTATACCCAGAACGACCTACCAGGCCTCCAAGATAATAAATGCATGTTTCCGGAGCAACAGCATCAAGAACAGACTCAGAATAGCCACCTTTACAGCAAGTGAGCATTGAGCCGTAAAACAGTGCCAAAATAAGAGAAAATAACAGGAACTGGTTTGCTGTGCATGCAAAGTGTTTTTAAGACCTGTGCTTTTTGTCAGCTTTATGAGGCTCTGATGGTTTAAGATAGACCATTCAATCATGGTGGATGAGGTGAACCAAAAAGGAGAGTTAGGCATGTGTGGCTAGGAAGGGGTGGAGCTGCCAGCGGCCCAGAGGTCACAGAGAGCTGTGCAGGGGTGTAAAGTTTTATGAGGGACTGAAGGTTGGAAAAAACATGTTACTGACTGAATGGTGGCCTGGTATCAGGGTCTACAAGTAATGATTGTAAGCCTGTGAGAGAAGATAAGGAGAAGTGGAAACTTGGCATACATTGGAAGGGTAAACTTCAACTGAGCAACTGCAAGTACCGTATCAATCGCAGTGCACATAGCTAATCTAATATTGGCACTGTATAAAACTTCTGCTGAGTGATACGGTACTTGCATCAGATTATTCTGTCCTGTACACTACTTCTGGTTTTCAACCAGCACTTGGCATTGACTGCCATTTACAACTCATGTTCTAAATGAGTTGGAGTAGCCCATGTGGCATGGCTAGGGAAGCCAGCCAACAGGGTGTTGCGGTGGTTCCAGGCAGGATAGCAGAATAGCCTGGATCAAGAGCTGCAATGAATATATGGTTTGAAACATACAGAGAAGGAAAGCTTGCCATTGAGAGTAACACGGGTTCTTTGTGGTTTGGGTGTGGACTATCCAGAGTTATGGAGAGGTCTTGGAGAGGTGATGGTTTAACAAAGGTTTAACAAGTAGGAGGGGATTTTAAGGGGGTCAAGCACTGTGCCTTGTGACATGCCTGAATAGAGAATGTGAGAAGTAGATTAACATTGCTTCACTTAATGGTGCTTCATCTTATTTAATTATGTGATTCATTTTTAAATATCTAATTAATCAATTATTTTTTGTGATCGTGGTCTCAGATGGTCTCATTGGTTTCTTCATTCTTCATGTGCAGCATTCAAATGAATGATGAATCATATGACAAGGGTGAGAAATTCCAAAAAGGTAAAAAGAGGGAAACTGAGACAAAAAAAAAAAATCTGCAGCATTTTGAATGTTTTTCTGAAGGTCACCCGCGGTGAAAGTGAAGATGGTCAGCGAATATACGGAGAAAATGTTTGTGATATAACTTTGAGGTCAAGAGCTGACGTGCTGGGTTATCTTGTAGGCAGGTACTGGTAGGCTAAGTTGTGCAATCGAGCTGTTCAGTGTGGGCTCTGAATGATGATTGGCTAGCTGGAGAGCAAGCGTGTCAATGCGGAGATGTGGGCGAGCAGCGAGGTGCCGCTTCCCCGAAGGGGCCCCATGTATTCTGGAGCCCCTTTGCATTCATCGCCTCACACCGTCCACGAGCCCGTGCACAGCCCTGCAAGCAGAGAGGAAGTCTCCCCACCTTTCTGCTCTGAACACGACCACCAGCACCATACACAGTCATGATGCAATTTTTGCCGTAAAAACAAGCAGCTACAACCACAAAAGGCCTTGCACTACTGAAGTGATTGCTGCCTCTGTCAGATTAAAAGGAAAATGACTCTTAGTGTTCCTGAAATAGTAATAACTTTGAAGTGTGGGGTGGAGAGGTGATTTGTTAAGTCACAGTTTTTATTTTTTTTTATCACTACCATCTTTGTTTTTTATTAATCCTTGCTCTTTTCATCATTTTAAACAAAGCATCAAAATCTAAGCATTGTTTGGTAGAATAAAATGAGTCTTTGTTAGATGTTGTATTATGTTTCAATGTGTTGCATGTTTTATAAATACCGCATCTTTATACTATGAAGGACAGGATGCTAATAGACTTTGATTTTGATGTCCTTGATGTTCTTCAGTAAATTCCTCACTGGACTACACTCTTGCATACAGCCTTCATTTTAGTAGAATGAAATGTAAAATGAAAAAGATATATCATTTATGAAAAGATAAATTATGTATACCTTAAATAAAAAAAAACGTACATCATATGTAACTTACACTACATTACATTATCATCATTTACAAGATGCTTTTATCTGGAGCAACTTACACAGTGCACCTCATAAAGTGACATGAAATGCTGCACAAACAGGGAACCACTAACCACACCTGAACAAGTGTCAGTGCCAAGCATAGTGCTGAGATCACAAGTGTGCATCCACATCAACTTTTAAGTGCACAGCAGTGGCACCGGCATTAAGATGGATGCGAAATGATAATTACATTTTGGGTATTACGGACATTTTTTGTCTCTAAATCAGTCCGTGCACAGAGGCTGAGATTTATAAAAAGGAAATATTACCTTATATGTGCAGAAGTGTACTTCAGGAATATGTGTGATTATGTATGTGGAGATTTACTTCAAAGTATGTCTTAGCATTGTATTTGGAGTGGTACAGTCCCTCTGTCGTGTATATCAAGTTGCACTTAAATGTTGATGCCGACACTTGTCATCTCAGCACTGTGTTTGGCACTGACAATTACATATACAATAGGTACGCAGCTTGTGAAATAGCAATTTCAATTAATTGGAAAACAATTAATAAAAGGGGGGACCTGGGTGGCTGGGTCAATAAAGGTGTTTGCACCTACTACAAACTGAGCCCTACAACCCAAGACACTGTAAATTCAAGCTTGGGTTCTGCTATTAGCCAGACATTCACAGTGGAGGAACAGTTGTCTAGGTAGTTGGCTAGGTTTTCCCAGGGTATGGTGGGATATGCCAGTTAGGGTACCCTCATTGCACAGCCTACTAAAATCCTCTAGTGACCTATCAGTGAGAGACACGCCCATTCCCCAAATTATGCAAAATTAGAGTGGAAAAAAATGGGGGGAAAAGCAAATAAAGTAAAAGTAAACAAAAATGATTAAAATGAATGAAAATACAGGAAACTTAATGAGAGTGAACAGAGTGAACAGAGCTGACAGCACTCCACACCGCGCTCACAAAGGTGTTCATCTGTGCTATGTAGTGACAAAAAATTCAATTCAAAAAGCTAGTCAAAAATCAAACAAAGTGCATGGCTGAATGCAGGCCATGCATAAAACCATACAGACCATGCACCCTGAACACTGGAGTAATTCTACAGGAATGAAAATGAACATTGCTCAGTCTCAGAGCAACCATGGCTCAGAACAACACCTTCATCAAAGGGTTAAAAACTCATGCACTTTACACATTATTATATTTTATTATTATTATATTTACATTTACTCATTTTGCAAGTTACAAAAAGGGAGTTCAGTAAGAGTTGGCAAGTATCTGTACAAATGCTGAAAATAACATTTACATTTTTGTCATTTATTAGGCACAAAGTGCATCTAATAAAATGGTATGAAAGACTGTACATTAAGGACACTATTGACCACATTTGAACATGCCTCTGTCCCAAACAATGCTGAAATAACTCACGCACACGCACTTCAATACATAAGTGCAATGTAAAATACCCTATCAGAACTACAACGTACCTAAAAGAACAACTACAAAATGTATGATTACACTGTTTAATGAACAAATACATTTACTGTCTAATAATAATACTAGCGATAATACTAACAATTATTATGCTATTATACCGATCAATAAAACTATTATTACAACTACTGCTGCTGCTGCTACTACTACTACTACTATTACTACTACTAATAATAACAATAATAATCATAATAACAATAATAATAAATAACTTCACAGTTCTCATGTATTATTTCTCTCTGTTTGGAGCTTGACATTAACAGCTTTTAAGAATGTAAAAATGAAACTCAGAAAATGTTCCACACATCAGAATCTTTAACTTCATGGCTCTTTTGAGGTTGCTTCATCAATGTTTAGGATGTCTTAGGATTTACACAGGTTTTTTCTTAAAGAACCCCTAGAGGTGCTCTTTAAACGACCTTCGTTCTCGGATCAAAGCAGAACAAGTTACAGTAAAAATACAGTCGGATGTGGCTTTCTGTGGAACATTAGCAAAGAGGTATTTTCTTGTAACTTATCAGTCAGTAACCTTTCATCTGTGCGGGAACGGAAGTTTGATGTCATTTAGATTTTCAGTCAATGTGGAAAAAAGACAAAAACCATTAATACACTTCTTATTGTTATTCTTCATGGATTCTTTTTTTTTACATGTTTTTAATGTATGTTACACTTTATGTACATCATAAATGTGGTATAATAATACCCAGTAGTAAAAGTACAAGTATGAAAGTGTAACGGTATAATTACATGAAGCTGCACTGCACATAAAAAAATGAGATGACTGTGAAATTAAGGAGCAGTGAAAAGTGTGAGCATAAACAACCAAGAAAGTACAAATTACCAGAGAAGGGGGAAAAAACATTGTCATAAAGTGCAGCTCATCTTGAAACAATGTTTTTTTTCAGTCACAGGTTGCTTTTTCGTGTTTTCTGGTATGAGGGAGGCGGACTGACGTGGAGGGTAGGCCACCAAGGCAATAACAAACAGTGGAAAGTCCCAAACACCTGGCATGCTGATGGAAAATCACTCTGTGTCCAACGTGCTTCTCTCGGTAAACATGCCTTATAGTAACTGAGACTGTGCAAGACATTTTAAATGAAACAGCGTTGTACTGTGCATCTTGCTAATGGCATCCTGAAGCTTATGTCAAGCCCGCATTCATGGAAATGGCACATCTGACAAGCGGGAACAGTGTGGAAACATGGTGGAAAACATCCAACACTGTGTTTGTTTTACCCCATTATTGATAAATTCATTTACATTAAAGCAGATGCAATAAACAATGTACTGTACATTGTGTTGTGCACACTGGATGCTTACATTTATAGTTTTGCTGGTAGCCATAACGACACATCTTAGACAGGCCACAAACAAACCAGTTAAAAACCAACATCATTCATACTTAGCGACTTAACACTCACAGTAATCCAAAGACACTGTGCTTCCCAGATGTCAGAAATACTGTCAGCTTGAATGAACAGCCACTGTCGTGTATTTCACAGTTCACATACACACTGATTGATTACATGTTCAGCTATGAATGTGAGTTACTGTCTGCAGGGTGTGGGGGCCAACTCTGACTGCAGATAAGTCCCACTGCAGGGGAACAGAACCTGAGCTGGGCTGTACTGGCCTCAGTAAGAGTTTTGGGTCCTGCGCATATCCTCATAAACTGAGTCGTTACGCCTGGGCTGCACACGTCTCTTCTTTGCAGACGATTTCTTCACCTGGTCACAAGAAAAAACAACAAGGCAAAACACGGTGGGTTACTATGCCTGCTCACCACCTGGCAACAAAACACTTGGCTCGAGACATTTGTGCTGATGTAATGAGAAGCAGGCTGAAATCAACACAAGTGGCAGCTCAACACCATCGTCAACCCACGCACCGCACAGGCCTTGACAGGAAGTCTCGAAGCGAGCGCTGAAACTGTCTGCGCTTACACCGCTGAGTGCATTTATTTGAGCCTGCTCCAGTTCTCTGTTTTGCTTTCTGAGTCAAAGCACTTGATTTCTTGATTTTGTGTTTCTCAGTGTATTCTTCATTCCAAGCTTGTGAGCTGCTTTTGATTTTGCAAAATCCACATTCGATTAACTATGCGTATGAGCTGGGGCTATACACAGGGCACAGAGTGCAGTGGAATAATTGGACTCATACCAGTGGTCATGGTTGTGATGCTTCCCCCTCTCAGTGCAAATTCACTAGCAACAACCATGCGCCTCCTCAAATATCACACCTGCTCGGTGACTTCTACATGTGTTTGTGTGTTGTGGTGAAGAACTCACACTCAAAAGCGAAGGAAAAAGGCGGGGGTTGATTTTGACCTAGTTTCCCCCATAGATTTCATATATATAACACTGTTGTTGTGAAATAAAAGTGCACACAGTTTAATGTGCTGCAAATTAAAAATTTCATTTTACCCACTGTTTCCCAGAGCCTCCCCCCCTTCCCACCTTACACTCACCCTGGGGACCACCCAGATGAAAATAATGACCACACACAGCAGGAACACAGAGCCAGCAGAGATTGCAGTGACTGTCACCAGGGTGGGAGTCATCGCTGGTGTCCCATCACCATCAGGGCATGGCTTATACGCACCTGTGTCACAACAGATGGCCACTTGATCAGACTTCTTATTTCATAAGATAAGTGAGATGAGAACTGCAAGAGGAGCCCTGGGGTAGGATGTCTTTTCCGTTTTTACATTTGCTACAGTTGTGCCAGAGGTATCGCAAACAACTACAATAGCTGTGATCAATTCCTTTGGATAGCAAGCGCTCAGACACTTACCACGCACCACAACCAGCCTGGAACCATTGCCTTTAGCCCTGTCTGTATTGCCTGTTTCCTCATTTAAGTATCTGTACTTGCACCAGTAAACACCAGAGTCGTCCTCAGTCATATTGGCGATGGTGATGGTGAGTTTGTTCACCTCTCCTTCTGTCTTCACTCTGCTACTGTATTTCATCCCAAGTGTCAGTTTCTTGTCTTCCTTGAACAGGAAGAATACCTCTGTCTTTTCATCAAGGCCCCAGAGTAAATATAGCCCATCGTAGTTGTCTTTAGTGGTGGAGCATTGGATGGTCAAGGAATCCCCCCATTTCAGCCAGGTCATCCTGTCATTGCGTTGTTCTACAGATTGGGGAGGGAAACACACAGGGTCAATTTACAGTTCAGCTGGGGAAGCTGATTCCTTTGAAATATCAATAAGTTCTTACTCTGCAATTCTATCCAAACCCAGCCTTCAAGACAGAAGCGTTTGAGAGTGGTGGTGGCAAACAAACAGAAGAAGACTAACGGTCTTTAATAATAACCGATATTTCCAATATTTTCCATATTTCTTTCACTTATTTGATCACGTTTCTTTAAAAAGTTTGATTCAAACAGCAGCTTGAAACATCTTTTATAAAGCAACAATCATTGACTGTTTCCCTCATCCTTTGGTAACAAATATTCCAGTATACTCATACTTTCATTTTTGTCTCAAGAACATGGCTCCTAGGAAGAAAACTGTTGCAAAGTACTCCAATCCATTTCACAGTATTTGTATCAGCATGACATTATGTAGTAACATGTACTATACAAACAGATTTTAGTTAGTTCAAATCCAATGAGTTGTGTGTAACAGAATGAGAAACACTTCAAACAATGAGGAGGATGGTAAATCATGTAATAATGCACTCACGCTCAGCCCAGTTGTAGTGAGAAGCAGAGACCAAAAAGATGATACAGAGCAGAAAGATTGCCATCACTGCAAGTCTTCCACTGCTGTGACAATCACTATATCTGAACCTTCAACCCACAGGATATATATATGTGTGTGTGTGTGTCACTGAGCTGTGTACGTCAGCACCTCGACACTGATAGATTCACTCTCAGAGCTAGTGTAACTCCTCAGTGTAGACTTACGGGTATACTGGTTGTTATTTAAATGAGTAGAATGACAAGAGGAGCTCTCTTAAAACAGACAGCACTCTACAATTTATATTAGTTTCTCAGAGGTGCAATACAGAAGTGTACACATACACGTGTGCAATACAAGAAATCAACATACCCTACAGCAACAGAAAAAACTACGCAAATAAAGGCAAGATGAGCTATGAACAGACAGAGGAACCAAGATATTGTCTGAGGGGGGCTGTTCACTCCTTTTGAAAAGGTACAAGGGGTTGACCCAGACCCTCCCCGGGCCACCTGGTAGGAATGCCCAGAAAGGTAGGATGAATCCCAGCTAAGAGCAGATGCCCATCATAGACAGAGGCACATGATGGCTCACTGCATTGAAGGGTGCAGAAAGGTCTCGAAGAATCAGAGCAGGGCACGGAAAGCCCACTCTTGCAGAACGACGCGCTGCTATGAGGAGAGCTATTCTGTTAGAGTGACCAGCCTTGAAGCTGGCATGCTTGGGGTCAGCAGATCATTCTGAGGGACAAAATGGGACAACAGTACATTCTAGAGTTTTGGAGTGGAAAGGGAGAAAGGAGAGAATGTGGTGACTCTTTATATCAGAGGGGTCTGCAGCTGGGTTCCTGAGCAGTGGTGTGACACGTACCTGCTTTAACGCAGAAGAAGCACAACATGTGGTCAGAGGGATGTTGCTGAGGTAGATAATGACGGGGAAAAGTTTAGGCGAGATTGTGTGGAGAAGACGAGAAGGGATTGAGTCCAAGAAACAGGCTAACACATCAGAAGTACTGAGATGTTAGCATCAGTACGTCGACAGAGAAGGAGAGTAGGGCATTGTAGATAACAGGCTGGGTAAAGGTGTAATGCTTAAAAGTGGGTGGAATAAAACACACAAGCATCCTTTACAGGCTACTTAGAAGCCATTGAGACACAATTTTTACGTTCCCATTAGACTAATCAAATGTCATTCAGTATTGCATTCTTAACAAAAGCAGCAGAGGGCTTCACTGAGTGCATCAGAAACAATGTGAGTGGCAGGGGATATGACATGGAAGAGTGAGCGTTGATGCTCTTACCTGGAGTCATAGTATTAGAAGTAACAAGGTGTGTTCAATCAATGCTGGTTTGTGGACAGGTGCATTTCTAGAACATTCTATAGCTACATGTACTAAGGTATTGTGTATATGGTTTGCTCTTGACGAGGAATAAATCACAAAAGGTTTTTGCAATAAAATAAGGGAAAAGTGTGAAAAATATTCCCGCTGTCCACTAATCTAATGGCAGCCAAAGATAATGCACGTCGCAGCGGTGTTACAAGGACCGGGATGAATCCAAACGCAGAAATGACTCGGGACACAAAGGTTCAAAGAAAACAAAGTTCTCTTTACTGAAGACTCAAGAAGCAAAAACCAGGCTTAGTACAGGACTGCATACACAAAGCATAGCACCTCAGCAAGAGGGAAGGCAAAGGGCAGGGCTTAAATAACAGAAAAACCCAGGTGACAACAATAATTAATCAGCGCAGCTGGAAGACATTACCTAGATGAGACGGGGAATATACAGGAAGTGAGGAGAGAAGCAGCAACCAGGAACCCTGACAGGACGTTGTGATACCGCCTGTTGTTGTTCGTTCTGGGAAGCTGCAGCACCCGAAAACCTGACAAGCGGTGCCTGTCTGCTTGCTTAGTAGGTCAGCTATTTCAAAAATATTGTGTATGATTATCTCATACACCATCACTACATGGCAGAGGAAACCAAAGAAGGTTTTGAATTTTTCTTTCGTGCAGTTGAATAAACAGAACATAAGACAAAAATGTATCTTGGATTTTCAAAAATAATCAAGAAGTGATTAGAGCAAAATTACAAGTCACACCTACATCATGTGAAGCAGCTATAGCTATTCCATGACCATGAAAATGGACAGGTTCAGTTGCATTTTAGGCAAAATCTACCAACTTTAATAGAGAATGAACTTTTTCAAAATGGATCACAAAACACAACGGGAAAAGTCTGCATCAGGATATGTCTCTGAGGCTCTTGAAAAAAGAAATTTAGGCTTGGCTGATGAACCAGTTTTATAGTCTTTGATTAGATTCCAGTATCTTCTGGTCTGGCAATGGGGAGCACCTGTAAAACCAAATTCGCCTGTTGAATTTTCTCAGTTCTTGTACAGGCAGACACTGCCCTCCATTGGACAAACATCAGAGAGCTCATCTGAGACAGTCAATTACAGTAAAGATAAGCAATTTTTCCAAAACTACCAATATTGTTAACATTACTCTTTGCCTTTGTTCAATATTTATTCCAAATTGATCAATTCCTTATGCCAAGTGAAAGTTTATAAAAGCATTAATATCTCAAAATAATCTCACCACCTGGTGAAGAGCATGTATCTCACTGGTCTGACGGGACATCTTTATCTAAACAGATGAAAAAAAGGAATTCTTTATTAGAACTGCATAACGAAAATGTGATTTACAGGCCAAAACAAGTTAGAATTTGCTTTGTGTGTAAGATAAATGACATCAAGAAGGATGTTCCTATAATACTTACTGCACATATAATACATATAATGCTAAAAAATCAAGTCACTTTTAACTATTGACACTCAAGCAATTTTAATGACAGAAAGATGTGGACACTTTTCATATCCTCTGATTTTTTCAAATACATAAGTGTTTCATACTGTACAAATGTCAGGTGACAAAAGTATGCTCTTTAAAATGGATTTAAAATTAATCACTTAAAAAGTGTCAGAAAACTAAATAGCAATAAAAAATGTAATGTAAAGTAATAATAGTAAGGTCACTCAGTATTCCCCTCTCAACGCTCTTTTCCAGTTTTGAAAAACCATTATCAGCTCTATGATGTCCAGCAGTGTCACTTGAAATTTTGACTTTTAAAGCCCTGGTCCAGGTAACGTAACGTATACATTTTCCCTGGGGATAAACCAGAGGATGATACCAGCCTAGATTACCCTTTAGACCTTCTGCACTAATGTTACATTTTACTATAAGAAATATAGCCTTCATTTAGTGTAGTATAGTGGTAAAGAGCAGGACTCCTAACCCAAAGGTTGCTGGTTCAATTCCCTGCTGGGGCACTGTTGCTGTTCCCTTGGGCAAGGTGCTTAACACACAATTGTCTCAGTAAATATCTGACTATATAAATGGATGACATGTAAAACTTGTAATATATGTAAGTCACTCTGGATAAGAGCATCTGCTAAATGACTGTAATGTAATTAATTACGCATCATTTTACCCACTGTTTTCCAGAGCCCCCCCCCCTTCCCACCTTACACTCACCCTGGGGACCACCCAGATGAAAATGATGACCACACATAACCGGAACACAGAGCCAGCAGAGATTGCAGTGACTGTCACCAGGGTGAGAGTCATCGCTGGTGTCCCATCACCATCAGGGCATGGCTTATACGCACCTGCGTCACAACAGATGGCCACTTGATCAGACTTATTTCATAAGATAAGTGAGATGAGAACTGCAAGAGGAGCCCTGGGGTAGGATGTCTTTTCCCTGTTTTTACATTTAATACAGTTGTTCCAGAGGTATCACAAACAACCACAATAGCTGTGATCAATTCCTTTGGATGGCAAGCGCTCAGACACTTACCACGCACCACTACCAGCCTGGAACCATTGCCTTCAGCCCTGTCTGTATTGCCTGTTTCCTCATTTAAGTATCTGTACTTGCACCAGTAAACACCAGAGTCGTCCTCAGTCATATTGGCGATGGTGATGGTGAGTTTGTTCACCTCTCCTTCTGTCTTCACTCTGCTACTGTATTTCTTCCCAATTGTCAGTTTCTTGCTTTTCTTGTACAGGAAGAATACCTCTGTGTCTTCATCAAGGCCCCCGAGTAAATATAGCCCATCGTAGTTGTCTTTAGTGGTGGAGCATTGGATGGTCAAGGAATCCCCCCATTTCAACGAGATAATCTTGACATTGTGTTGTTCTACAGATTGGGGAGGGAAACACACAGGGTCAATTTACAATTCAGTTGGGGAAGCTGATTCTGCAATTCTGTCCAAACCCAGCCTTCAAGACAGAAAGGTTTGAGAGTGGTGGTGGCAAACAGAAAAAGAAGACTAAAGGTCTTTAATACTTTAATACTGCCATTGTGTTTTTCTACAGATTGGGGGATGGGGGTGATGACACACAACTTCCATTGCATTCCTCAAATGAATACAATATTGAAGGAATAGCTACATGACACAAATAATAAAACAAGCCAGATTTAAATCCACCTGATAATAACAGTAATCATCAATACTATTCAGCCCAACAGTAATAAATGCATCTTATGTAAGTTTCAAATCCTCTCAAGGGCTGGTTGGATTTTACATATTTTGACTGGGGACAGACATCCATTTACCTGTGCTTGCAGTAAAATGTAGAAACTTACCTTTGAATACCTCAGCTGACCTCGCAGCAGTACTTAAGATTGCAACAATAATCACAGTCTTTGCCTCCATTTCAGCATGTCAGGCTTAAACCTTCTCAAGGGTCAAAACTGGAACAGGAACTGAAGATGAATTATACACAAAAACAAGAACAAAAAAAAGACAGAAGTCCTTCGTGAAAGAAGTAACTGCTATATATCATGGAGGCAGAGCTAAACTACATTTTTGTGCATTTCTTGAAAAAATGGGATGTGTGATTGCCTGTTTGCATTATTTACCGTATGTACAAAATTGTGTGTATTGGAGTTGCCGTCTCCCTCCCCTCTCCCTCTGTGTCTGGCACTGGAGCCTGACACAGAGCAGTAACTTCACACCAGCTGTCTCTGATTGGCTAAGTTAAAGATATGTACTGTAATGTCAGAATGTGAGCAGGAATATGTGCACATGACTTAGAGTGGCGGCTGAAGTCGGCAACCATTTCGGCTCATAATTCAATTCATCACATCACTGAACCAAGGACATTGTGAGAATCTGCACAAGTTTTCCTCCATTTTGATGTATAATTTATGCCTGTAGCCAGAATTCACGGAGATAAAACAGTTTAAAAAAACGTATTTTTCAATTGAAAGTGGAGTCCTCCCACTGTTCACACCTATACTTTTGAATGTGGGTAAAATTAGAGCGCTTTTGTTAAAACTAGAAACTATAAATATATAAAAGTACAAACACATCAATGATGAACGAGCTGGTTGATTTGGCATTGGTTTGCCTTTCAGGCAACCACACTATTTTAATTTCCCCAACAATTCTCCAAGCTTGTACATGCACTGACTGACATTTACAGAAAAAAAAGTGACAATTCCCATGTTCACATCAACATTTGCATTTCAATTCCACACACAACACAATTCTACCAATACAATGACATGCTGTGTTTTTAATGCCACGGCACACCTTTCACACTGGGAAAAACTTAACAGATATGTACTCTAGGAGGTGTTTGACTGACGGGGCAATAAGCTAACATGCATCTCATGCTGAATACAAGTGCAGAGTATAGAAGACTAAATTAATTAACAAGACCCCTTCTGGACAGCTCTGTCTTGACACATGGCATCAGCCAGGAAGGATAGGCAAACATGATGCTTGGTAAAACATGCACAATCTGTGCAGCAACTTCTGAGACCTGCATTCCAGATGATAATGTGTATAATTACAGGGACCGATTCAGAGTAAAAGACGGGGGATGTCCATCACACATTCTCACTTACATGTTGGGGATTCCGACTTATACACCTGTGTGTCTCCTAAAATGGTCAGTATAAAATTGTCTGCAGTGAATAAATGTAAATTGCCTTGAAAGATACACACCTGGAACACTCGCTTTAATTATGAAATTTGGGCAGGTACTTCAGAGAAAACAAAGTGGTTCTGACCTGAGATGAACCTTTTCAGTACTTCTGCACAAAAAAATATTACGAGTTAAAAATGACAGTATCAAATATTTCATCTTAAAAAGGAACCACAAGGAAACACCACAGCATATTCAGGTCAATGTTTATTTTTCTCATATTATTCCTCAAGTTGATAAGTACTACAACAAAAGTAGATGTTGAAATGACAATTCATTGATGTAATGTATGAAAGGACAAACTCCTCTCAGTTTTATTTATGCTGAATTGACAAAATAAATTGTCCTTCAGCACAAAATCTACAAGGACATTATCAAACCACTTGAAACTCTACTCGTCAGCTGTAAGTATCAAATGACCATTTTTGGAAGTGGTATTTGCTGATTTGGGGCTTCTGTCCTTAACACATTTTGAACGTAATGGAAAATGAATTGCCCAGCAAGTATTTCCATGAGGAAATAGTCACTGCATGGCAAGGAGCAGACATGAGATGCAGGGAATCATGTCTGCACAAGCATTATCCTGATGAATTACACTTTCATCTTTTTTACCAATGAGGGAGGTGGGAGGGGTATGGAAGTAAAGCACAAACAAACAGGTGGAGACAGGCTGCACTGTGCATGTCTTGCTTCATTAGGACCAAAACACACAACATACCTGTTGAATCCAATATGCAAGACTGTACTAGAATTGCTACAGGTTCTCATTGGTAATCGTTTTCTTGATTTAAATCTCAAAACGGGCAATTAGATTGCAGTGTGGAGACTGAAACGGCCAGCTGAGCACATTTTCTTTGTGCTCAGTTACCATTTCTTTGTAGATTTGGAATAATGCTTGGATTATTGTCATCATGCTGAAATGGATGAGCTTGAGCCTCTTGTAGTGGTTTCCCCTCTTTGCAACCCCATCTTTTATACTTTGTGTTCTGAGAATGCCAGTTTGTTTAGGAGAGTTCCAACTGTTGCCTTTGGATTTACAGTTGCATCCTGAACCAGTTGTTTAACAGCTTGCTGTGGTACAACAAATTTGTACACATGCACGCTTCTCACACATTTATACACACATACATACATATATATGGCTTTGTATGCGCATGTATAATTCATTGAAGCCAACGAGCTGGAATGAGTCATCTCCTCTTAGGTTCTGTAGATTATCATTCTTTTTAGCTTGTAGTGCGCACTGAGTAAGCTTGTTGAGAAATTGCCTGCAAGTGAATAAAGCTCCACCTCTGAATACTGGACTTCCATTGGAAACCTTTTATCAGTGTGAAAAATCCACATTTATTGACTACTCTATATGGCCCTCCCAATCTAAATATAAAACACACAAATCTTTTACATCTTTTGAGCATACAGTAAAACATGACTACAGTAATGCTGATCCATAGCCATCATACACAAAAGGACCGTAATGTGACACAATATCAATGGAATGAAAAGGAATGACATGACAGCAAAAACATGTATCCAATTTTATTTGGAAAAAAAAGTTTCTCAGTAACAAAGATCTGATAGAAATCAGCCATACATTGGCACTAATCAGTCACTCAGGTACTATACAGTATCATCAGCAAAACGATAATATGGTAAGTGAGAACTATTACTATTACAATTTCTCACTGTATATTTCCAAATTAATTTTTGATGATAACTCTTTTTCACTTCTTTTAAATCACATGAAACGAAAGTTTACTGGTATGCACTGCAATGATCTGTAACACAAACATAGTGGCAAGTACAAAATATAATGACAATCACAATGGTGAAAATAAGTTTTAGCCACACCCACTGCAATTATTTGCTAATGCAAAGTCCCTTCAACTAAGCATATCTGGTGCTTGTATCATAAACTGCTGTTCAAATTTTCTCCTAGTCAGTACAAGGAAAACTAGAAATACATTTTTAAAGGACTGGAATTCAGCACTGAGTTTTGTGTGGTCACCCTTACAATTCATTACAAAAAGTGCAATAGTTCAATGCATACATTGTCACTGTAATTTGCAATCATTGACAAATTTTCTGCCAATGTTAGTTACTGCAACTTTACAGTATTTTCACAGCTCCAGCTAGTAACCATTCTAATAAATTGTGACCACAGATTTCTACTGGCAGGAATTGACTTTATTGTAGTGTGTTTATTTATTTTTTTATTGTAGTTGCGATCAAAATGCTACTATCTGCAAAATGTACAAAAGCTATATGTTGGGATACTGTACATGTGCATATTAGGGGCCAGCTCCAAGTTTTTGGGGGACATTAGCAAGATTTTGTTTGAGGGCCAAACAACTTATACATACTGACAAATAAAGACATACGAATATCAATTTAATGAAGACAATAAAACCCCTTAGAGTCTTACTTTCAAAAAAGACTCAAACCAAGACGATCAGATGTGTTAGCATTATCAGCAGTAGTAGTAGTATTAAACTGACGCAGAAGTGTCAAGGCACAAAGAAAAGGCAATGAACCATCAATTAACACCCTCCAATGTTCCAACATTGCTACCAGCAGGGGGTGCTAACCAATCACGTCTTAAATCAACAATTTACCACAACTCATAAGATATACACGATGACAACATGAAATCTTATGATCACAGACACTAAGGAGTAGAATGACAAAATAATGCATCCTACATCTACCTCACCATCTCTAAAGACAATTTTGTCAAGACTCAGTGACTCACTCTACTTTTACTTAGCCATCGGTGGCATGTAGATGAAAGGGCCTGGTGTGGGACTCTATGCTTTCCGACTGTCTAACCGCTCATACTCCCTCTAGGCTGTCGATCACGCCAGCTAAAGCTACCCTGCATATGTGTCTACCTAAACACCGTTCCTGAGAAAATTAATATGCAGCAGTGCTATCATATCAGTTGGCTCCGTAAATGAGGTATTATCCCAACAATTCACTCCACTGGATTTCTGCGTGTACTGGCTACATAGAAAATTTGTTTCCGTTTCCGATCTACAATGGCTGGAACCAGATTTTCAAGACTGGGCATGTTAAAAACCACATAAGGGCGCCAAAGGAGACTAGTGACAAAACTGGTCTTGCAACATTCCTTGTGGTGTGACTATGTGGAAGAAATCTTATTTCTTTAAACTCTGAACTAGAAGATTCAAAACTTGACATCAGAACTGATTTTTTGATTTCCTCTTTTAATTGTAAAAATCACCCAAAACAAAAAAAAAATTTGATGATGATTGATGATTAAACAATATCCAGATGAAAAATGAAAGCTATTCTTAGGCCATCTCATTATCTCTTTTTTTTTGTTTTATCATTTGAAACAGCACAACTGTCCTTTTGCTCTTTCCTGAAAGTGTTTCCCAAGACTCCTTTCAAGCTCCACTGTGCACGGGCTTTTGTCTGGTGCTGTTACGTTTCTTGTGTGTGCATTCACAAAAATGAAGGCTAAGTACTGAAAGTTGGCATTTCTTTGTGTGTTGCATTCATGTTCCTCTGTGGAGGCTTTATACAGAGAAGTGAAATGCTATCTTGGGGAAGTGAAAACAAATTGTGCTAACCGGTGCCATTTTCTGTTTTATATCCCTGATACACTGAGACTAAACTGGAAGTAAATTTGAGCTTGGGGATTACCATAATGTGTCTGTAATCTTATCAGATGCACAAACTAAAACAGCCCTTGGAGTGATCTCATACGCACCTCCCTGAATTGGTCAAGCACTGGACGGGGTGAAGAAATTAGTCATCTTATTTTTAATTAAGTGCATCATTGAGGTGGGGGGGTTATAAACCTTTAAACATTTTCTTTCTTCTCGCCGGTCAGGGCTACTTCAACCTGTGGAACAAGAAATACTGTTAAAACACAGCATTACCATGATCACTACCTGGCATCTCAATTTTTTGAGGTGAAGTCTTCCCTATAATGAGGGGGATAATTCAAAGCACCATTCTTGAAGTGAGAAATAAAGAGCTGAATAAAACACGTGGAGCAGAAAAGCAGAGCATGCATGTACCTCTCCCGTAACTTCAACTGGCTCCATGTACTGCTCATCTAAAAACAGAAAAGAGGAAGTCAGAGGCTGAGCACGGGACAGTAGACTGCAACCCATTTCCCCTAGTGGTTAAAAGTTATCTTTTATATCACTGTGTTGACTAAGCTACAGGCACCCAAAGGTTGAGGAAGAGAAATGTTAGCCAGGGAACAGGTATGCTTTGTGTCAGTACTGGCCTTTAAAGCAGGGCTCACTGCCCACTGTAGATTCTTAGCGAGTTTCAATCTGACAAAACAATACTGAGACAGTCAATACTGTGACTCTCTCACAGCCAGATCACATGATCCTTCTCCCAGTTTAAGGTAACATTTTGCTTTTGGTTTTGCTCTATCCAGAGTTACTGACATGGTATCATCCTTCCGGCTGTAAAAAAAAAAAAAAAAGAGCCTGGCCTGCATTTGTTTTGATTATGCAAATTAATCCAGTGAAATTTTGACAGTCAAATCACCCTCTGCAAGGCCCACACTGCCAATGAAAAGACTCCCAAAGTATGGCGATGTAGAGGAATAAGAAATGTAGGACAGAGACTTCTCTGTTACAAATGGCACTTCCAATGGTTCCTCAGGACTGTACAACACTCATAACAGTTGTACTTTATTCCCAGGTAATACAATGTGTACAAGCTGGATCTAAACCGGAAGTAAACCGGAGTCTGAGAAACCAGTGGATATTTTTAGTTATAATAGCCATAGTAAAAAAGAAAATATCATACTCAGTATTGGGTGAGTAGATGGTCTTCTGGCCTCTGTCAATAAAACGATTACCCACATAATTATGAGACATAAGAGAACCTTACCAAGGTACTAACATGCAGAGGGAAAACTCTCATTTGTGAACATGGTTTATATCAAGTGGTTTTTCTTAACTGTTAAGGATATTGATAGTTTAATAACTGTCCCATCCACACTTGCATTAAAATTAGCAAAAAATAAACAACTCTTTGATCCTGACTCATTTGCTTTTAAGCTGTTGACATGGACTAAAAAGTTCAATGACAAAAACAGTTTTTGCTGACCACTTTCAAATAGTCCAGGATTCCCCTAAGTTCAGAGCCAACAAGGAAAACCGCCAGAAAAAGGAGGAGCTTCTCTGTGAGGGTTTTAGCATTCAGCCAAGCCAGTCTGTGCCGTTTCCATTTAAAGAGACCAACTGAGGCATGATACAGCCCACAAGCACATACTTCCGCATTCATGCAGAGCAAGAACAAGTCTCGTTTTCACTGCTGTTTTCTCATGGTTAAAGCTTGGGCCTTTATGTACACTCAGGGCACCAAGAGAGGGAACGTTTCCCCCAAAACAATGAACTGAAAATACTGAAATAAAAGCTGCTCAGTTCCAAACAAAAAAAAAAAAAGAAAAATTCAGAGGAGACCTGATTTGTATTGCATGCACTTCACCAGCTCTCTGCAGTTTTGTCATGAAAACCGCACGGACCATACGACTATTTCAACTGGTGTTGCAGTTAGATGGGGATCCTGTTGCCGTTAAAACATTGTTCTCTATGCTGTACTCACGGTGAAAACGCCTTCTGCGGATAATCATGAGTATCAGCAGTCCACAGAGCAGGGATCCGACAACGACCACGACCGCTGCGATGGCTGTGGGGCTGTTGCCTGCCCCCTCCTTATCTGGACGTATATCTGCGCCATAAGAACAGAAAATAAATACCACTGCGCAAATGTAGCTACAAACAGAATGGTGATCAGAAAGGCAAGGATGCACTGTTGCAAAGGCACTTTTCAGCGCATTGCAATGTGAATAACAGGATTTATTTATGATTAATTTTCATGAATCTTAACACATTTGGATTGTCTGTTTTTCAGTCACGTTCCTTCTGCTTTTTTATTTGCTGCGCATTGCTGTTACCTACACCGGTGCAATTTTTCGCTGAACACATCTCAGTCTGCTCTTTATTCTTAGCCAGTAACTGCTGTACATGCATTACAGTAAACCATGCAACACAAAAGGTTAGCACACGAGGGTCAGTAACTGTTATGCCTGTTCATCACAGATTACCTCCTGGGTCAGTGCAGGTTTTCAGTGCCAATATAACATACACCCCATATACACTATATACACTATAAGCGATATGGTAATGCGCGATACCCAATCCTAACTTCCTTTTTACTTTTTATCCTGTGTAAATCCTGAATAACTGAAAAGCAACAACCCCACCAACCAATACAATTTCTCATGAAATGAGATTTGATGAAAATATAGAACCTGCGACAGACAATTAAACAATTTATCTACATTTTCAAATATGATAAATATGAACATAATTACAATCAACAGGTTTCTTGATGTTTCTTTAATGAGACTGCACAAATTTGATCACAATTTGATCTGTAGCTTTAGAAAGAACAGCAAACTGCATGTTTATGTCCTTAAAAAGACATGCTATGTGAACACTGAACTGGACTTTCATCTGGCATTTTTACAGGAACAGTGAGTCCCTGAGGGAAGCAATGTGGTACAGTGGTAAAGAGCAAGTCACGTAACACAAAGGCTGCTCCCTTAATTCCCAGGTGAGACACTGCTGCTGTACCCGTGCTTCAATAAATATGTCCGTACATAAATGGATGACATGTGCAAAATATAAGCTATGTGGCTTCCACTGGAGAACATCTGCTGACCAAAAATAACATAATAATGTCACCAAACCGTTCAAGCACGAAGACATCAGTCTCTGATTCACACTAGATTCATACAAAAAGATGGATTTAAAATCCCCCTGACATATTTAAAAAAACTGACCACATTTTCTTTCAGTGGGGGAGGATCTTTACCAGGATCCTATTTTTTAGCTGAAAGTTCTGCTCTTGCAAGTTCTGCTTTTGCAGCATAAAGTGCACATTGTAGCATGAAAGACCAGACAAGAGTTGAGTTGATTTCTTCATGCACCCCAATTCACCCAATTTGGAATCAGCACTTGCACTACATTAGGCTCATGCACAGGTTCTGAAGTGACCTGGAGGATGCACAGCAGCAAGATGAGCACGCCCTGGCCGACAAAACGCAGCCTACCCAGACTGAACGCGGCCATCTGTGCTGTGCCGCTACAGACTCCAAGTCATTGACAGTGAATGACGCAGCTCAGACTCAAACCCTGAACCCTGACAGCTAAGCGTCCCTAACCCTCCGAGTCACTTGGGAGTCACTCCATCTGGCCTGGCTTTTCAGGTGAATGACAAAAGCAGCAGCAACAATGAGCGTGGTTTGTGCAAGGGGACAGTGCACAACTTACATTGACATTTATTCATTTAGCAGACCCTTTTATCCAAAGCGACTTACATAGGTTACAGTTCTTACAATGTTATCCATTTATACAGCCGGATATTTACTGAGGCAATCGTGGGTTAAGTACCTTGCCCAGGGGTACAGCAGCAGTGTCCTAACGGGGATCAAACCGGCAACCTTTCGGTTACAAGTCCTGCTCCTTAACCACTATGCTACACTGCTGCCCAACTTGTCATGGTGCTGTATCTCCTAAAAGAAAAAAAAAAACGCCTCAGAGCTAGAGAGAATACATCAGACATACCTTTTCGCTTCTCTTGAAACATGAGCTGAAATTCTGTCTCTCCTTCTTTGACTCCATTGCTGTTGAGCACAGAACACCTGTATCCAGGGTGCACAGAAGATGCTTTGAGCGTAAACTTGCTCACTAAGTTAATGCGCTTGTCCTCGGTCTCCAGCGCTGTTGTTACTGCGCTCCGGGTCCAGTTGGTGCCAAACTGGTCAAACCAATGGATCATGCCCAGCGGATATCCCCCTGAAGCATTACAATATAGTGTGACATCCGTATCGTCGTCAATGTCTTTCTCCGGAATTGAGCCCATTGTTGGCTTTGTGTAAGGGGCTGGAATGTGGAAAAAAGGTTAATTAGCACAGTACCCCCAACATCACCGATTACAGAAGTTTAGAAGTATTATTGCCATTGTTCTGACAAAGATGACTGGTAGTGCGATATGCAACAATTATACTTCCTATGACAGTTTTGAAAAAGGATTTGGAATATGGGGTGGGTAATGAACTAGAACAAACTGCCGAGCTCTTAACTTGCACTTCCAGTTGCGTGACATTTTAAAGAAGACTGATATCAACAGAGTCCATCTGTTTGTCCTATTCAGAGACAACAGGGTGGCACTGTGGTAAGGAACCGGGTTCATAATGATAAAGGTTTCTGGTTGGATCCCCCTGCTAGGCCACTGCTGTTGTACCCTTGGCCAAGGCACTTAACCCACCATTGCCTCAGTAAATATCTAGCTGCACAAATTGTAACCTCCTGTATGCACATCACTCTGGATAGGAGCATATGCTAAATGACAAAATTGACAATAATTCATTTTCAGCTGAAATGGAATTAATATTCTAAGGGCCACAAAGGCCATAAATATTACATATTCTCACCTGTGACCTTTAGGCTCATTTCTTTTTTGTCTTCACCACTGTCAGTTATCACTGTGCATTCATATTTCCCTTCATCTGTCCTCAGCGTGTTTTTTAGCAACAAGGACACGTCTGTGTGGCTGTGTTTTAGAAGCTGGAATCGAGCATCGGGATTTGGCTCGCGTCCACTCCTAAAGGTTAATACGTTAGATCCATCCCTCTTCCAGAACACCATTATAACCCTCACATCCTCCTGCCTGGATTTCACTTCACACTTCAGCAAGGTGTTCTGACCGTAGACACCATGATTCTCAGGCAGGCATTCCAAGCTGACCAATTCTGTGGAATTTAACAACATAAACATGAAATCAGGCATCCATAAAAATGGCAAAGTGTTCCAAGTTAAATGTACAGTGCATTGAAAAATATGTCAAAAGCAAGGTATCAAAAAGCAAAACAGGAAATAAAATAAATACATAGTAATCAGTGGTGGATTAACCAGTAAATCTGTGAACAACAATAAGATACAATGATCATCAAGGGTTACACATTTTCTGCATACTTGTGGAATTTTGCTGCATAACGCTACTGTGGATGTTGTTGTGTAAAATAATCATGATAAGAAACAGAACGAGACTTACTGTCACTGGACTTAGCGCACATGATTTCAGCAAAAAACACCAAAGGCAAAAACCAGGATAATGATGCCATGTTTCACCTTAAGAAGAGAAGAAACAAAGGTCAAAGATGTCAAACATAGACACTACGTCTCCATCAGTCTGTCTAGATGAGGACAAGAACATAACACAAAACAAATGATCACCTACTGACACCAGACCACAGTCTACTATTTTGATTTACTGTTGTTACAGGGCTGCCTGTGAAAGGTTTCAAACTACAGTCACATCTCAGTAGAGCTAAGTAGTAAGAATGAATACTGTGTTATTGTAATCACATCTGGAGAGTAGGGCTGTGCGATATGGCCAAAATTTCATATCCCGATATAGGTCATTTCATATCCCTACAACTATACATATCACGATACAGCACATTTTCCGTAAATTCAATGAATTTTATATAAAATGACCACATGGAAAGACCTATTTCTTATTACATTTTGAATTATATATTCGACAAATAAAAGGTACTTACTCATATTTGATTATTTTTTCTCCTTTTATTTAGAACCTTTGTGCAAATTTGAACTAACCGTTTCGCGCGTATGGTCACACCAGTGTAATTAGCCGTTTAGTGCGTATGCTAAAACCAGTGCGATTAAAACACTAGATTGGAAAATTCTAGCTAATTTTATCTTTGACGAAACAGCGATTTAACGTTAAAAAACAGCAAACGCTAGCCTAACTGAAAACTATGAGAAGCTTAATAACGCTAATGAAAACATAACTAACGAAACATGTAACGTAACACATAGCATAAAAAATAAAATACACACGAAAGGGTTAAGCATGTAACAAAACATAAAATATTAATGTAAAAATATAAAGAGGTAAACAGAAAACACTTTTCAACTATAGTTGTGTCACGTTCACGCTCCATGTTTGTTTGTGTTGGCTGTCATTACCCGATCTGTGCCTGCTGCCCGATCCGTTCTGCACATGCGCACTCATGCAAATTTCCTACCTGCATCCGTGCCGTGCAGAAGAACGCAAAGCGTCGTCCAAATGACGAAAAATATTGCCGTAAAGTGTGTGGTTTGCGACACAACTATATAAACTATAGAGCATAATATGAAACGATAGACGTTTTTCAATCGTCACATGATATGTATCGTCATATCGCACAGCCCTGCTGGAGAGCATTGATAATGACATGATCTAAACCACTGAGAGGGCTAATGCATTTGTTCCTGACCGACTCCATAAGTGGTATAATGTAAACGTGGGTTTATTGGGGCACTAAATTTCTTTAAAAATGTACATGTTCAGCTTTTTAAATTATATTTTGTGTGAGGACACCAACAGAGCCAGCCACAAGCAAGCTTTTGCACGTCACAATGGACAGTTAATTTATTGCACTGGCAGCCACTTACAAGTTGATTCTTAAAAGTCCAAACAAGGGGGTAAAATCGTATTCCTGGCGCCATGCAAGCTATAATGCCTTAGCATCATGGTGCATGTCCTTAAGTACATTAAACAGTCAAAATAATCATTTGACAAATATCAATTATTATTGAGCATCTCCTCTATAATAGGTGCTGTGGTTCTCAACCTGTTCAAACTGTTTTTATGATCAGTCCCTCAGTCCCAATCTTAAGACAATGCAGGCTGTGGAGTGCCCAATGTCTCAGCTCTCATTCTTTATGTAAAACTGTTGTAAGAATCAAGAAGGAAGTGTTTTCTCATCTGCAAAAAGCTCTTCTTTATTGTTGCTACGTCGATTGGCGTCCAAATGATTTTATATCTTATCTGACTTTTTATCAAATTAATTTCTGTGAAAGGTGCTTTGGTAATATGCACTAGAACACTGTATTCAAATTCAGCTTTATTCTTCGAATGAATTATGCATGATTGCACTCCATAGGTACCTTACTGCACTTGTGTAAGAGAGCCCTAATTGTTTTTTATGGGTGTATTGCTAGATTCCTACGTGCAGACTTTTTAGTTTTAGTATAATTTTAGTATAAAAGTATTACCATATGAATCATTCTGTCCCACTATTCTTGTTCACTGATGAATTGTTATGTCAGTATTACCCATGAGACAAGTACACTGCACTTCAAAACACCTTTTGAGAGCCAACATCTTTTCCTACTTTCCCAGACTTTAGGCTAAATGGTGGAAAAGTGGTGATATGACAAGTTCAAAAAAAGAAATGTTACATTTACTCATTTGGCAGATACTTTTATCCAAAGTGGTTTACAAGTGAGGCAGAGTACAGCACAACTGTTACATTAAGATATTAAATATTAAGAATATTTAGAGGAGACACTAAATACATCTGGATCACTGTAAATCAATTCCTCTGTAGGATAGTTTTTCAGTCTCTGGAAAAACTTAGAAATTCCTCTAGAATTAATTGACTCTACCTTTTCAACTTTCCTGTAAACAGATGTTAATCAGGGTGGGCTACAAGGATGTAAATAGTATTTACACTTATTGCCCTTACATACGTCCAATCATTTCAAGGACTATATATTGAGCAACATCGAAGACTAATGAAAAGTTATTCCCAGCATGGGTCTCAGTGTTGGGAAAATGAATAGGCTGTGATGTTCATTCCAAAATATATGACATATCCCCCTTGCAGCTAATTAGATCAGAGTTCAGTTCTGTATGAAAAAGTGGTATTCAAAGTTGTTTACTAAGCACGCTGGCACTTCGCTACCATGTAGCCAAATTTCTTGAGGCAACAGAATGCCGTAATGCCGCTAGAAAATCTTGTTTTTTTAAGGATACGAAAAACTTTTTTTCTCTAAACATTTTTTTTTTGTTTACAGACTTCATATTGTGTAACTATAGAGGCAACAACCGTGCAATTTCCTTGATCATGACCTCTGCTGGTTATTGAAGATACATAGGAAAGTCCAAAGTGGGAGGAGTCTTTGGAAATTCCCGTTTAGCGTTCTGAACAGTACCCCAAAGTATGTTCTGCTTTTAAGTGTGACATAGAACATTATCTCACCAAATGTTGACATTCTGCTGCACAATGTGCCATGTTTTCATCTTAATATGCAAGAAAGTGGTTTAATCTAGCAGGCTGCATTATGGTCACGCAACAACAGAACATTACGAAAACATTTGTGCAATGATGACACAAAGAAAGTCCCTCTGTCCCAGACATTTCACTCTTAGTAAAACAGAAACTATCGCTATTTTCTCCTTGGAGTTTTGGTACAGCTTAATTACCTGATTTAGACCGACACTGGCCACTTCATTACGAGACAGATTGACGTCGGAAATATTACAGTATATCCCGCCCAGATAATGTAACGTTAGTCTACACTGATCTTTTGTCATCTTTTACCATCCTGGGTATTTGAAAAGTAAAATGTGTGCCATTTAAGAATGTTACGTGTTAGGACACTGAAACAGAAGCACAGACTCAAATGTTCGTGTTTCAAAATGACCGTCTGGGTACTCATCCAGCAGCCAAGTTTGAATATGCCCAATCATAGCATATAATCGTTAGGAAAAAAAAAAACATTCCCATACCTTGGATGGCTGTACAGTTCCGCGGCTTTTAGACACAAGATCGACCGAGAACTCTTCGGCCGTTTTGTCGGTGGGTTGATTTTCTCTTTTACAGATGATAGTTTCGGTTTCACTATGAGTTGAATACGGAGGCGGAGCTGACCCTTATCATAAAGCTGATTTGTTTACACAGACACATGAAACAAACACCTTTGTCTATCAAATCCAGGCAGTCCTTATGAGTGACGCAGTTTTTCACCTTTGCTTTGTCATCTGTTTCATAAAAAATAACAATTACTTCTGTGGACGGAAAACAGGCTGCATGTAATATAATATAATATAATATAATATATGGTATGTTCAAACATATGTGAAAACTACCTCTGTTCGTCCATCACAACTGATGAAGACCACCCAGTCATCCGGAGGTTGGGGGATCTGAGACAATCGATGGGTGCGGAGATGTTTTGTTTTTTTATTAAGCAATCTTTTTTTTTCCTGAAAACCACAGGTGTCAAAACTATTGGCACCCCTCACAATTATTCTAAGTGAAATCAAAGTTAAACTGGCAATACATTTTGTTTAAATTAATCTTAGTCTAAAGGAACTATACTGTGTCACTCCATCACTTCCTGTTTCACTATGGTATAAGAATGAGGTAACATGCATGCAAAATCCCTGTTGTCATCCATCACCATGGGAAAGACTGTCAGTTTACATTTACATTTATTTATTTAGCAGACACTTTTATCCAAAGCAACGTACAAAAGTACAGTAAGTACAGCGACAATACGGGGACAGGATGTGTACAATTCCACAATGAGACAGTAGTTCTCAGCTGAGAGCAAAGTCTGTTTGAGGATGCAGTACCAGCTAATGTATACAAGTATATAGTATACAGTTCAAATGAGACATATGGTAATTGACCTTCACAAGTCTGGTAATGGGTCCAAAAATACATAAACCATTACACACACCACTTAGCACTGTAAGGACAATTGTCAAAAAATTTAAAACATATGGAAAGGTTGCAAATTTGCCACGAAGAGAGTACAAGTGCACAGTGTCTCCATGGACAGTGAGGTAGGCAATAAAGAACCCAAGGATCACAGTTCAAGAACTGCAGAGCTTGGTTGCATCTTGGGATCAGCATGTCTCAAAAACAACCATAAGACATCATTTCCACACCAACAAACTCTTTTGAAGGGTTGCATGAAGAATGCCCTTACTGAGCATAAGAAACAAAACCAAGCATCTGGAGTTTGCCAAATGTCTTTGGAATTATAACTGTAAGAGAGTGCTATGGTCAGATGAGACCAGAATTTAACTTTTTGGCCATACACACAATCAGCATGTTTAGCAGCAAAAGTGGAATGCATACAAGGAGAAGTCCCTCATACCTACTGTCAAATATGGAGGTGGGTAATTGATGTTTTGGGGATGCTTTGCTGCCAGTAGTCCAGGGGCACTAGCTAAGATCGGTGAAATAGTGAACTCCACCAAATACCAGGAAATTTTGTCTGAAAATGTGGTTGTCTCTGCTAAGAGACTGAGACTTACTGAATCAGCCTGTTTCTAAAGCCAGACACAGAGTGCCTGAGTTGAGCCTGTCAGTTGAGCATATAATGACCTTTTACTTCTTGCAATGTTGAGAGTTACATGTGGTTCTGAATTGTAATTATGTTAACACAAGTTTATGTCCCTTTCCTTATGACTACTCCACATTGTAATTTGTAATTTTGCCTAGTTTTCATGCAAGAAAAAAACAGCATAATCAATGAGTGACTTTGACCCTAAAATTTCTCCACAGCAGTATTTAAATGGTTAAATCAACAAGTTTTGGTCAGAGACACTGTTGATTAGATGCTGATATTCCTTCTGGATGAATGTGATGAAGCTGGGCAACGCTCCTCTCATTTAAAAGGTTTTTTTTTTTAAATATGACAGCAGAGAAGTACAAAAAAATGAATTTATTATAAAAGCAACAACTTAAAATAGGTCAAACAGTGAGTACAAGGAGGAAAGGTTAAAACAAGGACTAAATTTGTTTAAAACAAGATGTAACACCTCTTCTCATCAGTGGGCCATTATGTATATGGAATTATCATTAGGTAGGATAATTGAATATATCAACTCAATAGCTTATAAGTTTTCCTCACTGGTTACTTACTAGAAGGTCAAGCATGGCTGGTCTTGAGGTCCCTTGGGTGGGTTTATTTTATTGCTGCTTGAACCAAAATGTTAATTATTTGTATCATATTTGTTGAATAAATAAGAACACTTGATCAAGGTATAAAACACTTCAGATAAAACCTCCTGTTCTACACTTGCTCTTCCCCTTCTGTCAACCACCAGTCATTTATATCATCTATTATTAATTATGCGCCCAATCAAGACAATTACTATCAGTCATATTCTGATTCACACAAATCTGACAATGGTGCAACCTAAGAACACACATGACCATTATATTATATTATATATCATGGTAAGATCATTTTAATCTCCTCAATGAGACAATTCATTTTGCAGCCAAAATGTTGCAAAGCTGCAACATTAAAACACTGAAGACATGAACACAGGTAAAAAAACAAAACAAAACAAAAAAAAAAACAAAGTGCATAAAGTACTGATGATAAAGTGCTATGATGATAACTGCTATGGAAATAAAGTGCAAATGTTGTATTAGTTCATTTTGTTCAGCTGCATGATTCCTTGGGGTATGAATGATACTTTTATTTGTTCAACTATATTTTGGGTTGGCCTATCTGAACCTGCCGCCACAAGGGAGATGCTGGAAAACCCCACACAGTTGGTGGGATTGTCTGCCACATGATCTGACAATCGTACTGATTTTGATTTTCTGTCTATTTTCCTACCAGCAGATATACGCTGCTCTCTTCTAATAACAGTTGGTATTTTAGTACAGTGTCTATATTATGTATAGCGTCTTCACTCCTCCTGCCTCCTGTACGGTGTCCATATTAGGACATCGTTTAGTCTCCTCCCTTCTACCCAACTATGGGGCGCTCAAACAAATTACGTTTGTATTGTTTCGACCACAGTCTTAAGGTTAGGGGTCGTAACTAAAATGGTGAGTACAAAGTGCTGCCGTTATTTATTCATTTAGCTTTTACTTTTACTTTCCAGCATCTTATTTATCATTCTCCAGTGTAGGAAGCAGCGACCCACTTGTTTCAATGAACAGGAAAAGACTCTATTGTCTTGATTGTCATATATTTAGGCAGTATAAAAAAGGCGGTGAAAACGAAACATTGAAGACCGAAAAGTCACGTCGCTTTGCCCTGAGGGAGTTTTGAAGCGGGGAGGAGGGCAGTTGGGGTATGGGGCGCCGAATGTAACAGACCTTTTTTCGTAGTCAGAATGCCTTCTGTGCTACGCAACGCATAAATTCATTACGAAACCATGTAACACTGTAACGCGTTTTGTCCACGAAAAACACAAACGCATTTGCATTGTGTCCAGGAAATATTGATGTCTACGAAAGTTCAAGCAGCCTTTGCTTTCATGGACGGAATGCCTTCTGTAACTGCGGAGTCATGGAATATATTGTGCTAAATCTCTGTCCTGCACATCATACTTTCAGTTATATAGCAAAACAATTAAGCGGACAGAATGAACATTCGATGGCATGATGATACTGTAGTATAGCGCATTCTGCATTTCGTGCCACAACAGCATAAATGCTGGCCTAGGACATCTATTACATGGACAGAATTACTTTTGTCTACAAAATGAGTTTCTTTTATCCACATAGTGCATTGTGTTTTTCGTGGACAAAACGCGTTACGGTGTTACATGGTTTTGTAATGAATTTATGCGTTTCGTAGCACAGAAAGCATTCTGTCTACGAAAAAAGGTCTGTTACATTCGGCGCCCCATACCCCCTGCCCTCCTCACCGCTTCAAAACTCCCTCAGGGCAAAGCGACGTGACTTTTCAGTCTTCAATGTTTCGTTTTCACTTTTTTTAAATTGCCTAAATATATGACAATCAAGACAATAGAGTCTTTTCCTGTTCATTGAAACAAGTGGGTCGCTGCTTCCTACACTGGAGAATGATAAATCAGATGCTGGAAACTAAAAGTAAAGTCGATCACCAGTTTCTTGGTTTTTGATGTAGCCAATTTAGGTTCACATGTAACATTTCACACCAATCAGCAAAGTCAGTTAGAACAGGGCCATGCACGTTCTCATCCCCCTCGAGGAGACTCACCAAAGCAGTATCATTGGTGAATTTAATCAGGTGACATCGCCGGACTTGCTGCAGCAGCTGTCAGGATACAAGATGTGTAATACAGGTGCCCTGGGGGGTACTGATGTAGTACATGCTTCACAGTGTTGACCAGCCAAACCTGTTGTGAACTCTCAGTTAAAAAGTTGATTCTGTGGCTCCCAAGTCACTTAGTCTGCGAAAGTGCTGGCTGAGCGCTACATATGACCATTCAAATCCAATTCCTTTAAAAGAAAATCCAGGTAGCAAGGATTCTGAGTTATGTTCCCCTTACACATTTAATTTAAAATAATTTTATTCAGGCTGCTCTGAAAAAGTCTAACCAAAGGGACCAAAACACCTGATTTCTGAAGCAGTCTGACCACACTGAGGAGGAAAATAATTTATATTCCCTTTCATTGGACTTACATGTATGGCCTGGCGAGATGAATCAAGCATCTCATTTGTTGTACGTATGACTTGGAACCCACCTACCTCCACATCACTGTGACAGTCATTTTGAAAGCTAGCTTTCACTTTGAAATTTAGATTACATACCTCACAAGGTCTTCATACTAGCATTCCAAATCCACCAGTGTTCTGGAATTCAGTTTCTGTTTAAATCTGACTCATCCACCCATGGTTACATTTCAGAGGCAAGTATATCAATGTTGCCAGCTGAATAACACCACTGTACTAATGCAGGTAGCATGCTGAAACATTAGAATTTGTAGCCTTTATTCAAAAAGGTGCAGATCTGCACAATTGCTAGATGAAATTATAAAAATCAATAACTGTGATTTAAGAGGCTACAATATTGCAAGAGTATCAGACAAATACTTATTAAAACACTTTTATTTCACAATTTCAACAGTTAACATTTAGAATAAGAATGTACAAATTTCAAACAATCTGTTTGAGGGTGTACAATCAAAAATGAAACCTACTAAGGCGTTCCACATACTGTCTGATATCACCCAGATGACTTTAGCAGCAAACACCAGTGTGAATAGAACAATCAGGGCCGTAGCTGCATTTTTTTTTTTCTTACATCAAAATAAACATTTCCACTCATAGACGTACAATGTGTGTTGCAGAGCAATTATTTTTTGCCAACAAATAAGCTTCACCACCAGTAATAACGACATGGCTTTAACCTTGCTGCCAACCCAATGCTCCGCCCTCCCTCATGTGCTGTGTGCTTGGACTTCTCATCCATTCACGGCTGTCTATCTGTTTTGCCACTACTTATCCCAACCACACCGCTCCACTATCAGAGGTTGTTTTTCTGGCCCCCTACCTCCTTCCTGGACTCAACTACCCACACTGCACCTGGGCAGTGATGTCCCTGTGGAATGAAGCACTGTCATTCATTACATATGCATTTTAAGCAACACCTGTATATGTGGATCTAAGTGAGTAACTTTCATTTTTTGTAATAATTTCATGGTTTCATTGCCATATATAATGAGCTGTGCATTCTTAGCATAAGAGATAACACTTTATTGATCCCCAGGCAGGGAAATTTGGGAAAATTCTTCATTTGTAAAGTACTTTGCAGTTGTGATAATAATGGACTAGATTTACATTGCTACCCCCAAAGTTCTTTACAGTGAAGGATAACCAACCTCAACCACCACTGAAGTTTTGCACCCACCTGGGTGATGCATGCCAGCCATATTGCATCAAGCATCCACCACACATGAGCTGAAGTGGAGAACAAGGGAATTATTTAACCAATTAAACAGGGGGATTATTAGACAGCCAAATTGAAAGTATGGTTGAGAATTCAGTCAGTACTGACTACAAACTCTACAGGTTACTCAGGATAATGGCACCCACTAAGTGAATACATTGCAGTTTTTATTAGTTTACTATGAAAAAAAAAAAGTTAACAGAATGAAAATAGCAAGCCTAGAGATTTATGCACTTCTTCACACCAAACACTTCAGGTAAGCAGAAATCCATGTTTACACTAATACGGGTTCCACATTTTACCTTATTTCAATTAATGAATGCCATATTATGTTTTAATACAAGCAAAGGCATCTACTGTTGCAAATGGTAAAAATCTGCTAGTGAAAATGCCCATCAAGCCAATGTCTAAAGAAAACTGTAATAAAATACTAATACAAAAAGGCCTTTGGTAGATTTAGGTAGAAACAGCAATGTCATGCAACTAAAATGAGTGTGGGTATTAAAGCCTACAAACAAATACTTATGACCATTACTAAAAGTTGTGGTCATACAGAACTAACAGTGTCATAAGTGATATGCATCCCAAATCTTTCATAAGGTCACTTTTATAGTTTCCTCGAATCAAGTTATGTGCAGTGTGCATGCACACGGCACATTACACTAATTGTTAGGTTCCTACAGCTGTTAGTTATAAACGAGCCATCAGTAACAAATGCAGAGCATGTCCTGCCAAATATGGATTATGGACGAAATAAAATGCAAGTTAAACAATGTTTGACAATGATGTGTTTACATAAGTACAAAAGTATGTTTAAACCCATAAAGTATTACATTACAGTTTTTACTTTTTGTCAGAGAGGAAAACTGGAAAGATAAGGCTGATTGACAGAAAAGCACCCCCATGTGGACATTTTAAAACCCTACATGGCAATTTCAATTGAAAGAGTTGTGAACATACACCATGCCACACCAAGTATTCGCCACATGAAACAAAATGTTTTGTACATTTAAATCATTACATTACCACATAGTGACCTGACCAGCAAGAGAAATTTGTTTCTAAAACCAATCAATCAATAACCAAAACATTTCCAGCAGAGAAATTTAGTTTCATCATCCAGAGCAAGACATACATACGAGACATACATGCAATTTCTCAACAATGAATATGGATCGAAAGCTACAACTTCATGTCAGTCTTTATTGTAGTTAGAAATCACACAGGACAAATCTTTAACAATCAAGAATGGAAAAACAACCTAAACCACATGCCTTTTCCAGCAGGCCCGATGCACTACAAGATGGGCTGAAACATAGGAGTTACATAAAGTGCTTCTGTCAAAGATTTAGAGAAAAAAAAAGGTATATAAAAACAATAGGCAGGATGACAGAATTCTATGGCTCACAAACAGAGGAGAGAGATTCTTTTGTAAAAATCAGGATGAGGAAGTTAAAGACAAGCAAGCTCAACCGAGGATGAGACTGGACTTGCCCCCTGGGGGGTTTCTCCGGCCAGTGGGGGCTTCATTAGACTGTGTAGGTGCTGAGGGCTGTGGTGGTCCCCCCTCCTGCTCCTGGACAGGCACTGGCTCCTCTGCATTTTCTAATGACATTGAATAAAGATCATCATGCGTCACTCCCTTGACAAGACATAGCTCATATATACTTTATATATAATGCAATATATCAGTAGGAGGGTTGCAGCCCTTATTAAAACCATGCAAACCATAAATCCGTGAACTTTCCATACTTAAAACGAACAAATTAGGAACTTATTGATATGTTGACTCGACAACTTGATTCAGTGTTTTCAGGGTAGAAATTTTGCTGGAAACAGTAAACATATTTATCATTAGACTATTCTTTAGGCTGTACATTTCAGTAAGGGTACTTTTTCTGTTTCGCCCACTGTAATTCACTGGTTACTGACAAGGGTGTATACTGTTTTAAGATTTTTGTACTTCGTAGACTACATTCATCAAACCTACAGTAGGCTGCTCTGAATAAGGCATCCTGTTAAAAGTTGATCATCAAATTATACTATCACTTCACATTTACATTTGGGAAAACTATTCAGGCAAACAATAAATGTGAGAATTATATTAACTGATATGAAGAATAAAAACAGTGGAACAGGAAATATACACTGCTTAAAATGCTTGATTTTACAGCTGGGTTTGCAGTTTGCTACTTTCACTTCCTACGCTCCCTCTCATCTGGCAAACAAATTTAATCTTTTCTCATCTGTATGCTTTATTCTTTTGTCTAGCTCCCAGTTCAACACTGTTGAACAAATTAACAGAAGAGCTTTAAACTGCTTGCTTATTAATTGTGATTTGCATTCAGTGTACTTAAACAAGCTTCAACATGAACAAACCTGTCAATTCTGAGGGGGAAACGTTTATTTTCATTACGTCTTTGGCTGTTTGGTTTCGAATGGCACTATATGAAGAAACAAATGCACACCAAGAAACATATTGCCATCTAGTGGACAAATTGGTTAATTTGCATAAAGATCCAATCTTTTCTTTCTGTAGAATGTAAATAATTCTAAGGCACATGCTGACTTCATTCCATTTCTGATTTAAATTCTCAAAATAACTGTTAAGACTTGAAAAAACCTAATTAAATTCCTAAAGCTTCTATGGTACATTTGATGTGGTTGGTTGAAACACCCAAGACCACTGATCTGTGTGCATTTGGCCCAATTACCAAGATCTCTGCCTTCAAGCACAAACTTGCAACTTAAATCCATCTTCAGGGCTACCAAACTATAAGCAAAAGGCCACTGAAAAGCCAGGTACATCATTCTGTTTAATCTTTTCAACAAAACAGATGTTCTGCATATGTGGGGGAAACCCTTTGGTGAAAATATAACAGAATAAATGAGCAATGCTACTTTTCCTGAATTCCACAATAAACTTTTTGAAACAGAATTTTGGTGGACATTTCAAAATGGATTTCAAATACTGTCCTCACCAACAGAGTTTCACAAGCGCCACATAAGCTAAATAGGGAGCATGGTTCATTTGTTTTCATCAATAAAGGAAGGGGGAGTCATACTGAATGACGTTTAGCGACACCCTGCAGGAGGCACAAATTAGAATAAATTAACTGTCATCAGGCTTGCTCAGTGCATGACTTCATAATCACTGCACTGCTTCCTGAAAACGAGCATACAAAATATGCCTAACTTTCAATTATAAATGGTGGATAACCTGACCACTGTGAGAGGCAGCAGCTGAGCATTCACGAGATGGTGCGTCCACGCCCTAAAAAACCTGCACCAGGGAGAGTGTGCTAAGTTCTTTAGCTACAGTGCTATAACTGTTGTTACTTGTTTCATTTTGCATTTATTTCTGAAAGCATGTCTTTGAAATTACTAAATGGTGGAAAGTGCTTCAAAAAAATTAGGAAGGAAATGTGGAAAAAATGGAACTGACCTCTTGTTCTTTTTTAAAAAGAGAAAAGTAGTGGCCTTATTAAATAAGCAGCACATACTTCCTGAAGAGAGGTAGTCAAAGGATAACTGCTTTAACACAGCTCCCATAGGGTTCAGGACCTCAGCAACAAAGATAAATTATTCGGCAAGGAATGTTCCCTTATCACAGTAATTGTGAACTGTACAAAAACGCGACACCATCAGGCTAATCGTCCTGATATTAACCCTGTAAATTTCCATACCCCCCCCAAACAGAAATGCACAGACTCCCTAAACTGTCCTTGGTCGCACTTAGCTACATGGAGGTAATTTTAAACAAGTGTATGTGACAGTGTTGCACTGACACTTATTCGCCTAATTCAATGTGAAGATGTTTGATAGTGCTGAGAGCAAGAACAAATAACAGGTACTAACCAGCAATTGGCTTCTCATGGTCTCCATCCTGCAAAAAAGAAGGTAGTTAAGTGTGTGCAAAATTTCAATAAAATCTCAACATTCTTGGAACAGACTGTATATGAACAGAAGTCAATTATCCGAGGAGCACTCAACACTCGGACAAGGTTGTAATGTCCACCCAACGTAATGATCTTGCACATGGCACAGCTGATACTGCCGAACAGTCCACCGTTTCTGGCGCATGTGTCTTTTGAACTAATCTGTCTGTTTACTCAAGAAAGATGAAAAGGTATTTAGGAACAGCACTATAAATACATAACACTAATTTCAGCCAGCCAATTAATATCTGTACCATATACCCTGACGTTTCAGATATATAAAACTAACAACTTTCAAGAATTTCATTTTGGGAATCTTGAGCATCAACCTCTCCCACCAGTCAACATTTTATTATGGCACAGTCCACTTTAGGGAAAAACAGAAAAAAATAACATTTCCAAGTGCATTTTAATGCAAGCCTAAGCCCAAACTAAAATGAATTCAGTGCCACTGTGAGAAAGCCCTTTATGTCTTACCCCAGTGGTGGCCTCCTCAGACACAGAATTGTTCTGAACAACAGGCTGGGGGTGACATCGCCGAAGTGGGGCTGACGGCTCTCCAATCAAAACACCTGTGGGCTTCCCTCCTGCAGAGAGAGCATAAATGCTGAAGAAGCAGGTATCTGGATTCAAAGTGACACATGGAATGAGAAGAGACCACTCTAACAGAACATCTCTTCTGTCAGAATGACTCTTCCATCAGCCAACAGTAACAGTGCCGCATGGATGAACTCCAGAAAACCCTCCCAAATGCAGGCCTGCAGTACTCGAGGCCTAAATTCATGCAATTATCTGAATACAGGCACATGACCTTGCTTTAGGATGATGTTTACAGCTATTCCCACGGATCAGCCGCTACACAACTGATGTGTTTCAGTGGAACACACATTTCATTGGTAAAAAGCACAGGCCTATAATCTATACGAAATGAAGAGGCGGAGATGCAACAAAGCAGGGAGAGACAAAGGTCCTTTCAGCCAAGACGATTAATGCAGAATTCAATGAACTGCTACTGTGACTGAATATGAGCTTCACCAAGGCTCTGCGTGAACTTCTCGGGCACAGCTGAAAGTCTTTTAGCTTTCGCTGCACATCTGTCAACACAGCATTTGTCCAAAACGTGACTCTTGGGGTGTGCAGCTCCTCTGTAATGATGCGTTGTCACATCTTGATCCCAACAGGAAGCCATAATTCCGTACCACTGTTCTGGCAATTACCAGAATACACTGCAAGCCTCATCAAAATCCAGTGAACTGGAGCAATTAAAACCCCCTGGGGCACAACAACAGGAGCTTGGAAATTCTTCTTTTTTATATCAGTGCTGTGCCCCACACCAGGTTAAGCTAAGATGATGCAGCAAAAAAAAAAAAAAACAAAAAAACAAATAGTGGGTCTTCCTAATTCCAAACCAGGTCTAACTCAGTAAGCAATGAAGAACCACAAATAAACATTAACATTTAAACGTCATATTAATGGTTTGGTCACAAGTTTGCGAATAAATGAGCATGCCACCCTTTACTGACACTCAATTCATAGCACTGGGAATCTCACCACTAAACTCGTTAAGTTGGTTTATATAACAAAAATGTCTCTGTCCCTGGTTGGAGAATATTTCTGCTTACCATGGCTACGTTGACTACACCCTGTATCTCAAAGAGAGGCAAAGAGAGAGACGAACACAACACAAGGGCCACCTTTGCTCACTGTTCAGACCAGGCATGTTAAAGTACAATGCTAAATGGAAGTTAAAGCAATTAAAAGTTAGTTCAGGATTTTAAAACCATCTGGTCCAAGCCAAAAACATGGATATATTTAAAACTAAGCTGTATTTATTTACAATGTGTTGTACAAAACATTTGGTAGCTTTCTGTGACTAAGTCGACTGGCAACAGCTTCCAATTAATATTGTAAGTTCAATGCAAAAATGTGCAGGCCAATTCAAAAAATTCAACTTGGGGTTTATGATGCAGAATTAGCAGCCTTAACAATCGTGATGTGAGGGTCTAACACTATGAGGTACATTAAATAAATGCTGAACATGTGAGAATAAAAATTAGACAGATGACCTTCTGTGCACTGTAGTTGAATGTATATTACTACCGGTGAATGTATACTACAGCAAACCGAGTTACCAGGTGGGTTGTTCCTCCGGTGAGCATGAGGGTCCTCAGGTTCTGCAAAAATGTTAGAGGCAGTTCTGTTCTTGCGAGTGACAGGCTTTTCCTCATCTGTTCCAAAGGAGATGTTAGAGCCTCCACCCGGTGGTTGCAGTACCCTGAAAGAGGCCAGCAGTTAACAGCAGGTCATCCATCTATCTAGCTCTCTCACTCACTCTCTCTCACACACACACACACACACACACACAAATACAGTCTGCAGTTTTAGCAATAACTGCACACGCTGCAGTGCCACCTTACTGCACACACAACTCTTTGGGCTGCATTTCTCTGACCAGTCACACTCTCCGTGCTGTGCTCTCAGCCCGACGAACGCACACAATGCAAATCTGCACAAGCCCGCTGTCAAAATCAAAGCGAACACAGAAAAGAAACCCAATTATAAAATATAGGCGACCCATCAAACACATATTTTGGGAATAAAATGGTTCCACGATCACAGTAACGTACAGCTACCTATTTAGCTATATATCTGGAAAAAAGACAGAGCCATTGTAGACTGAAGCTGACAGTACTTTTTTTGTTTGTTTACAGTATAATCCTGGCAGTTACCTTAGGATATGGTCATTATCAGAACCAGTGACCCCTCCCAGCACCTCCTTAATTTCTAGCTAACGTCAGTAAGTGCTAGAAATGCAAATGTCTCTTACAATCCTACCCTCGCGAGTGTTCCAGTCAGTCGTAATAAAGAATCAAGTTTTTCTTATTGCAGGGCCAAGGAAACTAAGGCTAATGTAACGTGAACTGAATTTGGACAATGCTTGATTTAAACGTGGCGTGCATCAATGCTGGCTGGCGCAGCTGTCGGCTGTTGAAATTAACCGACGAGCTAATACACCAGCTACATAAACCTCACGAGTGGGTGAGCTCAATTAGACACATAGCCTGAGGTACACTTACAAAATTTGTTTAGAAATGACCCCACCCAATAATGCTACCGTGTAGCCAGCTTGCTAGATAAAATACGCTAGGGACGTGAACAGCATCCGTTCGGTAACAATCACACTAGTAGCCAGCTAGCTAGCTAACGCTAGCTAATTAGTCAGAAATCCAAAGCGAATCGTTTCCGCCCGTTATACGCTAGTCAGTTAGCTGGCATGCTAATGAAAAAAAGGCAATGCAGCGTTACACGTTAGCTAAAGTCAGATACCTAGGTTATGTTAACAAGCTAACGTTAGATGGTGCTTCGCATTTTACAGAGGAAGCTACGAGACTCAAATCACCAGCAGTTAGCGAACGTTAGCATATTTTTCACAGGAATAGCAAATACAAACGGCTAGCTTGGTAGCTGGGTGGGTGCAGACAATATAGCTATAGCTAGACTAGGTAGGTATACAGCTGGTTCAACATGCCAATTTGTAAAGAAACCCGATAATCAAATAAAACAAATCCCCTGTGATTCGGTTTAACACCCAACAGGCAGTTAAGATTAGTATATATTCCGTTCTCCCCAACATAACGGGGTTCCATTTTTCTTTTGTTTGTCGCGGTGTGGCTAGCTGGCTATCGTTTACATTTTAATTTACCTTGAGCTATTTTTTGCACCTGGGTCCATGCCTTGAAAAGTGGTGGTCGTCGTCATTTTTACCGTCAAATTCTTTTCCTATCACTGTAAAATATGAATTGTGTATATATAAATCTGCCTACTTTTGTGCTTAGCTCGCAAGCGTTTTAACCCTCACGCTTCATACTAAAACTCCGCCCGGCTTTGATTGAATCGCATACTTTGCTGCGCGAGGGAATGCCGTTGGAACAATTATACCCACCCACAGACGCAGCCAAGACGGGCCGTACTCCATTTCCATTGGTCAGTGCCTCTAAATGACGCTTCTGATTGGAGGTTCACGGCTCAGTGCGACGTCAGTCGACTTTTTTCGGCCTTATCGTTGACCGATTTTTGAAAGAAAAGGTAACGGTTGACACCCTAATACCACTGACCGGATAGGGGGAACGGAGAAATTTCCCGTTCCCGTTGATTTGGAGTTGGTTTCCTTACTTATGTCTGCCATCTTGAATTTGTAATTCCAATCGCCCGATCCTTTATTTCTCCCCGTTGACCTCCTTGTCTGGGATCTGTCCTCCTTCAAGTGGTGCTAGTTCATTTTAAATGTATACTTCTATAGCTTTTTCTCGTTTTAATGTCTGAAATATTAAAGTCTGTGTATTTCCTAAACATACTGTGGCATCTTTGATCTTTACTTGCCTTGATCATTGTAATTCTCTCTTCATTAGCCTTGTCTAATGTTTAGCGTATTTTTCAACAAAATTGTAGTATTTAGACTGTATAATGTTATAAAGCATTGTGCATTATGAGTAATATCCATTACAGGGCCAAAATCCTCTGGCATTGTGCCACTGACACCTCAGTTTTTAGGTGTGAGGGGCTATGAAGTAAAATCATTTTTCTTTCCTGTATCAGAGAGATATGCATACTCTTAATTTAGAATGAGGCCTGAAAAGGTAATCTGTTCTTATGGAGGCAGGCAGATCTTCTCAGCTTTTGGCCCAGGTCTGAAAAGTGCTGCAGGAACATTGCAGTTTTTATCCCTGGCTTGCTTCTCCGATGGAGATCAAATCAGTTAATCACTGAGGCAATTTACTACTCGACAGTGGCGTGGCTCCAAGGCAGTGTCGATGCATGTAACCAAGACCAGCCTGAGGGGGGCAGCTGCATATTCATAACCTTTTCCTTAAAAGGCAAAATGCAAGACCTTTAGGTGCTCCCTACATACAAGTGTGGGAGTACACATCACCAAGATCCACAGATATATACCAAGTGATTTTTCAGATGACTGAGCACGTGAAAAGGGAGGAGCATTATATTGTACTCCAAAGGTCAGGGAACAGGCATTCCTGATTCATGATGGGTCTGAGGCCTCCATTTCACTTGCCAATAAGAAAGTAACCTGTGTAGGAGGTGTGTTATTACCACTTATAATACTAATAAAATGGAAAAATTGGCAGAAGAGGGCTCTTTTAGACTTGTGGACTTTAGGGTTGGGTACCGAAACCTGGCACCGGTTCCTATGTGACCGGTATCTACTGGACCGAATCACAATGCAGATCTTGGTCCCACTTAACCCTTTCCCGCGTAGAGTCACACCGGTGTGAGCAGTTGCTTATTAACATATGCTAAAACCGCTGCGATTAGAACACTAACTTGGAGAAATTCTAGCTAATTTTAGCTTTGAGGAAACAGTGATTTAATGCTTAAAAAATATAGCAAATGCTAACTGAAAACCACAAAAACCTTAATAACGCTAATGAAAACACAACAAACCATGTAACGTAACACGCGCGCTACATAGCATAAAAAATAAGTTACGTGCGAAAGGGTTGTTAAGGTGCTAACTTTCTTTCCGTATTTTTTTCCCTTTAGTCATACCTGATGCGGGAGCACACCAGTTTTCCAAGGCCATGTAAAATGCTTCCATTGGAAAAAAAACGCCACTCCTATCTATTCGATGTTGATATCACAGCAACAGCACTATGCTGCTTCCATGTGGTAGATAGAAACACATGGCTACAAAAGATAAAGAGTGAAAACATATGCTTACAATGCAGACATTTGTTAATATTATATTTGTTAATTTTATATTTGTTGTTATATTAATGTTATATTTAAGTATGCTTTAAACTGTTAACAGTTAATATATTGTTCAATTTCAAGTTCAAATTTGCCTTAGCAATAAAAAAGCTGTTCTTTAATGTCATCGACCGTCGTTTTTTGCTTTTTTTAAGTATCAGTTCAGGCACTATTAGGGCTTTGGTACTGTAAAAGTATCGCTTTAGCACCGGTATCAGAAAAAACCCAAACAATACCCAACCCTAGACCGGACTTTATCCTGGCCTTTGTCCTGGAACTTTAAGATTTATGAATACCAATTAGCAACTGGTACATGACACCAATGGCAAAGTTGAAGAGTACAGAGGTACAACAATAGTGGTCGACTAATGGGCCTGATTTTGAGAGTAGCTAAATGAGTGATGGTAAAGATGGCCGGATGTCTAAAAATTATCACTCAAGTCTTAGTCTCCCTGACAGTAGTGCAGCACGGCACACTGCAAGGGCTTCAGGTGCTGGCTGAATTCACATCTCAGGACTTAGACGGGGGGCACTTGGTCCAATAGTTTTCTTTCCAAACAGTTCTGCTTCCAACACAAATAAGGGACAACTAAGGGCCAGGACCAACTAAAGCTGCAAAGCCAGCCACACAGACTTAGACAGGGTGAACTGAGATAGTCATGATGCTAGAGGAATGGCCCTGGGCCTGGGACTGGAAGTTGGAAGACTGGGACAATGGAACTCCTCCTGCCTGTTACATGGAGCATCTCTCTGCCATTTCTTCAGTAGGGGCAAAGGACAGCAGATAATTCATTTCTGGTACGTTTCAGAGATGAAAAAGAAATCTTTTAACGAATTTTAAAAAGGGCAATATGGGTCCTGATCTCAGTCAGGTGTAACCCCAAGTCTCAACCAAAAACCCATCCTTTAACCCTAGCCTATAGCTAATCTTCCTCCCATCTCTTGAATGTTTTTATCTCCCCTTACCCCCTTTTGGCATGTCCCTACCGCTGACCCCTGCATCTGAGTTTGTCAGAATATTTGTGACTTTATTTCAGACATAATGGGATGGCAGTGAGTACTATTAAGTTTCATCTGTATTCAAGAAAAGGAAGTTAGTGTCATTCAATATATAATGTTATGCCTAGTCTAAACCTGCAGATCATCACCAAGTTTCATTGAGGCATTGAGTTATATATCATCTGTGAACCTGGCAAAATGAATTCTGTTTACAGATGACATTTCCAAGTGGAAGCATGCATGAGGGCTAAGAAGAGTAAGACTGAGGCCCTGAGACTAGAGCCCCCACCAAGAAAACATTGGGGTTGTGGGAGAGAAGTAGGTTCATCAATGAAGATACTTTATTATTCCTGTGGTTGGTATGTCAGGGTGTACTGCTGTTCATAACATCATCCAGTGATTTGCAAAAATATAAGGCACAAAGTGTTATTTTTCATACTTTGCCTTTAAGAGATGTTCATAAATGTAAGCATCAGTATAATTATGGCGTAAGTATCCCAGTGGAACAACATTTAATGACTTCCGTCATTGATAAAAAACAAAATGATTCAATTATGTTGATGACATTTCCAACCAGGAGATCAGATAAGTATGTTCTAAGCAAGGATAATGACTTCCCTTTAGACCAACTGTCGCTTTCACATCTTTTTAAAAGGATCAGTTGATCTGTTGTGTCAAAGGTGGCACTCAAATGAAGAACCAAGAGAACAAACAGCTGTGGACGGAAGACAGAAGTATGCCATTAACCTAATCGAGAGCAATCTGTATGATAGCTGCAACGTTTCAAAGACTTGGCAAGGCTGCTCGCTCCAAGCGCAGACTGGGTCTTACAGCCCAAGAAATCACATACTCAAGGCTTGGCTGTCATTTGAAAACAATAACCGGGATTCGGCAGCAGCAGGATTGAGCTGGCTCTCTTAGGGTGGGTTAATATTGCAGTGATCCTCAGGATGCCTATGAGTAGACTGGATAACGTCAGTGACAGTTGCACCCATCCTCCACGTGGTGCTCGCTCTCCTGTTGTGCATAGTTGGAAGCGTATTATGAAAAATAGCTGTTGCCTGCAGATGAGTCAATCTGAGGATTCCACTTGTGCTTCATCACTTTTGCACAAGTTTAGAGGATAGTGTAGGTTGGTGATCTTAATCCACACAATTGAAGATTCCAAATTCAAGATGGAAAAGGGGCAAATATTTTGAAAGACAGATGCAAACCTTAAATTGTTGAGGTAAGTGCTGAGGTAACATCAATCATCATTCAGTTAACAGATGAGATATAGGACACATGATTATGCATTTCAACTAAATACGTTTTTTGGTTTTAAACCCCTGGTATGTTCATCTTTGACTACCCCTGGTATGTTCATCTTTGACTTCCCTTTATATTGAGCCAAACTGAAAGCATCTGAAACTAACCATTTCCATATTTTCCACATTTCCATAATAAAAGGGTCTGTGAAATTAAATTACATGCATACATGTGCCTGCATGAAAAGGAACGTGTGAGTGCACAAGGTGTATATATTGGCGTCATAAGCATTTGTTTTATCTTTTGGTGAATGTAGTAATTCACAGTACATTAAAAGTCTGATGCCTCATTCTTGTACAGAAAGTGCAACTGCAATTGTTAGAAGCCTCCCAATCACACACCACTACAATAAGCTTTGGCTTGACAGGCACCGCAGTTCTACAGTGCACGCGTGTAAGTTGCAAAAAAATCTGATGTGTAGTTGAAATAAATTGAAAATTGCTTCTCATTATCTCAATAAAATATCTTTGTCTCTCAGCTGCTATGCTATATTTCCAATTGGGACAATCTTTTCAGAAGTGTAAATAGTTGAAAATAATTTTGACCTATATCTATTTTAGCAATATTAGAGATCAAAGAAAAACAAGTCTCATCTTTACTTGAGGAAAAAAACTGCAGATTAGATTCCTGCATAAGAAGGCAAGTATGGCAAACTCTACACCAAGCTGCAAATGTCTCTGTGCTTTCCAGAGATTTCACCCATTGCTGAGCTACCCAGCTAGGCCATTACAATAATTTCAAGTATTGTGTTTAAGCATAATAAATGGAAAATATATGAAACAATTCATTCAGGCATGTTAACTTGCAACTGAAGGCGGGACACAAGATACCCAGTTCATTGCTTTCATTACAGCCCTTGACTTGACAGCAGTTGAGCTTTCTCCTTATGCTCAAAAGAAGCCCTGAGGAAAACTGCCAACACCAGCACTTTGCAAGAGGGGAGTGCAAGATTCTATTAGGCTTTAGGCATGTCTCTTTGAACTGTAAACTCCCCCCGATGATTGGCCAACTGTTGCTGTGAGAAAAGCTTAGAGAAACGACAGCCCTTCATCATTCATTTTTCCCCCGAGTCTGATGAACAGAACCTGGCAATGACATACAGGTATCACCAGAGGTGTTTAACACAAAGGGTTAAACAGATCAAGAGCCAAGCACTGCAAAATAAACCTTAAGTGTATAATGTAGGTGTCTATTCTATATATAGGTACCTTGCAACTTATTTGGGTTTTCATGTGCCATGGCCTGTGTTCCTGCTCAGGCACAGAGATTGTCACGGAGGGGCAAGCTTAATGGGGAGAAAAGGGGGAATATGTATATATGTAATATGTATATTCCTCACCACCACACCACTCCAACAGACACACACTAAAACTGCATTTACATTGCATGGAGTAAACATCCAAAAAAAAAGAATTCTGAATGAGAGAAAATATTAGTTTAACAAGAAATTTATTAAACAATACAGATGTTCAACTTGACTAAAACCCATTTTCAGAGGTTCCTTATTTCAAATGTGGCCAAATCAATCTATGTTTAAGACAAGTTTTATTCTACACAACCACTACAATATAAAAAAAGATATAAAATCCATCTCCTGAAACAGATAACAGAATACAGTCTGCTAACCAGCGAATCTCATTCTCACTGTGAACGAGGTGTAAAATAATTTACTGGAAATCACTTATCTTTCAAAAGATATCACCAGTCTACAATTTTGGGCCTGAATCGCTGGTTAATTTCAGAAATTATGAGCCACTTCAGAATAACTAAATGTATGTGTTCTGACAGTTGAGGTTTATGTACAAAAAAAAGGAGAAAAAAGCAAGGATGAAAAAACACTATACAACAGCATTTATGTGAAACTGTGAAAATGTCTTCTTTAGTATGGTACAGATTCTGTGATGACAATAGGAGAAGTCTGAAAGGGAAAGCATCAGGAATCTATGGTGGGAGGGAGCAAGGAAGGGTGGGGGCACTTTATACTTTTAGTTGAGGCCTCCTGTTTGTTGCTGAAAAACGTCAATTGTATCTTCATCCTCCATTTCCAACTGTTGAAACGAAAAGAAACATCATTGGCACTGGCGACTAATAGATTACAGATGACACTAGGATTGTCTTCAATAAGTACGAGTCACAGGTGCTTTGTCTAAGCCATTGACAACTTAAAGCATAAAACGGCAGCTGAGAAATACTTAAGGTACACTTCAGCCTCAATATGTTTTATAAAGATATGTGTTGTTCCTAATATTAAGTTGGAATCAATATCAGAAACTATTTTATGAGGTAATAGCAAGAAATCTGTGAACTATTTCATGATTCCATAACAAATTCCATAGTGATCAAAGTCTCATTCAGATTCCTGAGTCATTTCTCCATCTCCATCCTGTCGTTCTCTATGCATGGAAACAGGAAGCAAAGAGAAGCAAAAATAACTGCTGCTTTGTGACGCTGACCAATACTGATCAACTAAATTAAACGGAGTCTTTTCCCTTGGAAAATGTTTACTTCTAACTCTTTCAAAGTTCATATACAGGATTCCAAACACGCCAACTGTCAGGAAGTCAGAAGCGCTCTCCTTTTCATCATCTCCACATTTTACCGTACCTGTGCAGGTGTGTCTGCTTCATTGATAGGCTGCCCATCAAACCGGAATCGAATTTGCCTCATTGTCAACCCCTGCAAAAAGGTATCAAAAATGGGACAAGTTCCCAGTCTTTATATGACAATGCAATTAGCAATGTGCAGAAACAACAGCCATTCACTATTTTTCCCCAATGCATAAACGGTGAGGGGTGAAACATGTTTTCGCCACGCAAACATGCAGCAAATCGCATGTGGTGTCAAGACATGTTACTGGTGGCACTCCTCCCCATCTCCACTTTTTTTTTAGAACTCTTTTAGGCTCATCTCAGCATGACCACTGCCGCATTCATGGAAATGAAGGTGAGGCAAATGCAACCACCCAGTACACCCACACCCCAATGTGACTTTCATGATATGGGTCCTACAGTGGATTGCAGTAGAGTGGACACTAACTGGGGAGGTGCTACTCCACTGATGTCTTCTGAGGAACTTGCAGGTGCTTAACAAGTCGCAAGGTGGCAATAATGGTGTGACGAGGAGGCTCTGGCCAACCTACCAACCCCAATCCCTGGCTAATTTATTCTTCTGGTTAATTTCAGCAGCAATTAACCAGTGGGCTCCCAGGCACTGCTGGCAAAAGACATGACTGATATGGAACCCGGGGTGTTGGGCTCAGCCTGCACTTAAGATGAACACCTTGTTGACTGAACTACTCAGGTGTCTAAGGTTTCTCCTGTCTATTTGCATATTAAAATGAACAGCCTGCCACAAGTATGCTTTGGAGGAAGTGAACTCTGCTTAAGAAAACCACCAATGTCACTGCCCTACTTTCTGTAGTTTCAATTGACAGAAGTAATCAGATCTTTTTTTAGAGATATAAAACACTCGCATTAGGAAACAGTGTGGTAGGATTAAAGGCTTCTTTTGATGCACTTCCCAAGAAAGCAGAGGCTGTTTCATGAAGGACATAATCTCAATGCCTTCCCAATAAATGGCAAAAAACTGGTTGTTCCTTCCTGGAATGTCCTGTTTTTCATTAATATTCTGATGATTCTACAGTATCTGGGACTGTTTGAATGGTTATAAAGCAAACTGACCATTAAAGACAGAGTGGCAACATAAAGCACTGGTCTAGAGCTGTAGTACAATAGATACGGGGAAAAGACTGTGATGGATTTTAAATTTTAAGACAAGTTTGACTAGTGAATGACAACTGATTTAACCCCGCACTCAGCAAGTGAGTATAGTAGGGCAGTCTCATTAAAGTGTCAGAATGACAACTACGAAAACATATGTCAAGTAAACTGTGAAACAGCAGCACTGCCCTGCCACACTATATGCAAGTACTATTACTCTTTTATAACTTAATGCTCCTGCAGCTGACCTCACCTGTCTCTCGCAGTATGCCTTCATGAGTTTGCTGAGCGGCGTGTGCCTCTTGATCTTGAACTGCACCACTGAGCCGTCCTGCCCTGCAACCTTCAGGTTGATGTGGTCATTATTTTCTGTCTTCACTCCTTCCTGGGGAACAAAACCAATGGTTTGGTAGGCGTGGAGGACATTAAGTATATACATTATAATCCCCCTGCATAAGAATGAAATTTAAAGAGACCAAGATAGCAGTGTCTACACTTTATCCAAAAACACAATTCAACATCAAAAGAACACGTGTATCATATGCGATTTGTAAGGTAATGATAGTTAAAATGGTTACCTAAAACAACAAAGCAATAGTGTAAGGTGTAGGCACAATCCATGCAAAAAGTGCCCACATAAGGGAGTGTTATATAAGACAGAGTCGAAAAGAAAGGGAGACATCCCAGATGACATAACAGGCCCACAAGTGATTCATAGATAATGATATCTGATATATGCTCAACCAAATCTTTAATGCCAATTAGCACAATGCATTCCCAATGTTCAGGAAACTGAAAAAATGATATGATCACGTGACTGTACACCTACATTACATTTTCCCCTCACTGAAGTTTTTGTCCACATTTGTATGTTTTGGGGTTGCCTTTGCAACTCAGGAATCCACTGCACATCTGTGCATTTTTTTTTTTTAGAGTTCTCCAGAAAGAAGAACAATTTCTTCCTCAATTCAGGTTTGTGGTATTGTGCGCCACATCAAAGGAGGAGCACAGCACCCACAACACTGGGAGTGTGGAACGTATTCCATGTCCTGTCAGTCATCAAATGTAACAGAATGCAAAACAAAGACGTCCTGGCAGTCAAGCGTCAACCCTCCTGTGTCTGCATCTGATTTTACACTTGATGGAAGTGTATACCTAAAGGTATTTTTGGGCGCGTGGAGCAAGGGTGCATCTACATTCTTGAGTCAACTCATAAAAAAAGTGAAACATTCAAAAACAATTTCAATGTATCTGCACAAACACGTTTGGCATGCACTTTTAAAAACTGTAGATAAAAAGTGAAAATAATGTAGTCAAGATTAGCTCGGTTTCACTGGTTAAATTAAATACATATATGCCATGGGATATATATACCCCATGTTAAAACGTCTGTAAAATAAAATGCTCTACAGCAAATTTAAAGGTTGTGCTGATTTGATGACACTGTACTGTAACTACCTAAACAGCCGCTGGCAACTTCATATTAATGCCATAAAGACAAATGTGACCCTGAGGTAGCGCAGACTTACACTTAAGCCCATAAACTGAAATGAAATTTGAAACGATTCCAGGCATTACTAGTTGCTCTTCTAAGGTGCCAGTCTGCTAACTTACCTAGCAAGGACCAAACACAACACATGTGGAGATAAAGGAGGTTATCTGATCGCCAGATGTTTTTTATAATTATATGAAATGTAAGCTCAACACCCAGTCCGAGATGTACTGTTAAGACAGACGCAACTAACTAAGATACTGATTAACCCTTACCAGTTAGAATGAGCATTTGGCAAGTTAACCATATAATTACATAGTTCCACCAAATGAATGGGAGGAATTTCACAAAATATAAACGAATTAGCTATCCACATACCTGAGGAAGATTATCTTATTTGTGGGTTGCAAATAAACAGTAAACGACGTTTAGGAACGTTGAGTAGTTACCGAATAGGACGTACACTTTAGGTTCAAACCCACTTTTAACTTTTGAACTACTGGTTACCTCGTTAGTTAAACTGGCTGGCTAGCCAGATTACTCTGCTGCTTGTTAAGACAGACGCGCTGTGTTTACTAGTTAGCTCATCGCAAAACCTTTTTCCTCCGCTGGTTTGATGAAACTATCCATCTGTGCTACACCGTCTGCCGCGCTCGCTAAAGTTAAATAACTACATAACCAACTAACTACTTAGCTAACTAGCTAGGTAGCTAACAGTGCTACATACACAGCTAGCTAGCTATACAAGTTGGTCGCCAATTCGAAAGCTAACCAGCTATTTAAAAATCAATTTATCTGTGCGATCCCCATTCATTTATGAATAATTTAGCACAAAACAACTATGTTAGGTATCTAGCATATTTTCAAACACTGACTTCTGCAAGCGAGGCAGCTAGCCAGCTAAGTAGCCAACCTTAGCTTACTATGACGTTACACGTTCCAAAAACCATTCATAGTATTAAGTACGTCTTGCTAGTTAACCATCCAGTTTTGGTGAACTTATCTGCATGTAATGATTTGTCTTACGTAAATGAAAAGACTAAATCAGGCCAGTTCCAGCTAGCCATCTAGCTAATGGAATTCGTTGAGACATTGCGAGGTTTCACTTAACATTCGCTTACAACTAGCTAGTTAGCTAGCTACCAAGCTCGCCGACTAGCTAGCTAGCTAGTTATTACCCGCCTCTGCAGGCTCGTTCACATCTCTTCCGGTGTTCCGTAAGGAATGACATCTATTAAGCATTCAGTTTAATAAAATTAAATCACACACGAGTTTACCGCGGATGACATTTCACGCACATCTGATGTAGACGCTGAATAAGTAGCTGATTAGCGCTTTTGCTCACCTTGGGTTTTTCGTCCGCCATGGCTTGCCTGTCCGCGTTTCTCTGCGCCGCCACACAAAGAATATGGAGGGGCGCGCACGTACACGCTCCCGTTATATATTCCGTATTACGTGCGCGGGCGCGATTGTCTGAGACTCATTGGGTTGAGAAAAACATTGGACAGGGATAATTTATGTGGTTGTGTACTGAGTGTTCACCTGGGCGGGAGTGGCGCCGTGCGCGTTATCATGACATGCTTTGGGTCGCGCGACATCACATGCACGCGCATTTTGAAAATTCGGTGCCTTTTGTTCTATTTTTAAATAGAAACACAAACCTACACATATTCATGAATCTTCGGGTGTTTGATACATGTAACGCAGTAAGTTACGTTCAAAGGAAATTTACATTGTGTTGAATGTTTAAGTACTGAAAGCTATTTCTAGAATTTCTAGAAATTTCTGTTGGAAGAGATCTGTGCTGAGTAGCAGCCATCTTGTTTTTATGTAACAGAGTCTGACTTCACCGTCCTCCCAATGCATGTAGTTACTTAATGAGCTCATACTAGACTTGATTAAACTTTTAAAATTTTTAAGGCACAACATGAAACACTTACTTCCTTAAGTATAAATATTTCAAAATAAATAAAAAAATGATAATGATTAAAGTAATGATGGTGGAAAATGACTAACACTTGGGTGGAGTGTGGAATGCATTTTTAAGTGAGGGGTGTATTCTACAAATACTGCATAACATACAGTAACAACAGTGAGTCGAGGAATAAATACATTGAGAGGATGATGAGAAAGAGTCTAGTGACGCTCTGCCTTAAAAGGAGGAAAGTGCAGTCTCTAGAGTGAGGTCAAATAAAGACAAAAGTGACAAAAAACTAGTAAGTTATAGATAAGATTCAGAAAGCTTTGTTAAGTATTTGATTAATTCCTTTGTCATTTGTGGTCCCATAACTACTATCATATATACAGAATATGACTATGACAAACATGTCATGGACATGCATATGTATTTGTGCATATGATATGCAAATCAGTTTGAAATAACCAATGGATTCCTTTGATAGAGTTAGCAATTTGTTCAGATATCCTATGAAAAATTTGGTTACCCCAGGTTTTTGTCAATATGCAGCTTTGGACATTTATCAATTGTCTGTGCCTAGATAAGCATACATTGTAGTCCTTGGCTTTGTGCCATATGAAGCCAGAACCCAGATGCTATCAACTTGATATGAAGTAGAGACACTATTATGAAGTGTGTAACCATTGTATACAAGACATCATGTCCTATGTATTACATCTACTAACTCCTTTCAGAGGCAGTAATTTTTAATTATCAATTAACAATGGCTCAGCCAACAGATGTCAACACAGACAGAGAAAATACAGATCAAAAGACTGTGGTGTTAAAACTGAAGTGTGAACACTATGAGGAATCAGCATGTTCTGTGATTTCATCCCACCCAGGCTGTGTGTGGTATCTTTCCTATGCAACATGAAGTTACAGGAGTTGTGTGTATATGGAGCCAGTCTTTACCTAATACTGAATGTTCTATAGAATGATATTTTTTTGTTTTTTGTCTGGAAGCAAGGCCATGTTATGCAGTCTGAAGTCCATTATGATCATGTTACTTGACATGCAGGTCTTCCAAGTGCCCAGCAACATCCTTCTGCTTTTGGTTGGGTTTGACATCAAAATGGTTTTATTAAGACTGGTGTACTAAATAAAAGTTGATTTCTCCATAGCAGTACCATGCCGTGATTTAATATTGTTATCCGTAAGACATCCAGCAAGTTGATAATTGAGGAATTAACTAAACAGTGACACATGCAAACACAAACACGTGCTCCTTAATCATTATAACATCACATCACACTAACAGTTGATCACTGACTCTGTGAGATCATATGAAGCAGCATTTTAAGTGGACATTTTTTTTAAGTGCCCTCAACAACTGCCACTCTGCAACTCATTACCCAGAGCTGCAATGCCACTGTCAAACACTGTAGTCTCACAGCCTTTGGTGAATGCATCACTGTCATACAGAGGCAATGGGGACAGCACTTGACATACAATATCTGTAACCTTCCTTATGGGTGGTTGCATTTACTTTTCTCTGCTTTGGTTCTAAATGGAGGGGATTTCTGTTGATGGACCATTTACCTTGTCATCACATCTACAAGTATTTTTGTTTTGTCAGAACAATAATTCATCAGTTAATGAATGAAACTTCATAATTCATCAGTTCGGCTGTGTCTTACCTGCTGCCTGCTCCTTGAGCCTGTGCTGGCCAGATGTGGACTAATTTAGCAAATTGCTGGAGTTTAGAAGCGTATATCTGGAGCTGCAGATTGAGTGGGTTTTCCACATTTGCACAAAAATGTATGGCAAAGGAAAAATGCAACTGAAAACACTCGCACATTCAAATTCAGGGTAAATGCTTTCCTGATGGCAAGTTTCACCACTACAAGTCATACCAAACGCATAATGGAGAACCAAATTTGTAGTGAGTAATAGATGGCGACGTTTTATAATTAAAATACGACATTCATCATTGCAACGCATATGCTTCCATTTAAAATGAAAACTTTAATTCTTCATGCAGTGAAACATCTGCCACATTTAAATATATACACGTTTTCTGTTAGCTTTTGTAAAGAGCCACACATTACATGTACATACATTAACTTTGACAATCTCTAGAAGACAATAAATACAGCAATGTACATAACAGGTCTGGAGCATCTTTCATTATGACGAGTCACAGTGCTGACAGAGAACAGGGCTTTACAATGAGAGTACTGGGAGGGAGGAAGAAGTCTGCTTAGGGGTATCAAAGACCCCTATCAAGCCCTACAATCTTCTCATTTCAGTTCTCATTTCATACACGTACCAGGCCAGCAAAAAACCTACTGGCACAGACCTTGGATTTACTTCATATGCTACTGCTGTCAAAGATGTAACTAAACAAAGTACTACCTCAAATCACACCTGTAAAGTATGTCTTTGAAATCAGGCTGTTAATCTTCTCTGTAAGTTCATATTCTGCACTGATAAATGCTAAGACAAAGAATAAATAACTGCAATACTGGTAAAGATATCCAACATTCACAGTCAGAAGAGATGGGCTGGGCCTGGTGGAATGCTTGTCTCTGCAAGAGGAATTCAGCAATATACTGTAACGTCAAGACTGAACAAAACAGCAAACAGCAGCTAGGAAACATCAAAATCCATATTCATATCTGAAACCACTAAAAGAGTTTGATTGGGCATCACAATCAGACCAAAAAAAGGCATTCAGGGGGTAGCAGAAAAATTGACAGACCGCACTCCATCATGCGTTAGAGGTCTCTCTATAACCTATTGGGCCACACCGTTCCCTGGCTACCTCAGAATGATTCAGATTGCTTTTAGATACCACAATCTATCAATACTACCTAAATGTTCAAAAAAAGATAAACCCCAACCTGTGAATTCAAAGTAACAGGAAAAATAAAAATTGTTAATAAAGAAAAATGTGTGTTGACATACATTGACATACTTCAAATAAATTTTATCTGTCAACGTGCCTTCACCGACAAATGCAAATGACTACAGAAACCAAATCATGAAGTTAGTGACTTTATGACCTGGTGTGCGAGTTTGTTTACTCCGTAATCAGAAAAGGGTCTGACTGAGTTGCTGATGAAGTACTTGTGGAAAACAGAAGGGGGTAAGAGGAGGGGAACGTAAAAGATTTATGCAGTCCAAATCAGTTATGGCCTTGAAGCCAGCACCAACAATGAAGTGATTGTTCAAATCCATTTAGTTAAGTGGCAACCCTACCCTGCCTTATCTGGTGTAAAATCTAGAAATGCCTTCTGGCCCCTAGAGCTTTTATCACATACTGTGAGCTCTTCTTGACAGCCTGGAGATACAGCAGATCTTTTCAAAGTATAAGTGGCACACGATATGTACATTTACAGTAAAAATGAGTTTCTCTCCAGTGTTTGATGTCTTTTAAAGTGCAGCCTGTCTGTATCAACAGCCCAATTCTGAAAGACTGTAACCATTGCAAGAACTGTAAGACAAAACAATAACTCAAACATTACACAGAACTGGGCGATGATGGATGAAGTAACGTTAATAGCACTTGCCTACCTTGATAAAAACATTCAACACTATTGGGCCCCCCCCAATCTCACTGGGATATATATACGGTAAACCTGTCTACTGTTGTCTTGTCCTTTCTCTGTGTCGGAGGGCTATAGGTTTCCCCATTTCTCTGGAGGGGGGAACTGGTCGACCTCTCCCACCTCTGTGCACTGCCGATCCCCCAGCGTAAACATCAGCTTGTATCGAAGCCGGACCTTCTCCTGTTAGAAAGGTGCACACTGAGTGAGTCAGCTGCAGCGTGGGAACACATTGGTTCCTTCCTAAAAAATATATTCCACATGGCCCTTCTCCTACGTGTCCAACGATTGACAATCATAGAGAGCACTTTTCAGCAGGAAAGTGTAGCGCCAGGCTACAGTGTCTAATAGAGTGCTTTAACCCTTTTGCACATAACTTATTTTATGCTATGTAGTGTGTGTGTAACATTACATGGTTCCTTATGTTTTCATTAGAGTTATTAAGCTTTTCATAGTTTTCACCACCACATTTGCTATACTTTTTAATGCTAAATTGCCGTTTCCTCAAAGCTAACATTTGCTAGAATTTTTCCAATCTAGTGTTCTAATCGCACTGGTTTGACTGTACGTGCGAAAGGGTTACTGTGAAGCTCACTGAATATACAATACACAGTGTTGAAAGTGACAATAATAGAAAAATATACTTTATGGCTCATAGCAAAAAAGCCAAAAATGATGAAATAAACATAAGAGAAAGGTCTGATGTGACTCTCAACATGACATGATCTAACAGACAGCTTTGTTATCATTGATTGACAGCACACTCCAGGCACGCAATGGCTTAGCAGAGCACCAGCTCTCACTCTTCTATTGCCTTAATCTTGCTCCTAGGCTCTTACCTTCAGTGGATTGGCCAGAAGCATGACTTGAGTGATGGCAGCCGGAGGCAGAATGGGGTTGAAGGGGGCCAGCTCGGTCCCGGAAGGGGGCTGCAGTTTCACCTTCATTGACTGCATTGAAGGGACAAGAGAGGGGACCGCTTTAATCAGTCACAGTTTGGGAAGGCTGCTGTTCAGATCAAAGGAAATAAAAGTTCAAAACAAACGCTCATGATAAAAGCTCAGAGAACATTCACAGGGTCAGGTGCTTCAAGGTCCTGCATGTGAGTGGTTGGGCGGTGACCGTGTGGTGGGTTTGTGAGGATATCTGTGTGTGGACGCTCTGTCCCACCTTGGGCACAGCAGCCTGCAGGACGATGTTCTGGACTGGAAGAGGTGCCGTGTTCAGCATGGACACCACAATCACCAGCACATCCGGCCTCCCCGGCGGACACTCCATAGCGAAATGGAGAAGCACCCGCACCCCGTCCTTATCGTAGGCCGTCACAGGCAGCACTTTGCCTGAGTAAAAGAGAGGAAGTGCTGAGGTCCGCATGTACAACAAACACAAGGGCAATCACGTGTTTACACACTCGTTAGCACTCCCAGCATTATGGTTTCCTCTTCCTCACACAGCGATGACCCAGCTACAGCCTGACCTAAATGAATAAATGAAGCTTCCCTTTGTATACATGGATACTGGAGACTGTGGGAATAAACATCTCAGTGTAATCTCCCAAGAGGTTAAGGAGAGCAATCTCTCCACGCCAACTTACTGGGTTTGATGGAGTCCAGGGGGACATGTACGTTGGCTAGGGAAACCTCAGGCCCCTTGGCTGGGCTGCCTTGCGTCTGGGGGAGGATGGGGGACAGGGAGCGGAAAAGAGGACTCCCTGGAGTAGAGCTGACAGCCTGAGCCTTGGCCTGGGACACTGCAGGAGCAGCTGGCACTGTTCCAAGGGGAACAGGGGTAGAGCTGGGGACTGGGAATCCAGGTATGGAGGGGGCTGCAGGGCCAGCAGATGCACCCATCCCAAATATTGCACCTGGGTTCAACAGACCAGGCATGCTGAAATACAATACAACAGCAAATAAAGCTTCGCTGCCAAAAAGAAATGCTCTCCTCTTTAAATTTCACACGGGAAAGAAATCCTATATGTTCTTAAAACATGGTATTCAAATGCTGCAAAATGAGTAGAGAGATCTGGCATACATTTTTACTCAAATTGGTTACATTTGAAAATAATATCAAATCTGCACACACAGAAAAACAGTCAATCTCATTTCATATAACATTCTAATTAAGGGGGTTGTCTGGAAATAATGAAAGGAAATTGTTTATTGATGTGTCAAAAAGTTCTCCCTCACTTAAGCTTTTCTCCAATATGACTGCAGGGCCATTTACACAGCAGAGTAACTGCACTGCTTTTCTTGAGCTGCATTGCCAAATAACATCTATCATGTTATAAAAAAATTGCTGCTGGAATACTGGTCTAAATTATGGCATTTCAAAATAGTGGAAAATTCAGATAAATAAAGGAGTGTGAATCTGAACTTCAGGTGTGTCCACGGGCAAACTAGTTTCTTCCTCGTGTACATTTTTGACAACATAGCTTTAGTGTAAGTGCGCTGTGTCCCCTCTGTAATACTGCTCTTGGACAAATAACAGTGTACACTGTATGCACTTTTGTAAGTCGCTTTGGATAAAAGCGTCTGCTAAATTAATAAATGTAAATGTAAATGTGCACACATGTAAGAAAGTTATATTTGCCACCATGACATCCTGAAATAAACACTGATAGAGATCAAAAGCTCTAAAAATAAATCTTGACTGCTCCTATCACAATTATTCCTTTGAAACACTGGAAAGTGTAGACTTAGAAGGAAGACACTACATCTGTAACAGTATGCACCTCTTGGGGTCCCCGAGGTCAAGCATAGCAAGGTCCTGAAGACCCTGGTTAAGAGAGGCAGAGCCAGAGTGTGAACTAGGAAAGGGGAAGGAGGCAGTCCTGGGGGCTTCTGGGTAACACAAAGAGGTCATCCTAGGGGCAGGTGCTGTGGATGCTGGCTCTCCAGAGAACATGGGACCTGGTAGAGGTGCACTTCCAAATAGGTCCAACCCTGAATCAGAAGCTTGGCACTGGGAAAGAGACAGATACATATGGGTCATTCTACAGTGTTATGAAAGCCCACTTTGCCAATCAGTCTGGAAAAAGATGCGTGGTCATTTGTATGTCAAATGTAAAGCTGGTGGAGATGTAAGAATGTTACCTGTAAAGAAGTCCACTGATTGCTTAAGTCATCTTCCTTTGGTTTACTGAGAACTTGACTATTCACACTGGGAACTGGATCATTCAGACCTAAAGCGAAAATAGGTACCAATCTGTCAAATAATCTGTCATGAACTGCATGTTCCAAATATTTACTTTATTGCAGAGCAATGATAAATTGCAGCACAGGCATGCATTTCATGATCTGGAAAACATCTACACAGGCATTCAAGTCCATCCATTATGTGGATAAAAGTATCACCTCCTGTCTCATCATCCCAGCTAAAAAGTGATTTCTTCAGTTAGGTCTAACCTAATCAACCCCTCCAAATGACCAAGGGGAAATCTAGGACAGCAGTGTCTGATCACTGAACAAACTTGGGGACATGGTACCTAATGAGAGGAGCTCTTCATCCAGGAGGGACAGAGCAGCGGAGGTCTGACCGGTGGATGGACGGCTGGGGCTTTCAGTCTGACTGACAGGGCAAGCCTGTGACACAGCCAATCCATATGGAGGAGGAGGCAGAACCGGAATCGAAGGTTCCACTAGCAGACTGGCTGTTGTGGAATCTTGGGGTTGAGAAGATGGAGCCGGCTCTGGTGGGGAGGGAGTTGGAATGTCAAGCCCAGCCAAGTCAATCAGCGTCTCGGTCTTGCTGTTGCCTTTGTTGCCTGTTCAATATAAAAACACACACAAAAAAGAAATTCTCGCTAAGAACACCAGAATTTTCTGGGAGAGATCACAGGGATAGACATGAAAGTCCAGCATTCTATGCGTAATCTCGACTGTCTAGATAGACAGATATGATGCTGATCAGTTGTGTGATAAGATTAAAAAAAATAGAATACTTTAAAAGTTTGAAAGAGTTGAAAGAGATCAAAAGACTGGCATCACCTTCCATAGTCAATGAACTCAGAACATCCATCTCGCCATTAACTGCCTGTCCCTCCACGGTCCTCTTATAGGAGTTGATGACCCGAGACAGGTCATCACTGGCCTGCAGTATGTCACCTGCAGAATACAAAATTGGTGTTCAAAGGGATGGACACAGTGGGTACCACCACTGAGACGCAACCTCTTTCTCCCCAGAATCGTTTACCTAAGCTGTTGTCATTGTCCTCTGTCTCTGTGGCCAGCTTGAATACAGTGCGTCTGAGCTTGTCACAGCGGTCATAAAGCTCCTGAAATAAGGAAAACGAATGCAGTCACTTAATCAAAACTTATCTTTATCCAGGCAATGAATAACATTCATGCAGATGCACCTTCCTAGTGGCTTGTAGATCACAGACCCAATGTTCAATACCAAATGAGAAAAACAAGGTCAGCAAGCAGGAAGCCATGGTGCTACCTTGATGAGTTCTTTGTCTGCATCAGAGGACTCCTCCCTGTTGAAGTGGGTCAGCATCTCGTTCAAGAGTTTCACATTATTGTTGACTTCCTCCAAGGTGTTCATGCGCTTTGTGACTTTCTGCATCCTGGCTTCATCCTGGAGGAATCCAACCATATGGCCAGAGAGAACAAGTTTTGCATAGTACTCCCAGAATCCGTAGATGCAGGAACACCAAAATCCAACAATGTGATGCAGAATCCAACATGCAACCTCACCTCTTTCACCATGTTTTTGATTAGCCGGTTAGCTTCCTGTAAGTCCTCTGGGTTTTTACTCCTGAGGAGCTCCGCCAGCAGCTACAGAAAGGAAAAAGCCAGTCTTTGCAGTGCTATCATTTTCCCTCTCTACCCTTTTCCCTCTCATCCATTCATGCGCATCTGCCATCAGCACCTCACCTTGCTCTTCTCCTCATTCTCAAACACAGGGTTCTTGGGACGTGCAGGGGGAGAGGGTATCAGAGTCTTGTCCACAGGGATCTCTGGATCTGTGGTGACAATACCTGAGAGAGCAAAGGAAAGAAAACCACTGTAGCAACTGCATCCCTGAGAAGCAGAGAAGAATGATAAAGGCTGGATTTTACATTTATATCTTACCTTGTCTCTTCAACATTTGATAGGCTTCATTTATTTTGGCTTCATCTGGCAGAGCTACTGCCCAACTGAATAACATTTCAATGACTTTTGTCTTCACCTTCTCTGATACTCTGTCGCCCAGATACTGCAAAAACAAAGTACAGGTCACACTGTGCTCAAGTAATAAGACAATATGGGGGAGAAAACAAAACAAAAAAAAAAATCAAGTAAACATTACCTTGGGTGAAACAACTTTGATCAATTCATTTAAAAATCTAAATTTTCCAACTTCATTATGAAACCTTCTCCCACAGTTCTTCATGCAAGCCTCTAATACCTGCAAAATTTAAAAGTTAACTGTTCAAACTGCATAGCTTGGATTTTATACAGAGGCAGGTAGTTTGTACAGTGAGAAAGTGCAAAATGAACTGTTGTTATTGTCAAGGTCAGAAAATACTTACTGTCAAAGCCTGTATTGCTTCCCATTCCTGAGGGGATTGAATTTTATGAGCTAGCAACCTTACAGCTATCTGTGGACTGGAAAGAAAATACAGACTGACTCAAAAACATCATCTTTCACAAAGCAAGGCTATAATTGTAATAAAATACACCCAGGCCTGGAAAAAAAAAAAAAAAAAAAAACATTCCTCGTGAAATTTTGAATGATGAAAAACGTTTACGTTATCCCATTTGAATCAACGGAGGGCACGAGCTACCCTTAGGTTTTCCTACACGTCGGGTATGCAAAACAAACCCCAACTCAATATGGCTGTCCTACATGTGTATTCAGGTTTTCCAGGTTTGTGTGCTATTGACGGCGGCACTCCTTAAAACAGGGGGAACACACAATACATACCCTTCTAATTCTTTGTTGATCTGGTCACAGAATCCTATAATATACTCCCAGTCCTCTTGCCTGTTGGAAGGGTTAGTAGCTTTATCTGTGGAGGAAAGTTGTATCAATAATAACCCATGAATTGGCTGCAGTACAAAATAAACTAATTTTTTTCACAACACAAGTCTAGAAAATTCTCATCTGGGAGGGTGGGGGTATATTGTGAAATGGCTATAAAGCGGACTGCTTATAAAATTATACGGATCTAGCTAGCTACGCTTACTTGTTTGTTAATTAGTTAGCTAGCTTGCATGTACGATGTAACGTTATCTTAACTGCGTTACTTTGCTAATAAATGAACACGTAGTTAACTACAGTGCAACCTCTGTCGTGCACTTACCAGAAGTTACCAATAACAATTACACAGTACACGCCGATAATGTTAACAAATCAATACAGATAGCTATGCAAATTCATATACCCAGGTTCGACACTAGATTCGTAAAACATGAGTAGCTAAGAATCCATAGGTATAAAGTGGAACATGGAAGGTTCTGAGGCTCACAGGCTAGCTACTGTCAACAAAAGGGTGTCTTGCATCGAGGAACACATTCTGTAACCTGACATCCACTGGGTAGCTATCTAGGTATATAGGATAACATTTTAGTGAGAAAATATTGCAGTGGAATTAATCGGATCTCCTCTTTCAGCATTATAGGAAGACAACTGGCTGGCTATCTTACATTAGCTACACTAGTTATCCTACACTAGGTGATACGGCCCAAATGATGTAATCCAACTAGCTTGCTGTTGGATCCAACGAGCTGCTTGGTAAGTAATTTTCGCTAGTATAACAAAACTGTAACTGAATGACATAGTAAACTCGCATGCTCTTTTGGTGGCAAACTGGGTAGATAAGGTCTGTAACGTTAAATCACTCCAGCGTATCTTGTGAAATCATTGTTGGATAGACTAGCTAGCCTAACGATAGCTGGATATAGTCCCTGTCAATTATCGTTAGGTAACTTAAATCAGTTATTTTGTGGCACCAATGACTAGCTCTATGCCAGTATAGCTACCTAGTCCCACTGGTGATCTACTGGTCTTTAGTCTGGACAGCAGATTATGCATAACTCAAATTGGCTAGCTTGTAGTCCTACAGGGTAACTACTAAGACAGCGAGCAAATACTATTATAGTCATACGCCCCATATGTCAGGCGTATTAAGCACAATCAAAGTACCAGCCTCTCAGAACTGTTTGGCTGTTGAATAACGGTTTCATCATCACATTACACAAGACAAACATTTCCTTTAATTTGGCGAACCAGCTAGCAAGCTGGCTAATGCTACTTACTGAGCCAAGACTCCAGCGACTCTCCTTCCGGATCCGCCATATTCACAGGGCTGGACACACCGCGTGATGGCGACGCATATGACAACACTAGTCGTGTTTTTGGATGAATGCAAATGATCGCCCCCTCCCCGCCCCCATACATAAAATACAGAAATGTGCTGAAAATTTAGTTTGTTGAAAAAAAAATAACTGACTGACAACATAGTCCTAAAATATTACGTCAAAGGAAAACAGAATGTTATCATACACATACAATGAGAAATTACGTAAACTGTTTTTAGTACTATTTTGTCTGGCATGAAACTCTGGCTGTATGTTTGACAATAGTGTGGACCCTTAATAAATAATGAGGAAAAACAAACTACTCGAAGTGTTGATTTATTTGTTTTGTGAACTACTACCAGCGGTACATAGAGAGTCTTAAATGTTAAGATGTCTGTACCCATAAAAGGTGCTTTTTGTCACAATTCTGCTATTACTGTGTCACACAGCTATGCTTTTCCTGCATCAAATGGCAGGGACATATGTTGCTCCACCATGGTGTACTATACCATTCCATTCTTTTAAGCAATCTTGAGTTGCTTCTGTGTTTTTTTTTGTCTCTTTCACTGAGCATAAGTTACTTTTTAACCCATGGTCATTGTTGTGTATGTCCTCTACAGTTAACTATTCATTGTATATGGATCACTTCAATTGTGTAGTTTTTTTTTTTTTAATAACTACATACATCTCAGGGATTGTTCAATCTCACTCTTTATTGAAATGATTAATTTTCAACAGTGAACTTCACATTCAGCAAAAAGATGAATGTTTACGTAAAAACTAAGTCTAACATACTTTTTAAAAAGTACAAACCATAAAAGTATTATACCAAACTGTCCAACTTTTTTGGAACATGTGATATATATATAAAAATAAATTTGAATATTGAAATCTGATGTGAAATTTGAGTACTGAAACCCATTAAAGCCTATATTTAGACACATTTTGAGTGTAAATAGTCCTATTCACAGTAACATACAAAAATACTTGAAAAGGCATATAGGCTCAATTTCCATTAACCAAAAAAGTCTGTACAGAAACATTTACAATGAGTTCAAGTTTCCGTTTTCAGTATTGTATTATAGTACCCATATCATGGCAAACCTGGGTGTTCAAACTCTTGAGATGCATTAAGTGGCAGACCACATTTAAGAGCTGTCAGATGAATACGGTAAACACATGCTGGGTGTCAGAGGCACTAGTGTGTACTAAATTGTTGGCTCTATACAGCTTTTTCTGATCCGCAGAGTTAAATGATGCACTTCACTAATCCTAAATTTTTACACATCTGTATTTGGGATGCAAAGTGCTACATCCTATTAGACTGATTTTAGCATTTGTGTCATTACATGGTGTTCTGACAGAGTATTTGCAAACAGAACAAGAAGTGAGTAGGAGCTGCTCTGGTGTCGTGATTACTTTGCAGGCCTTTTTGCTATCCAGTCATAAAATGATGGTATGGTTGTGACTGCTCGCTCAGTCAGACAATACTGTTTTTAGGGACGTTCCTCCAGTTGTGGCCACAAGAGTACGGTGTCAGGTGTACACCTTCAAAAGTTTAGTTTCCAAGGCAGTACTAATTTATGTGTCTCGTGCGTTCACACTGCCTAGGTCATTTGATGTGTTCTCGGTACTATGGGTACTAAAATTTTACATACCGACTCATACTGTTTGTGGGTTGCTCTCAGTCAACAGGACCATGGTTTTCCATAAAAAACAGACATAAAGTAAACAACTAGTTTGGTTTCATAACATGACTAGCTAGCTGGAGTGACAAAATCAAGCAATGCATTTAGCAATTAACTGAACCTTCAGTGTTTTGGACAAAATTACATTGAGAAACTCAAGTCTTGATTGATGACAACAGCAACCCACAGAATACCAACTGCTTTTTTCTTCTGTGTACAATAATAATTATTAAAAAAAAACTACTGTCTCTATACCCTAGCCAATGAAGTGCAGGCTGCTATACAACAGTTCAAAGAAGAGAAAAATAGTTTTTTGCATCACAAAAAGATTTCTGTATTCACAGACATGAAACTGATCTCCAGCTTTGTATCTGTCGAGTGCAAACCAGGAAATTACCGAGCATTTTTTCCTCAAAAGCCTTGCACTACGGTCTGTTTGCGATTGTCAGCACAGTGGATTCATCCAACACCCTTTCAACAGAGATATTCTGTGAACAAATTTTAACTTCAGAACAGTCACAGATACAGTAAACCGAAGAGAACTCAGACACGTACTCTGGAGTGAACAGGGATAATAACAGCAAGAATAGAAGACCCTCCATTATGGTAGTTTTTACGGTGATAGACTTCACCTGCAGATCAAAATAAATTATTCAAAACACTGCATATAGTCATGTACATTTCATAGCGTACATGCATCAATACCATTGTACCATTACCAGGAATCAATTCTTTGGTAGACCACCTGCAGTGTAATCTTTCACAAACTCATGAAATTCAAATTTTATTTTCCCTGAAATACTACCAGAGATGTTAGTGTGAGAATTCAGACCAGAACTTTCACTGCCCTCTCACAACAAAATTCTAAAAGCAGGTCCTGAACATAAACAATGACAAAAAACCTGTTTCCCCAAACCAAAAGCACAGCTTCCATGTTAAAACCTTAAGCTGTACCTGAGAAGCTTTCCTTCTCTATCACACTGTGGGTCTGCATGTGCCATTCCGCCTCTTTTCTCCTCTGCCCCGGCTCCAGTAGGCCTCAGTCAGCCACCTCACTGTAGTAGTACTGGTGTGCGGAATTGCTGAGGCTCCAGCCTCCGGCTCGAAACTCCAGGATCTCCAGGAGCAGCAGCCTGGACATGGAGCTGAGGCCCTCCTGCAGCAGGAAGCCGTCGCGCAGCAGGTCAAACAGCTTGTCCATGCGCTGCCCATTCATCTTCTCCAGCTGCTCGCCGATCCGATGCAGCTGCACCACCAGGCAGTCAACCTGACCGAGGTCACAGATCAGACACACACACACACACACGTCAAAGACAGCATTAACACACAAATAAGACACACAATATCTTATGTTCACATGACTCCTGAAGGTGCCTTCAAGCTCATTACACTAGTGTTGAGGATTTTGTATTTCTTGCTGTGGTGTGGTGAAGGGCTGAGCTTACTCACCTCCTCCTCATTCAACAGTGAGTCAGCCTGGGCCAGTCTGAACAGACAGTCATACACAGGATTTACAAGGACCAACATCGGCATATTGTTCACCTGAAACATGAAAGACACAATATGATATATCTATATATTTTAATTAGGTAACACAGTGTAACGTGTTTAACTGATGCCTGATCTATCGCTCTCTCTCCCTCCTATTTAGAACCACTTTCCTGTCATTATCTTTGAAGTCACCTCACATAGCCTACTTTTCTCCAAGTTTGAAATCACTTCTAAAAAGGTACAAACTGATACAATACTAATATAGAAAAGGGGGCTTAGGGTATGACTGTAGTTTATACCTTGAGGTAGTCAAAGATGTTGCAGATGAAAGTGACGTAGCACACCCACTCCTGCACCGAGCGTTTACGTGTCTCCTCTCTGGCTTCAAACTGCTCCTGCAGGCAGTTCAGCAGGTTGTATCGGAACACACTAGAACTGGTCTGCTGGGCCTCCACCTGCAGGGGGGGGCAAATGAGCAAAATCGCAACAGCAGATGATCACCACAATCAATCACCATTCGTGTAAGAAACTATTTTCATGGTCTTTCACGAGCCGACTTACTGCAATTTTACCTGGACTATGTTGCAACAGATGTGGCCTGCCTCTTTACTGAAGGCTCGATCCTTTAGAGAATGGTCAACGATGATTTTAGACACCTCTTTCAGATCTACTGAGCTCGGATCTGTTTAAGGACAGTGAAATTACGTACCAATTCAATTAGATAATTAGTTTAACAAAATTAAACTACCCATGATACACATTTCAGAAGGTGCAAAATGAAGACACTAATAACTTAAAACCAAAAAACTATCGCTGCCATATAATCCACTTACCCTACACTTATACAAACTGACCTTTGAGTGTTGTTTTGAGTAGATCCTGAGTCTCCATGTCAAAAGACTGTATCCGATAATCCTCATCACAAGAGTTCTCCATGCTGTGCAAATGACAGCTATAACCCACACGAAAGAGATGAAACATACATACTATAAGAATCTGGCAGTTAAACTAAGTTGTGTACGTAATGTAAATATATATATTTACATTACGTACACAACGATTGTAGCACTGTATCTAATTTCCCTTTCTACAACTATTCTACAACTTCTCTTTGATGTTACAAAACCATATCAGTGGGTAGAGTAGGGGCTGATATACACTTAAACGAACATAACATGGCTGAATTAACTCCAAACAATAATTTGCCATGAACAACTACTGTGACGGTGCGGAGGTCAGCAAATTCTTAAGAGGAATAACTAACGTTATAGCTAATATTGAAAACACATAACTGGCTCGACAGTAAGTTATTTGAACAAATACATTAACAAGTCCTTAATAATACAGATTGTGTATCTTGATGGTGAGTGGCCATGGCTATTTTTAGTGACAAGAGTACCACTCTGAGCTGAGACTGTTGTGAGCCGCCCTAACATTCACTTTCCCAACGGCAGACCCAGCAGTCCAACTGACGTTAACGTTGGTGGATAAAACAGACTAAAGACTTCGAGAGTTTGAAAGGAGAACGTATCAAACTGACGAGTTAACCAACTAGTTACCTGTGCTAGGCAGGTAACGTTAACTTACGTTGTAGACGATTGACGGCTGTGACAAAATGCCTCGTTACATTTTTGGGCATTTCAAGCAAAAAGCACTGTACCGTTAGCGAATAGAGCAAGCCAGTTTAACTCATACCTTGCTAACTAGCTAGCCAGCGAATGTTGCATCGGGTAAAAGAAAAACTCAGAAAACTACTTTGCTACGTATGATTTGTAACGTTACCTGTAACGTCTTACTTAGGTTAAATACTACTCTACTGGGGTGGTAAACAATTAACCCTCAACAAATGTTTTTGCCAATAAAAATGTCCAAAACACTTAGCAGGCTTACTTGTCAGTATCAGCCAGGCAAAAGAGATGTTGCCATCACTCCCTGCTTACATTTCCTGTGCTTTGCTCCATGACTTTACGTTGCGTAGGCGTGGCGCATTTCCTATGAGCGCAAGCCCTCACTGGAGGAACGCAGCAGGGATGTGTTAGGCTAAATGTGATGAAAAATGTGGAACATTAACCGGCCGCCTACTCACAACTTTTTACAGCATAATGCCAAGTTGCCACCAAGACTGGAATCATAATAGACTTAATAAAACGAAATGTATCTTTTTTTTTGTTCTACTACCTCGCTTCATCTCTTCAGACTGTATTTCCTGGATTTCCTCAGAAGCGGTAATTGATTGGCTGAAGTATTATGCAAAATATAAGATTGATATAAATGTTTGAACGAGAGAATATTTCAAATATACTTTTACTAATTATTTGTAAAGGCACGTGTAGTAAGAGCTGAAGTAGGTTTGCACCTGCACACACATAAGACACGTGGAGTCAGTCTCATTTATGACATTGAAAACAATGGTTTAAACTGATTATACATTGACGTGGTAATGGTTTTGCTTCCACTTCACATGAGAGGATCTTGAGAGGATCAAGGACAGTCTGCTGAGAACAAGAAACAGGAGGCTGTAGCCATCTGTGGCTGGTGGATTTCAACGTTCCCCTGTGGTGGATGTAAATTCCAGTGGTGCATTGTTGGTCTGGACCAACATGCTCAATCCCTGCACAACTGGGCCAAGGTGCTGTACTGCAGGGCCATTCTTCTGTGACTTACTGAATATGGACCAAAGTGTCACTATGCAACAGACCACCCGCTTCTTAAGTAGGAGCTGACCATGTTCAGTGAGGCTGTGGGTGTGATTGTATGACTCATTACAACAGTATGCTTTAATAAAGAGAGTCCCTAAATACACTAGAGAGAGCTCTCCAAAGATATCAAAGACTTTTATGCACTTTTATGTTTACCATTTGGACACATGCCCTATAAATAATATAGGTCTTAACAGTTAAGGATTAAAATAGGACAGGATAATTTGAGTAAAACTGAGTGGGAGCTGGAGATTTTCCTTTGTTACAGATTTAATAAATGGTTTGATATGGAATGGTACAGAAAATGTGCTCGACTCAATAACTAAGAGGTCCTGCGATTTTTCAAATATGGGGAAAAGTACTGAAACATCAACTCTTTGCATCCTGCATGTGCATAGTAGTTTCGTGGCTTGATGTTAACTGCAGTGAAATATATTGCTCAGAATAAAGAATTTGAAAATCTGAATGTGCATCCTTCCTTTCCAGTCACCGTGCAGTGATAACAGGCTCTCACCACCAGGTGGCGATAAAGTTGCAAAGCATAACCAGCGGGACAACACCATGATTGAGAAGAGGGCACCTAATTGGTCGTCCTCCTCTTATGATCAGAAGGAATGAACATATACCAAGCACCACGAGCCATTTGCCACCCAAACAATTTCCTTGTATATTTGTTTTTGAATAAAGCATCATTAATGAACAAAACATTGTGTAATTCAGATATTGTACCGCATCCGAAATAATGACATTGGTAATTTAGGTGGTTTCAATGGATTCAATTTAAATGTGCTGAATGGCATGCTGTCATCATTATATTTTAGACTCATAATATTAAGTATGTTCACATGGCACCTGCTTTTGTCCTTGGAAGTGTAGAATGCATGTGAACCTCTAGTGTAATTCTAGAAATTAAGTTTTTACTATGATATCCTTGTTTAATCAAAACCAGTCCTTATTCTAACAAAAGAAAGTTTGTATTTACAAATTTCATGTATTTGTTAGAGGAATTGATGTATGTATCAGAATAAAGATACATAAATAAGAATCAGTACATGTGCAAAAGTAAGTTGCAGGAGAACAATCAAGGAAATAATTATGATCAGGTGGGTAAATATTTTGGTATCAAGTTAACCAATCAAAGAGCAAATCTCCATGACAAAGTTTGGTGTGGTGCGCTCTGATAAAAAGGCAAGCAATCAGGACATTTTGGTCTTACCTGTATAGGTTGGTATAATACACACCATGATCTGAAGAGACCTTAGAGGACTTCTGGAAGAAAGTTATCAGTGCTTTTCAGTCTGGAGAGGGTTATAAAGTCATTGCAAATTTCAAGTCATTGTATTTTAGGTTCCATCAGTCTACTGTAAGGCTGATTTATTAAAAAGGCCATAGTGACTCAACCTAGATGTGGACAGCCTTCAAAATTATCCAACAGATTAAGAAGAAAAATTATACAGGAGGTCAAAAAGAACCCCAGAGCCGCAACCAACATCTGCAGGCTTTATATGTAGACACTGACATCAATGTCATTGCAACCTGAATAGCAATTGTATTCATGGGGTAGGTAGCCAGGAGGAAACCTTTGCTCTCAAAAAAGAACATTGCTACTTGTCTAAAGTTTGCAAAGGACCACCTGGAAGATCCTGTAGATTTCTGCAACAATCTACCCTGGCTGGATTAGTCTAAAAAGGATCTTTTTGGACACAACCAAAAATACCACATTTGCCAAAAAACTTAACACTACCCACCACCAAGATAACATCATCCCAATCTGTTAAACATAGTGATAGGACAGGCATGGTTTGGGGCTGCTTTTCTGTCTCTGGACCTGGACAAATCGCTATCATTGAGGAAACCATGAATAAAGCCTTATATCAAAATACTCCAGAGGAAAATTTAATTTGTCTGTGAACTGGAGTTGCAATGAAAATGGATATTCCAGCAAGATGATATTCCTACACAATCCAGCAAACTACCAAAGAATGGAATAACAGGAATAAGTCTTGTATTTTGGATAGGCCAAATACAGAGAAGTTATGGCAAGATCTGAGGTGGGCTGTTCATGCAAGACAGCCCTGAAATCTGAAGCAGGTGTTGCAGGTCTGTAAGGAGGAACAGGCAAAAATTCCTCAAAGATGTGAGAGACTCAATAGTGACCACAAGAAATATTTGTTTTGACATCATTGCTACTAAAGGAGGTTGAGCTATTGAATCAAAACGTTCACTGCTGAAGATAAAGGTTTTGAGTTTGTCACATTAACATGTTTTGGTAAATAATGAAGATCTTATTTTGTGTGTGTCTGTTCAGGTTATCCTCATCAAAAACTGAGATTTGAAGATTTTTCCAAGACTATTTGTCTGAAACATACAAAGAGTTCATATACTCAGCACTATGGGGCAGGGGGTTCTTTTTTTCGCTGTGGGCTTGAGCTGTCCTCACCATCTGCTCCGCCTATTACAGTTAATTGTCAAGAATCTCACCAAATAAAAAATTTGAATAAACTGTGAACAGCACACCAGTGGAGCACTATGAAAGAAAACCACCGTCTGCAGCAAAGGCTAATCTCTTGCACAGATAAGATTTGGCCTGGGTACAAAGAGGAATATTTGCATGAGGTGAGGCTATACAGCTAATGTCAAAGAGATTTTTCCAACCCCCCCTTATTCTACCCCCCATCTCCAATCAGACTGACTGATAAACAAAAAGCACTTGGCAATCACCTCTCCCACACCCATTTGGAACCCCTCCCCTCCAATGCTACCTGAAGTGAGTCACTTACCTGGTGTCACCCCCCCCCCTCCCCTCCATAGGAGGAATCGACTATCCAGGCAAGTCCATTCAGGCTTGAATGAGACTAATACATCCTCTCACTTTTCTGTCAGTAGAACAGGATTTGTTTGCATGCTATGAAAGCATTATCTTCACATTGCTGAGTACCAACCCAACTCATTCCACTACATTCTCTTTCCCAGCAGCCAACTGTGGAGCTCCTAATAACCCCTGCAATATCAACGTAGAGTGAGCAAGCAGACTCCTAAAAGTGCACGTTGGCAGGTAAACCAGTGCAAAGAACACAGATAGTGATCCACTGAGCAGTGGAAAAAGGGCATTGTCAGACGAGCCATTTCTCCCCCTGATCTCAAAAAAGTTGATGAGTGCATGTCTAGTGCAGGCTTCAAGAAACCAACAGGCCCAAGAGCTCGTTTCAGTTCTCACAGTGAAGGTTCTGGTGGCTCTGTTATGGTGTGGGGTGCATTCTCCTGACATGGTTTGGGTCCACTACACCACTTAAGAGCAAGGTAAACGTCAATAAATACAAAGCCATTCTGAGTAATCACCTTCATCCTGTGGTGAAGTATTTCTATCCTAATGGAGACTGCATCTTCCAGGATGACAAAACCCCTGTCCACTGGGCACAAGTAATCACTGAATGGTTTGATGAAAACGATGTAAACCATCTGTCTTGGCTGTCTCAGTCACCAGATCTCAAGCAAATTGACCAATTATGGGAGAGTGTGGACTGGTGCCCAAGACAGTTTTTCCACCACCATCAACAAAACACCAAGTAATGGAATTTCTTGTGGAAGGATGGTGTCGCATCTGCCCCCCTAGACACTTGTAGAATCTATGCCAAGGCACACTGAAGCTCTTCTGGCAGCTCATGGTGGCCCAACACCCTATTATGACACTGGATGCTGACGTTTCCTTCATTTTGGAAATTATCTGTATAATATTCCTCTTTTTAAAAGTGGAAAATGTGTGATTCATGAACTGAGTCCTCACCCGTTTGCCCCACCCCTTAGATGGATAAGAATAAAACCCAAGCGAATGGAAAACTACATGCGCAATACAGGCTACATGGTGATTATTTTATTATTCACAGTTATTGTCTATCCACTAATATGAAAAAAATGCTGCATCAGATTTAAAGGGATAATCACACCCCCTTCTCCAGGTATATGTACATGAAACACCTTTATGTCAGATATACATAAACTCCAGCAGTAAGTCCACAATCACATGGTCCTCGATGGCTTCTGCCACTTTGCAAATACAATTCAGGACGAAACTAGGAGACAGGTTGATAACAAGGTTCAAAGAAGAATTGGCTGATCTTTGTAATTAATTCTGAGAATAAAAAATCAAAAATGAAACTTGTGTGAAATCATCCAGGAATATTGTCAGCGTAATTGAATTGACCATTTCAGTGGCTTCCAAAGAGGCACATGGCTGCAATTGCACCCACAGTCTAGTACACGGTAACTATGGCTTACATCTGAATCCCCGTTTTTCTGCTCAGAAAGACTCACATGGCACACAGAACAATTATTCTCTTTATCTCTTTTTCTCCAGATACGCATTTTCCTCTTATCTTCCAAAACGTTTCAAACGACAATAAACACAGCTTTTGTGAGAGCTTTAACAGAAGGATTAACACACAGGATTAAAACTGAACTCGCGGTGAGCTACTTGGAAGCAATTCAAAATTTGAAAAGAGCCCCAGCAGAAAGGACACTGGAGTAGGCAGGAAGGTGGGCAGTGCAGTGCAACAGACCAGCATAGCGTGGCTACTGTAGATTACATCTGGCTCTGTCAGTCTGTTACACAACCAAAGGTCACATGCCACACTGGAATTAAAAAACCCCCCCCATTTGTAAAAACATCAAGGCGGCAGGCCTTTACAGAAATGACAAAATATTATAATGACCTGCCGTTACCCCGTGGATGAAATCCCCCAGATTAAACTTCCCTCTTCCAGGGTTTTGCGAGTGTAATGAGTTGATGAAGAGATACTGCATGCTTCATCCTCAACTTCTGCAGCTAGGCTAAAGCCCTCGACCTCACGGCCTTCATTGCGCCAGACCAGAACTGCTCTGATCGAGGTCCCACCGCGGTGGACGTCCTCAAGGGAAGGACACAGATGTGCGCATGTGGCTGACGTTTCAGGCCCGGCGAGAGAAAACAGGCCACAGATTTGGGGAAGCGAGGTTAAGCGCGGCCGCTCTGACTCCATCTTAACTGCGAAGGGCTGCTCTCAGATTGTGGTGGTTCTGTCCTATAGTCTTTAGTGTGGCATAGCACACTGGGCGCATGAGTGTACTGTACTGCTAGTCTTCAACACACATTGCAGAATCCATTTCAAAACACCTTGGCCAGACAGAGCTGATGTTAGTGGAGGGTAACATCAGCATGGCATCGTGAGGTGAGGCAGAGAGAACAGAAAAGCCACTGACAGGCAATTGGGGGGGGGCGGGGGGGGGGGGCGCAGAGATTCATGCACAGCTGGTGGCCTGCCAGATGGGGAACACAGGAGAGGATAAACAGAACAAAAATAAACTAATCACCAGATCATGGCTGAGAAATCTGGGGCTCTTGCTAAACGATCGCGAACAGCCCAGTGCTCACAGACAAAAGGCATTAGAGCCTTGTTCGAGCTAATCAGGTTTAGCCCGGCACCCATTCCCACTTTATTTGATTCGTTCAAATCCAGCCAGCCGGTTCTGCCTCCAGGGACAAGTACAGAGCAAGCCTGGGGACCAGGATTAAAGCGTGTACTGAAAGTGCAGTGCAGACTTTATTCGGATTCTTGGAATTGCACTGCCGCCTCACTGCACGGGTGGGCTGCGGAGAAGATTATGCAACATCATGACGGCTACAGAGACGTGGGTGACACAATGGGAGAGAGCGCAAGACTAACGGAGAAACATGACTGAAATCACACTGGAGATGCAGCATCCCATCCCAATTACACAGTAATGGTTCAAAAAACAAAAAAAATAAATCCCAAAAAAAAAAAAACATGGATCAAAAAACAGTGTATCCTCATTCAGTCACTGCATTGAAATTGACGGTACAATTACTAAAGCCCTCTTAATACATTCAGATATCAAAACATTTCAACACTTTAAATGAACATGTCTCATTCTTTTAAATACTTCACACACTCGTCAAAACTAAACGAACAGATCTGTCAACAGGCCTCTTAAGCCACACTGGAAAATGCTCCAATACTATGTGGCATCCCTTTGCACTACATTTGCAAACACATAGCATTTTTTTTTTACCATTTCATGTTTATTAATCAAGAAACAAAAAAAGACAAGCAAAAAGCATGATTAGGTTAGAGAATGCAAACATTTAAATAATAAGGATTCCATGGTGACAAGAGCTATGAAAATGCAAGGGATGTGGGATGGGGGGGAGAAAGATGGTTATTTACAATTTTTTTCTCTCTGCAGGTCTAACCGTTTGGGGTTCACTCAGCAGGCTGGAGACACTGAAACACCAGAGATGGAAAAGGCACTATCCAGAGAGAATGAGAACAAACACTAAGTACTCACCCGTACTTACGACTGTACGCTCAATAAAGCTGATCTCAACTTAACCACAAACACACACTCTATTCCAGCGGTTCAGGGCCAGTTTTTCACTGGCAATTACTTTACATGATTTCCCAATTTATATCAACACTGTCTATATAACAAAAGGTAAATAGTGTATATAAATTATTGAGTATGAAAAAATCAAGTCAACTTTTGTCTGAAATCATTTTCTCTCACATGCTTCAATTCTCTATGTGTCCCACACATCAGCGATTTGGGGACAAAGACTACCACAATCATGACCCTACAGCAATACTGCTGGGATAAATACATTAGGTGAATGGCGGTTGGCTTATCAGATCATGTTATACATCATAGTTATTGCAAAAAAAAATTCTCCAAATTAGCAAGAATCCAGTGTAATTCCAATAGTTTTTTTTTTTTTTTACAGAAGCAGTTATTCATGTAGATTTTCCAGGGTTAGTGAGTTCAGAATAAATTGTCTATGTCTTAAACATAACACCATCTTATCTGAGATCACTCAGATAACCCAGAACTGTTACACTGACAGCTGAGCTGTTCCCATAGCTGCTCGGTCTTATCCAAGCTAAAATTAAGCAGAACATAATTTACACAAGGAAAAGAAATGCGATGAGGTAAAAAAAAGGCATACATATACACACACAAACACATATATATATATACTCTTTTAAAAGAATTTCTCTGTCATTTACTTCAAGCTCCCAAAGCTGAAGGACAATCACTGCGGTGCATTTGGTCTCGGACTTCGCTAAAATTAATTTTTTTGTTTCTTTTTTGAAAAATACATTAGATAACTGTACTTGCAAAACACACTTTTGGATTTTTCATGGCAATTAAAATGTGGAAAGAGGAAAAAAAAAACAAAAAAAAAAACAGACCAAAGCAGTGGAGAAGGCAAAGCAGCTGTGGGAGATAAAATCACTTCTCTTTTCTATTAATGTACATATTGGTGCGCTACTCTTTCCTTCTCTGTGTTTCTTCAGTCCCATTCTGCCTGCAGTGTTCTTGGTAATTAAGGTTGGTCGTTCTCAGCCGCCACCGGACTCGGTGACGGCGCGGCTCCTCCACTCCTCCTCTTCCTCTCCGGTTTCCGCTCTCCTGCGTCGCTCTCAATCTCTTTGGGGGGGGGGGTTGGGGGTGGTGGTGGGTTTCGGGGTGGCGTTACATGTTCTGGCTGACAGGTGTGACGTAATTGCGTGGGAACATGCCCGTCTGCCCGTGACAGGCTCCCTTCCACCAGTTCGGGTCGGAGTTGTCTAGAACCTGGATGAAGTCTCCGCGCCGGAACCCTAGCTCTCCCTCCTCCTGCGGGTCAAAGTCGAACAGCGCCTGCACGTATGTGGAAAGCTGGAGAGAGAGAGGGAGAGAGAGAGGGGGGGGGGGGGGGGGAGAGAGAGACAAAGGAGAGCTTAAAGAGTGTTGTGGGGACAGACGGAGAGAAAGACGAGCACTTGAACAGCGCTGTGGGCACAGAGAGGGACAAAGCGGTATGCTTTAACAGTGCTATGGGGACAGACAGAGAGACACAGCAGCACTTACCCAGTGCTATGGGGACAGACAGAGGGACAGAGCAGAGAGTTTGAACAGTGCTGCAGGCACAGACAGAGGGGGAGGAGCGCTAGGAACAGTGCCGTAGGTACAGACAGATGGACAAAAGAGTGCTTAAACGGTGCTATGGGGACAGACAGAGGGACACAGAGGAGTGCTTGAACAGTGCTCCTGAAGATTTGCACTCCTTTCAGACACCCACCAGTGCAGCACACACTGATGCCTCAGATCACAGAAAGGGGAACTGAGACGAGAGGGCAGAAGCTGCTTTCCTGTGCTCTGAAATACAGAGAAAGTCACTTGGCGGAACGCTGCCTCTTCACGCTGTGATCCGTTTCAAAGCTTAACACGCTGCAAACATAAGCCTCAGGCTCACTGCTCTCACGCGCACGGCGGTTTAACTCGGGGAGCCGCATCTGGCTTTCTGCTGACCGGCGGCCAACAGGACCCACCTGGGAGACCTGCTCTATGTCCCGGAGGAAGATCTGCTGGTTCCGTGACACGGAGGTGGAGCGGTGATAATCCACCAGCTGGTTGAGGGAGTTGAACTTGACCACCCAGAGGAAGTACTTCCCCGCCCCGTCGCGCAGGACTTTGAAGTGCTGAACGTCATTTCCAAACCTGAAGGGACAGCCCGGGAGAGAGAGAGAGAGAGAGCGTCAGCCCAAGGCAAGTGCGCACCCAGAACACTGCAACTGCTTTCCCACCACCTGTGCACTGCATACAAAGTTCATCACTGATAATCTGGCAAGATGCACCCGACTGAACCCATCCGAAATTCCTGTCCGTGGTCATGTGACTGTGCTGTGCTGCGCTGCGCGATCATTCAGCGGAACAACTTCTCTTTTTCCCCACCAACGGTGACACTGCTGTGAAAATGTCAAGGTCAAAATGTCACTGCATGATAATCTCAGTCGACACCACACCCACCGAGGACAAAGGTCCAAACGGCCAATTAACCTGATATGGATCTGCAGACTGACTTTACATACGGAGTATAGTGAAAACGGACAGGCCTGTTTCACAACACGCTCCGGAACAGCTGTGGGTGGAAAAGTGGATGTCAGGCCATTTGCCTCGGCGTTGAGGAAGTTCTGAGCTGGAAAAGAGGCTGACGCATTGGTGATGGGGAAGAACTCATCCGAGTCAGGGAGAACCTGCCCACTAGGGGGCAGCACAACGGACAGGACATCAAACAGGAGAGCCCAATCCTGTGTCCGCAGCCCTGGCATCCGACCCCTATGCAGTCTGCTATTTCACTGCACTTGCACTTGCACTTGAGAATCTTTCTCCCCATGCAGCCCACACTAATCTACGCGTGAATAAATATGCAAATCGTAAGATGCGTAACCGGCTGCAGAGCAAGCAAATGATATAATCCGTGCGCGTGAATGTCTTCTTGTTGTGCCAAGAAAAAGAAGCAGCCGATGCATGCAAAACACTGCGCTGCAGTAACAAAAATCACTGATAAAAGAATCAGTCGCCTACAGTGATAAATATCTTTGCATAATGAATGTAAGCCCGTAAAAACCCTCTGTCGCTGCGGACATTTTCCGCTGACATAATTAAGCCGAGCCATGTGGGAACCTGCTCGGCCCTCGCTGGCGAGCCTCTGAGAATGCATTATGCGAGTATTAGTTTTTTTTGCTAATTCATGCAGCATCATTACATCATCACGGACTGATAACCATGCCCCAGCCTGGGTTAAAGCAGCGCCGAGCGGGGGCAGGCGTTTCACGGCTGTTTCCTTCTTGGCACAGGAGAAAATAGTGGAGAACTGTGTTGATTCAAAGGCGGGCCAGCAAGCCTGGTTCTGGCATGGCGGTGGGAAAAGGGCATAAGAGAGCCGTGCCGCCAGGGAAATCTGGATGAGTGAGTGCTGAGGAACAGTACATGCTGAAGGAGGGTCCCGAGGGGTGCTGGGACACCTACTTGACAGAGAGGGAGAAGTCTCCCGGCGCGCTCTCGCTCTCCCGGATCAGGAAGGCCCCGTCCTGCCTCTGTTTGTTGAGAATCTCCTCCGCCTTCGCCCGCGGGATCTTCCCGAAGAACCACCTGCGATCGAGGTACCACAGATCCAAAACGACAAAAAGAAAAAGAAACAAGAAAGTGCACACATTGATGAAAGGTTTACGAAACATAATTAGAGAGCAGGACACGGGAATGCCAGGCGACCACACAACAACGTAGGGGACAGAACGAGCAACTGCACATGCTGAGCTCACACAGCTCGTGGCGGGGAAGTGCTTCAGATTCCTGAGTGACATAAAGGATTCTGGGGGGAACGGCCGTGACAGCGGGGGGCTGTGTAAGGGCCAGCGAATGAAGCCGCGAGGAGCTGGCCTGAGCAGCACCGGCAGCTGCACCAGCACCGAGGGCCGGGTTAATGATTAAAGAGTCCGCAACGAGGACACCTGGGCTCCTTTGCATGGAAGGGGAAAAAAAGTCAACAACGGTTTGATCAAGAGGTAATCCTCTTTGCATCTGTGCTCCACCACTGATCCCGGGTGCAGTTCCGCGTCTGATGAAAGTGGCGGACGAAGCGGCGCCGTTGACAACAGTGGCCAGGAAATGGGTGGAGGCGGGCCGGGCATGACTGCCCAGGGTTTGGGAATGCCAGCCTCCATCACGCACTGTACAGCACCGCTCATACACAGACACCACGCATTACACTAATGTCTTTTAGCAGACGCTTTTATCAACAGCCACTTACGTTGGTTATCATTTTTAAATGTTATCCATTTATACAGCTGGATATTTACTGAGGCAATTCTGGGTTAAGTACCTTGCCGAAGGGTATGGCAGCATAACCCCAGCAGGGAATTGAACTGGCAGTCTTTTGGTTAGGAGTCCTGCTCTCTACCACTATACTACACTGCCGCCCATAGACCAGTAACTCATCGCCCTGCCACTCAGAGTCCCACTCCGGCCTGACAGTCTTGTGCAAAAGTTAAAACTAAGTGTTCCTGAAACAGCTGACTAGGTCCATTGGGTCCTGAATGATTCATTAAAAAGGACTGAGAGAAACTGGAGGCTGTGAAAGGGAGGCGTGTGACATCACAGGACAGAGGCGAACGGGAGAGCAGCCTGGGACACAGAGCCAAGCAGCTGTGGAACAGGGACCTGCTGCCCCAGCTATAGCCGGCTGGCGCTGGAGGTCTGTGCACTACTGGTAGCTCTCCAAGACGAGCCAGGAGGAAGCCGTGCCTCTGAGCTACGGCAGGGGTAAGGATCCAAAACGCCAGCAAATGGCTCTCAGTTTCACTCCACGCTGAGCACCCTTCAGCGGAGCCTGGAACTGAAACGTGAGCCTGTGTGGCTGCTGTCCTGTTCATCAGATACTCTGCACGCACGTGAGCTGTTGGCAGCACTTTCCTCTTCGTGTCCTAAGCTGTTTGAACAAAGAGCCGTGGCGCCTTTGATGTACCACAGGCAGTGATGAGCATTCAGCCTGAGGGAGGAAGGGCAGCCTGACAGCTCCACTCTGGAGTCTGGCAGGCATCTCTCCCAACCACCAGCTCACAGCCCAGTCCAACCCAGCCAAAGCTGCCTGAGTGGCATCTTTCCCTAACCACTATCTCACAGCCCAGTGCAACCCGGCCAAAGCTGCCTGAGAGGCATCTCTCCCTAGCCACTATCTCACAGCCCAGTACAGCCCAGCCAAAGCTGCCTGAGAGGCATCTCTCCCTAACCACTATCGCATAGCCCAGTGCAACCCAGCCAGAGATGCCCGACAGACCATTTCCATCCTCTTTAAAGATAAGGGCCGCCTCTGTCCAGTTTCCCTTCCCCGAATGACAGCGACCTTTAGCGAAGGCGCCGGCGCCTTTTAATGGACTGCCACGGCTCCAGCCTCCGTCAGAGGGACAGAGGATGGAGGGAGACGTTGTCTGCGCAGACAAACACACCCCCGCGGGACAGCCGCCGTGCCCGATGAGCTCCAGAGATGACGCAACAGGACCAATATTTCATCTCTGCTAAAAGCCCTAGCTGCATGGTACAGGGAGAGCTAACATGGCGCACAGCGCTCAATGGAAATGCATTTAACATTACAGTGAGACATGACTGCGTTGTTAATGGGAGCCACCGAAGGCATGAGGCGGCAGAGTGAAACCGGGACTGAAGCAGCATCATGCCTGTATAACAGTGCACATCCACATGTGAACAGGCAGAGACAAGGCCAGGAAATAACACTATAACCACAAAGATGATGGGCCAAAGGGTTTTTATACTTTTTTTTTTGTATACTCTCCGGTTTTAATACTTTAACCCTGTACTTCCACAGAAGCCGCAGCTGCAAAGGGAAGGTTTTCCACTCTCTACTGACAAGAGAGTATGCTCTGGCAACATAAAAACAAGGAAAGACTGAAACAGAGAAAACTTTCAGACACCTTATGTCTACCGTCTTTTCAACTGGCTCCCTTACCAAGAGCTATACAGCATTTTTCATTGTTACATTTTATCAATTTGTACAGTTGGATATATGCTGAAACAATTCAAATTCAATAGTTTTCTCAAGGGTACACAGGCAGATTTGGGTATTGAACTGGAACTGGAACTGGAACTGGAAACCATGTGATTATAAACTGAGTCACATGAACCAGCGGTCAACCCCCCCTTCCTATACAAATGAAGCAGGTGTGAAAATAGAGCTGTAGCCTTAGCAATGAGAAACCGCAGGCCTGAAGAAGCGACCAGAGGGAGACAGCAAGTCCCACCTCACCACAGACAGAGTCTGACTCACAGCAACTGCACGGGACTAGGTGGATGAGAAAGTGCCTGGTCTCCCAGGACTCCATAGGTTATTTCTGCCTGCTGGACAGCGTGAGCATTTCCTGGTGCTCTACATGGAGCTCTCTGGATGAAAGGCCATGGCACAAATACTAACGTAAATGTGATGTGAAGGCGAGAGAGTAGAGGACGTTCAGGGCGGAGGAGGGACGTGTGATGGAGAGTGGAGCTGTCCCACGGCTCCCACACTTACGGATGTGCTTTCATTTCAATGTAGTTCTTGGGAATAAAACCATCTTTCCCGTTCAGCTCTGCCTTGTACCAGTTCTGGTCACACTCCTCATTCAATACCTGCAAAATAAAAGAAAGACGTACGTAGGCGGTCATCAAACAATACAATCGTGTGTATGTGGGCGTGCGTCTGTGCCTGTGTGTGGTGGGGTGGGGACTGGTGCTGTCACTGCTAAGACTTTCCTGATGTGGTTATCACTTCAAGTCAATTTCTCTCCCCCTCTAATAAAGGTAAAAGGATGAGACATTTACATTTATTCATTTAACAGATGCTTTTATCCAAAGCGACTTACATAGGTTACAGTTCTTTACAATGTTACCCATTTATACAGCTGGATATTTACTGAGGCAACTGTGGGTTAAGTACCTTGCCCAAGGGTACAGCAGCAGTGTCCCAGCAGGGATTGAACCGGCAACCCTTTCGGTTACGAGTCCTGCTCCTTAACCACTATGCTACACTGCCGCCCTACAGAGACAACACACAAACCGCCAGAACTAAAACTAACATACATCAGGTCAGTTAAAAAAAATACTGCAAAACACCACCATCATGTTTTTTTTCACTAGTCCTGAGTAGGATTACTGGATCTAATGGCATACACTGATATTTAAAAAAAAAACTCTAGTCAGGGAGAAACTGACAGAGAGACGCAGATCCATCTTACAATGACATAAATGTTACAAACGTTTATGATGCAAAGATGCAGATTTCTGGAGCAGTCAGTCACCCTGTGACCTGTGGCACTGTGCTCACTGTAACATTGGCAGGGCACCGTGCTCTCTCCCACCTCTGTCTGCGCTGTGCTCCCAGCTGCCTGTGTCTGCACAGTAACATCACTGGGGCACTGCGCTCTCTCCCTCCTCTGTCTGCGCTGTGCTCCCAGCTGCCTGTGTCTGCACAGTAACATCACTGAGGGACTGTGCTCTCTCCCGCCTCTGTCTGCGCTGTGCTCCCAGCTGCCTGTGTCTGCACAGTAACATCACTGGGGGACTGCGCTCTCTCCCGCCTCTGTCTGCGCTGTGCTCCCAGCTGCCTGTGTCTGCACAGTAACATCACTGGGGCACTGCGCTCTCTCCCTCCTCTGTCTGCGCTGTGCTCCCAGCTGCCTGTGTCTGCACAGTAACATCACTGAGGGACTGCGCTCTCTCCCGCCTCTGTCTGCGCTGTGCTCCCAGCTGCCTGTGTCTGCACAGTAACATCACTGAGGGACTGCGCTCTCTCCCGCCTTTGTTCACAAAGCAGAATTGCCCTACAGCTTTTGAATGCAGAAGCAAATACACCAATCACAAGTTTGACTGCAGTAGAATGGTTAGTGGATGATGAAGATATTTCTCTATCTAATTTAAAGAGTGGTTTCACACTCACACCCAGGTCTGACTCAGAAGATGGAGATACAAAAGGGAAATAAAAAACAAAAATCCCCTAGAGCTTTAGTTACACCCAGCAACTTGTCCAGACTATTTCCACAGACTTCCACAGTGGCCCTAGAACTACGATCATGCATACCGTAGTTGTCAAGCTAAATGAAGGCCAGCCTTACAAGTGTGCCATATGACAAGGTTACAGTTTAGGAAAAGAAGAGTCAATAACTGGCCCAGGAGGAGGAGCGGAGACACTGCTCCGTGGAGATGGGATTATCAATCAGTGATGCACACAATCCCGAGGATGAGCAGAGGCAAGAGGAATCATTTGCAACCTCTCTGTATGTTTCCAGATCAGGCACCAGCAAGACAGACAAAGACAGGAGCAAGCCCATGTGTGTGCGCCTACAGCAGTGCAGACATTTTATTCTGCACCTAAATCTGCAGCTATTATTTATGACAACAGGCTGAGACACAAACAGCAGCAATATAAATATACGAGACTAAGAGGACGGAGGCTCCACAGCTTAGCTGCCTGCATCACAGTACTATGAATGGGAAGGACCAGAGAGTTATAAAATACTATGCTTTGTGGAGAGACTGTATTTCAATCATATTTTCTAATTTCATTGTCCACAGGGAGGGATCACATGATTCACACGATTACCAAAATCTCAGACATGTTCTCCCAAACTTCAGCAATTCTGGATTTTAATGTTAATGTTTGTATAATGCGGCACACAGGTGGTATTGTAGTGACTTGTGCATATTACACACCAGCTATAAGAATCATCCCTCTTTCAAACAGACATTCCTCAAAAACCGGTGATTTAATTATGAAATAGCAAAGATATAAAGCAACAGTAACTCAGTTCAGCAAAAGTGTTTACAGAGTCACAGTCATAACTTTTTTTGTGCATGGCTTGTTAGGGTGGCAGTGTAGCGTAGTGGTAAGGAACAACACTCGTAACTGAAAGGTTGCTGGTTCAATTCCCTGCTGGGGTACTGCTGCTGTACCCTTGGGCAAAGCATTCAACCCACAATTGCCACAGTAAATATCCAGCTGTATAAATGGATAACAAGCAAAAAATGTTAACCCATGAAAGTCGCTAAGAATAGGATCATCTGCTAATTGACAATAATGTAATGTAACATAATTTATCTGAAAACAACCCATACGTACGTAGCTGAATACACATTAAGACATTACATGGGAATAAGCAGGTCTTGCAGTAAATCGCTCTCAAAGCTTCCACTTCTGTTGTGCATGGACTGTTATTACTAGGCTACTAGGTTACACTAGGCTAATAACCGTCACACACTGCATCCTTACTTTTCATTAGCTTCATTAAAGACATTTTTTCCTGTTATGTTGAGGTGCTCAAAAGTAGAGCAGCAGAAGTACCTTCGAGCAAAGTATGGCCTCAGTAAATATCCAGCTGGATAAATGGTTCACATGTAAAAACTGTAACCTACGTAAATTGCTCTGGATAAGAGCGTCTGTTAAATGACAATCTAATGTAATGCATGTTGATATCGAGCTTTGTTAGAGTCACTGGATGTGGAAAGAGGCGTCCAGCGAGGCAGGGACAGTCTCCCTTTCTCACAAATACAAGTACAAATGAATATGTATGAATGGATATAAATGATCCCCACAAAGACCTGAGGGTCAAGGTATTCAATTTACTATCTGATGACAGCAAACATGGGGAGGTGTCATTTACATTACATTACTGTCATTTAGCAGGCACATTTATCCAGAGTGACTTACACAGATTACAATTTTACATGTTACTCATCCATACAGTATATGTGGAGGCAATTCTGGGTTAAGTACCTTGCCCAAGGGCACAGCAGCAGTGACCCAGTGGGGAGTCGAACCTGCCGTTTCAGTTACAAGCCCTGCCCCTTACCACTGTGCCGGACTGCTACCCCATTTAAAAGAAAACAAAATGTACATTTGTACACTCTATTTGCACACTCTGTAAAAAATACCGTTAAGGGAAACGGGGCTAGTTCCTATAATTAACGATGACGTGCAGAGGTATGAAAGCAGAATTACAAAACTCTCTGGTAGCGTCAAGAAGGAGGCTGTGGGTGGTAAGACACACAGGGCATTTCGGGTTCACTTCTGTGAGCATCACTTGCAAATTAGTTAAAAGAAAACTTCACACTATGACTTGAAAGACGCTCTTCGAACACAGAGTTACATGTGCGTGGGCTAACTCGACAGAGCTGCTGTAACAACACTCCTGAAATACCTTAAGCGGACTGATTCAACATTACAGGGCTATGACTAGCTAAAAGTGACTTTCCACTGATCAACGTCAGCTGCAGGTCAGCTGCACCTGGGGGGAACTGGAGGCATTTCGACAGCAAATTGTCCAATGGCATCTCGTAGCATATTGGTCAACCCCTTGATTTAACTGCAGGTTTGTGCAGAACCTAAATGAGTCAGGTGGGACTAGGTGTGCACATCCTGTTTAAAACTTACCCCTGAGCTACGCAGTACGGGCTTGTACACACAAAGTTTCATGCTTGAAAACAAATTTTGCCTCCAGAGCTGTACACCGAATCTGCATAAACAGCACAATTCGCCACTACCTGTTCGTTTTGGTCTCTCCAGAACTGGAACGACAAAAGAAATAGGATTTCTTTGTCCATCATAGTTTAGTGAGAAACCACAGAGATCTGGCAAATTATAATACTGATTCCTTTATGAACAAAATGCAAAATAATTGGGTGAAAGTGGCACTGGAAGTAAGCTACAGGGTTATTAGCAGTCAGCAGTATGTGAGAATTAACCAACTGCAATTCAAACCACCACACTGGGTCACATGAGAACAGTATAGGTACAGCTGCAGCAGGCCAGTGAAAATCAGGCTAGAGATGGGCTGTAAGGCTTGTTCTCATCATTAAAATTAGTTATGTTCTTACAGCTGGCTTACATAAAATATGCATATGCAAAACCTGTCCTAGTTTCCATTCTTCTCGGAAAATCCCAGACGGTAAAGTTGAGCGGTTTAACTGGGGGAAGGATAAAAAAAATACAACAAACAGAAAAGGCAAGGCGTGCATGTGAGAGATGAGTGGTGGTGTGTGTTTCTGTCCCTCGCTGTGGAGGCTGAAGGCAGTGTGCCAGTGGGGGGGGAAGCAGGCTCCAGAGAGCCACCACGATAAGGAATATTAAGGACTCCACTTTCCCTCCACAGCTGTCCTCGAGCCCCCGCGCTCTCCCCTTCTCTGATATCCGCTCTGCGGTGCGTACACCCGGCCAGCTGTCGCGGAGGAACCTCAGCCACTCAGGCAGAGGCAGCAGGAAGGGAGGGGGAGGGGGAGGGGGAGGGGGAGGGACGGATACCAAAAAAGTGCGACCGGAATAGGGCAAGGTGAGAGTTCCCGCCTGTTACGATAAAGAGTCCCTTTGTGCGTTCGCGTGCCCGGGTGTCAGTCACAGACAGGGCTGAGGACAACAGAAGCCTCTGGACACGGTTGCTGACCCGCCCCCCTCACCCCTCTCTGTAACACAACCCGCCTGTCATTGTGAACTTTGAGTAACCTCACACATACACACATACACACCCACACACACACACACACACACACACACAGGCAAATGCCAGTCTGGTAGCTACTGCTGACTGAGAGAAAGACCTGTCGTAACTGGGCTAGAGGGCAGAGCCGGAGAGAGGCTGCGCGTGTGTCTAGGCTGATGGAGTGGAAGATAAGGGGCGAGGGGAAGGATTCTGGGTGTGACGCAGCGAGTCGATGCGTGTGCGAGGGGAAATGGATGGAAACGAGGGGGATAATGAGCGCCCCCTCCCCCCAGCCAGCCTCTGCCCCCTCTGTAGCAGGAGTGCTGGCTGATAAAAGTCATTAGAGCTAATTCTAGGAAACAAAGCCCTGCCTTAGGGAGCACAGTCAGGGCCTTGAAGGGACGTGTCCTTCATCACTCCCCACAGCCTGCAGAACGCTCCCGGTTTGAGCTGCTGTGAGGGGGACGAGGGGGGAAAAAGGAACTGCTCCATTTCTGAAGGCGTCAACCATGGGAAAAAAAATCAAACGCAAAACCAAAACCAAAGATGGAGCGTGATAAAGGGCCTGGTGAGATTTGGTGTCAGCCCGCTGGAGCAAAAGATTGGACGCTCAAGTCGAGCGCTCAGGTGTCACTGCGAAATGGGGGGGGGCACCACAGCCTTACTTTACTCTGGGGTTCAGCTCTCTGCAGTTCATATGAGGTAAACCCTCAACCCTTTGGACTTCTGACTGCAGCCTCCCATGAAACAGAAGAAAACGGCAAACGAAACAAGAAATGCCACTCTTTGCCTTGGGTTGCTTTTCAAAAGCTGTGACAATGTCCACAAACGACAGCCACAGCAAACACACCTGACTTACTTAAACAAGGCCAAACCTACTATGTCCAAAATAACTGGTCTGTTTTAATGACAGACAGAAACTAATGACACCTACACTCCCACACGCACTACAAGGACAAAACAGAAAGGGAAAAAAAAATGTTTGCTGTGTCAGCTAAACCAGTACTTCAAAACACACATGGACATTGCTAATCTGTAAAAAGATATTAGCACTCACACAAGGGCTTGAAATAGAAGCTATTTAATCAGATTATGATTACATCCACGTCGCAGCTGGAACCATAAAATGGTTCATGCAGCTTTATGACTGCAGTCTGCTAGTTAAAATATTATGCGCTGGCCATAAAACATATTCTTATTCCACCGTCTTGGTTATTTGGTAGAACAGGTTCTTTTCTTCCTCTCTGTCTTGAAACAAGGAGAAAAATCCTGATGAAAAAAATGAACATCACAGTCTTGTGAAAAAAAAAAACAACCTTTTTTTTTCTTGTGTTGTGTCACTGTGTTGTGGTTGGGAGTGTTCAGAGGGTGACTCTGTAATCCTCATGGCTGGTGAATAGCCTCATTTTGTTGCTGGGTGGTTTATGCACTCTTTTGTTGTCTTTCGAGATACAATCCCACCTAACACACACACAGACACACACACACACACCATCTCTGACATAGAGCATTCATAATGCACCACAGCATTTTTTACAGTCCTAAACCCTGCAGCTCTGTGTAAAACCACCAGTTACCCTGCATTATAACAACATCGAACAAGTCAACACGGATGTGTATCAATAACCTCTACCTCTTTAATAAGATACCACTGGGAATGTAATATCTACATACACAGTATCAATCAGGTTACAAGCATACACGGGGCACGTTAACAGCAGGGGCAGGTTAGCAGAGAGATCACCCAGTTTAACAGGGCGCAGAACTGCCTGTCCCCTGTCACCGGCTTCTTTTGTCACCGTCCTCTTTCGGAGTGGATGCAGGGTAATAGGGGTGAGGCAGGGAGAGACATGCGTGTCTGGTACATCAGCGCAACCCAGAGAGGATTGAGAATAATCAACCGTGTGGATTATCAGAGGGCGTAAGTGTGTAATCTCAGTGCAGCAGGAAAAGCTTCTTAAAAACTGCTTATTCAAGCAGTTTTTTTTTCCTGGTGTAAAGAATAGCTTCCTTCTGCCCTTTAATTGCACACAAACACAGAGTAATCCTAGTTCAACACTTCTACATCTCAACTCGATGATGGCACTGGCCTTTACAGACATTGGGGAAGAGCTATGGATCATCTGATTACCTTGGAAGGAATCAATACATCAGAATGTTTTTTTGTGTGTAAATAATCTAACAAAACAAAAAAAAAAAAAAAAACAAAAAAAAACAAAACACAGTGAGTTTACCAATCCTTACACAAACAGCAGTTGTCAGCACTACAAATACGAACGGAAACACATTTCAAAAGCATAGAAACAAAGACCTCTATTCGGTGTTTGACTGGTAAACCAGACAAACAGCAAATCTCAGGATCTCAACAGTCATGGAGGCCAAGCGAAAGGTCTCTTTCCTGGCCTCTAGCCTCCCAAAACACAGTGACCAGCCCACAGAGGGACAGTCTCGAGGAGAGGTGACGCTGCGTGTCACAGAGAGGCCCCGGGTGACTCAGGGCCCTGCTGAGAGCACAGAGACAGATTGCCACACTGCACCATCGTAACCCTTAGGGCAACCCCCCTGCCTCCGCGCACCGCTGGAGCCGAGAGAGGACAGATGGCCCGGAGCCTAAGGGAGCCAAGGCTCTACTTCCTCTGGGCTCTCTCGCCAGAGGACCTCCGAGTTCCCGGGGCCTGGCCTCCGACCCCGGCGCTCCTGCTCCGACCAGCACTGCCCATCTGCTCATCTCTGGAGCTTACCCCGAAGGCTCAAAGACACATTCTGTCAATGCAAAACCCTTCTGACAACAGACAAAGGGGAATCTCGCTGACAGCACCAAAGATCCATCCATGACGTTTTTTTGGGGCCGTTCAAGTTGGGCTTAATGCTCACGACTACTGCAGAGTTACTACTGAATTCTTCAATCCATCCAGCTGTCAGATCACTGTGCGAGGCAGCTGATAATGAGAGCGGATTTAGGGTCTTAAGCCCAGCAAGACTACTTGCAAGTGTAATTCTCTGCTGTGAACTACCCCCCCAGAGCTGTCTCTGCAACTAGCGAGTGTAGCCAAGTAGGTCCTCGACTACAGCAGCTGTCTGCCGATATCACCCGCACACCAGAGAGATGTTTTTTCGTGCAAGTGTGTGGGAAACGGAGAAGAGAAAAACAACAACACTGCCTTCCCAGAGGACAGACAGCAGGACCGCCGCAGTCCAAAGCGCTGATGTTCAGCCCTCCTGAGAGCTCCTGTGTACGAGTGCAGCGGAACGGGAGAAGCTGGTCAAACAGAGGAGGAGCTCTCCGAGAACATTCACAGATCCTCCCAGTTCCACCGCTCCAGCACTGCAAGAATTTCCACAACAACAACTAATTTCCCATAATCCCCCCCCCCCAACCCCAAATCAGTTATAAAATCAGAATCAGTTATGCATGAGTGACAGTGTTTTCTGGACAGGAATACTGATAGCCATAAAATTAACAAGGACTGAAGAAGGAAAAACAAATATCTGACTACATAAACAAGGTTTCACATAAGCTGAAAAACGATCTCGGCCGGCAGCATCCTGTAAATAGTGCAGTTAGCTGCGAGACATGCAGGACCATGGAAAAACGGTTTGTCTGCCAAAGACATCCAAGGCCACACATTTGAGCTTACTTTTGACTTACTTTTGAAAAACACAGCATGCTTCAACTAATCTGAAGCAAACAATGGCTGTGTTCAGCGCAACCGGGGTCTGGAGGGGCCGAGCCGGGCTTTCAGCCGTTTGCTATCAGAGGGACATGGGAGGGCTGTGGGCAACGCAGCCCCACGAAGGAGCCCCGAGGGCGTGGCCCGTTGCCCCGGAGACAGGGCTGCTCCTGCGCCGTAGCCACGTGAGGGTGTGGAGAGCTCGGGAGGTGTTTATCCTGTGGCTGTGATCTAGAGGCATAGGGCCGCTCTAATCCCCTGCTTTAGTAGGGCTCTTTAACAAGCTCATCAGCAGCCCGCGCAGGATTACCGTATTACTCGGCCCTCCTGCGCCCCCCCCCCCTTCCCCCTTCCCCCTGCCCCCACCCCCGCCCATCTCCTCCACCACTCAGCCGAAAACTCGGCTCTCGTCTAGACTGCAGTCCCCGAGCGAAATGGGAGTTCATGGCGATGAGGTCACAGCCGGCCGCGGACTGATCTCATCCCTCAGCTGAATTACTGCAGAGAGAGCTGCGGTGCGGAGCAGGGTTGATGGGCGCTCCGGGCTGCTGGCTGACTGTCCTCTCATGGCCGCGGGGCACAGAGACAGGGCCGGCACCCGCCAGAGACCCAAGAGCACCAGCAAGCCACTGACGAGGCACCTGCAGGTCGAGAGGCAGGAGCGCTGCACCGCCACCGCCGTGACCCGCAGCCAGTCAGGCCAGCCTGACAACAGCCGCCTGGGATTTCTCTGACAGGCCGTTTAGCTCTGGGTCACCAATGATGTGACCAGGTGAGAAAAAAGGATGACTGACATAAGTTCACAAATGAGCCTCCAGGGGGCAGGCACTCTTAATTGACGGAGACATTATACGTGACAGCACCCCTCACTCTGTTCTCTGCTCATGGGTGTGTATCAGCGGGGATGAGTGACAGCACTGATGAGTCACTCACTTCAGTTCCCCAGCTCCGCTGAGCTCCGCTGAGCACTGCTGGCCGGGGTACAGACACTCGTTACATGCCTTTCAAGGTCAGAACTGAGCGCGCCGATGGCTTTCGAAAGAAGAAACTTGAAATCAAATCAGCGAGGGGTGAACAGGTGAACGTACATTACATTACATTACGTTCACTTAGCAGACGCTCTTATCCGGAGCAACTTCCTGCACAGCAGAACGTAAGTGTACAGCGGCAATGCTCAGACATCGCCGTTCACTCTGAGAAACCTCTGCACCTGGCGAAGGCCCTGCTCCCTTCAAACAACCACACCAAAGGATCTTCTCCTTTTCACATAAAAAATTCTGCTTGGCTTTCCGATTTCTACTGAGAATTCCAATTAGCTGAAGATGGAGTCCTCCCTGGAGCAGCCAAGCAGACTTAATTAAGGAAATTCGCCCAAAGCGCCCTGTGTTGCTGACACGCCTCTTCTGCGGTGCTCACTGAACATTTTGGCAGGCCAAACCGTGAAGCTTCGATACCGCCAGCTTCAGAGGCACTGTCCAAATTGCACGGTTCGCTCCGCGCCGGAAATCTAATGATTGTTTTCACTTAAAGATTTACTACGTCGTGTTTGGAGACTGGGAAATTATGGTTAATTGGAGCAGAGGAAGAATTAAGTATAGGGTTCCGGGGGAGGGAAAAAAATATACTGGATATAAATCTGAGCTTTGGTTTAATATTCTTTCCCCTCCATTTTCTCCTGCAGGATTCCTGAGTGATAAAGCAAGCTATCACTTCTGACTACAGAGCAAATTTCATCTCTGTGGTCAATCTAGAGAGAGATATGATCAATACTTGCAGGGAAGAAAATGGCAATTACCATAAGATGAAGCAGCCATGACAACAAAGAAAGGATTGCTAAACGTGGACATTCATCAAAGTGTTCCCGTTTCTTCTTTACAAGGCGCAAGCCAATGAGACGTTATGGAGGTAAAATCCCCATGGCAGGGAACACAAAGTCAATTCCTCCACATCATGCAAAACTCATTCTGCCCCACCAAGGCCACTAAAAGTAGCTCACGCAGAAATGACACAAGTCTTTCACCTGCTCTGCCTGATAACAGGAAGCTCCTAAAGCTGGTGGAGGTATCGGGCCATGTATGGGGGTGATGCTGCAATAAAAAAAAGACAGAAGACCCGGATACCAGGCCCAGCTGCACCAGCCGGGGGACAGCTGTCCTTCAAATGCCCCACACAACAATAACACTACCACAGAGAAACGATGGCCACGTCTCACCCTATATTCCTTTAAAGGGGCTTTCCGCCAAAAGAATAAACTTCTACTTTCCTTCTTACTTGAAATGATTATCTATTCAAGCGTCCCCTGACCAGAGAACATGATGAAACTGTCATTGCCACATGGTCAGAGTAATTCTTAATTCATTATTTAAATGAATAAATTCTATGTTGAGAAGATCTCAAAAAGAACCACTGGCCTTTTGTAGATAAATCTACTCAGAATTAAACACTATAAGGAAGTATGCATGTTTGAGTGCAATTTTTAACTCAGGATCCAAAGTTCATGCATCTGTCCAGGGTAGGGTTTCCCCAGGGTTTTGATGAGGCCTATGAGGTGAAGGCTCCAAAGGCCAGTGATTAATACACTTTTTCCCATGGAATATACAATATGTTGCTCATAAAAATTACGTTATTACGTCATTACATTCACTGCACAATTTTTCACTGGGACATCACGGGCTGCTGAAGAGACACGCAACTGTTACTCATTTATACAGGTGGTTTAGTGAGGAAAAACGCAGTATAGCCTACTTAACTGATAGATCTAATTGTCTCGTGCTGTCATCTCCCTTTTAAATGCATTCTGGACAGCTCAAAGGAAACATCCTTGTCCATAACCAGTGCAGCTGAACACCTCCGACATGCTGAATGGGCAAAGATATAAAATTTACTCGGCTCGGCTGCCAACAAGGAAAAAGTAAACTAATCGTTTACTGAACCAGGAAATAAGAACAGACGCAGTGTATACTGCAAGGCCTGGCACAACCAACTTCCGCCAAGCTGAATGTGGCTTAGTATGTCTGAGATACGTCTGATATGTCTTACCACTGATGGGAGGCAAATGAGGCTGTGCCGTGATGCAAGAACACTGGGTATCATATATCAGACTGCCAAGTGTAAAACAGAACAAGGAGTGCTGTACATGCAGGGTACATGTGTTTTTATATAAAGCACGCCACCCACATGCAGGGTGAAGGGCTGAAAGATGAACATAGCCGCGCTCCCATTCTGACGTGGCAGGAGCTCTGCTCAATTCTTGCGCTCTTTAAGAGCGAGGCTGTCCCGATTACTGTGCGAGACCGACTGAAGTCAAGGACGCTAATGAAAACCTGTGATGACAACTGGAAGGCTGCCTCATGAACGACAAAAAGCTCATGCGAGAAAAAGGGAAGGACCAAAATGAGCGTTTTGATGTAATGTTTAGTGTAGTGATGACTGTTTAGTGTAATGATGGCATCTGCTCCCTCGTGCTGACTCCTGGCGGACCCTGGATATATTCAGCGCACAGCCTTGAGCAGGGAAACCGTCAGGTACCCACTTAGAACTACACTCCATCCTATATGAATGCTTTCACTGTTTTACATATTCGCAGGAGTTCCATTTAAAATGTCATCCACTTCATCAGCTCTCCAATAAAGCTAATGAATTTCACACCATTAGCTTAAAATGTCACAAAGAAGTCAGATGGTATAGCTTTTTTAAGAGTGACCGCTGTAGATAAAGCATTCAGATGTAACCCAGTGAAACTCAGTGGGAGTAACCTTAACTGTGTGCTTGCTTGAGAAAAGCCCTGATTGAAGTTCTGGTGGCTTAAACAAGCATGCCTTTGCAAAAGAATCCACAAACCAAACAGCTCTTGGATCGCTTAGTCTATACTTAGTTTTGATATACAGTCAGGCCTTACTCTGCACATAAATCTCAGCATATTGATATGCACTTCCATATATACAGCACATAAAAGCAGAGTAAAATAACATCTCTTTATAGCTGAAAATAAGGAAGAAAGCAAATTACTCTAATGGCTCCCCGAATTTTGTTACATTGAGACGACACAAATCTCTCCTCCAACACAAATGTACAACACAAATCTATCCTTCTCCGACCAACTTAATTAGTCATTATTAAATTCTGACGTTTAATTTTACAATTCTAAAACGTTCCTTTCTCATTTTAAATACCACTGCTTAGTTAGAGCTTAATTTCAGAATATGACTGAAGCACCGTCACAGACAAATGACTTGGGTCCCAAGAGGTTCACCGGTCACATAATAGCCATGAGTGTGACAGACACAGCTACTGATGTGCCAACATCATCAAACAGGACTATTGCTCACTTAAAGATTTGCAACTGGTTCAGACTGTGGTCAGGAACAACGAGACAGAGGCTGCGGCTTATGACAGGCTGTTTCAACACTTTCCACTGAAGTCACCTGTAACGCCACATGCAAATTTAAAGAACTGTTGTTTTGACTGGTTTTCTCCCCGATGGCTTTGCCCTTTCCTTTCTCAGTCAGGTTAACACCAGAAACCTCCTCCATCTGGTAAGAACATTATTTTACCTTTTATTTCATTTCCCTTTACTGGCTTTCAGTCTTGTGTTTCATTGGTTAATTAGACATACATTGATGATAGTGGCCGCACTTGCTGACAGGGATCCATAGATCACCTCATAGAATCATGCCTGGTGTTGACGCTGGAGCTTAAAAATGGGTTCAACTGCTGGGTTTTGGCTAAGAAACGTAATGAGGCCAAGTCTACAATACGGTATTATTAATACGCAAAAGGCAAACCTTTAGACAGCTTCATCAGAAACGTTCTGCAAATCAGCATGTCAGAAATTTCACACTGACTGTGTTTAAAAAATATAAGACTGGGATAAAAATAAACTGGGGTATGGGGATTTAGGGCTATATAGAATATTAGCCTAATTCTTTATTCATTCAGGCTTGACTTCCTTATAATTTTCTCCAGCCAATGTGAGAGCTCAGAACGCATTTGCAGAGGAAGGTGAGACCATGGAAGCAGCATGGATACACAGGCTTTAACACACACGCACCGCTCTGAGTGTTCTTTAGCCAAGCAAACCCCGAAAAAAACCCCAGAACAAAAAGGGCACAGAATTCCACTTTCTTTTCTCTAAGACAAACGAATGAATTCAGGGGCTAAAAATAAAACCAGTGAAAAACATAGCAGAAGATTTTTAATGTTTAAAGAGGCACCACCTCTGTCCTGCACCCTTTTTAATTGCTAACTGCAACTGAAGCTGGTACATGCATCATGCTAAAAACAGCAGCACTCTCTGAGACAACCCCCATCCCATATCCCTGACTGTGTGGCTCCAGTATCATTTTAGGACTCCACTGGAGGGTTCCCTCAAGACTGACCCGGGTGCAAGTGTCACGACGAAAACAGCAATACTCTTTGGGATAACCCCTATCCTAGCTCCCTGACTGTGTGGCTCCAGTAACATTTAGGATTCTTGTGGAAAGTTCCCCCAATCCATCCAAAAAACATAAATACAGTGGAATCAAGAACGACAAAAGCCACGAATGTGAATGAATGTGATGACTAACACTTAACATAAGCGCCAGTAACGATCATTTGCTGGAATTCATTTACTTCCGCAGCTCTCCACTGGCATCGTTTCAGCTACATGAGCAAGAATGAAGACAGCGGCAAGCACTTGTAAGAATCTAACCTAAACCCACTCTCCAAACTTTTTCAGGACAGTGCTGTTTATATCTAGTCTGGTAACAGGCTTGTTCAACAGATCATGAAGCAGGGCTCGACAGCGCGAGCATTTCACTCGCATTTGCAACTAGAAATAGATCAGTGGCGTCGGGTGAGCTGGAAACAGGGGAAGCCCGAACACTACCTTTAAATCCATAACTACTTTCAACCTGTTCCCCTTTATCCTCCTTGATTAACAATAAAACAAATAATTCACAGAATAATCAACACTAATGGCTTACTTAGAATAAATGAATATTCTCACAAAACACCGCAGATTGTCTGTAGTTTGTGTGCTCGCGAAAGCTACAGCATGAGATTGTTTAATTAACAAGGATGGCAATTTGAATAATTAAGTGGCAAGTAATCCCAAAGCTTTCTCTTAAATGTTTCACATTATAGCTTTCGTATGTTACAATATTCAAATTACAAAACGGAGCTAAATTTGGTTAAATGGATTTAAATTACTGAGAATGAACTTTTAGGTTAGGTGGAGTGCAATGAACAACACAGACCTCACAAAAGCTGTGATGTGTCATGGGCATTTAATGCAATTTAAATTGATATATGCCATCCTTGTTAATTAAACAATCGCACGCTGTAGCTTTCGTAATAGCACACAAACTACAGACAATCTGCAGTGTTTCGCGAGCATAATCATTTACTCTACGCGACTGGTGTTGACTATTCTGTGAAATATCTTTTACTGTTAATCAAGGAGGATAAAGGGGAACAGATTGAAAGTAGTAATAGATTTAAAGGTAGTGTTCGGGCTTCCCCTGTTTCCAACTCACCCGCCGCCACTGATCTATTTCTAGTTGCAAACGCGAGTGAAACGCTTGCACTGTTGAGCCCTGTGAAGAAGAAAAAAAAAAAAAAAGACAATGCTAAGACCAGACAGGAAGGATCCTCTGGGAGAAAGGCCTTGTAAAATGTGCATGGCTGGTGTATACTCCCCAAAACCACTCTGTGTCAGCTAAACATTCCCCAGCTCCCCAAACGGCATGGGAATACGTCAGACTGCAAACCAAAGCAAACAAATCTGCCCTGCAATAAACGTCAGCTGCAGCCACAGATGAGAGTCAACCCCAACTCCTTGATTCAGATTTGAAAAAGGTCTTTTTCTGTTCACCCTCTCCCCCTCCCTCCCCTTATGTAACCATTTTTGAAATCGCCAATTGCGCACAAGCTTTTCTCACTGCAAGAGCCTCTGCAGCCGTGCAGAAATGCTTATGCAAGATTACTGCAATTCTCTGATAACCTTGCATGCAGCCAGTGGCTACTTTTCCGAACTACAGATCACACAGCGCACTACATGCGCACTACAAGTGGGCGCTGATTGGAGGATAAGCATTACTCATCCCACCACAGCAAGACATGTAAAGGGACAAACCCTTGACTCACTCTTACACAAGAGGGAGAGGTTGTGAGACAAGATGATGCGGTCAAGCATGGACAGAAAGGAGGAACAGCAGACAAGTGCTGTCGGCAAATCAGAAACGGCATCACAGGAAGTGGCAGCAACATCCCTGCGATTCACTCAGCTATGTTCAATGGCGGACAGGGGTAACTTCTCTCTATGTCACCGAAGGTACCCATCGATGAGTCTATCAGTTTCTTCTGCCCATCTACACTTCTTGCTGCCCAGAGGGAAACGACAGTAGGGCCAAGCATTGAGTGGCATACGGTTATCCCCACTGGTTGCCCTTATAGACAGCTTTTCAAAACATGGCCCCTGTATACTCGTACAGAAATGGGAAGGAACATGCATGCTCCGATCCGAAAATATTGATGCTTCCAGCAACGATACGGCTCAGATCACAGACGCCATCTCTCCTGTGCTCACATTTGGAAGGTATGATGGTTGTGCACCGACATGTTCTCTTGCGTGCAGTTAAGCAATGCAAAGGCAAAAAAATGAAGACTCAAGTAGAAAGAGGCAGCTCACAATCAACATACAATATTAAATCATACAAATGTAATAAATAGTTGATACGCACTGGATAATTGAATGTCAAATTACTGAATAATAATCATCGCTTTATTATCGAAATATGTAGCTCTAAATTAAGTGTCTTGCTCTAAATTAAGAAAACAAACGTGTTCTCATAGCTAACATATTCTGCTGAAACGTATACTTTAAAACCATTGTAAACAACACGGAACAACATTAGCTACCAAAAGCCACTATTAACTACACTATATGGACAAACATTTAATAAGGGAGCTCTCACACACCATGTACAGTATAACCTTCTATTTAAAAACTATATATGCAGCTTTCTAAACAGAGAAATGGGAAGATGCTGGTAAAATCATCTTCAGCAAAAACAATACCTAAAAAAATCCCAAAAAACAAGAAGGTGGTGATTGCTAGGTAAAGTTACTCCCACCTTGTGACAAATCTTGGATTTATGGTGAGTTTACGGGAAAAAAAATTACCCTCATTTAGTTTAGTAACCAGACATCATTGACATTTCCTGGTTCCAGTGGCTTTGCTCAGCTGTGCTATGCCCTACCAAGTTAAATTCCTGAAAATAAACACAGGTGGGCTAATAACTTCTGTCAGGAGGAACTGCTAACCCTTCAGGTCACGTGCCCATGAAACACAAATGAGGCCAGACTGCCCTGCATTATGAAATGTAAGACTTTTGGATAAAATGACACTGAGAAGGTGCTACGTGACAGAAATGTGGCAGGATTATTTTAAACATGAAACCCATCGATAAATTGCTGATGACTCGATATAACCCACTGTTGTAGCAAGGCTCCTTCCAGGTCCCACTTACAAAGCTGCCATTGTTGGCCAGTGAACAGCATGCCTGCAAGAGATGACGCGAGAGAAATGCCTCCTCTCTTTATTGTGATGACATTTTCCAAGAAACTGCAGTCAGAGCAGAGATTAAAGGACTGGAACAGCACAAACATTAAGATTATGCAACGAAAAGCTGCGGAGATCATGGAAATGAAAATTCTCTGGGTCCTTCTTGAAGGCGTCTCCTTCAAAGGTGCTCCCACGGGCGCTCTTTTCGGTACAGAAGTGAAAGGAAAATAAACATGACAACCTCTCCAGCCTCTTCCCATTTCCTGCCTAAGTGCACTGTGGGCGCCTGCTCCAAGGGGTTACTGTAAACACCGGGGCTGCGGCCACGGTGGACAGGGTCTGCAGTCACTCTCCTCGTGGCAGCTGTCCACTGCACTAGCGAGACCCTACAGGCAGACAGTAAGCCAGTATGCTTCGTTGATGGATCAATTCGGAAATCTCAGCCTCTTCCTTCCACCCGGGTGGCCGGAAGCCCACCTGCTTGGAGTCATTCTGTCTTGTGGGATACCAAGGGTGGGGGGTGGTGGGGTACTTGTAAAGTAGTAGACACACACACACACACAAGGCAGCCATTATACAAATGTAAGCTTGTGCTGATTGATTGTTGCACATGCTGCAGCACCACACTGGCAGGGCTATCTCAGCCTGTCAGATACAGTGCCACTGGGATCTGTGCAAACAACTTCCCTGGCCCTTCGTGTTTTACACTAGACATAACCTGAAACTGCATGTGAATCAACAATATGCAAAACTACAGCAAATGCTTCAGATGGGAAAACCCAAACTATGCATCCTTCATTAGAGCGAGGAAGCTGCAGAGTTGGTTGGGGGGGGGGACAAAGCATTGAGCAATCAGTCCAGGCATCTCTGGTCTGAGGGAATCACCCCAGCTTATTAGGTTAACGGTGGGACTGGCACTGCACCTCTGTCAGAGGGCTTGTAACAGGGATGAATACCGCATACACTTTAGGTGTAAAATACACCCGTGGTGATCTGCTAGAACGGGCTCAGACTCTTATCAAGTGCCCTTATGTCAGGCCTACCCATGCACTGCCATGTTCCCCTTTCCACTTGAACAGGTCTGGACCATTCGAGCATGGGGCACAGAAATAGCCTACGCACAAGCAAACTGGCAACAATGAAAAACTGACAACTATGACATTAAATTTTTACAGCTTCCACTTTAAATTCACTGACTTATAGCTCAACGATATTCATAATAACCACACAGATATATCGACAGACCCGTTATCCGTTTGTAATGATTTGTTTAATGTTCCTCTGCAGACACTGCGTTTTTTTTTTTTTTTTAAACAAGCAGCTCAATTCTTGGAAAAGGATTATGTGCTTGAAGGCTGGGAAATTCCTTCAAGTGAAGACACACTGAAAATACAGACTACTGCCATTTGCACTGCTGCACCAGCAATGCACACTTCCTCCTTCTGCAGATGAGGTCATACCTACAAGCAAAGCGGTCTGAAATGCACGTTCTGCTTCAGGGATGTATCACTGCCACTTTCCCACAAAGAAACAGCACGTCGTGTTCCATTTCCGTCTCTGTTTATGTGTTCTAAAACAAAGTCAGACTGCTCGCCGTGCAACAGTCTATTGATAAAGACTTCATTTAAAATAGCTTAACTCACGAAAAAGTCAACAGGTCTCATTTTTACGCGTGGACTAAAAATATTTTATAAGAGTATCCAAAATGACTGATATGAAAAATACGCAACCCCATTCCGAGATATTCGGGGGAATCAAGTTAAGATTTACTGGCTGGATAGGACACGGTTATGTTCAGAATGTTAAGCCAATACTGGACTTGATTAATGTTAACTCTTACTGTGGAAAAAAACTATAGTTTACCACTACGAGACAACATTGGTATTCATTCAGATGAAAGATTAACATCATAATCGATTAGCAGGAGAGGAGAGCTGGGTCGAAATGTGGCGTTTCTGAATGCACGCCCCTGAGCCCGTGAGAGCCAGAGCTTCTGAACGCGGAGGTCAATTAGGCACAGGCCTCAACGGCAGACCTCTTTCACAGCGCTCATCTGATGAGCCCAGCCTTGAGTGCAGGGCCTACAGAAAGCGGAGTGTTTTTCTGAGGTGGGAACAGAGCGTGCGAGTAAAGCCTGCTTGTGCAACTCCTGCAGGAATTTAATTTGAAGGGTATAACGGCACTGCAGGCTTAGAGCATTACCATCAAGCTGTTGCCTCGCACTCGCTGATTAATATTTATGCCGTGCTTAACACAAACGAAGGCCCAGGAGACGCTGCAGACTGCTGCCCTCCTTACACCTTCCAGGATCAGGCCTGGGTATTCAGGCTCGTAAATAGTCAACATTAACTACTGTTAACTAATCTATAAAAGTATACCAATTTATTTTTACCCAATATATGATAAAGACGCACCTGTCAAGCATAAACATATTCAAAGCCAAACGTATTCAAGCATAAACTCTGTGGATGGATACATACCATGACAATTTATGATGCTGCCAATTTCTAGGTAACTAACTCCAAGGAACTGTACTCTTTGCATGTACAAACATGCCCCTTTCAATCTAGGCTTATAGCAATACTAGTCTTCTAGCAACTTCTCTCCTTTTCATTTTGACAATATCTTGTTATATTATTGTAAATAAAAACATCAAAACAACTAATGCTATTTACTGGAACTGTTAAAAAAAAAATAGCTTCATTACAAACTACGGAAGAAGAAAAAAAGCTCCTGTGTGTGCAACTCTACCTGACACAAAGTCAGCCTTCAGTGGCAAATACCAAAGGACCTTAGGCAACTGTTCTCCACATCAACATGTTCACTGTGTGCTGCATTTGATGTGAAATGAATAAAAAGATATGGGACACTGCAGCCTTAACATCATCGAGAGTAGATGACTGCACTGCAAATAAAATCTTTCTAACTTTCATTTTGAGAGGTTCAGCCATGTTTGCTGCTTTTCATTCCATCTGAGGTAGCCATTGATTAGGTTCGACAGTTGTTAATTGAACATTGATTTTTCTTTTTAAACATCTCTACAATTAGTACATTTTATTCTTTATGAAAGAAAAGTTCCTTTTGTATGTTTATACTAATAATGGACTGCACAATGTAGATGTTTTACATTTTCATTCACCTGCTTCTTCAGTTAGGGGCCGGATAAGCTTGGTTGTTCAAATGTCCTAGGACACACTGAACCGTTAATTACTCAATTATTCAGGTTGACTGACTGTCTGTACTCCTTATTTAAGGGGGTCAGATATTTACAAACTACCTACACATGAATTATTCCCTTAAAACATGCACACTTCCAACAACGCATAACATTGTAAAAGAAGATATTTGTTCAGTGTTGTCAAACCCAGAGGATGACTATTCACAGTTATGGATCTCGATCAATACAGCAGTAGTGGGAATCACTCCTGTGAATATGCAATCGTTCAACACAGCACTGGCATAGCAAGGCAGGCAAAAAGCATCCCCTTTTCAAAACATCAGCCAGAACGGTTCCCAAATTTAACAACACTGCATGGTACTTAAACATACATTTCATGCTGAAACATATTTCGAATTTCAACACCTGTGCTTGCTAGATAAAAGTACCAATGTTTCTGAGATTGGTTCTCCATCAGGAGGGTAGGGGGGTTCCCCAACAGGACTTTGCATTTCTCTGCCTTCTCTGATGAAAGGCTCAGGCAGTCAGTAAGGGCAGCTTCCGTAATGGACTGTAGGAGGGGGGCACAATTGCAAGTGCTCTAACCTGCACACACTAGATACACATCACAAAGCATTTCAAATGTTAATGTGGCCACATTGCTCCTGTAAAGACGTGTAATGAATTTAAGGTGGTTTTGACAGTGCACAGCAGTAAGGTTTCCGTGTAATGTTTTACAAGTGGCACATTTCTTACGCTGTTAAATAAAACTTAGCAGTCGGTATTACAGGACATGATATCATTTGGGATGCAAGCGATTAAATTACCCATGGAAAAGGAAATTGTTTCTGTAGGAGCAATCATTAGTGCTTAATAGTCCAGCTCTGGTGTGTGCATTAAAAAATAACCAATAATTTAATGGCTAAGTATGGTGTTCATACTCTATTTTTACCTATGTTTGCCATGACTCTACTGAAACCTAACAGGAGGGATTAAGATGACTGCATTTAAATCCCCCACATTTGTGGTGAAAAACAGATTCTGTGCATTCTGGCCAATGTCTTGAGATGGAATCCCACTTGTGCTTCACAGGGCCAAAGCCTCTTTTGATGGTAAGAGGGATAAGCATTGATCAGTTACCATCAACGACCGGAGAGGAAGAAAACATAAACCAACCTGAAAACCCAGAAATCTGCATTGCCGATTGCCTTCTGCAATTCATCGATCTCACCACCTTTTTCATTTAATAAACTGAGAATCGACAATCTCACTTTTCAGAAACATCCTGGTTTGATACAGACACCTACATCAATTCATAAGCTCATAACTTAGAAGGAAACGGTTGCTATTTTTAAACAGATATGATCTTTGTACTTTTCCTTGAAAACCTGACACTTCCTTGTTGGCCTGTTGTTTCAACACACAGGACTGTACAACTCAAATGTGGGACCAGTAAAAAAAAGACACAAAATCTAAAAGTGACATCACTAAAGAGAATTCAGTAATAAAGAATTTCATTTGATTTCATCTGAAAAGATTAAATGGAAACAAATATTTACTGTGTGATAACCGATATCTAATTTTGAAAACCACAAGACAACGAATCAAGCAAGATAAAAAATGAAATGGGAACAGTTATGCACAAGAACAATTATGTTTTTCCTGACGAAGCAGATTAAGAATTTACCAAAGGTTTACAGGAAGTCAATGACATGTAGTTGGAGGTCAATAATGGTGTAATAAAAGCAGAATTAATTCTTTCAAATAGGTTATCATTAAATAATCTGCACACTGTACACACCTAGCGTTTCAATGACACGGGTTGAAAGCACGAAAATAGAGTAATTGATCATTTTCCTGAAAAACATCAAACTATTTTTATGAAGGGAATACGACATGAAATTCCTGGATCTCAGGTATGTCATTGCGCCATAGTTCTTTGCTAAAATGAAAATGTTAGTCTATAGAAGGACAGTGAAGAAAAAAAACATTTTAGAATTAAGTTTTATGGTGCACAGAATGTTTCAGGGTTGATAATATCTCGTGTCCAAAACGCAACACAAAAACAATTTTAATAACTACACGCCATAACTAGTCACATGTGTAATAAAGAGATAACAGTAAGTCATAAATGTCGTTACCTTTAATACTTCCCCACGTTTAAAGCTTAGCTCGTCATCTGCGGTGGCTTTAAAATCGTATTTGGCGATGGCCTCCATTGGTGCGTGTGGGTGAACACCTGTGTGCTGCAGTTGTACAGGCAAACAAAAGCGTTGCGGTGCTGACGAGTGGACTATTCCTTGCTGGCGAGAGGAAAGTGTGAAGAAAACAAAAACACAAAACCCAGAATCCTCGTATGGGTCTCTGGAAGTCTCTCCCTCCGCTTATGACCTGTTCTTCCGAGGCTAGATCACGTTAACGTAGAGGCCACGAACCTGCAAATGAAAACGTATATCAATAAACCCTGTAATAAGAAACCTTGTGTAATCGGTAGATAAAATACAGCAATACCGCAGTAATTTAGGTGTTTGATGCAGCCGCGCCCAGAGACACAACTAGCGTTGAAAGGCAAATGCCTTCCGAAAGAGGAAGGAAATTATCTAGCGGACATATCATGGAGCCAACTGCAGCTAGCCAATGCCAAACGTATCCAATCAGCTGTGAGGGAGCAAGGGCGTCCAATGAGGTGGCTATACTCGCATAAAAACCAATGGAGCTACGACAATCTGTCCCGCACCCAATGGTTTCACAAGAATCTGACAGCCTCAGCTGAGATCAGTCAAGGTTTCATCAACCAGCTGGAAAAGCTTTGCTGGACCTATCGCAGCGTTGTTATTAGGCGTCTCACTGGCTAGCTGGCTACCTCGCTAACAGTAAGCAAGCAATACAAAATCAACGTGGAGTAGTCTGAAAGTCAAGTACACAAACAACATCATCTTCAAACTTTCAACAATGCTTGTATTCCTTTGTGTCCTTGTTAACCACGATTCGTACAGTTAAGAAAAAAGAGTTACATTTAATTCTTCAGATATGAATGAATCTGATGTTGCTAGCAAGTCTACAATATAAGTTACAACCAACGCATCATATAATAGTGGGCGTTCTGTTTTTAAACAGTATACTGGCTAGCGAGAAAAAAAGATTGAGATGCCGAAATAAACAACAAAACCGATTTGCCAAAATAGTGTGTCATTAATGTTAACTGCAAGAACGAGCTCGTTGTCTTTGTAATACCTAGCTATGAGTAGCTAGCTGGTACCTCTAGCTTTTAACGTCTATCGTTACTCCATGTTGTCCAACAAGACAGTGGCTTCGCTTGTCTAGCTAGATCAACTACAATCGAATAAGAAAATGTTTGGCTTCATGTTAAGTTGACCACTGTGTAACTATCTAGCTACCTGAATAGTTCTTCATCTACTTAAAATCTTGTGACAAAAGCCTGCAGGCGATTTCTTATAACGTCAGCTGTTTACAAATATAGCTGATGGCTATCAAATTCGATAGGCAGCTGCCTGTTAGAGTACATCTTGTGTGTACCCAACACCTAGGAGAGCTAACGTTAACTAGGTGATGGTTAACATTACCTTAATAAATTCTTCCAAAACATCAACGGAACAAAAATATTGGCGATTCCGTTAATGAACAACTGCAGAAGAAAGCCGAGTAGTATACAAGCAAAGCATAACCTGATAGCAGATCGCACAACTTCCATCCAAACACGTCGTTGCTAGACTAAATACATACTGTAAGTTGCAAAGTTAATGGTTGGATAGCTGACGTGCTGTTGGAACAACCCAAATTCTCAGTTATAGACTACATCCTAGTTAACTCGGCTAGCAGGGTTAGTTGGTTTGCTATGTCTGATTATCTATTTACAAGCTAACTGTTCTGTAAAAGATAAATAAGTGCCAATGTACAAATAAGCTAATATCTTTTAGATGGCTGTCGTTTATTTGGCTGCCTAGTTAGGTACTAAGCTGACGTGAGCAACTGTGCCTGGCTCATCCAGACTAACGCTAGCTGTATCTTTTGTCTCACTTTGATATCTTAGCTCGCTAAACAACTGCGATACTAATTAGCCAGCTACACGATTCAAAGCTGTCTAGCTCCGTAGACATGTGTTGCAATGTTGTGCTAGTTAGCCGATACGATTGCATTCGTTGAGGCTTCGAACGGAGCCGGAGCGGCCTAGCAAGCCAGCTACCAAGCTTGCCCCGATACAAAAAAGCGAAAAACGTATTTTTCTTCTTTCAGCTAATGTTAGCTAATTTCCAAGAGCCACAAACTCACCCTGTCACGGCGTCAGCCACACAGTTCAACTGGGTTCGCTAAGCTAGCTCGCTAAGTCAGCGTGTCGCCCAGATTTCCCGTCCGTTCAGTCTTCAGGTTGACGGTATTTGGCACTATTATGATTGAGTATTTTTCGTTTTCTCTCGTCTTTTATCATTAAGCATAATAGCCAGCTGTATTTCGCTTGCTTTCCAGCGCAATCTGACGCCTGCCACTGCCCACTGCTTGAACAAACTCTCGCGACACCTCCAAATCAACCGGAGTGTTTGCTAAAGTCGTGGTGAGATAGCTAACGTCGGCTGCCTAGTTTGTGAAAACTCCTGCCATCCCCCACCCCCACAAGAATTACATAACTGCTCCGCCCTCTGAAAACTTGACGCTGTACTGCACTTTTAGGACACACACTCTTACGATACATTCAGTTGCTAGCGGTTTAAATCTTCCAGAACTTTTGGGATATAAATCATGCGCAGTGTTACGGCAGTCCTGCAAGCTGCTATATTAAAGACAAATTAGACACCATTCATTAATAAAACGAACACATAAATAGTTACTTTTTCCACATATTATTGTTGTCTTTATTGACTGCATGTTTACACATCCATGTATGAAAATTGATGATGCATATGTTGGGTTTTCCCAAGCTTTAGACTGCATTAAATTGTTACGTGCATCTGGATTTGAAAGATCAAAAAAAATTCAAAAACTAAGAAACCATTTCCACACGAGCAGCTAAAAACAGCCTAGAATGTCTAAACTCTGCAACAGCATACAAGTGGGTTGATCCCATAAAAAAATACATATTCCAAAAGCCTCATGTCGGACGACGCGACCTGCACATCACATCCTTGAGAAGATCGCCATCTAGTGACATTTAGAGGAACACCGTCGGTTGTGCTTTGGTTTGTCCAGAATGAATACAAAAACGAATTGGGGAAAATATTGAAAATAAAATAATAATTCCGTATCATAGACATTAAATAAAGTGGGTTGCTATTAGCTACACTACTACGACTGGTGATTTGGGTTGCATGTACAGAGAGCTGGCTATCTGTACTTACTCATGACACAAAAGCAAATGAGCTCAACCTTGGGTTTGGATTTATGAACCCGTAGCCCACCATAACTATTTTAATGAGAAAACATGCGTATTTGTCTTATTTCCTTTCTTACTTCCTTCAGATGTTAACATATAAATGTAATTATAAGCTGGATATGACGAATCATCCTGTCTAAACCGAATGGAACCGATTAGAAATATTAATACTGGCTTCTGGTTGATATTTGATTATGTAATGTGGCAGGAAAATTAATATGGAGAAGACACCAGAAGATGAAGTGCAAAATTGTCTAAGTTTTACTATTTATTATGCGGTTGCATGAAGTTTTATGTGAGCTATTCAAATGTAGCAGTAATTGTCTGTACAGAGATGCCCCAGAAAGACCAACCTCTTACAGCTGTATGGGTATGAAGTATGCCCTGCCAACTTGTGACCCTCAGCCAAGAAGGTAACTCATGATAAGATCTGTGACAGTATTGTAAACTCAGGTGTACAAACACCTCCTCTGGATTTGTGCTAGTTTCATTCAGTGACTGAAGATTCTCAGAACTTGTGTTTTTTTAATACACTGCACTAAAATTGTTGCATTATTGAACAATGTTTTGCCATAGTGGTTAAGGAATAGTGCTTGAAACCTGAAGGTGTACAGATTCATTTCCAGAGAGGAGCTTATCTTGAGACACTTCCATACATTTCCAACTATACAAATGAAAACTGTGTAAAAAAACCCTCTTGTATTTTCGAACTAGACATTTAACCATATTTGCCTTTGTAAATGTGCATCTCCACACACTGACAGCATGTAAGAATGTAATCAAGTAAGTAACAAACCCCATTACATGTTTTAGTGTATTACCTCTCTACATCACCAGATGTCTCCAATTTCTTAAGCTCTCCTTACGCCTGAATATACGTCCAGAAGCTTGTGGAAATAAACATTGGACCGCACAGCCGCGGAGATGCCGTACTGCAACATGTGAAGTGCATATTCATCTACATTAGAAACATGATGTGGAATACAAACATGAATATGTTGTGCATGCATCATAAGGCACGCCCTCCTCTCCCCCGAAGTCGAAATAATTTCTCCTAAACGAAACATATCTTGTAATTTGAACTCATCAGGTGAGTACAGTGATAATGTGTTACTTGTGACATTGTGAGTTTTACCGCCTGGATAGTTGGATATGTGTAATTTGGAGTTACACAGCTTTTGGAAATAACGTCAACTGCTGTTGCAACGTACCCAACTGAAACATATGCATGTGAACGAAGTGTAATGCTTTAAAATGTTAATTTCTTAAATCTAATTAAAATGGACTGTTTCTTCTTAATGCATATTTTCCACAGATACTGATTTACACAGAAGATGCACAGTGGCGTTGTTGTGAAGAAAAAAATCTCTGGACAATATTTAATTGTAAAAGCTAATCGCTTATGGTGGTCGTATCCATTAACGACCGATGGCCACTACTACCATTTTCAGGGAAGATTTCGCATGTATTTCATTGTGTCTCAAATGAAGTTTAGTTCGGAATTTGATCGATTGTATTTCATTACCTTCCAAAGGTTACGTCGAAGAGATCTGTCAAACGTATCAATGATTTCCGATAGTATGTCACTTGAAAACTCTTCTCGGCTCCCCTACAACTCAAGTGAAAATCTGGCAGGTAAGTCCCGAAACAAAAGGAGAAATGAAACGCGTAAAGTAAAAACAGGAAGATTGTTGAATTTCCTCTTAGGTTTTTTAGACTTCATAAAGTTAATAAGTCAATAAAAATGTAAGCAAAGCAGTCACTGAAATTTATGATGGTGTTGGAGGCCAGTTGTTGAAAATCAGACTCGTTTCCTTTGTACATTTGTTTGGCTTGTCTTCAATTGCGTAGTTCAGTTTATGTGAAAAATTAATTTATTATTTGTGTTTCTTAACGCTGATACTGATCAATATCCATTTGTACACTAAAAACTAAATATGTAAGACTACATCTTCTTTTAAGCAAATTCATAGCGTGTCCTTGTTTTTTTTTTTTACAATAATTTTAGTAATTATAGTAAAACATTGCAATAACATGAACTGTAAACATATTATTACGTCAGTCTTAATCCGTGGCACCGCGTGTAAAAAGATGAGACTTCACGTAAAGCGCAGGGAAGACCCACTGGACTGGCCCACAGGAGTGCGTTAATCTATTAATTTTAGCTCACCGCCAAGAATTGGCGTCCTGACAAAAAAAAAAAAACAATCAGTTGGATTACAATGGTTCCTCATGTTATCATAGCTGGACATGTGTAAGGAAGCTGCGTCTCGTATCATACTATCACAGCAACGCTCCTAGAGATGCTTTTGATTTTATTCAATATCCCCTGGGGTTCCCGTGGTTTCTTGGAACCGCTGCTGAAGTTCTGTGTAATCCAGGCGACGAGAAGGACTTTTATACTGAAAGGGGAGCGAAATGTTTATGTGATGGTCTGAATGAATAGGTGCAATGTAAATTAGGTAAATATATTACTAGCTGTCTTTCTGTTTTTTTTTTTTCTGGTGCCAATTTGTGCTTTTCGCCAGAATAAACACGATTTTTGCATTCTGAAACATAAAAGTCGTTATGTATGCCGTATGCAGTGCTAGCATATTCTCTTGTGCTAGGCAAGAAGTCTAGTCATATTATTTATATTAGCCAGAGCGACTTTTATCAGTTTTATCTGCTTATACAGCTGAATATTTACTGAGGCAATTGTGAGTTAAGAACCTTGCCCAAGGGTACAACAGCAATACCCCAGCAATGAATCGAACCAGTGACCTTTTTGTCGCAAGTTCTTACCATTACACGATGCTGCTGCTACTACGTGCCGCTAGCTCATTATGTCTTTTAAGGGACTGCATGCTACTTTCTCATGTTAGCCTTTCTGAGCACCAGTCTGAATCATTTCAGTGTAGTTTGTATAGTTCAGCTCTGTGAATAAACCTTAATATGTGGAATTGTCTTTTTCTTTACAACAAATGAAATGATATAACCAGCCCGTTTCACCCATTCTTCTTCCCCTGTCCTGTGTCACCAGTGGAACACGATGCCCCATACAAGAACATGATCTTGGCAAGCATTTTTGGGATCATTTGTTTTCTGGGCATCATTGGGAACTGCATTGTCATTTACACCATAGTGAAAAAGACAAAGTTTTGTGCACAGCAAACCGTGCCTGACATATTCATCTTCAATCTGTCCATCGTGGACCTGCTGTTCTTGCTTGGCATGCCCTTCCTCATCCACCAGCTGCTGGGCAATGGCTCCTGGTGCTTCGGTGCAGCCATGTGCACGGTCATCACGGCGCTGGACTCCAACAGCCAGATTGTCAGCACTTACATCCTCACGGTCATGACCCTGGACCGTTACCTGGCGACTGTGCACCCCATCCGTTTTAACCACGTGCGCACCCCCTGTGTTGCCACCGGCATCATCTGTCTGGTGTGGCTGCTGTCCCTGCTCACCATCATCCCTGTCTGGATGTACGCTGGCCTCATGCCCCTCAAAGGGGACTTGGTGGGCTGTGCCCTCCTGCTGCCCAACCCGGCCATAGACACCTACTGGTTCACCCTCTACCAGTTTGTGTTGGCCTTTGCCTTCCCCCTGGCCGTCATCTGCTTCGTCTTCTTCAAGATCCTCCATCACATGGCCATCTCCGTGGCCCCGGTTCCCCCGAGGCGTCTGCGGGTGCGCAACAAGAAGGTGACGCGCATGGCGGTGGCCATCTGTCTGGCTTTCTTCACCTGCTGGGCGCCATACTACTTTCTCCAGCTGGCCCACCTGGGCGTGCAGAACCCCAGCCATGCTTTTGTCTATGCCTACAACATCGCCATCAGCATGGGCTACGCCAACAGCTGCATCAACCCCTTCCTGTACATCATCCTCAGCGAGACCTTCAAGAGGCAGTTCCTCATGGCCATCCGGCCGGCCCACAGGGACTTCCAGGTCAACCCCAGCACCCCAGAGGGCAGCCTGAGTTTGCGTCTCGCACCCGAGTGCCCTCAGCAGGCCCATCCCAACAGGGAGGTCCTCCACAACATGCTGCCAGGCACCATAGATGCTCACTGAATCTGCTACATGTGGACACAGGGACACAGCAGGCATCAGTAGACAGTGGACTCTTCATTGGGCAGTAGACCCATCTCAGCTGACAATGAGTTTGTAATCTGAAAGTCAACAGAGATGTATCTCTGCTTTCTGCTCGCTATAAATATTGACAATTGGGTGGAATTCTGGGGGGAAATTTCAGGAAAATTGCCTGGCATCGGAAAGACACACATTTTAAATGTCTGATGCATTTAAATGAAATTAAATTGGGTTTTGTTTAATGAAGAAATTATGAAAATAATTAGTAGTAGGTTTTATGTTCACAATATGAATGCATTGTTTATTTTCCTCTACTAAGCTTTAGTTAATTAACACTATTTGAATTAATTCATTGCGCAACAATAATTTTTAGATGTTTTTAGATACTGTGATGGTTAGTAACCTGTAGTGAAATTTTTGTATTATGCATGGTATTATGCATGGCATTTTTCTGTTGTAAGACCTGACTAATTATGAAAACTTTTGACATTGAAGTTTAGTTTCTATAGTTATGTTGCTCTGTTTCATTTAAAATCTGCTCTACATTAAAGTTGATAGTGGAGCTGAATTGGCAACAGAAGGTTTAATTATTATCAGGAGCGCTAGGAGACGCAGTAGTGAGAGCTTAGATGATTACATATCACAGACAACTGAGGTGGGTTTTTATTCACTGGGATGTCAGACGTGCATCATTCATACACCTCTACCACATGACAGGTTGTACATGAAACCAAGAATCACTAGGCCTCCAGGAACCATAGATGTTTATTAGTATCCACATTATTCTTTTTTATTTTCTCTTCTTCCTCTTCACTTATCATTTCCTGTGTTCACATACAGGAAGTGACAGTATAAGTACTAGCACTAACCATAAAATACCTTAAGCAGCCTTAGTACAGACAAAATGTAAATGCAACTAATTTTATTGCTGTAACGACAAATAGCATTGGCTGTATTTTATATCACAACAACCTAGGTCCTACATAACAGACGAGGGTGCAGAGGAATGTTATAATTTGATAAAATATTTATTGATGTTATGATGTGTGGCTGAATAAAAGGTCTGCAAAAGTATATATCAGACTACAGAAGACTAAGAATTTAGTCCTCAATCAAATCTACATCAACAGTCTTCAGTGGACAAACTTTAAATTCAATATTTAATATACAAAGTTTGAAAGACAACATTCATTTCATGTGGTTAGATGAAAAAATACATGCATACAATTTATGGAAACATTTATGGAAACTATCTGTAGCATTGGTTAGGAGTAGTGTTTATTTCATTTGTGTCAAGTAATGCTACCCACATTGGTTGTTGTAACTTTTGATGTCATTGTTTAATGGTACTGTCCTTTTTGTACATGTGAGTGATCTGGTGCTTTTGTATGTCGTAAATGTTTTGTTGAGATATGTTTACCAAACTGGTATACTGTTGTGAAGATGAAACTATTTTCTGATTCACTTTTTAACGCTAATGTTAAGTCCTGCTAAATGTGAATGGTAAACTGCCTAGCGAAAAAGGGTTGCTAATCAGCCAAAGATAGTTAGCTATCAAGGAAATCTTAATGAATGAACCAAAGATGGATAGCCAGACAGTGCTTCTTTGACTGGGGCTATGGTAGTTACACACTATCTTGATGCAAAGACCCTGTGCAGTGTGCTGTAATATAATAATTTTTTCACATTTGGTATGGAATGAAATCACCAGCGTTTGTATGCAGTGTCAATCCACACTTGTTTCAGGACTAATAAGGCATGATTGGCCATTTATCAGTACGCATTCTTTTTCTGTCAGACAGTCTGTGTCAATCACACACATAAGCAGGCAGACCCTGAAACCAATCTTCAGAAATGTCTTTTTAAGCTGGGAAGTGCACCAGAGGAAGCGTGTTTGGAGTGTGTGTGAGTCATGTACATGATTCACGATGAGTGAGTTTACGTAGAAGAGTTTGTATAATTCAGTGTATAAGATTTTTGACTGGTGACAGCTGACTGTTTTAAGGACAAGACGTTCATTTCTCCTCCATTCCCATCAATTATTGAAGCAGTACAGTGTTATTGAAGAAATCAGCTGTGTATGTTGGAGCAGGAGGTTCAAGGGTACCCAGTCTGAATCTACATAAATTGGTACTAATAAGACTCAGGTTGATCCAGATACAAGTTGGAGTATCTTAAAATGTCACCCAACCCCAAGTGTGGCATGATGGTATATGTATTTTACCAGAAGCTTCTTGCCATCTTAATACCCAGTTTTCCCAAAAATGAACCAAGAATGCTGATGGGCTTTAAAAATTATTTAAACAGATGTTACCAACATTTTTATTTGAATGAATAGGCTACAGACTATCACTGACTTCCCAGTAAAAAAGGCCATTTTAGATTGGAGAACCAGCCTCATGTGTGCTTTATCTCATTGTTGTTGTAAATAACGTAACCTGATTAATAGTCCTTGACAAGAAAGAGATTTAAAGTTATGCATTTTTGTATAATTTCACATTAAACAAGGCTCTCAGTATTTGTCTCATATATTTGCCTCAAATGCTGTGGGGAATATTTTTGTCTTCACTTGTTCTTTAAGGTCCAAATCCATACATCATACCCTGCCTTCTACCATCTGAGAAGGGGTCATGCTTCCAAAGAATGATACAAACCAGCTGATTTAAAAATTGAACCTGAGTTACAAGTTGCTTATGGGACTTATGTTTTTAGTAGTTTATCTTTGATCACGTGCTGCTCCCTTAACAATAGGTTGAGGCATGATTCATTAATTTAAAATGATAATTGGATTGGTCATTAATTTTATTGAAATTAAATCCATACCAAAAATGCAATGAAATAGTTTGAACTCAGTATTTCCTACCACAGAATGGTGAAACTTCCTAATGCAAATTAATTGAAATATATCTCTGGTCAAAGCATTGGGGCAGAGCAAATAATGAAAATTCCCAACAATGTATGAATATTTATTAACTAATAAGGAGCTGGACTGCCTTTAGACCAGCTTCAGTTCTTCTTTGAGTGCTGTTATACATGTTTTTACTGTTTCTACTGAGATACTGGACCATTCTTCAAAAAAGAAAGGCTCCGGTTCTTTGAGAAATAAGGGAGGGTGGATACCTATTAATAAAACTATGTTCAAGAGTGTCCTATAAAAGCTCAATCATCTGGTGACTGGGGACATCCTGGTGCTCATGAAATCACTCTTGAATCAATTTAACAGTATATATGGGGGCGTTATCGTCTTGGAATATGGGAATATCTTGAGGAAACAGTGTTGGTATCATAGGGTGCACCTGGTCACCTAAAATGGCTTTGCTGTCCTTGGTGGTAATTTTACCATGCAGAGTAATAATTGGACCCAATGCTTAAGAGCTGGCAACAGGTAATGTGGGTTGAAGGTTTTCTTTGACTTTCTCAAAACTTAAAATCATCTAGATGTACGAAAAAGAGTAGTTGACTCATTAGACCATATTACTTTCTCCCACTGCTCAGATGTCTGGGTTTAGTGCATCAGATTATATGTTGTTAGTTACAAGCGGCCTCTAAATGGCAGCCCTACCATAAATATCAGCTGTGTTAAGCTCATGACACACAGTTTTTGTTGAGACTTGTTCACAGGGGTATAGATTCAGCTCTGTGGTAATTTCTGCGGCTATTGTTTTGTGGGTTTTAGCAACCGTCCTGTGAAGTGTCTCTGTCCCTATCAGCAAACTTCAGCTTGCAACCACTCTCCTCTTTCTTGATGCAGTTTCTCCTTCTGTGGTGTATGCCGTCATGATTTTTGACACTGTTCCCCATGACACATTATTTATCCATTTCTGTGACTGATGTCCCCTCTTTCAAAATCTGTTAGATCTCTCATATTACTGTATAAACTCACATATTAAAGGCTTGATTTGATTTAAAATATATATAGCGGAAACATATTGGTATATATTGGTAATTAGTATTATCATTAATATGAAACACTAAGAGTCAGCTCCTTTATAACTGAATGTATTATATATATTCATATATATGTATTTTGTCTACTTCTTGTATATCAGTATATGTAAGGTAGAGCAGCAAATAGCACTTCACCTCATCAAAACAAATCTTATTTTCTGGGAGCCTCTCATTTCAAAATGATAAGATATCTCAAGTGTGTGCACTTCTGACAACAGTACTGAACAACAGCGCCACGACTAGAAATGAATTTAAACCTAAATTGATCGATATGGTGCATTGTTCTCTGTGATGATGTTCTACAAACCTACTGGAAAATAAAACAATGTAAATGATGGTCACTTTGTCCCTGTTTGGTACAGTCTTTAATATACAGAGTCAAACTAGTCTGATATTTTTTAATGTAGTAATGGTTGATACATATGCATACAGTACAGGTAATACAACTGGTAAGCAAGTGCATCAGTAGTAACCAAGTTCTCAGATAGTTTCTGAGATAGTTTCACTTTACATTCATACTCCTGTCATTGTATCATTGAATCTAAATGGTCTTGCTTCCTGACAAGACCAGGAAGACGCAGTGTGCAGATGCCTGATTGATAACCACCGGTGACTCAGTATTTTATTATAAACGATCATCAACTCTGTTAATATACACATTCCAAAATTGAACTGTAATCAAGTAAAACAAATTATTGCTAATACTTGACTGATGTTCAGTGCCATAGCATGTCATGTATTTGTTATCTGTGGATGCAGTATTTAGAGTTTAATAGAATGTCATTCAGCTGCTTTAGTCTGACTCTTCTGCTGAGTGGTGAGCTCGAGTTCCAGGGTTTCTCTTGATGTAGGGCTTTGATAACCGTGGGATATCATATTAATGAGACCTATTTATCAATCCTGGTTATCCAATAGAACCTATGAGGAGCAACAGCAATCAGGGTTAGCAATAACTCATTAAAATATATGCAGCTCGTTAGGTGCCTTTGAGTCCCTTGGATGACGTCAGTGTACTTGCGGCTATTCATGATCAACGTTCTCATCACGTGGTGCACCATGGGGCTCGTAGTATTTAAAATAACCATGGGCCATGTCTTTTGCATTTCACACTTGATTCTAAATAGGTTTAGAAAAGGTTTTGTTTAAGATGATTTCTTTTTCTCTTTTTTGTGATTGTAAAATAGATCTGCTTGAATTGCATTCACTTTGTGCTTGGTCATCATTGTTTGAATACTTAACCAATAAAGACTATTTGCTAAATTGATTATTTCAGTTCTTACTTTTAATTACATTCAGTACAATTAATTACTCAGTATTAAACACATTCAGGACTATTAATCAGCTGTTTTTTCAGTTTTGGATTGTCTGGTCAGTGATTACTTTTTTGTTTAGATTTTTTTTTCAACAACAAATGCTTTTATTTAAATTGTTAACATTGTTCATTTAATGCTGGTGTCCATCATCATATCGCTTTTCACATATTTTTCAGTTTACTATTATTTTTAATTAAATGCCCTGTCTCAGAGAAACAGTGCTCAGCTTTCTGACACCTCTCGGTTGGCATAAATGCAAATGCAAAAATAGCTATTGCATGATGTCCAAAGTACCGGTCTACCCCAAATATTCACAACTACATTTTACCACCACCTAGAACCACCCTTCACTGTGCAAAATGCTAGCATGATTGGAGCCACATATGCAGTCTTGGTGCCAAACAAAAATCAATTGCTTTGCCAATGCCACCACATTTATGTGCAGTAAAAATCTGGGCCAAAATGTCTCTCCTGTCCACCTATCTCTGATGCGTGGGCAAATTCCCAGTGGTGCATAGCCTGTATGTAGCCAATTGAAATAATGCCACAATACACTTAGCTTATTGTAGTGTAATCACTAGTATTACTACTACCACTACTACTACTACTACTACTACTACTACTACTACTGCTGCTACTACTACTACTACTACTACAACAACTAATAATAATAATAGTAATAATAATAACAATAATAATAAATAAAATTTTCTGTGGCACCAAAAACAATGTTATTGTATCATAACATTCACGCAAGAATAGCTAAAAAAACTCATCTTTTGCATTTATAATCCCATTGAGTGAGTCAGCCAAACAAAACCTGCGAAAATGCTTGGCAGATGACACATTTTTTCACCCAGAAATGGTGCGTTTCTTAAATGAATTTTTTTTTTTTTTTTTTTTACATACCGACAATGAATCACGTAACAGATGTCCTGTTAGCTGATGATTCGATCTGTAAAGCATTCACATGCAGGAGAGCTCACTTCTATATCACATCAGGCCATTCAGTTGTGCATAGGATGCGTCAGGATACTTACCCTACATCAGAGTGCATCCTAGTAAATAGGCACAAATTGATGAAGGCAATGAAAAGCCCCTTCAGTGTCTTGGATTTTTTCTGGTTATATGACTGCCTACCCAAACAAAGCAAAAGCAGAGGTTGCTGTAGATGGCCATCAAGAGAGGACACAGCGGTGCTAGTAGGAGACAGAATGTTGCTAACTGCCTGAAGAATGCTTCCTGCCTCCTCTGCCTCTTTGCAGTAATTACAAATCAAAGTCTATTATATCCAGGTCCTTCTCTTTGAGGGAGAGGGTCAGCCATGAATCCTGTGGAGATATTATGAGGATGATTAAATGCGCACAAAGGAAGCATTATAAAACACGGTACATCATGCTTCTTAGAGGTTTATGTTCATTATGCTATGCTTGTCTTTACAGGAATACACTTGAGCAAAGGAAAAACACCCCAGCTACACAGTCTTCAAAAAATTAAATAAAGATAAAACAAAATCGGTTATTGGACATCATTTTGTCAATCCAGTTCTTCTGCTTTGCATTGCATTTTTTAAATAAAACAGATCCAGGTTTTAACGAACAGATGGTATTTCAAACAGCAATAGTGTATGAAAATAGGTCTTGTCCTATGCACATAGTAGATATCCCTGACTCAATTAAGGCCTCATTTAACTTTGAAACAGTGTTCTTAAAGTGACACCTTCAATGACACGATGAAAACCAATACAACAGGTGCACACTAAGGCTGAAACAATAATGAATGACTGCTACTTTGTCAAAACAGTTGCTATATGTTTTGACCAGAGAAATAATCCACCTTGATGAAAGACACAACTAAATAAAAAAACTGACCAAAATGACTTCAGTTCGCAATTGGTGAGATGATATTGCCATGCGTGAGAGGAACTGGCAGTGTGGTACAGTGGTAATGAACTGGGCTTGTAAACAAAAGGTTGACAGTTTGATTCCCTGATACTGCTGTTGTACATTTTGGCAAGGTACTTAACCCAAAATTGCCTCAGTAAATATCCAGCTGTATGAATGGATAATATGTAAAATTGTCACATTTGTAAGTCACTGTGGATGAGAGTGTTTGCTAAATAACAGTAATGTAATGAACCCAGTTGTGTCCACTGAAGGGTGGAAAAAGATGTCTGATACCATGAATTATAATATACAAAGCAGCTTTTCCTTTAATATTCTCAAGTTAAGCTGTAAAGAACCTGACTAAGACAAAAACTAGCATTTATGGATTTGGGTTGTATGTACCTGACCTGCTATACCTCTGGGTTTCTAAAAAACCCTGCTTTAAATACGTGGATGGATTGTTCTGGGGGGTTGCAAAGGACTGGACTTAGAGCTGTGTGGTAACAGGGGAGAGAGCACATTTCTATTCTCGCCTAAAAGAAACTGTGGACATGATGCTGATTCGATGACATGATGCAGAAGGAAATTTCCATGATTGTCTAAATTAGAAACTGAAGAAATGTGAACTTGCGCACACAAACACACACGTACACCCTCCCACGCACGCGTATACACGTACTCAATTTGTACAGTCCAGCTGCTGAAATTTCATATTGATCGCTTTCAGCTTTATGTGGTCCTTCCACTGCACGCTGTTTTAGACATGAAAGAGACTCAAAATGAACTACAAACGCAAGTAAAGTGGTTTTAGTAGGGCAATAATCAGCAGCTAAATGATTTTAGATGGCATATGAGTCCCTTTGATCCATTAAAGCAAACAAAGACAAAGGCCTACTAACTAAATTTCCTGATTCACCTGATTTGAATTCTGAACAGAATGAAATGGTTCTTTCACACCATTTTGTAATAGTTATAGCAAGTTATAGTGAAAATTCTTTAGTGTATACTGGAGTCTTCACTTTAATAGGACCACAGATGACTTGTGCACAGCCAGCCCCATATGAAAAGGAGCGATATTATAATATCTTCCTTGTTTTTGTCCATTCTAATATACGTCTTTGAGGACATACACATCACTGTGTCAACCCCTGTTCATCTCTGAGTGGACATTCTGGGCTTTTCAAAGATAACACGTACTGTATGTTGAGCTGTGACCTTGACAACTATCTCTTCCTAGTTCTTCAGTACAGGTGAAGATCCATATTATCCATCATAACTAGCACATTTTATGGACACTAGAAAGGTATGTGTGTAATTGTGTAATTATCATTGTTGTGAGTTTGGTATTCTGAGTGTTTCTAGTATATATTATAGTAGTATATATTAGTAAATATTTGAGGAATAGGTTGATGAGTTTTCAGAGCAGTTTAATTTTTCACATAAAAAAGGGCTTGCTTATAAATGACCTCTCTAGTGGACACCAGGGTTTGCTATCTATATTTTTCACCTGTTTTAGTGAGAAATGCATTGTTTAGTCCAATAATATATTTCAAATGCTTTTAAAATATTAATGCAAATCAGAAATATATTGAAATATTCCAAATGGCTATTCTTTATGTGTTTCTGTATATTGATTGATCTAAATCAATTAATTCTCTAAAATACATTCTTGATATATTACTTTTTTAATGGGGTAGAACAGACCCTGGGTTATTTGTGAAGAAAAGCACAGGTTTCGTCTACCATTTAGCCATGAGATTAAATAAATGAATTTAAATGAGTTTAAAATGATTGTGATGACTTTAAATAAAAGAATGGTTTTATGGGGGTGACGGCTGAACACCTGGAGGGAGGGTCATCAGGGAGACATATGGAAAAATTAACTTCCCCTTTGCTACCATGAAAAAAGACCTCGTAGAAACAGTAAAAAAACAGACCAAAAGCACTTACAAATATAGCTGCAAGCAGCAACGAAGGGGCCAAGCACCACAGGGCCACCAGGTAGACAACTAATCTGAACAACCTCTGAACAAGACACCAGTCCATCACAGGATGAACAGACACATTGACACCCACTCTTACACTCACATCTATGGGCAATATAGCATGTCCAATTGACATTACCTGAATGTGTCTGGTCTGTGGTAGAAAACCAGAATACCCAGAGGATAATAATTTGATATCAATTTAATAAAACATACTGAATAAAATAAGGTAAGGTGATATATTTTCTACATCTTTTAGATGAAATTGCCACATTTAAATAAAAATAAAATGATAGTCACAATTTCAAATGAATAAGTTACTTAAATAAAAATAAAAATAAACTAGTCTACTGAGATTTCTAATACCACTGAACAATCTCAGATAAATGCTGTTCTAAATGTATAATGACATTAAAAAGTCTAGTCATCCCATGTAATACAAACCCACTTTTGATGTAATTTCTGAAGCAGAAAAAAACCCTGTGTAACATTCAGGCCAATATGGAGAGTCCAATTGTTTCTTCAACACTATTTAGTCTTTTAGTTATGGCAATAGCAGGAGATGTGCTTATTTTAAGCGCTACAAACTGATTGTATCTTAGCAGCCATGCCATTTGGACATTGAACTATGTGTTCATTTCCCAGATAGGACCTCACATGTAATTATGTAATGTTCAACAAAAAATTGGTCACAATATCTGCTTTTCTTTGTGTGGTCTGTGCCTTGTGATGTCCATTGGAACAAAATTTTATTAAAATCTAAGTAGATGGACACATGAGTGTTTAAACCTGTTTTTCAGTATAACACCCGAAAGTGGCCAAATTTCACTAAACTTGGTGCATGCCACCCAGGCCTCATGGTAAGCATGTGTACTGACCTTTATACCAATGAACAAAAGCATTGCAGAGATATAGCCACTCTTCCTTTATGGTGAGTTCACAGGCAAATTTGTGGGTACAGTTCAGCCACATTGTTCAATGTGACAGCCATCCTTTAACAACTGTTAAAGACAATGGTCCAAAGAGGTAATACACAAAACCTCATTGTGCCATAACTCTTGGAGGGGATGGTTAAATGTGTTGTTGACAAAATCAAAGATGGATGAAACACAAAATGGCTGACACGGAGGTTTGATAAGTTCCCAGTTAGGATCCTTAACTTTGATGAAGCACAAGAAATTTAGTTGAAATATCTGCTTTTGTGCCAGAGTAATGGGAATTTAAATGTTGTAACCCAGTATTCCTAATACCAACAAAGTGTACCACTGTGTATCACTCCAACCAAGCACTGCTGAGATATGGCTCACTTCCTGTTTCAGTGTCTTCACCATGGAATTTCATTGGACAACAGCGGCCATATCGTTTGCCCTAGCAAAATTCTTTGAATAACTTTTGGTCAGAACCTTCTGTAGATGATACGTACCACATTTGGTGGTGATAGGATCCATGGTCTAGGACTAGTCTGCAAAAGTAGATTTTTTGAAAAATTCTTTTTTCAAAAATCCAATACAGCGGATGAGTCTATTGAACTTATCGTGACCCAAAGATTCAGGGGAAATAAGGATCACAACTCTAGGACCAACAATTCAAAAGTTATAAGCAAACATGTACTCTGAAATTTGGCCTGTTGGTGGTGCTACAGGGAATGATGGATTGACTCCAAATTTGATGCCTGGATACCTTGGACTGTTCTCTATGAGGGTGCCAGATTCCACCAACATCCACCTAGGGCTTCTATGGCCTGCCATAGAAAACCATTGAAAAACAATAATACCAAGATGACCAAAAAACAAAATGGCCGACACACAGGTTTCTTGCTTTCCCAGCTAGGGTCCTTTACTGTGATGATGCACAAGAAATTTGATTGAAACATCTGCTTTGGTTCCAAAGTGATAGGCATTTGAATTTATTTTTCTCTGTTTTTCTGGTATAGCACCCCCATGTGGCCAAATTTCATGAAACTTGGTGGGTGCCCAATATTCCCCCTGTAAATAAAGTAGACCAATTTTGGCGTGACTCCAAACAGTCATTGCTCACTTCCTGTTTTGGTGTCTTCAACATGGAATTTCACTGGACGACAGCAGCCACATCGTTTGCCCTAGCAAAATTCTTTGAATAACTTTTGGTCAGACCCCTCTGTAGATGATACGTGCCAAATTTAGTGGTGATAGGATCAAAAGTAGGTTTTACGAAAAATTCAAAATAGCGGAAAATCCAATGGGTGCATTTGAATTGGGAGGAACCAAGGATTTGGGGGAAAAAAGATCACAACCGTAGGACAAACGGTTCAAAAGTTATAAGCAAAAATGTACATTGAAGTTTGGCCTGTTGGTGGCACTACAGAGTTGGATGGAATGACCCCAAATTTAATGCCTGGATACTTGGGACTGTCCTCTATCAATGTGCCAAATTTCATAAGAATCTACCAAGGGGTTCTATGGGCTGCCGTAGACTCCCATTGCTGAAAGTACAATAACAATAGTTAAAAATTTTAACAATTACAATAGGTGCCTAGCACCTTTGGTGCTTGGCCCCTAATTACACATCATTTATGTGTTTCATATTTTGCTTAGTTAATTGTTCAAGTGTGTATTCATTAGCTAACCTCCCATGAAAGCCATTTATTCTTGCATGTATGGGAGACACAGTAAAAGCAACACAGAAACGCCTTAAGGCTATTAAGTATTACTCATTGCAAAGCCATCATCATAATATGAAGCCACCACCGTCACCAAGGTAACATCAGTGAAATGGGTGGTCTGCCCTTATTACTCAAGAAGGCACTCTCAAGGTCTTAGAAATAGAACAAATTGTACATGAATGTGAATGTCGGGAACATATTGTATGTAGTTCCGAACAAATCACTGATATTATTTTGTTTAGGCAATATTTTGGCATAGTTAGTTTCCAGGGTCCATTTCACTGTAAATTAGTCTGTACTTTTATTTCCCCCCTGGCTCTCAACCACTCATTGCCTGACCAAGATATTCATTGAGTATATCTGTGCAGATGCAGTAGCCTCATCTCTCAGCCTCAACATATGAAGACCTGGTCTTACTAAGACTATCTGTGAGAGTCTGTTCAGGGAGACCACCTGATTAGTATTTTTTAATTGTTTGTTACATTAATTGTTCATATGCAGATGATGGCTTCCTTGTTTGTGTAATATGTTGTGCTGTTTTGCTCGATGCCCTTTGTGCTTGACTTGTGGAGTCGCCCTGGATAACAGCATCTACTGGAAGTCAGCAACGTGAATTTAATGTCATATATATTCATCTTATATGTTGCCCTGGGTAAGAGTGTCTACTGAATGCCAACAATGTGAATATAATGTTGTATGTAATCATCTTTTATATCCCTCTGCATAAGAGTGTCTACCAGATGTCAACAATGTAAATGTAAATGTATTTTATAACTGCTGTCAAAAAAAGCAAACCTGGACCTTCTTCTACCTCAGAAATCATCACTGCTAAAAATGCATTGTTGGAGCCTGAACACAGAGGACAAAAAGGCTCCTCCTCGGTGTAAGCACAACACCTATACTTCAATAGTGCAAAGTTTTGGGGTTATTTGTTGAGAAAGGGGCAGCAGTTCCAAGGCAACTCCATGCTTGACTGGATAAATAAATTATGACATTACATTACATTACTTCATTTAGCAGATGCTCTTACCCAGAGCGACTTCCAAATAAGCACATCATGATGATAAGAGTAGTTATCACAAAGTATTACAAGAGGTCAGAAAGATACAAAGATACAAAGTTAACTAGTTTTTGAGTTTTTATTGTGAAAAGACAAATTGATAGGCTAGATAGACATACAGTGCTGGCCAAAAGTATTGGCACCCCTGCAATTCTGTCAGATAATGCTCAATTTCTCCCAGAAAATGATTGCAATTACAAATGTTTTGGTAGTAATATCTTCATTTATTTTGCTTGCAATGAAAAAACACAAAAGACAATGAAAAAAAAATTAAATCAATTATCATTTTACACAAAACTCCAAAAATGGACCGGACAAAAGTATTGGCACCCTCAGCCTAATACTTGGTAGCACAACCTTTGGACAAAATAACTGCGAACAACCGCTTCCGGTATCCATCAATGAGTTTCTTACAATGCTCTGCTGGAATTTTAGACCATTCTTCTTTGGCAAACTGCTCCAGCTCCCTGAGATTTGAAGGGTGCCTTCTCCAAACTGCCATTTTCAGATCTCTCCACAAGTGTTCTATGGGATTCAGGTCTGGACTCATTGCTGGCCACTTTAGAAGTCTCCAGTGCTTTCCCTCAAACCATTTTCTAGTGCTTTTTGAAGTGTGCTTTGGGTCATTGTCCTGCTGGAAGACCCATGACCTCTGAGGGAGACCCAGCTTTCTCACACTGGGCCCTACATTACGCTGCAAAATTTGTTGGTAGTCTTCAACCTTCATAATGCCATGCACACGGTCAAACAGTCCAGTGCCAGAGGCAGCAAAGCAACCCCAAAACATCAGGGAACCTCCGCCACGTTTGACTGTGGGGACCGTGTTCTTTTCTTTGAAGGCCTCGTTTTTTTTCCTGTAAACTCTATGTTGATGCCTTTTCCCAAAAAGCTCTACTTTTGTCTCATCTGACCAGAGAACATTCTTCCAAAATGTTTTTGGCTTTCTCAGGTAAGTTTTAGCAAACTCCAGCCTGGCTTTTTTATGTCTCTGGGTCAGAAGTGGAGTCTTCCTGGGTATCCTACCATAGAGTCCCTTTTCATTCAGACACCGACGGATAGTACGGGTTGACACTGTTGTACCCTCGGACTGCAGGACAGCTTGAACTTGTCTGGATGTTAGTCGAGGTTCTTTATCCACCATCCGCACAATCTTTCGTTGAAATCTCTCGTCAATTTTTCTTTTCCGTCCACATCTAGGGAGGTTAGCCACAGTGCCATGGGCTTTAAACCTATTGATGACACTGCGCACGGTAGACACAGGAACATTCAGGTCTTTGGAGATGGACTTGTAGCCTTGAGATTGCCCATGCTTCCTCACAATTTTGCTTCTCAAGTCCTCAGACAGTTCTTTGGTCTTCTTTCTTTTCTCCATACTCAATGTGGTACACACAAGGACACAGGACAGAGGTTGAGTCAACTTTAATCCATTTTAACTGGCTGCAAGTGTGATTTAGTGATTGCCACCACCTGTTATGTGTCACAGGTAAGTAACAGGTGCTGTTAATTACACAAATTAGAGAAGCATCACATGATTTTTCAAAGGGTGCCAATACTTTTGTCCGGCCCATTTTTGGAGTTTTGTGTAAATTGATACTTGATTTGACTTTTTTTTCTTTCTCTTTTGTGTTTTTTTATTGCAAGCAAAATAAATGAAGATATTACTACCAAAACATTTGTAATTGCAATCATTTTCTGGGAGAAATTGAGCATTATCTGACAGAATTGCAGGGGTGCCAATACTTTTGGCCAGCACTGTAGATAGAGAGGCAGGTAGGCTAGAGATACAGCTGGAAAAAATGACAATATGAAATCATAAAAACAACTGAATTCTTAATCTGAAGCAACCATGTCTGGGACAAAGATGATGTTGTAGGTTGTGATAAATAAACCTCAAACATAATAGTGTGATTTTGAACGTCATCCAGGAATATGATCGGCATTGTGATTGCAACCCTAACACTAATGACTGGAATAAAAAATATTGAAGATCATGATCTTGAGATGCTAATGAAATTACATTAACCTCTATGGCATCACCAGGTTGAAAAGACTTGCTTAAATTATTGCTCACCGTTACTACACCAGAGAAGCTGAGGTTTATATCACCATAGCTGCACAATCGTCACATTCTTATCGGAATGTGAATAAAATGGAAAATTTATGCTGTGGTTCCCTCATCATGAATGAACTCATAACACCATTTAATATGCGCACGGAAATAATTCCATGTTGTAACAGAGCACATTGTATTCATGGAATAAAATTACACTGATTAGAAACCATCAAAGGTTTGATAAGATTCGTAAATAGAAAATTTCATAAATAAAACATTCATAAATAGAATCAGCTTATTTCACCTGTCTGTAGGGAAACTGTAAACAAGGTAATGAACGGATTTGTGGTAGTTAAGGTTTGCATACAATTTTTTATTTGAACAAGAAATCTCTAAGCAAAAATGTTTACGTTTTTATCCATTAGTGAAAAATTACAACATTGAAACGAATGGGAAGTCAGTCTGTTGGGGTCTCTGATTTGCCCTGGAGTCCAGTCCTTAAAGGAAACGGGCGTGTTAGTGTGGCTGCAGGACAGTGCCAAGGTGCTCCATCTGTGTACTGTCTGCAGCAGAAGGGCCAATTCTGGCTGCAGGAGGAGGACGGAAGGACCCTGGATTGAACCAAGGAGAGGGTCGAAGGCAAGCGGAGGAATAAACCCCTGGACAGAGAAGAAAGGAGAAGAGCAAGCTGGGGAGATGGAGGGAGGCAAAGTACAGCATGTGAACAGATGATGCAACAAGAAAGAGTTTAGTAGGTGACTTGTGTACATCATTTGCTGGCTCAGATTGGTTTGGCGAGAGTAGGCATAGATATATGACTGTCCTTTTTTGTCTATCACCAGAGGTGGTCGTGTCCTCTTTGCTGTCACGAGGAGCAATCATGGTATCGATTTTTTCTGTTCTTCAGCCCTCAATTGATTCACAACGTTACAGAGGTATAGATAGAATAAGACTAACAGAAAGGCAATTTAAAAGCACTCTTAAAAATGGATTTTTAGTATCGTTAAAAATTTTTCATGTGGGTGGTGCATCGCTGGCCTGCTTGGGAAAGTCATTCCACAGTGTAGATGCATTAAAACATAAGGAGGCTTCCCCACTTCCCCTGTAATGTACTGTGGGAATATTGAGAAGGCCTGCATCTGCAGATCTGATGGATTATTAGTGCTGGTACTAAAAGGTTAACTATATATTCTGGAGCTGAGCCATAATTGCTTTAAAAATAAGTTTTTTAAGACAAAGGTAATTGTTTTTCATGAAACAGTTCACCTGCTCTAATCTTTAGCAATCTTTGTCAAATTCAATCTGGTATTTGTGTACGTAGGCAAACCAATAAAGTGTATGGTAAAAGCACTTGCTCTGAGGCCAGGCCGAGCTCTACAGCCCAAGATATCAAATGTCTGTGTCTGTGCTATGAGTCTGCTGGTGCAAAACACAATCGGCATTGTTCTTCCTGTGTAGGGTGGGTTTACACCAGCCAGGTTTGGTAGAGTGCTCATTACTGCCTTCGACTGACTTGCCTATAAGTTGCCTCGTTGCTGTCATTGTGAGATCTGTGTACCTTTCAGTCTGTATTCACTCCCCTGGGTGCACAGTAGGACAGTAGGACTTGTGGCGAGAAAAACAGCCCTTGGCAATGGGCTATGGCATTGGAGGATTGCGCCTCTTAATTAGTGACAGATTTGTAGTCATATATATACAAAGCCTGTTGAGGATCCTGTAAGGATTGAGGGGCCAGTGACATATTAATGATTCATTAGTGCATTCGTTTTGGATTGTACATCAGTGCCTTGCTGAGGCATTCTTTATATCCTAAAATTACTGATCAAAAAGACACCATCTTGGCCTGTTGCAGCATATTTTAATATAAAGGCAGCCGTTTCATTGGGTCAAAATTTTTTTCTCAGCTTTCCCCACATCCCTCCACCATGTTTTCATAGCGTGGCTGTGTAATTTCGATGTCCAAGCTAAACTAGTAAACAACCACAGAAGGACATATCAAAACATTTACCAGGAGTTTGAATGACAAAAGAGCACACAGAGGGTGCAGTTTGAGCTCTGGTTTTCACACTGGGAGTACAGTGTACAACCTGAAAATATACACCCCCATGCTCTGCTCTATATGCGCAAATAGTCAATGCTCTGCTCCTGGGCATGTTTAGCATGTACCTTTTTCTTCCGATCGAACGTGTCCATGCCACGTGTGCTCCGGACCAAGCTCGGGGGTATTGCAGGGAAGAGGACACCGTGTTCTGGAGACGGCCATCTAGCACATAGATTTGATCTGATGTGTAAAGGGCTTAGCATCTTCATTGGCACAGAGCTCTGTAATATTCGTGCACTGCGTTTTCCTTGCCGCTATTAGTGTTAGATAGAACATCAAACAGTGTGAAAATAACTTAATCCTGAGGATCGAATTACAAAGAATTCTAACATACGGAGGGATTACTACTGTACACTCATGGTTAGCTTTACGTGGGTAACTAAAACATATAGATATTTTTTTCTTTACTGGACCTAAGGCACTACTGAGAATGATCAGAGAAAGTGCATGAGGTCTTCTTATGAGGTCCCCCACCGTGCCGAGACCCACAGATCTGCATTCCTCCTGTAACATGCTGTACTCTCAGTGTGTCAACTATGGCAGGAGCATCTCTTTGATCAGCAATGCTCTCATAATTATTTTAAACTTTACCAGCGAACTGAACTGTTCCTTTGAATGGGTGTTACTGTTTACAGCTACCTCTGTTCACAATGGTAAACATCCTGCATAGACCCTGCAACGTGTAAGTTTGAATAACTTATAATTGACTAAGAAAAATGGTAAATTTGGGGCAATAAAATGTAGGAAAATACAAACATTTGGAGTTTGGGTCTTTGGAGATGCTGCAAGCAAATCTAAGGAAGATGAATTAAAGTGCCTTTATTTGGAACATCCACTTAGGAATTGAAATGGGCAGATTGTTGATGTTTTTCAAGGTCCTTACAGGCTCTTCATCACTCTCTGAGGAAACTTTAAGCTGCTCAATAATCTGCAAATTTCATTCTTATCTGGACAAACCATTCTAAATAGAGACATTATAAGAGGAGCACCTTTTAGCTTCTCCTTCTTTAACAATTATGACATACCATCATTATGCAGTTATTCTTGTTTGTATCACACACCTTTATACAGGCTGGCTTTCTGAGTGTGTGCATATACACAGGCTTGTTTTGACCAATCATTTTCTTCGGTCACATTCCCACCCAGGGGGAGATCTAGATTTGATAAAGCTCCTGGCTGTGAGAAAATCTCCAAGCCCTGGTGATCATCTCAGCATCTGAAAAAAAAGCAACGGCAGTGATGAGTCCTGAAAGCATCAGTTTCCACCAACAATTTCCCACTATGATGGCGCCCTCTACTGTGTGAATATGGTAAACACTCACACACCATCCAGGTTTACCTTCCCACAGCCTCATACCTCGAAGACATCAGTTCTTATTCTCCTTTAATTTACAACTTCAGACAACTCTGACCCTGTCTGACCAGCATAGCAGCACTTTGAAACGTTCGTGTCTATATTTGCTGAGTGGTTATGGATCATGGCCTTTAGGCCGCATTCCCTTCTGCTTTCTGACAGTCACTGATAGAAAACATGACTCACAGAGCGTCTGGGCCTGTGCCTGTGTGGGCTGATTGGATCGTGCTCACAGCTTCATAGGTCTGTGTTGGGCTTTTTGTGGATCTTGCTGATGGTTTGATGCGGCGTAAATGGGGAGAATAACTCAAGAAAATCTGTTAACCCCACCATCCCAACCACTTCTGTCTTTCCCTCTAGATGCTTAATAAATTTCCAGCCTTCCTCCAGCAGTTCTGTCTTTGTCTTTGAAAAAGTCAGAAAAGTTTCTTTTTTGGAACAAGTGCTTTCTTTTTTGGTACAAGCACTCTTTAACAAGAAGTAGCGATCAAAACAGTAAGTCGGCAGTGCTTGCCAATCATTTTTAAACAAAAGTGCAGTACTGGCATGGCTAAACCTTTACTTCCCAAAAGCACAATGTGAATTTGCTTGCACATGTTTATACTTACACTTGAGCGGTGTTCTGCACAGTGACTTCTGCCCATGATTGTTTTATATGCCCCTGTCTTACAGGAGCAGGTGGTGAAGGGAAAGGGGTGTGAGATCACAGTGACAGGAAATTAAGTAAAATGGAGCCACAGGAATCACTCCAACCTGGGCTGTGCAGGCCGTAGGTAATGTAAACACTCAAAATCCCACAGCCATGTCCATACGCTGGTACAGCTGAAGTCAGGTGCATGTAAACGGGGCGAAAAAGAAACTACATGCCACTTCTCCTCCACAGGAAATCAGCACGAGGGCGAGGAGAACCTCGTGACAGAGACACAGTACCGCACCAGCAGAGCCACTGACGTACACAGCAGCTTCCTGTGCCTGGCGATGTGGTGAAACACGTACTCTGCACACGGTGGTAGTGATAAACATTGTGGTTTATTTGCAGTATTAAAAAATAAAACAGGATATTATGTATAGCAGATATCTTAGGCAGATACAAACCATTGCTGTTGTTTTTCATAGTATACCATTTTGTACCCCTTTTGCAAAGAAGAGAGCGCACTGGATTAAAATCCTGCATTTGTGCTTTACACCAACTCCGCGGCCACACGACCGGGCAGCTGCTACACTACTACATCACTTCACATCTACCTTTATATATTTACAAAGCTGTTATAAAATGTCAAACCTTAAAAATTGCATATAAAACATTCTAAACCCACATTTCACAAAAGAACAGAAAAAAGATCCTTCATTCATAGTCTTCTTCTTTGTTTTTTTTTTTTTTAACAAGTGCTCGTTTAAGTAAACATCGTGTTTGATACTTGCCATGTACACAGGTCAAATGAAGCAGGAAGAAAGATTCGAACGAAAGATACGAAATGAAAAGAAACTGATGTTCAGGGACATTTGTGTCTTGACCAGCATTTTAAATCCTCTCATTAGGTTTTGTTTCATTCCTGTAGCTAAGGACATACTATGCCGAGCAAGGACGCACAAGGGTTATAGCGATATTTTGGAAAAGGTAGATACACATAAACCCTTTGATACTGGGGGACAAAAAGCTGCTAAAATGCTCTTTAGCAGCAAAGGCCACTGGAGTGATGTTAAACCCACCGGTTTAGATGAAGCCTCTGCCATTGTATCTCTTTGTGCCTGCATTACTACTTTCTGTACAGTACATCTGGCTCTTATGAAAAGAAAAACCTCAATGTGTTCTACAAAGACAATTTAAAAAGCAAAGGTGGAAAAAATGAATCATTGTCAAGCTACAACAACATTGTCACCATTAGCCTTGCATTACATAGTACTTGTAAATAAGTATAGTGTTTGCAAGTAATGAGCTCAACACATTAAGAAAATAAGAGCAGTGGCGTATTTATAAGATGAATGTTCCCCACATGGTTAATTGTGCTCTTTTCAATAGTCACTTACTTTCACGCCTGGATCTATATGTTTCAATTTCAATTACATTTGAAAATATGACTGAGTGATACCACTGAGTGAATGCAGGGCCATTTCCAGAGGAGACATTCAGATGTCAGGGCCACTTTTCAATAGCATGATAACACATTTAATTTCGTCTGCACATTTTCACAATTCGCATCATTTACTATACAAACCGCTTAGGTTCAGCCTTCATGGAACCACATCTGGATCAGGTCTGTACGTTCCAGAGGACCAATATAATGTACAGTTTTCTTTAATGACATAACACTTTGGCATAAACACATGGTTGTAATAATGAAATATTTGGCAGACTAAATAACTGCATGCAAAGTAAGGAGATTTTGAAATTGCGCATACTCAACGAGATTTTGACAAAGGCATATGGTCATGGCACAATATAAGTTTGAATTCAAAACTGGGCAAAATCATTTTTAGATTCTTTCCACAGATTTCAGGTTAAAACATAAGGTAAACAGGAAAGGACAGGACTCAGAGACTCAAACTGTACACACGCTAGCCTTTAAAGTCATCTAAGCAAAATACACAAAATCAGGTAATGACTCCATGTCAAATGTTTATTGCTTGTACTGTCAGTTATACTTCAGAATAATTTAGTGCAGCTTGATCACGAAATACAGAATCAGGCTTGAATCACATTGGTTTGCACTAGTCTGCACTGTATAAACTGTGCTTGGGAAATTGTCTTGAGCGTAAAATCTCTGAATGGCTCAGTGAAAGGAGCATCTCACTGTAAAAGGCCTTGTCAGCAGCACGCCTGGGGTACACAAACACTAATGCTTTCTCTCTGCAGATACAACACATGTCAAGATGCATTTGTCATCTGTCAAGCCTCATAACACATCCTCGCCACCTCACGGAAATAAACCAGGAGAGGGTGCAGAGCACAGCCGTCGCCTTGCACTTCCACGGTTGATTTCTTACAGTTACCAATGAGAGTCTTGACTCCTAAAGTGCACCAGCCTGATCGTGCATTTACACCCACGCAGGCCCATTTGGTCGGGCTTCCGTTGGATTGCCAAACATGCCAAGGAGAGATAAGATTTCTCTCTGTATAACACATGGCGCTTCCCCATGAATCTGAACACTGCAGGAAACCATCACCAACAGGGGACAAAGGAGAATGGGAGTCCGGCTTTCAGCCCACGTAAAGGAGCACATTATATAATAAACTCTGGAGAACAGAATGAACTGCACTTCTGAGTGGACACGATAATAATGTCAGACAAAATTATTACTGTAACTTCAGGCCTTTTCTGTCACATATCTCTCAAGGCATTAAGCAGTGGTAGTGATAACACTATAGATATAAGCTAACTTGGTAAAGAAATCCTTTACCTTTACAATCTCCTTCATGTCATTGGAAAGGAATGCAACTCAACATACGCTCGATCCTTCACAGGCTCATTGAGGGTGAAAGACCACTTTCTGATCCCAGACTGTCAGATTGTCTTAACCGAAATGACCGAATTGTTTCAATTTATTAACTTGATTAAAATATAAGCACAGGGTGTTGCTTTAGGGGATCAACCTGACGTTGTGAATTTCTCCCCCAACAGCTACGTTTGGTGCAGTTGGCTTCATAGAAAGTGCAGCGATTAGTCATTTCTATATATGATTTCGCAATATTAAAAATTGTGAGAATCTAGCAGCCATTTTGCAGTGCAAACACAAACAATCATTTAATAATTCGTATCTTTCTCTTAATGGAGTGGTTAAATAAAATATTACTCTGATATATATTTTCAATCCCCATTTATGTACAAAGAATGCAGTGATTTGCTTGTGTTGCAATACAAAACAATATATATAATATATCAGTAATTTCCCCCTTTAATTTTTTTCTGCCCATATACTTCATTCATTGACACTTACTTTAGTATTAAAGAAAAAAATCATAAAAATAAATGCAGGAGGAAAAAACATGTTTTCTTTACCATATGGTAATGCTGAGACACAAGTGACCATTACTAGGTAATATATGTGACTCAAACATGCAGTTCCAGTGTTGAGCAATGGTACACAAGTTCATGAATCCAAACTGTGTATCGGATACAGAGGCACTTAAAGTTGTCACAAAAAAAACTTTAAAAATTCAATAAGAAATACTCCTTTTGATAAAACAACACAACATCTCAGATATACTTTCATAGCCCACTTCCCTCCCCCCCCTTTCCCAGTGTATACAACCAGTGAAACACGAGTAAGCAACCCCCTGCTAATGCCAGTAGACCTCCTCACCAGCAGGGGGATGTCTGCACTTGCTGAGGCCGTGGAATTCCCTCACCAGCTGTGCGACTTGTCTGTAGAGCCAGACACATTTGCCTTTCCCCGGGGGCTATTGCTTTGATTAGGCGCAGCTTTGTGTGGACTCAGAAGCTGGACTCAGGCACTGTCCTCTTCCTGCCCAGGGAGGTGGTGCTGTAACGTGTCCTCTGCAGGGTGGCAAAGGAGGGCTTGTCTGCGGTGAGGCTGCGGGGCGGCGCAGCCGCCAGGCCGTTCTTGTGCAGGGAGGCGGTCCTGCGCAGCGTCAGGTCCGGCTTGCTCGGGATGTTGGAGGAGCTCTGGGAGCGCTTGATGTCCGCCGCCCCGCGGGTCACTCTGCCGTTGGCCAGCTCCTCGCTGCACCTGCTGCTGCCCCTGGGGGCGCCGTTCGCCTTCCCCTCCACCGCCCCGTTCAGCGCCCCGTTTGAGAGGGACAGTCTGGACGAGCTCCTTTTACTCAGCTCATCACCCTCCCGAGACTTCTTCTGGGAGTCTTTCTTCAGGAAGTTGGGCTTCAGGAATGACAGAAGGCTGTCGTGACTCTTCGAGTCCTCTCCTTTCTTTCCCTTACCCTCCTCGGGCAAGGATGGCTGGTCCCCCTGGCCCGCCGCTCCAGCCCCTGAGTGACTCTTGCCCCGCTTCAGCGTTGAGTCCCAGTTGGGAGCAGCGGTGGAGCTGGGCTGGACCCCTGCACTGGAGCTCCTGCGTGACTGGGAGTCCTGCTTGCCCTGGTCCTGCTTGGTCTTCTTGGAGGTCCTCCTAGTCAGGGTGCTGTCCTCTCTCTGCTTGCTGCCGCGTCTCAAACTGCTGCTCTTCTCCGCGGGCTGCCTGGACTGGCCCTCAGGCACCTTGCCGGAGGTGGGGCGGTCCGTGTCCGACCTGCCGACGCAGCTGAGGCTGCTGCTGCTCGGGGAGCTCACGGCCGCCTGCTGACGCCCATCCGCGCCGTCCTTCTCCGTCGGGCCGGTCATCAGGGTGACGATGGAGTCCTTGGTGCACCGTGGCCGGCGCCCTGACTCCAGGTACTCCACCAGCTCCCCGGGGTTGGGCACGGGAGCATGCTTGTGCCGGTCCTTGGAGCCAAAGGACCAGCGCAGCGGCAGCACTTTGCTCAGGGCCTCCTTGGTCTTGGTGGGGGTCCTCATGCTGACACTGCGACCCTGAATCCCCCTCACAAACGGCCTGGTCTCAAAGCCTCCTGCAGCAAGAGCAGATGGCAAGCCATCTTAACTCCATGGCACCTCTTACACACATTTTTACTTGGTACATTACATTACATTATTATCGTTTAGCAGACGCTCTTATCTAGAACGACTAACATAGCTTACAATTTTCTGAATTTATACAGCTGAATATTTACTGAGGCAATTGTGGGTTAAATGCCTTGTCCAAGGGTGCAACAGCAATTCCCCAGCAGGGTACTGAGCCAGAGACCTTTTGGTTAGAAGCCCTGCTCCTTTCCAGTACACCACACTGCTGCCCTTACTTATGAGTTGCACTCATCTTGCAGATGGGTACAGATAACAGCAAGGAATACCATACAGATATTAAAGTCTCAAAGCAGCACCAGTATTGGCTAGGCCTAATTTGCAGCACCATACTTCTACTGGAGTGTGGGCTAAGAAGCAGGGTCACTGTGGCGGCTCACCTTTCTCCTCCTTGGGGGGCTCGTCCTGGAAGACGGGAGACTCGGGGGAGTCAGGCACGGAGGAGGGACAGGTGGTGGACGCCCTGGACACCAGGCTGCCCCTCTTGCTATCCCCAGTTAGGCGGATCAGCCAGTGGTCTGACATGGAGGAGCTGGTGGAGCCTGTGGGTGGAGGAGCCCAATGCTGTCAGCCACACGGCTAGTGCCTGTTCAGCAGACTCCAAACATCCATACCGACAGTACTCACCCCTGACGGAGCTGCTGGCCGACCAGGGAGGGATCGTGTTGCGTCTCTGGTAGAAGAGGATGTAGGCGCCCCGGGTGCAGATCTCCTCCTCTGGCACCAGGTCCACGCTGCTGTCATCGTACCCGTACCACTGCCCGTCCACAGAGTTCCTGCAGTACGCTGCACACGCGCAGACACACACACACAGGCATGCAGCAGGTGATGCACAGACACAGTTCAGGGTCACCACGCTGCCTCTTTTCTACCAGTCATTTATCACAGTCTTCTCAGTCATCTTTTTAATGCAGCCTTGCTCAGAGTGACATGCGCTAAACCCTCGGTTTCCCTGTGTGGAACGAGCACCATCAGTGCTCATCATCAGTTTCTTTATGGTTTATTTTCCCACCAAGCTCCATTCATCACGGTTTGATTGAGCTGTTACTTGATTGCTGATGTGGATTTGTCATCTCTTTGACAAATATCCGCTATAAATCATTTGTGGAAGATACATGTAGTTGGATATATGTAAAATGCGAGACAGATTAGCAGTAGCATTAGCAGTGCATTAGCAGTACAGATGAAGATAATTCATTACAACTCATTTGTTGCTCTACTTTTCTCAGGCATAAGACCATCAAACAATTAACAAAGCTAAATCAACAGTCTGCTGCCCTAAGCTTACTGGAGTGGCAGATTTTAAAGTAAGAGATACTGTAAGATACTTTTGTTGTAAGAATGTCTATTGGATTAAACCTTGTATATGATGTGTCAGGTCTGCACATGTATGCCTCCATTTTGGAAGTAGTGGGAGAGGTGCCAGCTTATAAGAAAGATGTCTGCATGTATGTCAGCCAGCTCCTCTTTGAGTGAAAGAGCTGAACGCATTCCGAAGCCTGCTGCAACCTTACTCTCCCACGTTCTCTCATATAAGGGATTGTTAAAATCAACCTTCTCTCCCGCTTACAATACCTTTACTTTTGATCTCTTGTGCAGCACAAGCATACCTTTGACATCACCCTTCTTTTGAAGTAAAGCTGTAACAGATAACTGTCTATAGATGCAAGATCTGGAGCAGAGCTCACTTAACCCTGAGGAATGGAGCCAAGGTTCAAAGTAAAACCAGCATACACAGTGTTCCAGGACAAGGTAAGGGAAACACTGCTGACAGCTGATTTAAATGATCAACTTGTTATGAACTCCTGAAGCTGCTTAATAACAAACTGATCATTTAAATCAGCTGATTTGGAGCAGGGAGAGATCTAAAACATGCAGGACAAGGGGTCCTCCAGGAGAGGTTTGGGAAACGCTGCTCTAACATTTTTACATGATTTGGAAATGCTTCATGCAGGGAGAGTGTGCAATATTTCATCATCTTTGGTTGTTACATTAAGTTACACTGAAGTGTGGCGTAGTGGTAAGGAGCAGGGCTCGTAACCAAAAGGGTGCTGGTTAGATTCCCCACTGGAGCACTCCTGTTGTACCCCTGAGCAAAGTACTTAACCCACAGCTGACTCATTAAACATCAAACCGTATAAATGGAAATGACTGCATCCTACGTAAGTAGCTCTGGAGCATCTGCTAAAAGACAATAATGTAATGTAATGAAATGTCCCATTCCCCCAGCCAGGGCCTCCAAATGAAGCTCGGGTAATTACCCGTGTAGTGGCCCCCGTGCATGCCCCCATGGTGGTTGCAGACCGCGTAGAGGTCATAGAGGAATTCTAACGGCGGGCCAGAGTCTGGGGGGTGGGCGTGCTTCCAGGACGGCGGCCACGGGCTGAGGTTGCGGACGCTCTGGCTCCTCTTGACCATGTGGGGCGCCATGTCCAGGCCGGCCAGCGGGAAGCGGACCAGCGTGGACAGCTTGTTGCGGCGCTCGCCCACCTGGCGGAAGCGCTTCAGGTGCAGGATGAGGATGTCGGGCAGAGTCCACAGGCTCATCTTCACCATGCCCTGCTGCAGCTGCTTACAGTGGGGGCACTTCCAGGCGTCGTCTGGGGCCAGCTGAGCGAGCACACACACACACACACACACACACACACACAAATGTGTGACTCATCTTTCGCATATAATAGGAATATGCACAGCACATTCAAGAACTGTTCTACAAACAGTTCATTGACCAAAGAATGTTGACATTTAATTTGTGAGCATTTCAAGTTAATAAAGTATTAGGGGTCTCAAAAGAGTCCTTTTGTATTCCTTCCATACAGTCTCTAATTAACTAATGCATCTCTCTCGCCCCTCAGCCTGGCTTCGCTCACACCCCTTCTCTGCTCCTCACAATGCCGGGAGCTGATTGGCCCAGCAGCCTGTGAGACCTGGGCCACTTCCTCCAAGAAAATCTTTATTTATAACCTGCATAGCTCCCACTACACGTGTTCTGCATCTCCAAGACTGACTGGAGTCCAGCTGAGAGTCACAAACATGGTGACTGTCTGAGGATTTACAGAGGAATTAAAACTCTGAGGTCTGTGGAACCTAATTAAAGATGAATAATCACGGCACACAACCTTTTATCACATGTAAGTTGGAACAAAATGCAGCATTTAACGACACACAAATACAGAGCAGAGCAGGAAAGGACTTTACCAGACCCTACAGGGGAAATGACTGAGCATGACATCCAAAAAATAAAAAACTAAATAAATAATTACATAAATAAATGAAAATAACATGCCAGACATAGAAACACTGGTGCATAATTCATTAAATAGACACATTAGAACATTAGAGATGCATAATTCAGTGAAGCACTGCATCAAAATGAGCTGGAATGGGAGGATTCACATGGGAACTGAGCTGATGACACTGAATCCAGGAAGATTTCAGTGCTATTAAAAGGATTTCAGCAGGACCAAAACTACATCATGATAAGCGGTGTTATTGGTAGAAGCAGTGATACTGGCTCAGAATCCATCCAGGCCTCTAAGCAAGAGCTGAGACTCTCGGACAAGGTGTGGCAGGTCTTAGAAGATTTCAGGGTCTCTTGTGCCCTGTTTCAACTCAGGTTTTAATATAAAAGAGCTTTTATTTTATCCATTTTTGTCGGGGGTGTCAGCTGGAAATTGAGTGGTGTCTGACGCTTGCAGCCTGAGCTTGTCTCACGTGTTCTACACAGTTTGCTCACAGTTCAGCTACCTTTAGAGAAAACCACTTTAAAGAAAACAAAACTGCCCCGGATCAACTTGCAGCCAGCTTTGGGGAATGTAACTTGATGCTAAATGGGTCACTTTCCATGTTGTTTACAGCAGGGAGGACCAAAATAGGCCAAACAGTCTACTCTCATCTCCCACTTCCAGCTCTCTTAGTGGGCTTGTTTTTCCTTTTAGCCTCAACATCCATGGCAGCGGAAAGGAATAAAACCCACCTTTACACAGCCATGCTTTCTGGGGAGTCACTGATACCCTACCCTTAAAAAGGTAGCTGAGCGAGGAAGGTAAAGACGTTGGAGAGGGAGACAGGAAATGACATGCCTCGGGTCACAACAGAATGAAGTACAGAGTACTCCGCCATTTAAGCATGCTGTTTTTAAAACGGTGCCCTGAGGATTTTACAAGATGTATACATATATTTATCAAGCGAGTGTGTAACAGATTCGTCAAAGAACTGCTGGCAGGATAGAGAGGCCAGAGAACCCCAGAATAAGACCAACATTGGTCTAATGACCATGAGCCCACAAAAGGGATAGAGAGAGAGGAGGCCATCGATCACAGGCATGAGCAGACTGAGACAGACGAGGGGGCCAGGATGGTCCGGCTGCCTACCAACCGTTGCAATTAAACTGGAAACTAAACAGTAAGACAAAGAAGCTGGCGTGTTCTTGGACAAACGGGCGTTCAAGGAGTCTTTGGCAGAGAGCTACAGGTGGGAAGTTGAGGCAGACGGAGCAGGCGGTGCTGACGGGGTAGACGAGACAGACAGACAGACAGACAGACAGACAGACAGACAGATGGACAGACGGACGGACAGACGGGAGGACAGGGGCTACCTGCTCCTCTTTGGTGTAGAGCTGGAAGCACTCATCCAGGGTGCAGCTGTGCTGTTGCAGATGCTGCTGCTGCTGTGCTCTCACACTCTCAGCATCCTTCACCACCTCCTCCTGGATGTTGCCAAACAAGCTGACAGGCACATCCACACACATAATTACTCAACCATTACTCGCACAGTTACACAGACCGATACTTTTCATGTTCTTTCACACACTCGGATGAACGCGAACACTGGCTTTGTTAGCTAAGCACGCGTGTGTCCTGCTGGTTAGTTGCCACCCGGAGTCAAGCTAATTTTAAAATGAGCGTGCATGTGTGCTTTTGTGCGTACAAAACAGTGTATGTGTGTATGTTATACATGTCTATGGTATGTATGGGCTATATGTGTATATGTATGTATGTGTGTGTGCATGTGTGTGTGTGTGTGCACGCATATATGTGTGCGTATATATCATGGCAGAGGGGTTGGTTAACTCACCATTCTTTGATTTTATGCTCCCATTCGATGATGAGCTTCACATGAGGCGGTCCCCCGGGGCCACAGAACTTCAGAGCTCTGAGGAAAGAGAGGGTCAGAGGTCACAGCTCTGCACAGCACACACGGCCCTCCCCGGGGATCTGATCTCCGGATGCATTACATTTGCATTTATTCATTTGGCGTACACTTTTATCCAAAGCGACTTACAAGTGAGGCAGAGTATAAATCACAAGCTAAAAGCCACATGAGGAGTCAACAATATTAGAAGCACTGCGTGACTGAGTGTCAATAGTTGGCCAGACAAGGTACAAGCTAGAATACAGATCAGGGTTCAGTCCTCCACAGCCCTGTAGACTTCCACACCACACTTCCCCCATCAACACACAACATGATTCATTACATTTATTTACTAGCTTAATGTTGTCGCCGTCTCTTCATATTATACAGGCATTCTGCTATTATTCAACACACTGTGTACAGAGCTGTTTGACATGATGCATTTAAGATTTGAAGTATGAGTAACAGTTAACGTCCTTCAAAAATGAACAGTTAGAGAGCCATCTTAATCATTCAGATAAATTCAATACTGCCAGCTGAAACTGCTATCAATGGGCAGGCAGTGTATGAATCATGTACTGCACAGCTGAGGAGGAAATGTCCACCAGGTGTCATTGTTCCATAAGTAATAGCAAGGGTACAATGATGTTGGCTTCTTTGTGACTCACTAAAAATGAAAGTCATGTTACATGTCCTTATGTCATACTGTATATCTCTGCTAATAAAACAACTTCATGGCAGCATCCACGTCCAGTACCACAAAAAAAATGAAAATAACATTTGTGATTGTAATGATTTTAATTAATTATTTCATGACCATCCACATCATCAGCAAAATGAACTTGCAAGGTTTGTGTCTTGACAGTTTTGACAAACTAACTAAAATGAAAAATCAATCAATCTCCTTCCCTAAATGTATTTAAAATGCAGTGTATTCCGTGCACACAGTGTCGACATTCCTCATCGTTCCTTTGAACATATAAAGACAAACAGAATACGCCACTCCTGAGCGATGCTGTGGCATGAACATGTGATGAGCGTTTAAGGGGGGCTGGCGACTGCAGCCTCTCAGCCCTGTGACAGGTGCACATAAGGACCACAGCAGCAGCTGTGTCACAGCACCGAGGAGCAACGAGGGGCAGCCCACCTCACTCAAGCACTGGGAGAGTGTTCCCATGGGAACCTCAACCTCTGTATCATCATCCCTCCTTCTGCGCATCACATATGTGAAGTATCAAACGCATCTCTAAGTCCGGGCAAAACGATTATGGCGTGATTATGAACACACTACCTGTCATGTCAAACTTGTACTTCACACAATATACAATCTGAAAATAGAGCACCTTGTGAAAAATAATGCTCAGCCTGTGATGTTGTGAATAGTGTTCAACCAAGGGTTTGAATGCAGGCTCCTGTGTTCATCACCCCACATCTACAGTGCCCCAGCATTTGGAACAATGAACTCTTTCCACCATTGATTTTTCCAACTGCATCTACCCTCAGTGGGCAATGACGGCAGTTTTGTAGCTGCATCTGCAATTTTGTAAATGCATCTGCTTTTAGCCTGTGAGTTTAACATGCATTCACAGAACTTTATTTAAACAGACATTCAGGCCTGCTCTACTCCCAACAGCGAAACCTTTCTGAATGAGGGCTATCAGATTTAGAATCATGCTCTTAGTTCACTAGACTAGCCGTCCTATTCATTCCACACACATTTTTTACCCCATCAACAGGCTCTCAACACAGAGCGCCGCTGCCGTTGATTAATGTGGCAGTTCACACGAAATGACAATTTAAAGGGACAGGTTTCTCATATGACTGTGCACTGTGCTCCAGTCTCTCAGAGTGACATGAATCATTTATATTAATAGAGGTATAACTGGGGCACTGCAACAGTTACTGGGCAATAATAATGCGTCTTTCAGGAAATTTGTCACAGTAATGAAAATTTCAAGCGCTGCCGTACAGACGCGGCCGTTTATCACCCCCCCTTTTTAGCCTGACTACATAATAGATGATAACAGCCTCCATACAGATGGCTGTGGTTGGAGGGAGACTGTGCAGCTAAACAGCTCAGCCTGTACCCGCTCTAATCTGTCCCCGTTTATTCCCGAAATGTAGAATTCCTTTATGATGTGCTCATGCCTCGTGTTTGGGGTAGAGAGTCGGCTAATTGCACAAACGCGCCACCGATTCGGTGAGCGCAGGTGTGTGGCATTGTCCCTGACTGAGCGCCGAGCTGGGACTAACGGTGCTTCAGCAGGTTTATTTGCAAATGAAAGAGCCCGCATTAGAGGAGGGAAAAACCGCATTAAGATTCTGTGCACCAGGTGTGTAATTTTGTGTCTATTTCCAGACAGTAATCGGATAATTAGAACAATTAATGCGTTCGCGACATGAGGACTGTGGCACTCTTGATCCTCTCTGTGGAGACCAAAGTCCACGGCACAGTTCCAGCTCTTTCCTCTGTGTGCAAGCGCACAGTGGAAGACGGACCCCCTTTGCTCACCAAAGTGCTCTGAATGCCAGGAAAGACTGAGAACACAGAGGTTAAAGTCCTACAATTAAATATTGGAGGCAATGTAAGGAGAAACACAGAAGCCTGTGCTTACTCATCAGAACAGTGTAATGCATTGGGTGTCTGATGTCATTTTTTGGTCAGATTCTTTATAATGGAAATGATTTCAAACAGGATCTTCTTGTGGAGTATTGAGTCTTGACACCCACTGCATGTGTGTGATTGATGGCATAAAAAAAGTTTAGTGACTGAGGTGGGGGAAGCCCCCTATAAAGAAATACACACCCCACTGTATCTGGGGGAGATTACCAAAAGGGTCGGATTGAAATTAAGGCAAAGTGCATTCAAAGGCAAAAACAGAATATCCCTGACTGTCACTAAGATCCGAAAACCCCTTTTTTCCTCTGGTCATCTGGTCTATCACTGTTCCTGCAGGGCAGAGATTTATTTGCTCCCTTCTTATTATTGCTCACGTTGTAAGTAGGTACTGTTTAACTGCACTCAAAACACACTGTCGAGGATCGCACCTGTTCTCCCATCAACATTAGCATCTCATCAGCAGAGCGGAACAGATGACACTGAGCGTAGCTATCACACTAGTCAGGATAGATGACAAAACGATGGTGATGTAAATACCTTGTGCATGTAAACTGCATTCATTTCAGAGACACGAGACATGGTCAAGGCAAATCTCTTTTAATGGAATCATGCAAATGTCTGATGCATTGCATTAAAACTGCATTAAAGACGTGAAATTCTGAAATTTACTACGACACTCTGGATTTATACTTGAGTGGTTAACTGACAGTCTAGCATGATTAAACCACACAAAAATCCAGAGGTTCTCGCACGTTCTTTCCTTTGTTGCTTGTTTCATTTTCCTCCACTTGCCTTTAGCTTTCAGTTACTTATTATGTTCATGCTCCACAGCAAACAAATGCTCTCTGCTTAAGGAGTAAGACAATGGAAAGGAAGCCACTTGTACAGTGTCCTTCACTGTCATTATCGCAATATTAACTGTAATACTCATTCCAGCCACAGAGTGTCGTATTCTTCTCACGACTGGACCACTTGGTGGAAAAAGGAAGCTCTTATTACAATAAAAAATGAAGACATCCAATGAGTAACAATGTAACAGTTGTGATAATCATGAAACCAAAAAAGTGTTCGATATTTAAACTTGCATGTTGACAGTGTTTAAAAATGTGAATCAACACATCAACACTGAGTCTGGGATGCGAGCTGGCCGATGTATTCTCATCTGGTTACCAGGAAATATCCTATATGTGCTTCAGGAAAAACAAACATGAACACTGCTTCTGTGGTGCATATGAGTACCCCTCGTTATGCTGGTTATTTACCGATCAACTTTATTAAAAGCACACACTTCTAAGCTCTCTCAATCTGGCAGTCAAATCCTTATAGACCCCAGCTCTCACCTTCACTAAGATTATATGTTTCATTAGCTTCTTCCCTCTCTTCACACCCCCCATGCCTATGCCTGTATATGTGTCTGTGTTCCCAGGTATTTTTCACTGATCAGGAAAATTGACAGGTGCACTGCACGCTAGGAGTTCAGTCTGATCATCATGCTGATAACTGATATTCATAGTTGCATTTTTGTCTTTGATGTTATTGTTCTTTGAGCACAACAGGTTTGATTTCAATACCTTCTATAGGTGTGTATGAAGATGATCCACAAATGTTGCAGTCATTCACTTCATTAAACTGTGCTGTTCAGCAGGGCCCATTCACAGACAATTACTATCTTAAAATAATGTTCATTTTCCTGTGGCTGTTAAAGCCGATCTGTTATTCAGAGAGTCTGCAGGTGATACAACCATCCACATCAAACAAAAAACAAAATAAACTGATACTTTGTACCATCTGGTTTAAGGCAAAAAAGCCTACAACACACATCAGTAACTTTTGTATTTACTCATTCACCTCACATTTGGCAAACTTACCAGGCTTGATTTCTAAATCTCTGTGTGCTTGTTTGTCATCGGTGTTATTTGTCCCTGGCCACACTCGGCCGCACTTAATATGGCCGCATGAGGCTCAGATTTTGCACACTCATTTTCAACTTTGTGTCAACTTTGTGCCACATTCCTCAAAGACTACCTCTAGAGGTATTCTGCACCAGAGCTCAACCACCAGTCACTCTGCTCAAAAGCCTTATGCAACCTCTAGGTCTCGGCTACTTTTCTGATTTGTTTGTTTGATGAGGTGTTTATTCAATGTTTTATTTATGATAACTTCTGTTGCTGTTATTGAAGTGCTTTGTTGAGAGTCTTGCAGGCACTGCAGGGCTCCTCACTTCACAAATGCTTTCTATATAAAGATAACTCCTACAGCTATTATATTTCATAAAATAAAACTCCAGCTTTTATATTTAATAAAATGTGTGTGTGTGTATTTGTTTATGTGTGTGTGTGAGAAACACCTGGTGTATACCTCAGCAGGATATTTTTCTCCTCAGAGGACAGATCCATTCACACAGTTTAAAAGGAATGATTAATAATCATTGGGCACTTGAAGCCATGGAGTACTATCTGCTAAAGGCGGCTCTTACGACTGACCACACCCCTGTGCACTTAATGGAAAAAGCCTAGGACACCAGCAGTTACGTGTTGGATTTTTGGTGTACAAGTATTTACATTTCTGCTGTTGACAAAACAAAAAGAGGACATGGGGGTGCAGAACCGCCCCTCAATTTTGTGAATTTCAGTCACCCTTCTGAGGTCATCAGCCTCAAGGACCCCACAAGGGGCCGTGTGGTGGACAGACAGCCTCAACCACCTGCTGACTCTGATAAGGTCCTGATTGCCCACACCTGGAACTATGGGAACCTTCAGTGGATTGGTTCTCTTGAACAGAGTCTGATTAGAGCAAAGAGCTTTTACAAACAGTGCTTCGGAGCTGCATATTTCTGTGTGAAGCTTGTTGGACTGCAGTCATTTACATTACATTATTGGCATTTAGCAGATGCTCTTATCCAGAGCGACTCAGGTTACAATTTTTTGCATGTTACCTTTTTATACAGCTAGATATTTACTGAGGCAATTCTAGGGTAAATACCTTGCCCAAGGGTACAACAGCAGTGCCCCAACAGGGGATCGAACTGGCAAACTTTCAGTTATGAGTCCTGCTCCTTACCACTATGCTACACTGCCGATAGACACATTTCTGTATCTATCTAGCATTGAGGAATAAACTGTAAATGGTACTGTCCTCTCCTTATGGCTTCATCCCTGTTGGAGACACATCAGCTCATCTTTCAAACGGCAGAAACAAAACCACACACAGCCTTTTAAGTGCCATGCAGCAGCAGTGGCAGCAGCACCACCCCCTCACCCGCTCTCTCCGCCTGTGACATCTGAACTGTAACGGGGAACAACTATTTTATATATACGCACACATAATAGAATGGGTGTTAAAGATGTGGATTTCAGACCATGACAGAGTTTCCTCTGTGAAATCATGAAGTCAGACTCTGACAAGCAGCCTCTTTTCCTTAATTGCATTTGTTTCTGAGAAGATTTAAAGACGGGCTGGAATAACTCGGGAACGTGGTGGGAATTAATTAGACTTTATCATTTATGTGCTCGCCAGCTTGAATGTCAGGAGTCGAGTGGGAGTGGGGGAAAAAAAGAAATAAAACATTACTTTTTTCCCCATCTCCTTGGACAACTCACAAGCAGTCAATTCTGACAATGGCTTTGCTTTGAACAGCTTTGGAAATGCTGCTCTTCAGTAAACCAATACCTCTACATTTAAAAAAAAGAATCCCCTTGAAACTATATATATTCCCAGCAGCGGCATGAAGCGTGTCTTTGTTTGTCTGCCAGTTGGCAGTTTCAGGCTGCAGGTTTGATGCTAGACGCAGGCGTGCTCCGTTGCCTGTGCCCCCTCTACACCCTCTCTGAACTCACACTGTCATCTCACACCTGCCACTTCTGTGGACAGAACGGGAGGAGGGGGGCGCGAGGAGAGATGGCCATCAAATCTACCACCCCCGCCTCGGGGGTTTGTCTCATCTCCAGACAGACGAAATCCACACGGAGTGTGAAAATCAGTTCCTCACCACGCCTTTTCCCCACCACCCCGCTGGCAGAAGCTCATTCTCCAGGCTGTTGACTTCAACACATATAGCAAGAGGCATTAGGGAGAGGATCACAGAGCGTTCCCTTCCAGCGCCAGCTTTACCTTGTGTTAAGGAACTTACCTGAAGTGCCATCCTGCCCACAATGGTAGCATATTTCCTCTCTGCTGCAGGGAACTTTAATAATAAACCCCAGGCAATGTGAATGACTCAATGCAGCAGAGGTCCTTCGTATATAACAGACTTAACAGTCACAGGACACATCCACTGGAGAATTACTTCTCCGAGAGCTATTGATCTGAGCTCAGTGTTCATAAAGATTATGGCCTTTAAAATTGCCCTCACCACCAATCTCACCATGTCTTACCCTATACATGTCCCTGTATCTCTCTGTCTCACCCTATCCCTGTCTCTCTCACTCTATCCAAGAACCTATTTCTCTCCCCTTCAGTATGTCTGTGACCCTTTCTCTCTGTCTAATGCTGTTCCTTACCCTGTGTCTCTCATCCCGTCTATGATCCTGCCTGTGTCACCCTGTCCAAGGGCCCTTAGCTCTCTCAGTGTGGCTATGACCTCATCCTTCTGTCTCCTGTTGTCTGTGGACCCACCTCTCTGTCCCATCCTATTTTTTTTATGATGTTGGCTCATGGTCTAACTTAAGTGGAAAGCTCACAGCATAATACTGTGTCTACTGAGAGTAGATCCCCGTAACTGAATGTTGTTCATACCTGAAATTGTTGCTCTGAGGTATTAATATTTTGTGGAACGCCATGTTCAGCATATGCTGGGAAAATGAAGTCGCTTCCCAGCCGTAATGTTTGTATAGTAAATGCTGAATTGAGGTCATTCTCCTTGCGCTGCCACTCTCTTGCTGGGGCATTGAAAAATATGGCGGCTGCAAATTCAATGGCTGCATGGTCATGCAGAGGTCAGACAACACAGCCTGCAGACTAGAAAAACTTCGCCATTAGCATGGTCATTCAAATTAATGAGGGAAGCTATGGAAATTCTGCTTTTTCTCTCTCTGCTGACATTCGAAAGACACTTTTATAAACAACGTCAATGCCTTTTCAGGAGTAAACATAGCACAGACGCAGATGCGTACTCACACACAAGTGCCATTCATGTTCTAGTCAGTTTGGCTGGTCTATTTAAAGGGAATGAAACTGAACCTCTTCCTCAGAGGCATGGACTTTGATGATGGTAATGCAATGTTGAGAGTACTGAAACATCACGTTGTAGAGAAATAAAGTAAAATAAAGACAGAAACCCATGTAGTTAATGGATCATCCCCAGTGGATCACTGATATAGGGGCGGGGTGCATGTGTGTGTTTGTGTGAGTGTGTGTGTGTGTGTGTGTGTGTGTGTGTGCGCACGCGTGTGTGTGTGTGTGTGTGTGCGCACGCGCGCGTGTGTGTGTGTGTGCGCGCGTGCACCATGCCCCTGGGAACTAAGTAGGCTTTCCAGCATTCTCAAAAAGGAGCTACACCAGGCAGTGGGGTCTTCTGCTGGGGCAGGGGTCCCCTGTGTGAACCCAGGGCACAGACAAGAAGACAAATGGGGACACATCTGGGAGGAATGGAGTCTGTATGACTGGTGCACTTAATCCATCGGGCAACCTCACTTCTCACTGGGTCTTTATAAAAGAATGAGACCTCGTGCGTGGGCACACTTTAAAAAAGCAGATATAAATATAACGCATGTACTTAACTTCTCTTTAGAAAAACTGAACCCACTCTTTGGCTATAAAGAGAAGCCTGCGAATAGGCCTGCCGTCACAGGAGAGGAAATTTAAGCTCTTTAAGCTCCTCACTGGCTCATTGGCTTTGCGACGGCAATAAGCCCTCACAGACCGCACAGCTGGCAGCAGCCGCTGGTGTCACCGGTGAGGAGGCAGCTGGATCTGGGCGGCAGCCGCATTTGTTACAGATGCACCTCTGTCTCTCGGTCCACGAGGCATCCGAGGCCCACACAGGGGGCATTCCAATGCGAATTTGTGCAGCCCACCTCCAGCAATCACATCTCACAACCCCACATGTCTTAGACAGCAATGAGAGGAGGGTAGCCGGCTGATGCTAATTACTCTCAGCTGTGCTGTCTGCTGCCTTTTTTTTACCTGTACCCACAAATAATGCCCTGCGGGTGTGAGATAGCACATTGGCGGCTTCGCAACATCCTTACCAGAGCACCTGCCGCAGTTTTCACGTTGGGTGACTACAGAACAGACATACCCCTGGATTCTATTATCGTTTGTCCTTAAAACGGATTTACAAATGAGGGCAAGTGTTACTTTTTTCAGAACAAACGCATTTTTGTTATTCATTGCAGCGATTGCTGAAGGCGCCAAACTGTGCTTGTGAATTAGAGAGAAAAAAAAAATTATCTTAGATTCTGAGTCAAATTTAAGGACATCGATTGAATCCAGGGGATAGTCTCTAAACAGGTCTACCTTCACAGCATCACATCGCAATATAATAACCTGCCAAGAGCGGAAAATAAAGATGCAAACCGTAAAAATTAGGGTGGGAAGTTTCTGCCTGGGCAGAACAAGGAGAGAAAAGGAAACAAATCAGCAACCAGAGGTATAGTAATAGGAGCCACTCACAACAAATTTCTTTCTGTCAGGCACCTACAGCATGCAGAGCTTCTATATAAAGGAACGCCTGCTGAGCTAAATCTGCAGAAGACAACCACCAACACGCTCTGAAATCTGAGTCAGGCTGATACGTGTGTGCGAGACTTACCTGTCTACTGCTGGGTGGTAGAGCGGCCGTCCGTCCTGAGGAGACAGGTAGCTGTAGGATGCAGACCCTCCCACCACACGGATCTTGAACAGCACGCCCACGTTCTGCTAGGCCACAGGAAAAAAAGAACATGTTAGATACACCATAAACGCACAGTGCCCTTCATATGAGAAGACTAAGACCGCAGGTTCAGGCAATGACTCTGCGGTACTTAAGAAGCCAAAGCCATCTTAGCTAGAGATATGCAGTTTGTCAATACACAGGGGGAAAAACACGATATGCTTCATTACCCCTTAGGTTTTTAGCCATTAGCCATCCATCCTAGCTGCCTTGCCATTGTTGCATTTAAAACAGAAATAAAAGTATTTCATAAAACAATATAATTTTAGAGCTGTGTTAATTCCAAGGATGTCTTGAGGAGGGACATAAAATGATGAATTAAAGGGTTATTTCAGGCCTAGAAAGACAAGAGCATAAATTATTAGGGAATGCAGAGGAGAATCACGTTCCTAATGGGCTGATTTTAAATACTGCCGCCAGAGAATAAAGCTGCAGCCAAGCATAAAAAGAAATAAATTAGGTAGTTAATAAGACCTTACCACCAAATGAAAAGGGCAAATTCTTTTGTTTGCAGAGTTTCACACATATTTGTGTTTTAACTTATCTCTGAAAGAGCCATTATCGACCAGGCCAACACAGCACTTCACACTAATTACAAATTACTCATCAAAGTGCTTTGGAACAATCTGAGTTTGCCTAAAGCACAACTGGAAGCTTAAATTATAAACTTAACTATTGACTTTGAAGAGTGAAGGTTTTGACTGAATTCTTACGTATAGCTTTGATGCTATGCAATAAAATACACGCATAACCGTTATCGTGCAGACCATGCACAATATTTCAATATTAAGACTTCTGTTAGCTTCATCCAGATGGATGAAACATAACTGACACCATTGCTGAATTTAGGGGATGATTCAGGCTTAGGGGTGCTGAGCATTTTTTGGCATCCCCCACTTACATTTTTTTTTGTAGTTTTGGGGATTCAGACTTAGCTTATGCACCTACGTGTCTCTTAAAATGCGTGGTAAGTTGCACTCTGTCAGTAAATGTAAACTGCCCTGGAAAACCACACCTCCATGCCTAGAGCCTGGTGGCGGATAGATTTTCTCACAAACATATTAATCCTCATTGCAGAACACAGCTGCAAGACATTTGCTTTAATCTTGAAAGCTGGCCAGACACTCCTGAGAAAATAAAACTGTTCAGGAATCAAGATGAGCCTTTTCAATACTTCTGCATAGAAAGGTACAACTTAAAATGTTAGTATCAAATATTTAAAAAGGAAAAACACTGCAGGGTGCTTATTTCAAAGTTGTTTTTGTTCTCACATTATTCACTGGGTAACGTTAGATCAATAATACAGCAAAGCAAACCTACCATAAGGATTACAATATTTGAAAATATTTTTGAATTCTTTATATGAAATGATCACTTTAAAATTAAATTTTGAGGAATTTTACGAAGGCATCTGTGCGCTGTGGCATTCTGCACAGAACTGGTCACAACACATGGAGACTGACAGTTAGAAGGTTGTTCCTGGTGTGAACTAGTTAGGCTATTATAAAGTACTGACTGGTCTGCTGATTAGTTTAGCAGGGAGTGTGTTTCTTAAAAGACTGGCACATGAAAAAAGTTGTTTTTTTTTCAGAGGCATGTCTAAATATAGCAAAGTCTCAGATATGACTGACCACACCTGATAACTGGAGACTGAACTGGCAGTGCAGGAGAGAACCAGGCAGGAAGCCAAAGAATGGAATGAAACAAGCTGGGTCAGCGGCCACACGAGTCCAGCAATTTCTCACACAGTATCTTCTCTGTGGACATTTAACAGAAATGTGACAGCCATAGCTGAGAAAGTTGACAGCCATTTTGCTCCTACACAGGTGCCCAGATCAATGAGGAAACACACAAAAGCTCAGAAGGCCCCACTGCCTGCTCTACATTCCTCTGGCCAGCACAAACATCACTAAGCCAAAAATTAGCCTCAATTACCACTGCATCCATTTGTTACTGTCTGGTGCTGTGTGTGACATGTTCCACAGTTTTTTTTTTATTATTTTATTGCATGCTCTATTTGTTCCATTTGAAATTAACAAGATAAGCTGATCTGAGAACTCATGGAGGTTCAGGTCATGAGCTCTACAGTATGAAGCAGTTCCCTTTAGTGCAAAATGCAGAGAGACAGACACCCGGCATGTGAAGACAGAATAAGGATAATTCCTAGATGGATCCCTATTCTGCAAGCCACTCATGCAGATGATTGTCACATTCCTAATTTTGGAGGGCTTTTGAGAGAGAGTTCAGCCAGTGACACCCCAGTGAAGCTGCATATAGTCCCATCAATCAGGTCTGTGCTGAAAGCTACTTGAAACATGAAACGCCACAGAAGGAAAGTTGCCTCTTCCCCGGTGCATGCCTTGGTCTTCTGTGATAGCTGTTTGAATTTCGGAGGAGTCCCATTGGGATTTAATGTGCAAGTCTGAGATGAAGCCACTCTTCGGAGAAGTAAGATTTCTGCTGCTTCTAATTAAATCTGTGCGGTTACATTGGCTAAATCCCAGACGAAACAAACAAACAAACAAATAAACGGATATTGAGGAAAAGAGCTGGAATTAGAGGAGCATTTTCAGTGTGTGGAAAATGAACAAAAATGTTATTTTACTGGAGCGACATTCTTCCAAAATGGATGTTCCACTCATCACCAGGTAAATGTAGAATATACAGAATATAATTCTCTATGGTATATAACTTTGCCATGATGGGGGACACTGGGAATAATTCACTTGAAAAGGGCATAGATCCTACAACACAGACTCAGCTCACCATTCATACCTTGTGATTATTTCCGAGGAGGCAAATACAGTGTAAAACGATGACCAATGCTGTATTTCAGAGAAAATAATCCAGTCTCAGGAATACACAGGGCTTATACGAAAAGGGATACCAAAAAACCCTTCCAATCTTTTCTCAAAGGACGAGCCACCTGGTGTGTCCTTGTCATGCGCCATAAAGTAAGGAGGGCTCTGGTGGGCTTCTGGCGTTCACACGAAGCCAACATCTGGCCCGGTGCCGCACACTGTATGCAAGCTGCCCTGAAGGGGGAAATCTTTGGCAGTCACACCAGGTCAGACCTGATGGTTGTTGTCAGAAGCCTGACGACACCCAGCAGTGGAGTCATTGCATAATGGCCTCCGCCATCTGTAACAGGCAGACCGTCATAGTTTGTTTAACGCCGAGGACCATGAATGCAGTCAGATGCGCTGCCACAAGACTGAAATTGCTGTTAGAGAGCAGAGCTGTCCACTAGGAGGAAAATATGGAAAGAATAAGGAAGAATACAAGAACAAACATATCTGTATAATAAGGTCTAAGGAGAGGGTGGAGATGATGGTGGTGAGCATGGAAGTCAGAGTCTGAGTGTAGGTAAGGCAGGTGCAAAGTCAAAGCACAGGATGTGGGGCAGACACAGGTGGCACAGGTTACAGAAGGATTAGCCACATGGAGCACAGACAGGAGGATGAAGACACAGGATGTGGGAACAGAACTGAGACAGGGGGATATTTACATTTACATTTATTCATTTAGCAGACGCTTTTATCCAAAGCGACTTACATAGGTTATAGTTCTTTACAATGTTATCCATTTATACAGCTGGATATTTTACTGAGGCAATTGTAGGTTAAGTACCTTGCCCAAGGGTACAGCAGCAGTGTCTCAGCGGGGATCGAACCGGCAACCTTTCGGTTACGAGTCCTGCTCCTTAACCACTATGCTACACTGCCGCCCATATATATATATTAGGGAGATGCTGCGGAAGAACTGTCACATCGTTCACAAGCCACAACCTGCAGCCCTGATACTGTGCAGACGGTGTTAACGCAGGAGAAGGCTACTGTTAAAGTAGCTGCTCAGAGTGAGGAGTCTGCCCACTTCCATGACAGCGGTTTCCCTGGACAGGTCAGTGACGGAATGACATCAGTATATATCCAGCTGTAAAAAATGGGTAACGTAAAATTGTAACCTATGCAAGTCACTTTGGATAAGAGTGTCTGCTAAATGACCATAATATAACATAATGTAATGTAATGTAATGTAAAGCATCAGAGCTCAGACAATGAGCAGGCAGCTGTCAGAACAGCTTTTGGCATGGCCACTCAGCCACTATGAGAGGTCTCTGGCTACTGCATTTAGCTGGAGACCACAGCTGTGGTGTCTAATGTGATCCCTCCCCTCTCCATGGAAAGCCTTAATGAAGGGATTGATATGCAGAGTTAACTGAGAAAGATAGGATGATATGAACAAACACTAGGAGTGCGAGGTGTGGGCATCATACCAGTTTCTCTGACCTTGCTACCCTCTCTGCTCCCCTGACCCTGCCCTGAAACCAGCCTGGGTTTGCATCAGCTATGATTAACCCACAATGGCAATGCACTTCTTACGTGCAGTAAACTATAATGGAACAACATTGTTGTTCTCTTGGATATCTGTAATAACGTCATGCACCCAGACGGATGAAGCCTTCGACCACATCACCTTATGAATTCTGGATGATTTTACTGCAGGCAGCTGTGTTTCTACCAGAACAATCCAGGTTAAATACTGTGCTCACAGGCACCCCGGCAGCATTCCAAACCATGAGTCATAACCACCTCTCCACACTGCTAGCTATTATATTCATATATTGTACAACATGCACTACAGATTTATAGATAATTTAGTCCACACACACACACACACACACACACACACACACACACACACACACACACACACACATCAGTGCTTCCTACCCCCTGTACATTGGTGTGGTTCTGTTTGATGTTACTAACAGTTACCTCAGTAAATGTTTCCAAACATGCATCAGGATAGTGAAGAAGCTAATGTCACCTACGTGTGTGGTGATTTCAGCAGCTGATGTATACAAATGTGGCTTCAGTTTATATTTAACAACCCCACAGACAGTGCTATATTGGTTGCTATGGCAATGCCAGCTTATGAGAGCTGCTCAGTTCACATGGGAGACAAAGTCCAGTCAGATCAGAATGTGTGGTATTTAACAGCTAGCTAACCAATGTTATGTCATTTTCCCACTCAGCTATTTTTTGGTTCATATTTTGGACTATGACAAGAGAAAGCAGCGAAGTGTCACTGGATAATATCGCTCACCATACATCTCCTATGGTTTTATTTCTGCTGAGGGTAAAAGTCCACTCAACCACTGTGTCTGCTCTGTCAAACCACTCCAACAATGGTATGAAAAAACATTAAACATGTTTAGGCATGTTAAACAATACTGAAGGAAAAGTCCTTGGGTAAGAGTGAAATCACGATTAAAACTTTGCTTAAAGGCAACCCTGGTGTGACAGGCAAGTCTGCCAAGCAGACACAATGGACTCATTGAGAATCCAGTGAGCACACAAAAGTTAAAATATTTTTACCAAATGTGTGAGCAGTCGGTTACTATACATGTGCAATATGTTAACCATAAGAAAACATATTTATATAGACCAGGGAGAAAATGGTTAAATATAAAGAAGTTAAATATACTTTTACATTTACATTTTACTGTCAGAACACTACAGGGTTTCACCAGAAGACATTTCAGCCCTTCAACTATAATATGCTTCTTGACAGTATATATCCATATATACCGTGTAGATCTGTATTGTACTTACCCATACATCTATACATATATTTATCTATAGCTATACAGATGTTTATCTATATCTACTAATCTAAACAAACCATTTTTCTGTGTATAGATCAAATGCATTGGACACATGATTAAAAGTTTTCTGGGAAGGTTTTGTGGGAATAACCACAGGAAAGAAAGAAAGACAGTCAAAACCAGAGAGACATGGGAGACACGCTTACAGAACAACTGATAAAGAGAGTACATCTGTAAGGGGTTGATTTTTTTTGTTGTGTGCTTTGGTGGTCCTCAAAGGATATCAAGCAGCAGGCCGCCAGTCCCTGGTATGAAAAAAAGGTTGAGAACCACTGCAATGCATGATCCCTCCATCTGGGAAGCAAAGCTGGTAGAGCTGTACCGTTGTAATGAGCTGGAGCGGTCGGAGCAGACAGCTTGTTATGAAGATGCATCGCTTTCTCATTAGCGGCAAACCTTGTGCATTCTGTTGCTTTGCCGGCTACTGTTGGACGTCATTAGAATCGACAGCCTGGCGAAATTAAAATGTGCCTTGTCCTTGTTTTCGGTTATTAACATGAAAATAATAGCATCCATCCTGGTATTACAGCGCTGCCTGAGACACTCGCCTGGCATTTCAATTGGACCAGCGGCGGAGGAGCCGGGGACAAGATATGAGAGGGTTCCCGCGAAGCATCGGGCCCAGAACCTCGCCATGTGCTCCTCTCTTCCCTCTCCGACAGCAGTAATTCTATTAACCTTCTTTACAGCAACATCCACAAAAAAAAGCAACCTAACAAAAGGGTCCCGCCAACCACCTCGGGCCAGATGTTACGATATATGAAGGGCTTTGACGGGGATCGTCTCTAATTACATTTCCTCTAAAAATAAATTACACTCTCTCCCGGTGTCTCTCGGGGGGCTCCAGGCAATCTTATCCGCCCCCCCCCCGCTCTCTCCCCGTATCCACGGGCTGGGCGAGCCGGCGTTTCAGAGTCTCGGCTGAGATCGGGGCCCAACACCTGTGCCGTGTCCGTGAGATGCCCACAGGGGGTGCAGCGGTAACACCGTGCCATGATGTTCATTTACAAAGGGAAAATAAACAAGGGAGAGAGAGGGAGTGGCGTGAAACAAGGCCGCATGTATTACACTGATACCAAGAGGAACAGCATAACTCAATGCCAGAGTAAACTAAAGTATCAGTCCAAGTATTTTGGATTCTGTGTTCTAGTCCTAGTGATGTATCCTGGCATACTTGGCTTCCGTTGCCTAGTCAGATTGTGGTATGGCTTGAATGTCGTTATGCTCACGCTCACTGGTCTGGGAGTGTTGTCAGACTGGTCTGACACTGTTGCTCATTTAACTTGAATGGATACATTTATGTTCTATTATGCTGGAAGTCACTCTGGATAAGAGCATCTGCTAAATGCATGTAATGTAATGTAATGTAATATAATGTAAGAAAAGACTTGCATTTAACCGCACAGTCAAGCTGGCTGTACTGGAGTGTATGGGACGGATTGTCAGCACTCCTACAAAGACTGTTCCCAGGTGTGTTTCAGCATGTCCTTCCCTAACTTTACTCTTTACTAAAGCGCGGGCATTTAAGGATCAGTGCTACTGTGAATGCTATGATCTATAATCCATAATAGCAAAAGCCCAGAGCTACTGTTGAGGGGTTGTAGCTGAGATAAAGACTACAGTGTGTTTATATGCACATGGTATTCTGGGTAATCGTCCTTACTCTGGTTATGGTTATACACTGAACAAGTCAGAAGTGCCATGAAACACTAATATTCCTGTATACAATGTAATCAGAGTATCTTGAAAAAGCCCAGGTGAAGCACAGGTGTGAATTGTCCAGGTGATTATCTTATTTGGAAGAACAGCTAAGAAGCAGCTCCCTTTTACATCATCTTTTTTGTTTTCTCATCATTATCAAAACAGCTTGTTGTGATCACTTGTCCCCTCATTGAAAACTTTTGTGCATGTATACACAAAAAGCCATGCTCTGGCAACTGCCCTGCCTGTGGCTTATCAGTGCCTGCCTTTCCACTGGTCTGTGAGTTGTGAGTGTTTGCTCAAGATGAGGCCTTGTTAAACAGTGCAGTGTCAGAGCATGTCAGAGAGCAGCTACCCAGGCTCCTCTGCACTCAGGTGGGTAGTCGAGCATGGAGCCTGGAGTCGCATCAACACTAGCGCGGACTCAACCTTAATCACCAGCGAATCCAGCACTAGCACACGCACACCCACAACATGCGTGCAACCAGGAACGACCCCTCCCCCTTCCATCACATGACCTTAAGCACGGTCCCCCCTCTTGTTCTGCTGTGTCAATGTTCTCTGATTGGATGCACTGTCAGGAAATGCAGAGTGGGAAGAGGCAGTCCATTCCATATCCCTTCGGTTCACTCTACCTGAAGATAATCACCCCAGCGAACGATGCCGGGACTCTTATCACCCCGCTGGCAGCTACATTATGCATTGTGTCCCTTTGTCCCTATATCGGGCTGCTGGAAATTCGCTGCTGTCAATTACAGAATGCACACCGCTCCCCTGGTCCTTCCAGTTAATTGAATGTGTACAAATTTCAATTAAGGACAATTTGATTTGCATTTCAAACAGGTTTCTTTTTCCTCCGGTACATCTGAAATTATTCTAACAATATGAGTTACAAACACACACAGACACATATGCAAACATGGGCATGTGTGTGCACGCACACACACACACACACACACACGCACACACACACACACACACACACACACACACACACACACACACATATGTGCACACAAACAGTACCAGTCAAAAGTTTGGACACACCTGATTAACATAATAGGAAACATGCATTCAAAGATATTTTGATCTAAAGACTTAAGCTGAAATGCTTCAAATTTGTTTCTTAGGTGAATATAAATAGTGAAGTTGATGCCTATGTATGAATTTCTTTCCAAAAAATAATATATAATATTTTTGGCTGCTTTGAAGAATGTTAAAAAATATAAGATAGTTTTGATTTGTTTAACACTTTTTTGGTCACTGCATAATCCAAATTGTGTTATTTGATAGTTCTGATGACTTTACTGTTATTATAAAATGTGGAAAATAGTAAAAAATAAAGAATAAAAGTTGTGTCCAAACTTCTGACTGGTACTGTACATGCACACAAACACGTACATATACACAAACACACTGTGCGTTTTCCATTTCCAGGTGGCCGGTCATTCCAGGATAAGACAGCCCTGTGTACAGAGGTTACGACCCTTGTGGGCGCTGCTGTACTGATCAGGGCCTTGCTTTAAGAATCACTCAACTCCCGTCAACCTCCATACAACATATTTTCCTGAGTGTGTTCATTTCTGCTTACTGTGTTCATATCAAGGAGAACAGAGGGAATAAACATCATTTCCCAAATGTATGGCAGTAATACCCAGATGTCTGCTTTCACTCATAACACCAAATTTAAATGCTTACAACGGTACGATAAATCTCACAAAGAAGGTCTTACAGGAACTGTTTGTTGGCTTTTGTGAGGGGTAATCATTTTAGCTACTCTTTTATATGGATAAGCACAAAACGCAATAATCCCTCAGACACAGTATGAAGTAGAAAAATTTATGCCTGTGTTCCTTAATGAAAATGCTCAGTGGATAATAGATTGCTCGCACATATCGTTATTGCACACACCGGATTCTCATTGTTGAGTATTACTTAGCTCTGCAAGGTGTCTGCTGTATTAATTCTGTCTATTTAGAGATGGAGCCTAATGTGCTGTCAGCCATAGATTTTGCTTCCGCTAAAATGCACTTTTATCAGTTCTGTGTTCCTCTAATCAAACCATTTCACTCTGAGCGCATCTGATAAATTACTGTGCTCCAATTCAGAGCTGAATCAAGGAGGTATCTATCCTTTATGTTTTTTAATTACATTGTGTCGCAAGTGTCATATTATCATCAGGACTGTAATGTGCTGTTTGCTTCAATAATGTGCCCTCTGTTAATTAAAATGTAAAACAGATATATTTCAGTCATAGCCATTTCATATCCACAGAATGGGAATTGGGATACGTGCTCATCATTTTTGTGAAACTGTGACATTTTCCTCAGCTACAACAACGGCGAACTTCTCATGAGTACAATGGATGGACTACTGGATTTCAACTGTGTGCCGCACCAGGAGCTTGCTAACTTGTCCCTGTTGGCAAATGCAAAAGCAAAGAGGTAACAGCACAAAATATACCCTCCAATGTGTGTTTTACCTCAATATGTGAAAGAACCAGGCAGTGTCTCACTGTCTTCTGTAGAGCCGCGGTTGATCTGGGCTGTCCCTGCTTTCATGCAGAATCAAACCACACAGTAACTGCATTGGTGTCACTTGTTATCACTGTGATGGCTATCATGTCAGTTTGTATCTTTGGCATTTACTGTTTCTTGTTTGCTTGGTAATGACTGTGGAATCGTTCTTCTTTAACATGCTCCCCTTACAGTTGATTTTCTGAAAAGTTCATTGCTAAAGGCAGCAAACCCTTAAAATCTTATGTACTGATTGATTTGCATAAAGCAACTGATTTATGTCATTAAACTGTGATCAACATCTCACGTCAGCCAGAGATCAAACATGTCACTAGTTTCAGTTTTGAGAATACATTTCCCTACTCTGGTTCCCAGATTATTAAACTAGACGGAGTCTAGTTTAATAATCTATACTTAAATTAAAAGTGTCAAATGTCAAAAAGTGTCAAATGGGTTAGCCAGGGCTGGGGGAAGGACTAGAAAAATCTTAGGAAAATAATAATGAAAAGGTTGTCACTCCTGTCTCCCCTACAGGGTCTATTTGTCTCCCTTCACTGTGCTCTCTGTGCTCAGTGAACCCCATCACAAGCTGATTGATCTGTCCTCTTTTTCTCCCCCTGCCATAACCATTCATGATCCCAGAGCCTGAACATTCCTCTCCGGTCCGCACTCAACATTTTAAATGAACCCGAGACAGCGGGAAACCCAAGCGGCAGCCACAGTTCACAGAGAGCAAATTATAATACCCTTTTGCCACTTGATTGCGGTTCAGTGTAGCATGCAATTAATCAGGGTGTACAGAAACTGGGAGTGTGGTGCTGTTAAGGTAAATAATTGATTTGTCTGAGGGAATACACAGTTGGTTGCATTTAAACAGAGTTCTTTGGCTGTTTCATTAGGATAAAAGTACGCTGAAGAAAAGATGACAGCGAAGATGATGTTAACATTAAATAGCTGGTTTCTTGTAAACAGACACAATGACCCAGTTTCAGACTGCTCGGTTTGTATACTGTGGACATGGTCTGCTGAAAGAAGCTTAGAGGTGGAGTGAGGAGACGAGGGAGCTGGACTGAGAAGGCCTGAAATGGCACAGTACTCACTCGCCCCCACCATCATCCTTTCATCAGTTCAGCCCTGATAGATGAGCCTCCAGGCATTTCATCTTAATGGTCAGTGCTGGGGAGAATGTCTGTGTATGTGTGTGTGTGAGTGTTTGTGTGTATCTGTGCGTGTGTACAAGTGTCTGCGTGTGAGAGCTTGAGTGTGTGTCTGTGTGTGTGCTTGTGCCAGTGTGTGCGAGTGTGTACGCGTCTGTGTGTGCCCCTGCGTATGTGTGTGTATGTACGTCTGTGTGTGAGGGCTTGTGTGTGTACCTGTGTGTGTGTGCACGCGTGTGTGGTTTCACTCAGAGGCCTACCTGTGTCTGCGCTCCACTGATCATCAGGTAGTAGAGTTTGCTGAGGATGCTCTGCTGGAGCTGCTCCCAGGAGAGGGTCCTGTCCTCACGCATAAGGAAAGGGGGTCCGAACCTGGGGGAGAAGGGGGGGGACAGGGGGGCCATGAGGAAAGCTGAGGGGAAAGGTCTTGTGCTCTTGCGCAGAAGGCATGAATGGCAAAAGAGAAATGAGATGGAAAAAGGACATATCTCATAGCTCCGATGTCAAGCACTGCATGGTGTCAGTGTGACAGCAGAAGCTATGGCTTGTAATCAGCAGGTTGCAGGTTTGTGCTCCCAGTGGGACGTTACCATTACGCCCTTGAGCAAGGTCCCTCTAGATGGGCCCCGCCCACATCCATCCACACCCCGCACCCAACCCACCCAATCACATTCATATCATTACCCTCATTACAGTATACTCTTTCAGGAGTATCTCAATTCAAGTACAAGCTTTGTTGGTATTTATTTTCTCTGTATTGTATTTGTCTTTTTCGTGTGTATTAAGGGTAAGGTCTAGCCTGTAATTTAAATGAAAAACAAAACTTAATAATGACACAGATCAACTGTACAGCATTGCAAGAAGCAATAATTCATAAAGGCAACAGCATTAAAAACTAACAAACTGACTCAAGCTTTTAAAACTTTTTTTTTTTTGCTTCAGTGCTTCAGCTGCTGAATGAATTTCAGTGTGGCTGGGAACCCGAAATCAAGCTAATCAAGAAAACATAGACATATGCAAATGAATCATCGCAGATATTCACAGACCGATACTCCCACAGTCTCATTCGGGCTTCAGTCTCTTATAAAACCTCATGCAAGAGTGTCCTGTTCCTCACTCAGAAAAGGTCCTTCTGTTTTAGCTCTGTCAAACGTCACACTTGGCATCAGCCACGACACTGTCTATAGAGTGCTGCCCGCGTTCTTTCAGTTTCCTTTACTGCCATGGGGCTTTCTCCCGTCCCTTTTCGCCGCAGTTTCCTGTGTGCTGTCCCTTCCGCAGGGCTAGCCGTTGCTGCATGAATAAAAGATCAGGCGATGCCCTCCTGCGTTCGGGGCTTCTATTTTAATCGAATCCTGAGAACTCCTTTGGGGAAGGCAGGAATGTTAGCAACCTGTCTCTTCCATCAGTTTTTTTTTTTCTTCTGATTAATCAGCGAGATGTGTTCAACATGTGCTTTTTCATTAAGTGATGAGATGGAGAAAAACCGAAAAAAAAAGAACAACAAACAAAACAACCTTAGACAACACGAAGGAGAAGGCCTAACAATTTGCGATCTAAATCAATACAACACAATCATTTTCTTCTGTAAACCAGATTATATTGGTATTTACTCAAGGGGAAAATTTTGCATTAGGGTACGAGGAGCGTGGAAACGTCTGAGGTGCGGCCTAATTGCCAGCGCTGTTCTACACTGTAATTACAAAAGTCATTGGCCTGCCATTCCCACACATATGCATGCATTCCAGGGGACGGATTACAAGCTAAATGAAGGTATAATTAAAACCATGGAACGGAAGGCACGGATCAGGTGACATTAACCTGTGATATCTTGAAGATTCTGTGTGCAAGCGCGAAATGTGCGTGGGAAAAAATTAAACAGAAATTGCTGGCTTATGTCAAACGAGGAGTCTAAAGTGACAAATAATAGGATTGCTTGTTAATAGCTGACACTAATGCAAGATGCAGAGTTCTTACTTAGACCCTCACATTTATAAACATGCTAATGCACAAAGAGTGTTTTTGTAAATGCTGTTTCATTTCTGAGCCAACGGCAATGAGTTTATACCTTGCATTTAGACTGCTAGACCACTTAAGCCTAGTAGAGCTGGCTGTTCCTAATTTCAAGTTTGATGAGATTGATCTGGTTAGTTTGTTTTCACGATGCAATTGTCACCTTCATAGGCAATGGCCCAAGCAAACAATCAGGACTGTGAGGAGACGGCAATGACATCTGACAGGGACAACTTCGCTGACAGCACACAAAGCCAGGACAGAAAGCAATTAACAAGAAGCGCACCATTCTCTTCATACAGATGCTACAGGTGAAACAATGGCACTGACCTCTGCATATAATTCACTGTAAATGAGTCCAACACCAAGAACACAGCTGATTATACAGCTAGTTACCCGGTGCACATTTAAAGCTCATTACACAGCCCAAATGAAGAAGTCTTATTTCAGCTCAAAATGTGTTATTTGTTCCCTGGTTCACAGGGAGAACTAAAAACCCCAACACAAAACTTTCTCCAAATGAAACCTTCCACGTTCCCTTTTCATACAGTCTAATTTCACTTCAGTTAGGTTTATTTTGCCTAGTTCCCTAGTTTGTTCACATTACACCCCAGATGAACCCCAATGTGCTTGCTTCAAAACTCTAGACCAAATGCATCCTTAAGTGCATATATTTCCATGACTTATTTCATCTTATTTCAGTGTGAGTATGTCTGCGTTTTACTGGTGATTACCTGCATCTTCCTGCTGCATTTACTAAAATTCACATGCACTAATACTGTGGTCCTAGGTATAATACACGCTCTACATTTGTTCATTAGTAGATGAAACACCAGCATCAGACAGGACATAAAATACATAAAAGCAATGCAGAAAAAACCAATTGGTCCCATCAAGGAGATCACAGAGGAGGTCTGGCAAAAACTGTTTAATTTTTCTGTTTCTGAAACCTCTGAAACCCATTCTACCAAACAGTCTAAATACCCACTAGTTTATATCTTATATTTTAATTTTCCCCCGAGCTGCTTGTTTCCCTCTGTATCATGCTGTGCTCTGTTCTGGTCATGGTGAATTTTTTTCCTCCTAGACAGGCCTTTAAATTTCCCACTCCTCTCTCTCTCTGTCTGGCAGCTTTACACTGCGGAGGAAAAGATGCCTGACTATTATGAATAACAAATTAACGTAGCAATTGATTCCAGGCCACATCCTCGGCCTGTGCGGCTCCGGCTTTTTGTTTCTTTCTTTTTTTAAACGTGTAGATTTCCTTTTGCGTCACCGTATGGAGATGCAGCTTCCTGGAGTACTCCATCCAGCGCTCCCTCATTTCTTTTCACACACGACTGGGAGGAAGGCTGAACTGGGCCAGGGTCCATCAGAATACTGATGAGAGGGGCAGACGCAGAAGGCTACGCCGGGCTGAGTCTGGGCTCCTTCGAATAATGCATTTCCACAGAGACACACAGCATGCCACATTGCAGGGTGTACGCGTGTGTCTCTCTGCACAATTGTGTGTGTGTGTGTGTGTGTGTGCGTTTGTGTGTGAGTCTATTTTGAGGAGTGTCTTTGGATTCATCGTCTCTCCGGTGTGAAAGCAGATGTGGACTGAGCACAGGATGGATGTCTTTGATGCACCTACGGTGTTGCTTCTCGGGCCAGCGGAGCGGAAATGAGCTGCCGGCGAGAGCCCGGGGTGGTGTGAACAGCGTGGCCGACGCCGCACCGGAGGGATTGCAGATGGCGCCCGCGGCTCCATGTGCGAACATGCACGTCTAATGGATTAAAGGCTGTGAATGTTCCCGGCCACACGACCACCGCACGGATTCCCGGGAATCACGTGTCTCTGTAACGCTCACATAGCAAGAAGGCACCAGCTACGCCCGGGTGCAGAGCCAGGGCTGTCTGCTGGAGGCTCTGCCACAATGTTCACCCACTGTGATGTGTGGTGCCTTCTTTTCATTGGCTATTCTTCAAACGGTCATACAGAGTGAGGTATATCTGCTGCTCAGATTATCACAGGATATTACCTAGTAGGATAACTCGGTATATTTTTAATTTTTTTTTTTTTTTAACTAAAACCCCTATCTGCCCACACAGACACGGATGATGTACAAAGACACACTCCACAGCCTGTTACATATTCCGGAAGCGACAGGTGAGACTACATGGTAATGACATGTGGTCTTTAAGGCGTGGCTGTTTGATACAGAGGGTGGACGTGCGACACGAGGTGAACACGTCATTGGGAAATGAAGACGCTCATCCTTATGCACACAGGGAGGAGTGACACTGGAAGCAGTGTCACAGTGAGAGCGTGCAGTCTTTCATCGGGACTTTAAAATTCACCCGTCACAAGTGCGCAACGTTGGCTCACGTCGACAGAAGTGGATCGTACTGATCTGTAGATGATGGGTGCGTGCACGTGGATCTATGTAGCCTGATCTATCACAGAAATATCTCAGAAAGCGTGCATACACACCTCATTTGATTTCAACACATACTGTTTTCTGTCTATTTTTTGGTGAGCTCTGACTATAGCACCTCTCCTCCATTACAGAAAATCCCAGAAAAGACTCTCCCGACCCCAAAATTTGGGACAAGCGCTGACATATGACAGCTGACATGTGACAGTGGGATGCAGTAAACAAACCAGGCTGTCCCACAGGAAAGACGCTGCCTTCCACAGGTGCACGAATGTCAACCTGACGTTAAAAAAAAAAGACTTCCAGGGGAATAGCAATCATCTGCCTTCCTCCACCACACTACCGCACTGCAAGCACACGCCCCCGGTCGGCCTTGGACCGGGGGTGGCACTGAAGTGTGAGTGACCTGACAAGGACAGAGCCCGACTGACAGGTGCGTGACAGTGACTGGGAATTGGCCGAAAATGCCATTGCCACTTAGCTCTCGTTGTCCTGTGGTACACAGTCAAAGTGTATAGCCCCCCTTCTCAGGACAGCAACCGTGGGTCCAATATCAGAACGATGGCTGAAAAATCGAGATCCTCCCTGAGAGATTTATTGAGGTTCATCTCAGGATATATTATTAATTTCAGAGATTATCAAAAAGAAAAAAATGGCACTGTGCAGACTCAGGTACAGGTATGTAGAGTTAGATTGTGTTTGGAAGGAGCCTTATTGAGAAATTGCTACTGTTTTTTTTTCCCACCTCGGTCAAAATAAAACCTATTCAAAAGCCAGACTGAAGACTTCGCCGTATCTTCGGTGCATTATCCTATAAAATGAGACAAAGATGATAAGATCACGAACAAATAAATGAAGAGAATGAAAGAGTAATAACTGGGTTAGTTTTTTCCAGCTATCTACTTAGGGTCTCATCTGTTTTATTCTGCATGGAGAAAAGTCCCAAAAAATCAATCTGGGTCATATTTGTTTTCCTTCTGACTTGGAGGGACTTTTTGATGTTATCTGTGCAAATGAAACATCTAACCGTGACTCCCGCGGCTTTCTGAAAGCAGCAAATAACTGAAAATCCCTCCATGGTCTGTAGTCGCCTTTGGCAGAGGGAGGAATTCCAGATGTGCTTGATTTGAAGTTCGGACAGGTTGTCCATACGTTGTAAGCCTTAAGATGACTCCCATACTGAACTTGCATGTGATACCTGATGTTCACATGTATAATAATAAGTGTGAAGTAACATAACAATACACAAAACAAAAGACATTTTGTCTGCATAGTAACATTTTAACTGCTTCATTCTGACAGTAAAATAACTGCAATCCATTCCACTATCTCAGTGTGAATTAAGTCCTTTCTCATATTACTCTCATTCTGCCAACAAAAGTATAGTACCGCTAAGCAGAAATGGGGTAATAATCTTGATCACTAACATTTTATAAAACTTGTAAGGATTCTAAAATATTATGTGTATATGAATATAAAATGAAAATAATGTGTATATGAAAGCACTGGGGAAATTCAGTGCAACTATGAAAAAATGCAGTAGGTGGCGCTACAGCGGAATTAACCAGAATTCATAATTGCATGTTCTTCACAGTATCAAATTCCATTTGGTTCCTACTCCCAGGTTAGGAAAACTTGTAATTCCGGTTCATTAATTCCTCACATATTTACATTCACATCATTGAGTACATTTACTGATTCGGCACACAAAGACAAAAGAGCTCAAGGTCAATCTCTCGTCTTTTCTGTTCATTTGCATGCAGTTTTGTTCACAGTCACATGTTGTTCTCAAAAAACCATCATGAACATCAGGCTCATCAAAATCCAGATGTGCTGTTTCTGTTACCACTCAGGTGAATAAATGGAAAATAATGTATAAAACATGTAAACTGTTGAGATCTCACCGATCCAAAAACAGCCTCAATTCCAGGTAATGACTTTGAGTCAGAAAGATATTGTGGGTTTTTCACATTTTCAGGTTAGAAAGCAAATGAAACTTACTACCTTGGAATAACTACACTGAAATAAATATAAAAGTGACTCAGTGAAGTTCAAACAACTCTCTTCATCATTCTCTTATTGAAGATGTTTTTGAAGGGCACCAGCGGCTGTTTAGTCAATGTAACAGCTGAACACAGATATCTGTCTTCCGCCTGTCTTGTCCTCTTGCAAGAGCCAAAACAAGCTAATTTACTATTTAAGCAGTACTTACATTGTGAGCCACTGTAAGCCAACGTAACACTGTAAGCCGCTATCCCTTATTCTGTCTCTCATTATGAGACAGGACAGGGGAGAAATGGATAAAGATTAAAGCCCCCTGCTCAGTCTCTCCCATTTTTACTTGATATTCTGTACACCTGTCTGGAGACGCAGGCTCGGGGATTTGCAACACAGACACATGGCCACTTTAATCAACCAACAAGATTCACTCAGCTCGACTCAGGCCGGCAATTCACGAACACCGAGCCAGAATCACAGGGGTATTGTCTACACAGATCAGATCTGAATACCGCGCTGCCTTGTTCCCCGGACAGCCGAATCCGAGATTGAAAGGAGAGTGCAATCAAGGTAGCAGGCTTCGGGGGGCTCCTCGACAGCGCGAAAGCATGCGAAAATGTGCCGGCCACAGGGTCCGTGGGCAAGCGATTGAATTTCTCGCAACTTTCAGTCCTGAGTATCGATCGCCGTAGAGGCAATAAAGGACAAATTTTAAATGGATTACGGCTCAATCACATGAAATGTCACATTTCGAAAGCACTCAAGCCTGAAAGTCAATTTGTGTTGTATGCACAATTTGGATGCCTGAGATGTCTGTGTCCTGCATGGTATACAGTCAGTGGTGTAGGTGTCATTTCTTAAGTTGGTATTGTGTGCAATTCTTGATAGTTAAGGTTGGGGGTATGGAATCTAACAAGACAGCTAGATACAGCTGCTAAATGCTGCATGCTGCTTATTTTTAGAGTGAACAATATTAAAATGATTGACTTCACACTTCACAACTTCACACAACATAATTTGATGCTTTTTGAAATAACCTTCAATACACTTGTCATGTTATTCAACAAATCTTACTTGCCCTGTTAAGCATTTGCATGCTAACTAGCACATATCAAGGAGGTACTTCAGTCATACATAGGGTGAAACTTAACAACTAAACAATTTTTGCTTGAAGTAATTACTTCTGTGTACAATCCACAAAACAACCTACAGACTGAAAATTAAATGTGGGATGTAAAGGTATGACTATGTTAAACAATGTTTAGTTATGCTACATTATGTACAATAGTTAAAAATCCAACTCAGACTCTTTTTCTAAGCAGTAGTTGTACCTAAACCATACAGCACACTTGGTTTGGTGTTAAAGTGGTAACTATAACACAATGGCATCCAAAGAGATGAGGATCGTACCTGACAGCCTGCTGCCCCGCCCCGGCGGTGTTACAGATGAGGAGGAGGATCTTTGTTGAGCTGCCGTGATTGAGGAACTCGGAGGACAGGGTGCCTGAGGGAGGTAACCTCTGCCCCTCAGGTCCCGAGGAGTAGGGGGAGGATGGGAGGCTGTGATGGTACCCTGAAAGGCGAGGAGGAGAGAGATGTATAGAGAAGGTCTGCGACAGGGCATCGTTCTATTTTGAGCACGACAGTGAGCCAGGAGGCACACGGATGCACTGCAGCGAGCGCTGCACGGACTGCCAGTAGGGCACCTAATTTAATTCAGACTTCATTCTCTAATGATTTACCTTTTACACTTTTTTTTTGCACCTTTAACCAACTTCCTTTAAGCAGAGGTTTTGCTTTTGATAAAGCACACGTTTTGAGAGACTCCAGATTTATGTTACTGTGCAGTTAAGAACATTACAGAAGCTAATTAGAAATTCCACATTATCCTTCTATATATAGAAATCTGATCTAGCCCTTGAAGTGGAATAAGGTAGTCTATAGTGAAGCTGGAGGAAGATGAGGCTGAAGCGGGAAACGTTCGAATCTGCAGCTGGAGGTAGAAAATCAGAGGCCAGCATCACTGAAGCTGGAGCCGGGCATCACTGAAGCTGGAAGCAGACTACATTGAAGCTGGAGGCGAGTACACTCCAGCGGCAAGCTAAAGGAATGGAGGAAGAGCACAGAGTTTTCCTCACAACAGCGGGTGTGATTGGGTGTGACATCAGGAACAGGACGCATCACCGCCTTGCCGGGAGATGACGTCCGTGGCGCTGGGTGGGTGCCACCTTGCAGCCGACAGCTTTATCGCGCGCAGCGTCGCGTGTCACCCGAGCAGTGCAGCGTGATTAATCAAACAGGAAGTAAGTGGCAGGGACAGAGAGGTGGCGATATGCATCTTCCCAGCGACATTATTCTGACATTATCTCGGGATTTAATTAAACACACTTGTTTAGCCCCGCCACACAATTAATCACTGCCAACAGCGAATGTCATGCTTACGTCTGCGGCGGACGTCTAGTGCGCAAAACCTGTTCATCGCCGAGCCAGGTGTGAGCTGAACGGGGACAGAAGGGGTGAGTGCTGTTGGCTGCATGATCTCAGAATGATGGCGTAAGAAAAGTTTTGCATACAGGATAGGAGCATTTATGTTTGATGCTATTAACTTAGTTCGGTACCACGCGATTCCTCTACACGTTGACACAAGCCCTTTGTCAAGTCGTTTAAAAAACCACAACTCTAATGCATGGTGAAAGTTCGTAAAACCAGCTATAAAATGTAAAGGTCACCAGGAATGCATTCCTTGCATGTTTTATACTGTCTCAGATAAGACTTATTCACCATCAGTGATTAAATCGATGGGGATTTTTTCTCCCCCCAGATCAAAGCAGAATCAGAAATGAAATGTTTCAAATCATTTCCCTCACTGCCGTTTGTCTAGCCTTTAAATTGGAGTCTGCCTCCCACCTTCAGGTTGATACTAAATTTCCAAATGTGGAGAGCGAAAGGTTTCAAAAGGCCACACTCAGTTCTTTCCAATCAAACTGGAGGACCAGCTTAAATTAGAAACTGGGGGAAAAAAAGACATCGTATGCATGTGCACAAATTACAAGGAGCGTAGCACATTTCGCCCTCCTTTAATCAATGCTATCCTCTTGTATAGAGCAAGAATAAAAATAAAAGAAACTGTGCCCCGGTGGTTTACCCCCAGACAGTCTCCTATATTCCCAGGCTGGGTGCGGGAGGCACACTTTCAATCAGAGTTTCATTCTCACCTCTCTCCCCCTGCCAGCCAGGAGAGATGGAACTGGAGCACCTAAACATGGTGACAGCCTTAATTAAACAGCTCAGCCCCTGCAGAGATCTGTTCCCTCGGACGACGCTCCTCTGCAGCAGACTCCTTCCTCTCCGGCGCTCTCCGCCAGGGGCCCCCCGTTCCTTCGCAGGCGCCCCGTGAGTTTATCAGTGAAATAACAGGCAGGAAATTAAACAGGGACAGAACGGGCACCGTTCGGCAGCTGCTGCTGCTGCTGCTGCCGCTGCAGCTGACGGCCTTTCTTCCTCTAGTGGCGGAACATTGTTATTACCGTTGACTTCTGAGGGATACGTTCAGTCAGAGCCAACAAGCAGAGTGACTAAGTGAGCGTGTGAGTGAGTGAGTGAGGGACAAGACCTTTTCTGGGGATACTTCCTCCGGTCACAGCCCCAAATTCTCACAACCAATCAGAACAGTCGTATTTATTAAGACTGTTACGAAACTAAGCAGATGGTCTGTCATCAGCAGTCACATCTGTGGCGGTAATGAGTGCTTAGTTTGACAATCTGATATGTTTTTTACAAGACTGAAACAACTTACTTATATTGTATCTTTAGTAACAGCAAGTGATTATTAAATATAGAAGCAATGACTGACTATGGCTGTAAGGCTACGGATTCCTTTTCTACTAGCCCTCCCGATCCGTTTTATGTAGTTGACTGTCATTTCTTTCATTTCATGGTGTCTAATAATGTTCTCTTGAGGATGGTTTTAAAACTGGGTTCATCTTCAGATACACCTGTCATTGTACTTTTTAAAAGTAATATTTAATGTTAATAACTACTTAGAGCTAGGTTTTGTCAATAGAACCTGGGGCACTGGTGGAAATTGGTTAAAAGTCGATTTCACACACTAAAAAGTATTTCTTTACAAAGAGAAAAATTAATACACATAACTTGCATGACCTTGCGATTCCTCAAGACCAAGCTGAAGAGGGTTTTAGATTCAGACTCACTTATTGGCAAAATGAAAAGCAAAGATGGGCTGAATGGCTTATTCATTTTGGGCTTATTCATTCACTTCTTTTCCTCTTAAAGCCAGACGGATGAGACAGAGGTGCACAAGGACGAAACGGGGGGGACAGACAGACGAGACAGTTTCTTTATCAGTGCGAGTCATGATGGCGGGTCAGTATTCGGACTGGGGTCTGGCATTGTCGTTGGGGGGGGGGGGGGGGGGGGGGGGGGTGTAGAGGACGAGAATGCAGAGTGAACAGCAGGGAGGTGAGAGGCTCCTGCTGCACAGACTCCCTCGCACAGAGAAACGCAGAGCCTCCACACACAGCATGCACCGAGACACACGGCCCCTGCTCTCATCTCCACCCCCGGCAAGCTGGGAGCGCAGCACCAGCTGAGCTTCGTACGGTTGGCTCGTATCTCGCAGAGCAATGCGCCCGCGATTCAAAGCTAGGATGAACAAAGGCTCATTACGCTGCCAATAACGCGTATTATGTAAAGCGTTACATGAAACATATTGCGTTGTGAGTGACATGTGGCCTGGTAGTGTGAGAGAAACACTGAGCCCACTCTGGAATTCACTGCCTCATTGATCACTGTCCGGGTGTTTTGCACTCTCTGTGCAACCTCAAGCTGATGAACTAGTCTGTTCACATGGATGGGATTCTCAGCCCGGAGATGTCTCAGAGGTGTCTCTTTCACAAGTCCCTTCCCTCTGCTCGGCTCTTGAGAAATGTGGTGTGACAGCATTTCGGTGTGGCCATTACATTCCTGCAGGAAGAGACTGTCAAAAAAAAATACCTCTCTCGTGAAGCGTCTGTCCATTTTCGACACACCACTGCAGCATAACCCATTCATCATGACTAATGAATATATAGTAGAGGTCAATGTACAAATTGATGCACGCTGATCGCAAGGTCACTTTAATAGCGCGTTTACTCGGCATTATGTCTTCTGCGGCCGGCGAGAGGCTCTCTCTGCAATGGCGGCTCCATTCACACCTTTCTGTAAGTCTCACTGACAAGGTATACATCAGCTAGCATTACTCAAGTCCCAGTCTGACAAGCCCATAATGAAAATGCAAAGCTGCCAGTCTTAGACAAACACACGGGCCCCTGTTTTTTCTTCAGTGCATACATCAAGGTCTGGAGTGAAATGCTGGCCATTTCCCTCCCTGCATGCTGTCATCTCGCTAAATAAAATCCACAATCACAGTACATGCAAATGGCTTGTTTATGTACTACTATGAAGATGACATCAAGGGACACAAAAAAACATATTGCTCCGACAGGTGTTCAAATGACGAGGAAAAAAAATTAAGTGGCAACAAAAAGCATATCTTGGCACAGGTGCTGGGGGTATAGCTACGTGCTGAACGTGGTGTAGGCTTTTCCTGGAATCAGCCCTCATTGACTTTGTCAGAGGTCTGGCTGAGGCACTGTAATGTGGGCCTCTTTTCACAGTGAACCATTCTTTCAGGGCCAGAGGGGAGCTGCTCTTTTTTATACTGTAAGGGGTGATGTGCGTGTGTGTGTGTGTGTGTGTGTGTGCCTGTGTGCCTGTGTGCGAGTGTGAGTGCTCCTTTCTTTGCAGCGTCACAGCTGACAGGTTCTATAGATCGCTCAGAGACCTTCATCCCAGAGACAATTCTGCTCAGAGACGTAAAATTCTTCAGCGCAGCAGGCCGCAGTACTAAAACGCTCGCCATCCCTGTAAGAAATCCAAGCTCTTCAGGGTTTTCACTGCACCCTGTGCCGCGGTTGTGTTTCGGGGCACTCTGCTAACTCTCAATGCGAAGTGAAGGGCCGCTGAATAAGACTTGCACAGCAGCTTTCCTTTCATGTCCCCCCCTAACAGGAGGCCGCTGTTGTGTGCAAAGGTTTTTTTTCGGAGTCGCGGTACTGGAGGCTTCCTTTATTCCCCTGGAGACAGTGCCATTCCCGCCTCCCCTCGGGGGGTGGTTGGGGGGGGGGGGGGGGTGGTATGGGCTCGTTCTCCACACGAACACTCTTTCAGTTGGGTCCCCAGACCCTGTTGGCAGGACATTTCGGCGTAACGCTCCACGGCAGACACTTGATAAACCTTTCAATTACTAGTCGGACACCTCCATGCATCACCTGATCCACGGCTCCCCCTGACCAATGCTCCCCGGGGAGATGACTTTTTTGCTCAGTGATGACAACTGCGGTCCTTGAAGGAGGGAGGCTTGTAAGAGGGGATGGGGCTGTGAAGTTTACCAAAGTAGCAAAGGGTCTTGCTGGGTTGGTTTTAAGTTCGGATATATGTTCACATGCGAATCTCCAAATTGTGGTGCCAGGTTGATCTGATTTCCAGTATGTGGAAAGAGAATAAAGAAAGCCACTGCAAAGCTACCATGTCCTCATTTCCACCTACCAGTGGTGCACTGGCTCTGGGGTTCCATTTGATATCATTACATAAAGGATGTATACAATTTGTGGGTACCTGCTGAGCAACTGCTTTTCATCAGATGTGGGAAATCGTAACCTTTCGTCACTAACCAAATTTTGGATTTCAATTTCATCTTTTATTAGCTGGAGATAAAATTGCCTGTGCCTCCAGCAAGCTGCCCGAAAATTGCACCGCAAAGAGACGCAATAAAACATTGCGTATGAAAAGAGATTACTTTTCCGGGGACATTATTTATGATTATCAGCGGGGGCCATGCTGAGGGGCATTTTGTGCCTGTCCCTGACTGTGGGGGGCAACATAAATTTGGAAATACAAGCTGCAGTTTTTCAGATGAAAGCGTACTTGACTTTGCTGACATATTGACATCTTTTTACTGCAGGATCCCTTAAATATCAGCAGCAAGATGAAGCAATGCACTCCAATGATTGCTACTCCAAATTGAATTGAAAAAGTTTTGTTCAGCCCAAATATAAAAGAACAAAACACGCCAAGCTGTCCTTGAAAAGACTTGTGAAAGTCATGGGGAGAGTACAGAGGCATACCCTACAGACTACAACAACATCACAACCTGACGTGCCCTTGCTAGTCAGAGAGTGAGACATATAACCAATCGAAATGCAAACATTTTACAGGACCAAACAAATGTAGCTATATGCCTCATGGTATTATTTTAATTTTGTTTTGATTGTCTAACATTTCATTCAATTTCTTCATCGTCACACAACACCACATAAGGATACACTCACAAGAAGTTACTCCACATGATTCTTTGTAGAGTTTGTGTTTCGAGTTACATTATGCTAATTAAAACTTAAATCAATTAGTGTCTCACTTTGGTCTCACTCACAGTAGTCTTTGAAATATACAAAAGTATTTCAAGGCGTTGACTTGATACTCAAAAGTCAGCCTTGTTATTTTAATGACATGTTGGCTTTCTTAGCCCAAAATGCAATTGAACAACAATGTGCCTACAGTTCACTAATCACACAGGTCACACTTTGAGGTCACAACTGATAGTACTGTACATAAATAGAAACAGAAATACGTAGTAAACTGTTCATTAAGTATGACTTTTCAGTAGTTACCAAGATGAAAGTGTGCAAATGACTAATTACCTCTGATTTTAGAATGCTAAACTATTTAGGAATGCTTGGTTTAAAAATGTAATTGTTATAAGTTCAGAACTATTGGTTGGAATGAATGTCTAGCTCTAAATAAATGTTTAATAAATATGTTAGTGCTTTTGCTATACGGTGAATAAAGAACCATTAAGCATAAAATAAAATAGTAATAAGATTTACATTAGGGTTGATGGAATACCAATTTTGTCAAGATCTAGGTCTAGATTGTATTTATATTACTATACACAGCAATGCTACAATATGACATAAATTTAAAAGTGCTCATCTGAAAATAAGAGAACATTTGTGTGACAACGATTTCTAAAATTTTTCTAGAGTATTTCAAAAACTGGAAACTGGAAATTGGAACTGTATAAATAATTGAAAAATTGCCACAACTGCTGTCAGCATATGGTTTTAAAAAGATAGAGCACATAGGCAAAAATTGTCAGCCTACCTCTTCCTATCTAACAGCTGATACAGCACTTCAGCAGACTTGTCCTAACAAGATCCATTTCTGCCGACAATGGCAACGAAAAAGAATGCTGTTTCATAATAATATTATAATAATAATAATCGACTTGCATTACATGATATGAATTTCTGCACGTGTTTGAAGCACATTAAAGTGCAGGACCGCCCACATATAATAAAATGTCCATCATGATGAGAGGAAGTCATAATGAAATGAGGTCTTCCTTATCGGACTGCAGCACATTACAAGAAGAACAAAATTTGATCGCCTCTTGCATTTGCTCTTAGCTCTTACCAACACTCCACAGAGGCCCGTTATATTCTCAGGTGTAATTGCTTTGAATCTGCATTTGATTAAGAGCGCGGATCACCAGTGTGGGGTACAGGACTTTGTTGAGTTTGGAAGGGCGCTGAATGCAGCTGCTCTAATCTATAGGGAGGTGGGACTTTTGCTGCACATCTGCAGCACTCAGGTGTCCGTAACCTTTTTAAACTGTGTCTGTGCTGGGGAAAAAAGTAATTACACTGAACTGAATACATTTCATACCCTCAGTGAAGCCTGACAGCAGAGGTCTGTTAAACATCTCGATTTATGCTGCATCACCTTCAATTCACGCCTTTTCTGCACTGCCACAAGTTCCATAAAGGCCCCCTTTTTCCCTTTTGGCTGCAAAAAACCAGCTGTCATCACCTTGCCTCTGGTCCAGGATGGATGGGGGGGGGCATGAGGGCAATGAAACCCACACCACCGCCAAACACGGCACACTTCCACTGAATAAGACAGCGCCTTGCTAGGAAGTTGAAATGCCTCTTAAGTTGTCTTATAGGGCAAAGGGAGAGACATAGAGACATTTCCCTCTCTCTCCTTCATGGTGTGAACAACTGTTGGGTGAAATGACCCGGCCCATATCTGAGCACTGACCCTGCAGTGCCATGGGTGAGGAGCTGAGGGTTTCCCCATAGCTGCACTCACAGTGAGGGAGATGAAGCCGACCAATCAGCTGGAGGCACTGGTCATGTCCTGACCACCTCCAGCTGACCCCCCCCCCCCCCCCCCCCCCCCCCCCCCCACACTGACGCAGTCACTCCGCAAAGGCAAACAAATGCACGGGTGGGTGAAGCACGTCACAACACATCCCAGCAACCAATTCACATTCCCTTCACATATAGCATGGACCCCAGATGGAAGACGATGTCATGCATTTATATCACCTGATCCATTTATGACTGCCGTAAAGGCTTTATGTTCTGATCTGCTAGCTGTTTACGGTTTAAACAGGGTAATAACACGGACATATGGAGGCAGACGCACAGAACAGGAGGCCGGGGAGACGGGGGGATGCTGTCCCGAAACTTGCGCTCCACAGTATGATGAGGCAGGTGTTCCTCACAGAGCGGTCTGGGGTCCCCTAAGACGGGCCACGCCTCGGGGAGGGTGCGCGCGGTGTAAGACGGGGGCGAGCGTAAGCCTCAGGAAAGTGCGCCCCGTCTGTGGGATAATCTGCTGGCTCTGCTTCTCCTGTCGCAGCTCAAGGCCATACTGGGACAGGCGCCACGCACATTTAACGGTGAAGGGGGATGCGATAGGATCTTCTCTCCCTCTACCGCGTACCTGCGTTTGTACCAGCCTCCTTTTCTGTGCCTCTTCCCGTAGTCTCGCTCAAAAAGAGGCCCTGTCTCCACCAACGGAGGGCAGGCGCCAGGGGAGCGGGTCACAATCTGGCAGGTGCACAGAGGTTGATATGCCAGGCGTGCAGGTTCTGAAAGTGCCCACTTGCCCAGTGGCCCAGAGATGCGTGATTCACAGGCGAGAAAAAAATATAGAGAAAGTTGCACTCTTGAGAAACATAGAGCTGAGCTGTCAATTTGTCGTCTCCTCATCCAGGATAAAGTCTACCCGCAATCCTTTATAATGTGGGAAGCTGCTGTTTTCTTTCAGCATGTGAACTTTAATGGGGACTGAACACAGATTAGGTACAAATGACCATCCACGAAGACCAGCTTCAGGCACTGCTGTCTATCATCTATATTATTGAAGGGGAAACAAAAGGACTGAAATTCTAATTATTCAGATCCATAAATCTTTTCATATATGGAAAACAATATTGTGAGTGTGTGTGAGTGTGCGTGTGCGTGTGTGTGTGTGTGTGTGTGTGTGTGTGTGTGTGAGTGTGTGAACCCCGAAATACTGTCTCTTTAACAAAGGGAGACGGCTGTATGTAATGCAAATAGGCTCATTATCTTTTTCAATCATGCAAGGTTCCTGAAATCCATCTGTGCCTGCGTCTGAAAAAAAAACAGCTCATCAAAACCAGCTTCTGCTTCCCATCACAGTCCCGTTCACAATGGAACTCTGATCACACAACTTAACATTATATAATTATTTTCCTTCCCAAAATGAGAGGTTATAAAGACATCATTTGCAGGGAGAAACTGAGATATGCGCAGCCCTTTAAATTTTAATGCCCCCTTTTGAGCTTATAATGCATTCTTAATGCTTCCATTCAGGAATACAGAATACTAAAAGCTCTGAACTGGCGTCTGGTTTACAACACGTGTTGCAAAGTAAACATTTAATTCAGGTAAGTGGTTGATGAATGAGATATTAAGCCGTTTAGCATTACACTGGCTCTCAGATGGCAAAGATTCCACCAAAACCTGTCCAACCAGGGAGGCTCTCAGAAAAATCCAATCCACAATGAGCACAACCAATCACTGCAACTATAATGCTAAAGCACTATACTAACCACTTCAAGAAAAAAAAAAACACCTCAAGAGGTTTTCTCTAAATGAAGGTGAAATTTTCAGAAGTGCTTTTATTCAGCACTCTTTAAGGACACCTAAATGTCTTGCCAGGAACCCATAGAAAGTGGTTGGTGTGATATACTAAGCCTTCAACAGATACCCTTGGTCAGACAGTTGTGCTTTTTTCACTTAAGACTTTCCAATGGCTTTTCAGATGTTTAAAGTTTATCTCTATTTGGATATATATGTTGAACAACAACAGTAAAGATTAAGCACTGTCAGTTATTTGGAGACTGGTCCTGGGTGCCTTTCAAACAAGCACCCTAACCTGTTTGCGCGAGGCAAAAAAAATATATAAATTTCACCAGAGGGCAATGCCTTAATGGAACATGCAGTCTCTTAGCTAGTGTTTTGAAACAAAACACCATCTCCTGCCAGATACTGAGAAGAGCTTCATTAGCCAGAGCTTCATGCTTTAAGGATGTTCTAAGGAATTCCGCAAAGGTGAGGTAACCACAACTAAACTACAATCCGGCTCTAGCAAAGTGCTATAGTAGATGAACTCCTGCAAACAGCGGTTGCATTGACTGTGTAATTAGGTCTCAGTGAGGTTCAGACCCCCTGTCGTAACAGCGCGGTGATGTGAAAACAGCTGGCGAGACAGCCTACGTGCTTGTGGTGACCGCGAGAGAGAGAAAAATCTATGTTTCATTTGATACGTTTCAGCACCTATAGAAAAACGCTGTCTCATTCCAAGCCAGCAGAACATCTTTGCAGCGGTTGATAAATGTGCCTCATAAAAAAAGCTCAGAGTGAGACACAAGGAAATATTGTTTTCCAACAGGCGCAAGGGAGAAATGAATTTAACCGGGCCTCCCGTGACTCCTGAAGTCTCACCCAATAGATCGTTTCATATCCTCTGCACACTACGCTATTTAAAACATTCCCATTATATTCAGTGTCATCCCCAGCTGGAGAACAAACATTTTACTTTACAGCCATGGTGATGAAAGCCACTTCTGCACAGCAGTTGTTTTTAATGTAGTCGTAAGTAAGACTTTCCCGAATACGACATCTGTCACAGTCAAGTGTGAGTAATGATAATGCCTTTCACAGCATGCTTCAAGTGAGGTGTGTGCCCTTATCAAACAGTTCAAGAGATCTGCTGAGCTCTGCTGTGGATGTTTCACAGGCAGTGATGCAAGACTGTTTTGAGTGTCAGAGGTTAGTGCTCTCATTCCAAGATAGCCTTATATGAACAGACCCAGCAGTTTAAAACACCATGCCCATCCATCATTATGATATCCGACATGAAAAGGACAACTGATCGAGATATCTTTCAGAAGCCAGGGAGAGACCACACAGAACAGGTCTGTCCCAGTGCTCAGACAGTAAACAGTATATGTGGTATATACACACACAACACACGTGTACGCACAGACACACGCACATGCACATGCACACACATCATATTATTCAGAGCAAACTATGGCCATCACGCAAGTCCCTTCCACTGCTGGGCAAGTCTGACAGCGGGGAGACCTCGGGATGTTGCTATGGTTACCTGAGATTCGCGTAGAGCCTCCCCTCCCATAGAGGGGAGGGGCCTGGAAGGCGTAGATGACATCGCTCTCTGCTATGCTGGTCAGGTCCTCCTCGTCAGAGAAGGAGCGCTGGAACCCTGTGCCGTAGATCTCTGTCAGGATCACCTGCGGGGAGGGAAATCGTGCCGTTAGAGAACAAGATGTGACATGGGATTTAAACACTGGCTCCAGTTCAGACATACCCTCGCTGAAAAAAAATCACCTGATACTCTCCCTCTGCCGGACACCCTCGGGAGTTGGGAATGGGAGGGGGCAAACTGAGACAGCAGTTTCCAAATTTTGATTGTTATTTTCCCTATCCTTTACGGCTGTGTTGAGGCTGTGAATTTGATTACATGATACGGAAAAGTCACAGTTAATTGCCTTTATTAACTAAGGTTCCTCCAGCCATAAGGTGTGATGGGTGCACAGAGAACCTGAAAGTTCAAAAGGAAAAGTTTGGTATTACAGAAAGATGTAAGCTTAAATTCCTGCCAAACCAAAGCATAACTCTGTCATGTTTCAGAGATGCTACTATCCAGTTGCTGATGCATGGAAAACCACTAAAAGTAAAGTTTTCCAGCTTTCTTTGCATGTGGTGCATTTTAGGGCATCATAAACCGGTTTCAGTCGAAGGAATCCTGTGTCATATCAAAGTCAGCCCCTCCTCAAATGCAGAACACGCACCTGGGCTCCTGGGATGATGGAAAAAATAACGCTCCAAATCCTAAAATATTCCACCTTGGCAGATTGATGTCACTTGTGATTCAGTCTTTGTATACATGATTTAGTGATTTTCCATGCCCCCCCCCCCCCCACCTCTCTGTTTCATAATGTTCTCCTCAGACTGCAAACAAACAGGCAAGCCTAGTGCTTTTCTTCCACACAGCATGACAAACCATTAGACTCAGCAGCAGGTCTGACAGCAGTCTCTCCCGGCCCATTTCATCCTGAGAGACAGGAGGACGATTAGAGCACAGGAGTGAAATGAGAGCCTGTAGTTCCCTCTGCTGACACCAGGGGGCGCACTGATTGCCGCACTGATGCTGTGAGCGAGCAGGTGAATAGGAACATTGAATCGAAGTGCTGGTGCCCTTTCGCCCTCATGGCTAGCTTTTACAGCTGCGCTCAAGTTTCTTTCAATGTCAAGAAGAATGATAGGCTGAGTGAGATCTTGGAAAAATAGCAATACAGGTGACCGGCAATGATATCTGCCTGCCCCACGAACTACGGCCTTGTACAGGAGCTCCTACATCCCGTGTCTTAATGGGCCTTGTGAATTAGCGATGCAGTCCTGACCATGTAAACCTATAAAGCTGCTTCCCCAGCCACTTCTTCACAGTGCCTTCCGTGTTGAGTGTGAGCCGAGCCGAATGGTACACGGACAGGTCGTGAATTTGAGCGGTAGCAGGGGACAACTTACTGTATCTAAAAATCAGCACAGCTGGGTCCAAGTAGGGGCACGTTATAAAAAAAAGAGCAGACGGGGCACAGGAATTTTACAGTACTAGTAAATCTTTGTGTCCAGCTGCAGGCCACGTTTTTACGGGCCTCCTCCAGAACTGGAGCTGACCCTCTCCACCCGACTATAGTCTGCCTGCAATGGTATTTAATTAACGACAGCATTTCTCACTGATGCTAGGATCATTTTATGGGCTATGGCAAGCAATTAGATTAATTTATACCCCATGGAGATGTCTGAACAAAGGGAGTGTTTTAGATTTATTAGTCTAACAAGCCTAGTTCCTATAATCCATATCCTATGAAGGCAATTTGTCTGTTGTGTAAAAGACATTTAACAGCTTTTTCTTTCGACTGAAGGCAAGCAGAAGCCCTTCAAACTGGGAGTCACAAAGTCCAGTTCACCCACCACATTCCGGTTTAATTCATTCACTTGATAAATAGAAATAATTTACCCTTAATCAAGTACTGAAGTCGACTTATGCATCATTCTTCACATATCTCATCACATGCTTCAAGCAAACCTTAAAATATTTGCACAAAAGCACTGTACTGCACTAATGGAGAAATCATCCTGTCAATAAAAACAACAATGAAGGGAATAATTTGTGAATTCCAAAACATGTTCATCATATGAATAAGCCCACAAGGTGGCTGAATACTGAATGAGATATAAAGGGATTTAACTATGACCTTTATTATTACCTTTATTAACTATGATAAGTCAGTTCCACAACTCCACTTCACTACAGAATGTGCAAAGCGATGCTTCTTTATTTTTTCTTACATTGCCACAGTAGTTATTTCTTTCATGTTTTATAATGATAAATATTATATAATAATTTCATTATAAACCGTTCGTAAGAGATTATATTCGTAAGATAACGCATTTTTGTTGCTTCTTTGGTCTGCATATGCGCACACAGGCTATGAGAGCTTGAATGTGTTTCTGACATGCCAATAAAAGCGATCTGGAAGAGAAACAGAGAAACAGAAACAATGGGGGGAACACACGTGGCTTACATGGGCCGTTTAAATATTTATTGGTCTCCACAGCAACACCTTCTGGCCTGATAAGTGACACTTGGCACGACCCGGTTATACAGAGAGTGAGAGCTGATGAGTATGTATTATTGAGAGGCAGAATGTGCATCTCACATGTGTTTGTGGGAGTCTGTGCATATGCACCTGTGTGTGAGCGCAGGCGAGTCTTTTTAGGTGGGTGGGTGGTGTATATGTGTTTGTGCGTGTTTGTGTGTGTGTGTGTTTTTGTGTGTATGTGCATGTGTGTATGTGTATGCATGTGTGTGTGTGGGTGCGTAGGTGCATGTTCATGTATATGCACACATACATGTGTGTGTGTGCGTAGGTGTATGCGCATGTGTGTACATGCATGCATGTGTGTGTGTGTGTGTGTGTGTGTGTGTGAGAGAGAGAGCGATGAGGCTCACTTGGTCTGGAGAGATCTTCCCCTCGTCTGCCACCATTCCCCGTAGGCATGCCACGGACCCAAAAAGGGGTACGGCCAGCCCAATCCGCAGGTACCGCTGGCCCTTGGTGCTGAAGACCAGAGTGACATACAGAGGCCTGTCAAAAGAGAGAGAGAGGAGGGGGAAGAGGGGTTCGGTCTTGAGCCCATAATTTACTTCTTATTTTCTGCACCCACAGGATCAATACATCTAGCCACATGAATAAATCAATGCTCATGTTTGTAAAAAATGGGTAAAAATAACCTACTCCCTGCAGGACTGCTAAAACTGTGTCATGGCATGGGGGGGGGGGGGGGGGGGGCTGTGTAAAGCAGGAGACATGCAATGAGAACAAACCCAGACTCTGCCCTCCTCACCTCCACCTGCCCGGGGTGCTGCTGCTGTGTTGGCGGGAACGAGGGCTATACAGACACACTGCACACAAATGTCAGGCTCCCCTCAATCAAAAGTGTTCAAGCAGCTTTGCTGAAGGCTGCTAACAGCTGCCGGTTGAGAGCTGCACGAAAAGCAGTTAACTGTCACACATTGTAAGAGCCCTCTGGGTGATGCCCTGTGTGCACCATGAGAAGGTGCCAGGCATACTGCCCCAGCACTGCGGGAGGCAGCTCTTCTTGTTCCCCTTCTCCCCCTCTCCCCGCCTGCAGTGAGCCCTTCCCCACGTCTGACTGAGTCTGGACTCAGCCTTCACGCAGCAGCCCGGGGGAGGGAGGGGATCTGGGCCAAACGTGTGGGCATTTTTCTGAGGCGCTGCACGCCGGAGACTTAGCCCACAGCGCATCAGATCATGAGCACGCGCAAAAAACACAGGCATCAATTAAGGTGTCATGAGGCCTGAATCTTCTAAACGGCAGCGACTGAAAGAGCGGGAGCCCTCTGTCTGCTCTCGGCCCTGATGAAACGGGCTCGGCGAAAGCACCGCTGCTCATTACGGTGGCGTGTTTGCGGATGCCGAGCGACGTCTGTGGCTGTTTGCAGCAGCTTCGCGAGCTTGTACATCGTTTCACAGCTGAATCCCCCCCCCGCGGTGATGCAGGACCTGAAAACAGGTAAAACAAGCCTTAATTGAAATGAATTCCAGCCTGAATCAGGAAACGGGTTCTGGCTGCGACTTTTTTTTTCTCCCCTAACAACAAGACGCTCTGACTTTTACGGTATAATTTAGGTTTGCTGTATGTGTGGCTGATACACACATCTCATGCTGCAATGACTCTCTGCATGAACCAGAATCCTCAGTCGCCCTGGCAGTCACCTCATTAGAACCAAACCGAGAGCGAAGGTGATTTCCTCACATATTCCATCCTTGTGCTGACGGGGGAAAGCAGGAGCAAACAGGAGCAGGCGTGTGCCCGCTGCACACGCGCGCACACCGGGGGGGTGCGGCGTGCCTGGGTGGGCTTGGCGTGCAGTGAGGGAGCCCCGCTGTTATCCGCTTCTTGAGGGGAAGAGGAAAGTTGAATGCGACAGCGCATCATGACTGGGTAATAAATCAGTGAGTGGATCAGATCCCGGACCTCTCTCTCTCTCTCTCTCTCTCTCCCCACTCCCCTGTAACCTCACTGTCACTGTCAGACTGCCAGACAGGCACAGGGCATGCTCAGGGCAGACCGCGCCCCCCCTCCTCACTCTGCATCATCGCTCAGTGGGGGTTGGAGACTGTCATAGTGCTGTGTCCCCAGGTTGGAGACACACGGAGAGTTCCAGCGATTCTGTACTCCAAAAATATTTCCCTTCCCCGTCACCCTTAAACCGAAGCCTCTTGCTACCTTCCCTTCTCACTTCCCAGTGCGATTTCTGCCCTTCCGGTTTAAACTGGACCCCGACCTGAAACAAAAAGCTGCGGCAGGATGCCTGCACCACTTCCACAAACACTTCCTGCATGTCGTCCCACCAGCTGGTGGGCTATGGGGTTTGTCCGGTTTTCTTTTTTCTTTTTTTTTGTTGTTCTTAAACCTGGCACGCATCAGAGGGGAAACAATACAGTCCTAATGAAGTGTAAAAGCCTCTGGCTGGAGACTGGTAGGGGTCACGCGAGGACAGCCAGTGCGCCCGCAGAACGGTATTCCTGTGAGCCGGGGCTGCTGGGGCCGTCTGCATCCCGCTGTTGCGACGCTGGCGCACTCGGCGTGGCCTGTTAGGCATTCCGAGCAGACGCCCCGGTGACAGGAGAGGAGAGAGGGCTGAGCTCCGCCTGCCACTCCCCCCCCCCCCACCCCCGGGTCAGCGCGCCTCGAGCCACCCCTCGCGGCTGCGTTCCTTCTCCCACTGCGCCCCCCCCCCCCTCCCCGACACACTGGTGGAGGGTGCTTCATTATGCACAGTCATTAAATAAAGTCGCTTTCATTCATATTAATTGCCCTGTTTGCTTTAATTTCTGGTGACGGCACAGCAGCTCTGGCGCTCTGAAGCACTCGGGAGAAGCATAAACACCCTGAACGCCGCGCGTTCTACCGAGCCCTTTCTGTGACAAATCACACGGTTTAATGGCACAACTAAAGCGCATCTCGGAAAGCTCCAACATTTTACCAAATATACAAGTAAAATAACTGGCATCGGTTATGAGGACCTGTCTGTCGTGTAAGAGGACCGTGCTTAACGAAGGATAATTTTCACAGAGGAGACCCATGATTTCAACCCATCTGTGATTTTGGAGCAGGTCAGGAAGGATGATCCCAGCAAGGAAGCGGCGTAGACTGGCACAGGTGTTCACTTCTTCAAAGCGAAATGCACTTTGCTAATAAGAGGCATGCCAGCTTATTTCATCATATTACTGGCTGGCTGCGAGCAGCTTTTCGTCTTGAAGCTCTAAGTTATTCTGGCATGTTTATACATTCATTTTTAAAGCATAAATTGGATTAGAAGATGAGTCAATGTTACAACTATTGTCAGCGCATTATATTTTTACGTTTTATGTTCTACTTGATCACTGTGTACAGATCCTACACACGTCTCTATTAAGATGTCAAGATTTCATGTTTATAAAGGCCAAAGGTTTTGTGTTTCAAAAAAAAAAACTCAGGAACATTAGGCAGAGGAGCATACAACAAATATGTACAAATGGCTGTCAGGTGGCGAGGTGAAAATGTTCAGTTAAGTATACAAGGCTCGCCCTGTTTGAAACACATTGAGCTCTGTGGCTGCTGTCTGGATCACACAGCAGCCAGACGGAACCTGCTCTGGAGCAAAGTAATGAAGTCACTGGGAGAGATTGATTTCAGTGATGCCTTCTAATGACAATACCATATTGGTTCTGTCTACAGGCTCTTTCTCTCTCTCCACCCAAGATGCGTGCTTTTTCTCACACCAGCTGGTATCAAACGTTGATACTCTGATACATCATCTGATACTCTGACGGTATGTATTCTCAATACGTTGGAGAATAATGGAGAAATATTTGGGCAGGTATTTTGAGGTCAGGAGTTTTCGTCTGCACAGAGGATGACATTGTAATCTCAAAAATGTGCGGGTATGCATGAATCTGTAAGGGCCAATGGATGACTATACATAATCCAGTATGTTTTTGCAGGCATTACCAAGTTTTCATGCATACATGTTCGCTGAACAGAAGACAAACGGCAGTTTTACATAGCAATCCATCTGCTTATCCTACAGAGAATTGGGCTCCATCTCCAAAACCTTAAATCCAACAGAAAAACAGATGAGCTGTCCTGGTTTCCATTGTGAGGCAAGCTGTTCATTGTAGAAATCAGTTTTTTTCTCCCCTCAGTCTGCAACACAAAAACACGCGCACACACACACACACACACACACACACACACACACACACACACACACACACACACACACACACACACACACACACCCTCTCCTCACTTTAAAACAAATGGACAAAGGGACCAGGCAACAGCCGCCAGGAGACACGGTTCAAGGTCCAGCCACCGCTCCATTCAGCTGCAGACTCCAGAATATGGGGAAATGAGACTTATCTCCCATGAGGCCCCCGCGCCTGGTGGGCAGTATCTCTGCCAGGTACGCCCTGGCATCCACCCAGCAGGAGTGGGAGGACACAGTTACACTAGGCTGACATCCCAACCCAGAAATAAAAGAAGAAACTATGAGTCCCCATAGCCTTTCAACACATTCTCCAGGGCAGGGCACCACTGTGTTAGCAGTTATATTCCTCAATCTACAGCTAGTAATGTTTCATTTTGAAACCTCTGCTCCTCTCTCATAGTGAAAAATCAATGTCTCCGTGCCAGTCCTGTGATGTGGGAAGGTTAATGATAAACTCTTTGACCTTGGCGTCTGTGGGATCATGGCTTTATGATGACATCATAAAGGAGAGCACACCGAAGAGCTGGGGTCTGATCAACGTGCAGCGTGATCAGGGTGAAAGATTAGTGTAGTGGTTAAAGTGCTGGGCTTGTAACCCAGAGGTTGCTGGCTTACTTCCCAGGAAGGGAACACCTTCAGCATAGCACTTAAACTGCATAATGTCTCTCAGTATCCAGCTGGATGAATGGAAAATATGTCAAATATGAGCTCTGTGAATCTCTCTGGATAAGGGCGTCTGCAAAGGATACTAATAATAATATGGTCAGAGCTTGACAAACCCCATTGTTTCACATTGTGAGGGTCCTACTCTGGAGAATTTCCACTGGGCTTCCAGTTTTGGCAGCTCAGCACTATGGCTATTGTTCCCACCCGCAGTTCGAGATCTTTATCCTGCTCTGTGACATTATCTGCTTCTGGGGAGTGCCTGCCTGTGAACAGGCGTCTTTTCAGGGGTCACACCCTTCACTACCACGCTCTCAGCACGTCTCTCTGACAGTGTTACTTTTCACTCCACTGCGGTGCTCACTCTGCTATCTCTTTCTTGCTGTGCTTTCCTCAAACCTGCCTCTTTCTGTGCCTCACTGACTGTCCGACTGGTCTCACCGACTGTATCTCTATCTGATAATGTATTTTCCAGACCATCTCTCTCTCTCTGACTGTGTCTCTAACAGACTGTATCTCTGCTTGTGTCTCCTTTTGACCCGGTCTCTTTCTGAAAGAGTTTTTCACTGAACTTGTCTTTGACTGTGCCTCCCACCATGTCTCTGTCTGTTGTATCTTCCTCACTCTTTCTCTGCCACTGTGTCTCTCAGCCTAACCCTCTGACCGACTGTGCTGGTGTCCGGTGTCTGGTATCTGGTGTCCCTGCATTGCTGCAGCAGTGTGGGTGAGTCGTGACCGCACTTACCTTGTCTGACGCAGAGGGATGGGTAGGGAGATGCACAGGAAAGGATCAAAGGTGTTGCTTTGTTTAAGGCAATGAGGGCAGGTCAAGGAGGACCTGGAGAGAAAAACATATAATGGCATGCAACAGTTAACACATTGCACGGAAAACAAAAACTGCTCCATTTGACCGCTGAAAGCAATTCAAAGGTCCTCTGCTTTTAAAAATCAAACACAAAAATATGCCTGTTAACACTGCATTTGAATAAAAGGCTTTTCACACAAAATTCAGAGCGGAGCGTCTTTACCCAGACTCCTCAGTTCACTGAAGGCCTCTCCGCCCCCTCTGCCATCAAGCCTCCTACTGCCGCTGGCTCTCAGCCTACACCCCCTCAGCGCTCGCCTTCTATGATAACCCTCAGACCTGGCCTACCGGGTGGGCTGAGCTGGTCATGGCAATGACACCTCTGCCTTTTCTAAACACATGCTGGCAGGGAAGCTATTAGCAGAGAGATGGAGCGAGATCCACCGATTCACCTGCAATGGGAATACTTCAGCACCTTGTCCAGCGGAACCCTTCACTATCCACGTATGGAACCCCCCCCCCCTTCCCGCCCGCCCCCTTTCCACCCGCCGCCTCAACTTCATTATTGAGCAGGATGACACTGAAAGTGCATTAGGTGTATGCCATCTGAAAGCACACACCTTGAACCGATTCTTCAGCTGCACACACTGGTTAAAAAAAAAGTGGGAGAGGCTGAAATATTTAACAGGCTGGAGAATAAAACCTATCAATTTGAATATTTCAGTAGGTGTTAAAAACCTCCGGGGGAAAGGCTAGGGGAGGGAGGCGGCAGCAGCGGAGGTCTGAGAGCGGCCCGGGACATGGGAACCAGCGCACTGTGACACCGCTCCAGTCTCTGCTTCCTGCTGCTAATCGCTCATTACCATCACACAGCCACAGCCAGTAGAAGGACATAAAGTGCTACATAACCTATGCTGCAGCTAATAAGGTGAGATTGCAGAGCTCGGCAGAGTTAGTTAATTGCTTTCGTAGCTATCAGTGGTACGAAAGATCAGGAGGGGATGAGCTGGAGTTTTAAATGCTGAGCATGTGGGATTTAATGGGCCTGAATGAGGCAGATGGGGCCTGTGTCAGACCTCCACTGGGGCTAGGTGACCATACGGAGTTGGAAAGCCAATAATTTGGGATATTTTACTCTGACTAGTTGCTTGCTTCAGCTGTTCTACTTTCTTTCCAGCTGTGCCCCCGTAGTACGGTGTACTCCGTGATATAAAGAGCCGAACCAAGGTGCAGTTCGTCTCCCACCTGACCTTCACGGCACCCGTGTCATGTCATCAAGCCGCCTCTGCAGCCTCCCAGCGTTGAGTACAGAAGAGGCTCTTTGTCCAATTAAGCTTCACTCACTGTACCTTTTCCCAAACGAGCCACAGAGACAGAGCTCCTCCATCCAAGTCGTCTCTGACTACGTCCCGCGTATAATGGAAGCCTCAGACAGCAGAAAGGATCCCTGTTTTTCTGTCATTTCAGAGCCTTTACTGATAACCATATCCACGTTCAGAGAGAAAGAGAGAGAGAGAGATTCAGGGTGCGCACTGTCACGTTGACTAGATGGATACAAATGCAGAGGACAGAGACATATTCTTCATCCATAGGGCAAGTAGTACAAATAAAACAAGGTCTAGTCCATAAGCCATGTGCATTCATACTGATATGCAACGGCAAGATTCAAACCAACTAGAAAATATTCTGCTCTCTCAACAGCCATCCCGCAGAATTAAAATGGTCACATGAGATTTCATACATAGATTATTGCAAGAAATTCTGTTTCAAGACTTACAGCAAGTAACAAGATACGGCTTTGAAATGCATCACGCTTGTTTTTTTTTTCCCCCCCGTTTCCTTTTTAAGGAAAGCAAACAGACAGCATTAACAGATTCCTACTATGGCATCGCTTAAAACACTACGTGTTGACAATGTTTTCCATAGTGATGCGGCTCCTTTGAAGTTCAGACACTCTTGTCTTGCAGACAGCGTTCACAGGCAGAGCAGAAACTAAATGCTCTCCAAGCCGCCTGTCTGTTAGTATTCCACATCAGGCCTGAGACTCATTTCTCAAATCATACTCTGGGGAGAGCAGCAAACACATCCGGCATTTTCCAAGGATCCGGCTGTAGATGGGAGTCATTTCTGCTCACTCCACTCGACTTAAATCAGTCCTCTGTGACTTTGGGTAAACCCCACCACTACCCACAGGTGTGGAAGTTACACAAAAGAAAATCGGGGGGAAAATGTAGTTTTTGCTTCTTTTGATGCCCTACCCTCTTATCCTTCCCGCTACTTGGAAGCCGATCAATGTAAGGCATCCAATGAAAGACACCATTTAACAAGTGGCAGTTGCAGAAATGTCAGCTAGCACAGATGAAGGCGTCTTACCCCCTGTCCTCTGCAGCGTTTGGGTACAGCCTGGATTTTACTCACGACCAGCTGTGCATTGCGCGACGAACAGCTATCACCTATTCCTCAAATCCAGACCGTAATAAGATCTGAAATTGGAAGCGCTCAAGAGAATTCAAAGTGGACGCGAGGTTTTCACTTTGCAGGGGAAAGTGTCCATCTCTGATAACTTCACCTGTCCCTGATATCTTCTCTCCCATTAAACTCACCATGTAAAGTCGGACAGGTCCAGCCAGCACTGCCTACCCTCCTCAGAAAAGGATCAAGGACCATTCAACACACAGGGGCTTCCAACAGAAGACAGTGTAATCAGATTTATTCATCCCCACACCTACATGTATATAGTCTTATAATACTTTGATACATGAGACAGCAGTGTGGCACAGTGGTAAAGAGGAGGGCTGGCAACTGAAAGGTCACTGGTTCAAGTCCTCACTATAATTGAACCAGCGTTGTACCCTTGGGAAAGTTACTTCACCCATAATTGCCTCAGTAAATACCCAGCTATATAAACAGATAAAACTGTACGTTGCTCTGGATAAGAGCATCTGTTAAATGACAATAATGTGATGTAATGATACATGATGTTACCGTTAGATGTGCATAGGAACAGTGGCACCCAACACAACTTCTGCACTTCGCACAGTCTATGGGGCACACGACACTCCAACCAAGGAGTGATTCATGGCACTTTGTGTTGACTTTTGTGGCCAGGGGGGGAACTAAGGAGATATGTGCTAGTTCCTATCTTCAGGATGGACTCAGAGGAGCATATCAGGGCAGACCTTGCCTGACTTCAACACCGGGTCTTCATTTGAAAACAATTTTCTGCTTTAATGAGTCATTTCTCATTGGACTCCCTGGCCAGTGGATGGTAGAACCCTGACGGTCAATGAGAAGAAACAGTGGCCATTTTTCATCATTTACAGAGATGACTGCCTCTCACCGCCGTGAACACACAGCTAATTTAAGTAAAGCACAAGACCAGCATAATTAAACATGAAGCTGTGTGTTGGCATGCATGGTCAAAGTGCCTTTCCCCTGCATGCACAACTCTGTGAAATAAACCAATTTTTAGAAGTTTCACTTACATTTCCCAGGGAAGTTGTTCATATAAGGTTTCTGTTTTTTTGAAGTCTAATGTTATTCTCCCAGACGTGCAGGCGCTTCCATGAATACAAGCGTCAAAGTAATTACCTCTGAGCCTATAACTCTGCTGTTGATAAACTTACAGGTGAGATATATTGAAAACTCAGGCCTTTGTTTTCAGTATATCCCACCTGTAGGTTTATTGACTGCAGAGTTATAGACCCAGATGACAGGTGCATTTTAACCCCCATGCAACTCACAGGACACAGAGGAGTCGCAGACTGCTCCTGTGCTGTTCTGAGACATTTTCCAGGACCAGACGATGATGCTTTTGCAGCCTTCAGCAATATGTTAAGAGACACTAAATATTCCACTTAACTCCCAGTGAGAACAGGAGAGAAATGCTGATGGACAGCTTTTTAGCCACTGAGGCAGGTGTTCTGGTTAAGCGAGATGACGATACACACTGACCATTTGCAGAGAGAGCATGGTTCTACACATTCAACCTTTTTCTTGCAATACAGACCAATCCAGTGATTTCATGAAGTGGGACGTAGTTGGGCTAAGGAGCTGTAATGCTTGGTTTGTTCTAATTTGTTTGAGCCTCATGGCAAAATTGAGTGTTTAATCAGTTTAACTTTCTTCCCCTGGTCAAGAGACGGATTCTCCTCCTCTCCCATTTACCCAGAAAAATGTTAAGTATAGCAAGTACCCAGTTACCCCGTCATTCTCTCGCCTTTATTTTCAGATCAGTGGGCTGAGATCTTGCTATCTGAGTCTCCATGTAGGGAACCTTCACAAAGAGCTGCCACCATGGGAAATTAGGCTGAAGCTGAGCTGTTTAAATGCCTCTTTCCCCTATCTGAGGCGGAGCCTGACAGATGCTCAGAGGAGGGAGAGAGATTGTGTGGGCAGAGAAACCATTATTCAACTCCATCCAGCTGACACAAGCTGTGAGACACGCTTTCTCTCTCGGTCAGTACGCATGCCTGCCTACGGATGTCTTATTCTCTCGAAGAAAATGCTTCTTCTCCCGGCCAGCACGCACGCCTGCGAATGCCTCACTCTAACACATCCACCATTAAAGCCACCCTTCTTCACCGTATAGGAGAAGTACTCCAGATGCTGTAGAGATACGTGGATGTGATGTGCACGAGGTATTCAAATCAACAGTTTGAGAGCACAGGTGGATATTCTTAGATAGCTAATGGAGGAAACATGTATACCTGTAGACCTCTTGACAGACAGTCCATTTTATTTCATTGAACAGAGAGGGGGATTGCTTGCTGTGCAGCAGCCACGCTAAAGTTGACAGGAGCCGGTTGGAAGTCGCAGTGAAATGGACGCAAGACATTAACGTTGAGACCGTCTTTCAGTTCAAACAGAGGTCAAATCAGTTAAAAGGTTTTTTTTTTTTGTCTCTTGGATCCTTGAGAAATTCACAAAATCTAGTCCAATCTGCTCCCATAGGCTATTTTCCAGGAGTCCCTGTGGTGCTCTAAGTACTGGGCAAAAAGGACTTCGACAGTCGGACCTCAAAAGAGAAAGCTTACAGTTATGGAGTTACATTGATCAAGTATCAAATTGGCATTTTACAGGAAGTGGAGTGACCTGTCTTTTTTTACCCACAATTCTATAAGAATTACTCCTATTTTTTAAGTTTAGGAAGCAGAGTGCTCCTTTCATTAGCCACACTTAATTTAACTTATTTATTGTGTCGTAAATGACTGCTTTTATCCCATAATGTTCTCCCCTCCAAGAATAGCTGTCAGATCCTCTCAGCGTCAGCTGGTGGTAAAGGGAAGAAAGGAGCGCTTTCACCCATCTGTTGTGGGGAGATATGAAAGCTGATGCTCTAATCGCAACACTTTCCCTCAGACTTCTAAAGGCCTTGACAGTTACCGCTACGGGAGCCGTCGGAAAAAAGGAACGCGCTGTACGGTAGGTGGAACGGAATCCCACATTCGACTATCATCCCAGGCCCGCCACCGCTACCGCAACCTCAAATCCCCCGCCCCCCCCGCCCCCCCACTCGGTCATGTGGGTTCATTGTTCCTGCTGAAATAAAAGAATAATAATAACTCTGAATAAAAGGTCACTCAGTCAAAAGAGTTCAGGAGAGGAAGGAAATATGGATCACTCCATGAAAATGGCAACTGCTTACGAGGCCGCGTAATGGCCAGGCAGAGAGAGTGACACCAACGCTTTCGTGATTGGCCGCACTCTTGTTACTGGGGTATCAGTTAACAATTAACCAGTAACAAAGTTGTAAATGATAAACGATAAAGAACTCAAGATAAACCCTGATCCTAACACCCATCCAGACTGGGGCACGACCTCTATTATTACTCAATACATGGAAATGAGACTCTACGTATGTTTCTAGACTATGGAAAGATTCCTGTGGTGGGACTCTATCAGATACAAAGCAAACACTGCCATCTCCAAAACAGGGGTGATGAGACCTGGATCATGATAGCAGTATAGGAATAGTATACATGTAAGGTAAATGACAATTCATCACTTAGGAGAGCCTAAATAACTGTCAAAGTCAAGTTCCAGCTTGTGAAAACAGCAGAAGATCACAGACGCAAGAAGAGATAATTATCTTTTATCTGTCAAACAATCCTGCAGGTTGAGGCTGCCTGGAGACTAAATTGCTTTTTTAACTCTCCATTGATTGTGGTTATAATTAGCTGGAGGTTTAAGAACATTGCGATATATTATGCATAATACTGTTTGCAGTTGCTTTGCCACTTGGGAATCTTCAAGATCAATGGATGTGGACATTTAAAAAACTACTTTGGACTATAGCCATTATGAGATATGCTTGCTCTTGCAAATCTTAAAAACAGGATCACGTCATTAAACAGCTAAGGCTATCAGTAGCCTGGAGGATTCAAAAAGGATTTACAATTTGTATTAACAGTAGAGGGTCAACATAATTGCTCCAGTCTTTATCTGTGTGGGTGGCGTTCAAGGCCAGATAAAGCGAGCCATTAGGTTGATAACTGGCCGCCCTGTTGGAGCCGGGCGGCAGAACCGATGCAGGGCTCCGTGGGTAGGGAGGGAGTGGGCTTTGGCAGGGAAATCCACAAAAAAAACCAGCAATAAACATCAAAGAGGTTCCACAGTTCATCACACTGATTCAGACTTCAAAGCAGCCTCGCGTTCAGGTCTAAGAGGAGCTCAGGGGCATTCACGGGAGTTGTCGCTGCCAGGAAGGAGCGCTGCATCAAGGCTATCCGCCTGAGGTAGTTCTGGGCCGCCGGCGGTCAGGTGGAGCTGCTGGGTCACCGCGTGACAACAGAGGAGGTCCTCCGCGATGTCACCTGTGGCCATCTTCTGTAAGACGCTTTCCGGCAGAGGTGGTTTTGACCCTCGACAGCATGCTGGCGGTAAACAACTTCCCCGCTTTCATACTACAATCCTTTATATCCAGCGGCGTTAAGATAAGTGGCTTTTATTCCTCACTACCCAGTCATGGGGGAAATACATGTAGCTGAATGCAGAGATAGTGCTGTCTCTTTAACCCTGGGACATGCAGCAGAAAATACAGCAATACTCAAATTCATGTAGTTTTACATCCATGCTGTACATGCATACATATGCATGGATAACCCTGCTAGATTTTACCCTTACGTAGCACAAAGTATCATTGCACATGCACTGTGGCATGGTGCCAGTTTAGTAAAGGGATGACGAGCACAAACAAGCTGACTACCACCTCTCTTACCTCTTTTCCACCAACGCGAACTAGGTGCCAGTTCTGGGCTGGTGCTAGTGCCGGTTCGGAGTTCGTTCAACTTGCGAACCTTTTAAGAACTGGTCTGCTACGGGCTAGAGAGCCACCACAGAGCCACGTCATTTTGTCACCGTATACGTCTCCACTTTCCCACTAGCGTCAAGCTAGCGGGAGCAAACAGCAACAACAAAACTAAGAGAACAGTGCTTTAAAAAAACAAACTTGTCCACTACACTTTATACAATGTTAGCCTTTTGTGAAGCCAAATGTTAAGTGACATTGGTAGTTGAGTCAATGACTCACTGTTAAAAAGCAGCATGCTAACGTTAGCTACTGCTACCAAGGTAACATTGATGTGATAAATTGGTAACTCACTAAACAGAGAAATACATAGCTCGCTGGCAACAAGGCGAAACATTAGAAAAATTAGAAAAATTAGAAAAATAAAACTCCGGTTTTTCTTCTTCTTTTTAGGCAGACTAGACGCTATACTAGCTCTGTTTTTTTTTTTTTTTAAATTGGCGGTCACAAAGTTTTAGTTGGTCTTCTTGGCCACAATAATCCCGCCCCCAGCCCCTGACGTAAGTGGTTCTTGGTTCTAGACCAGCAAAGTGTTGGTGCCGCTCTCGAGCCAGTTTTCCTGGCCAAGAGCCAGTTCTTTGACTGTCGAAACGCGAAGAACTGGTTCGAGATTAGGCACCGGCTACGAACCGGCCCTTGAACAGCCTTAGTGGAAAAGGGGCATCTGACTGCTGCAGAGTTTCTGTGGTAGTGGACAAGCCTTGGGCTGGTCTCACTGTGCACCGGGGCCCACAGCCCCCTCCTTCCCTCTGTCTTCAGGCCCACCCGACCCATAAGGAGAGGTGTTCTGGGCAGCGGGTGAAGGGTGGCTGCCTCTCCACATAAAAGGCAGGGCTGTTTGTCTCCAATAGCAAACATTTATTCAGAACACACAACACAGCCAAACACCCGAAGGAGCTGGCTGAAAATACAAAAAGAAAACCGAAGGGGGAGGGGCAAAAAGAACAGTAAGCACTTGTTCTTTTCTTCCTCTCAATTAGAACAAGCTACAGCACACAGCAACAACAATTACAAGATATTTTGGAAATAGCACCGGGGAAAGTTGCAGTGGCCCATCTCTCCAGAGTAATCTATGAGATCGCCCTGGGCAATGCTGCCACATGGACTCTGCCCAAAAACAGAAGACAAAATGAGTTGCTCAAGGACTAAAATTTTAAGCTCTGACAAAAATAAACAAATGAGGTAAACTATAATGAATGATCCATCTTTACTCCTATTCTTTTAGTTTGTATACTGTGAACACACAGATATGGGGGCTACCTTTCCTAACGTTAGCCCAAGTACTACGATGCTGAAAGGCCAAGAAACCCATCAAGGGCATGGGCCAGGGACTAAAGCAGCATTCTGATACTTCGGTGTTGTAGGGGTGGGGTGGGGCAGGGTATTGTGTAAGTTCTGTAATTTTCCAGCTGTGCACCACTGTCCACCCCCCACCCTGTCTCAGTTTGAAGCAGTGTTTGGGTTGATAAAAACAAGGTCACGCAGGAGGAGGGCTCTGAGCATCTGCCGCTGCCGGTCTCACCCGGGCCCGCCAATCACCCCTCAGTCAAATTAAACAGCGGTTAAATTAGTAAGTGGTGGGATGGCAATTACAGCAGGATCCCGCCAGCTTCTACACTTCAGCTGTTAAGGAAAACCAGGCAGAAAATTACAAAGCAGCTAAAGACCTCTGCAGACTATCAAGCGTTGAAATGACTTTACAGTAGACTGCCATAATTCACAAAAAAAGTTTCATATCTGGAGATGTATTCGTTCACTTTAAAAGAATGACATCCAGGGCGCAATTATGAATGGACATACTCTGTAACCGTTGGCTGCGAACAGTCCTGCACATTCTCCTTCTTACAGCACTCCCAGGCCGCGGCACATATGCCTGGAAGGGGTGAGAGCACGCAGCTGTCAGATGTGTTCCTCTGACTGCGGAGAAATGAATGAGTCCTTGTTTCCAAGATTGGATAGACAGTCGTTCACAAAAGGCTGCAGGTTCAATTTCACCATGTGATGTGGGGGGGGGGTAAGGACGTTGAATACTGAAAGCTGCTGTTGGAGTCACCCGGTTGGGACAATCCTTCAGCTAGATGACTGACTAATAACACCTCACGCTCCATAACCTGCATTGCTGTGAGCGCCATCCCTCCCTCACATACCCGTATTGTGTCCTTTCCAAGACTGTTTCTATGTTCCTGTCCTGATCCAATCAAGAGAGAGAGAAGACAAGGTCACCGTCTCACCCTACCATAACCCTCTCTGAGGTTCTGTTTCCATATTCAACATTTCCCAGACTCCTCCTTCACCAGCACAATTCCTTTCAACGTCTACAATAAACCTGTGCTCCTTCAGGAAGCCATTCATTTTGAGGGCATGCATAGCGAGGAAGGAAGCGTATTCAAGCACACCGAACACCAGGCCTTGTCATTATTGATGTTTCTACCGGGTAATTACTGGATTAAAAAAAATTAGGCCACCGTCTATCCTGGTAATGCAGAGTCTTGAAGATGGAGCACATTTCCACAGGAAATGATGTGGACTTCATTACCTTTACGTGTTATGAATGGTTTTAATTATGCCTGCTTCATGAGACTAAACCATCAAGCTTAAACATACAGTGTAACAGAAAATGTGTACCAATTGTTTATAACTTATCAAATGAATGTTTGTGAAAAAACAGATAAGGTAAGGGATCACATATAAGAGCATCATTAATGGTGCTGGTCATTATTGGCATTTGCATTTAGCAGATACTCTTATCCAGAGCAACTTACATCAATAACAGGTATTTACAATGCTATCCATTTCTACAGTTGGATATTCACTGAGGCAATTTTGGGTTAAGTACCATGCCCAAGGGTACAGCAACAGTGCCTGAGCAGAGAATCGAACCGGCTACAAGTCGCGCTCCTTAACCACTATGCTACACTGCTGCCCCCCGGTCATAATTCCTATCTTTGAAAATCCATAAATGATGTGACCTTTATGTACTAACACATCTTGCAGAAGGAGCAACTTCTTCACTGACCCAGCTAAGCTTTAACAGACCTGTTTTTTCCCCCAGCGCTAAAGCGCTGTTAAAGGATTACAGAACAACATGCAGTTACATTGCAGATGCTACCAGAGCATACGCCGCAGGAACAGCAAACAACAGGTTCAATGAAAACACACTTGAAATGAATAGCAAACATGAGCACAGCATAGAGAGAGTGTGCCAAATGCCTGCCGAGTGTTTTAATTATTTCCTTTCATTATCATTTTAAGAGCAGGTAGCGGAGAGAGCATTCCACTAGAAAAAAAAAAGAGAAGAAAAGCGGCTTTTAATTGGAATAGCTTAAGAAACTGGAGTGCTCGGTCTCTAGGTGACTCATGTGATTCCTAATGGGGAAATCATGGCACAATACTCTGACTGTATCAAGCAGTTTGCTGATTGATTAAGTGACTTAATGGTGACAGTGCACATACCACAGGAACATTGAGGTATCAGCAGAGCTCAATGAAGTTAAAAAAAGGCAGTGGTCTCTGACATGAGAACTGTGACCTTTATCCTTTGCTGATCTGTTCTAGATCTCTGCCAGTTGATGGGCAAACTGTGAGCTTTAGCACTTGGTGCTTTCTTCTAGATCCCAGCCAACTGACCAAAGAACTGAGATGTTTAACCCTTGGTCTCTTCTTTGCCTTTTCCCCGTTTTCTGGCACCGTTATTTTTTTAATTGAATTGAATATGTTATGTTCGATTCACTGCGACAGCCACTGCTCTCATGCAGGAATGCCGGGGCATAGCGAACACCATCCTCTGATAAACTCACGCACCAACTGCAACTATTTTTCACACTGCCAGTCGTCCAGCACGCTAAAGTGAGCGAAGAGCTGATTGGCGGATGGGCGTGGCTTCATTGACATCATCCGAGCAAACTGCAGGCTACAGATGAGTCACGGGGTGCCTGAGAGTGGTGAGACGGGCAAACCCTGCCGACATATCCACCCCATCTCAGACGTATCAAAGCTGCTGCGGGCTCACAGTCATGGTCGGCTGATGACACAGCTGGGGTCGAACCCGGGCTGAAGAACTCAGTTCGTGCTAAAAGTGAAAGCCTTTACCCAGTGGAGCCTTGGTGGTCTCTTCTAGAGCTTAGCCAACAGCAACTGCAGCCCAGAATCACTGAGAGAATATGGGTCACAGACAGCAGTTTATATGATAGCCCTGTTACTGCCTGTTACTGTCAGGCATTTTTAGAGGAATTGATCTGAGAACACCAGATCAGTGACAAGGCTGCAAGAGGCACACTGCCACTCAGGAGAAATGATGCGTATATTTTTAGCCTATGCAGTCAAAAAAACCCAAAAACCTGGCTAGATTTGTTCAGAAAATGTTCCCTCTTCATAGTGACCCAGTAATTTTAGTATAGGCTGCCGATTTTCTGATGGAAAGCCTTACCTATTAAATTTATTATGGTTTAATATGCCATGATAAAAATCAGTGATGGGTTCCAGATCATGATGCAATTCCATCGTGGGCTGCTAGTACATCAGGATAAATGAACATCTGATACCCAATGAAAAACAAGCATTGATGACAATTTTTGGTCAAATCCCGCCTCCTGGAAGAATATACCAGCCACAATTGTTTTGCATAATTATCAAGCTCCTCAGTTTTAGTCAGTATCATCCATCAGCAGCTGATTCCTGGCTTATGGACCACCACTGGGATATCATGATTCCTAAAGCTGTCCAAAACTAGGGAGTAAGCAAACATATTTTTGATTGCAATATACAAGTCCTTAAATTAGCGTTGCCATGCCAACCGTGAATCTCCAGCAGCATTTTGGAGCACAGAACACACTGCACATCTACAGTGTCTGTCTTTGCATTATTTTGCATATCCTTTCTTAAGCTCTTTGTTCTGACAAGTGTTTCAAGTTAGCGCTGACAAGGTCAGTCTTCATCTGTGAGTGTCTTCTCGGCAACTGAATTATAATCTTCCTCAATAAACCCATGCAAAATTTCAATCCATTAAACTCAATACACTACATTTCACTGGACATCCTCCTCTAGGTTCAATGCTGGAGTTAATGCAAATGTTCACACCACATCTGGCTCTGATATCTTTTTTTTTTTTTGCTTTTTGATGGGGCATTAAAAGCTCTGACTGCTGATGGTACAGCAATGGCGGTCCAGGTGTCTGCCTGGTAATCCTGGCTATGTTGTTTATGCACTGTGAGGACATGGCAGTGGGCCAACCAGGGCTGGTTCTCACCTGTACTGTGCCTGGAAGTGCTCCTGGACAAAGCTGTGGCGTCCCCCGGGCTGCTGCGGATTGGCTGGGCCAACGACGGGGGTCTCCTCTTCTCCAGCAGGACCCTGAAACGGCAGACGCAGACCCATCAACCCCTGAGCCACACCTCTCAGCATCCCGCCCAGTTTGAGACGGGCCTTACGTCCCTGTATTAACCCCAGTGGTGCCTGTACTCTCATTCCCTGACAACTGTACAGTACTGCACACACAGAACCTCAGGCCTCATCTTCCTCACTCTCTTACTTTAGCTGCGCCTAGTGAGGGTACATTGGAACATTGGAGCCACAGGAAAAAAAAAAAAAACAGAAAACCTGCTTTTGCCAGGATTGTCAATGGCCATACATATAAGTGATACATAGGAGCGATCAGAGAAAATACTGTCTAAACCATGTATATTATATGGGAATGCTGAAGTATTCAGTATGGCATATCATAAACTCGACAGTCCTATAGCCCCACAGAAAGCTAATAGTTCATTCAAGAGTGCTTTGTCAGGTCACTTTCTCCTTTTCTACCCAAGAAGTTTGCAATGAAGTAAGGTGCTCTGGTACAATAATCAATAGCATTCGAAGTCAGTCATTTAAAATATAGGGTGTCATAGGAATGTGGGCCTCTACTGTGCCAGATATGTTACAAAAACATTTCTGAGTTTCTCAAAATGCCACCCAAAACATTTAGATAGGGTTTCAGGTGTTCACAGCCTCATAACAGTAATACATTTATTGATTTGACAATTGCAGGGACTTTTCTGTATTAATATTTAGACATTCTAAATCAATAGGGCATATTTATACCAGAATTGCCACAGGGTTTAAAATACCAAGAGATAAAGAGACCATTGAAATACAAACAGACTCCCATTAAGAGAAATCTAGTCACAAGGGCTTTATGAGTATTTTAAGGGATAGAATATTGAATAGAATATTCTGGATTCTGGAAACCAGAACTTGCAATACTAATGAGAGCGAAAGTAAGTATATGCTTCACCTTTCACAGAGGATTCCCATTAAAACTCCCATTAAAAAAGTATGGATGATAGTTACCACACATTACAACAACAGTTATAAAACCAAAAGTAGATTGTAATTCAGAAAAAGAAACATCAAGAAAAAAAAAGCTTCAAAACCTATAGAACTGCAAAAACCTTAGACCTGTGAAAACTCTAAAAACTGTCACTTTAAAAAATCTTAGAGATCGAGACACATCAACAGTCATGTTCTGTGAGTTAAAACAGGAATCATGATCACCTTTTTATGCTTTTTTTCCCTGATGCTATTTGATAACTGTGACTGAGACTTAGGTGGTTTTGAAGGGGATTCAGATCACATGTGGAGCGGACATTTCACTGCCTTCCCTTTTCTTCTGCTCAATAGTCCACTCACTTTCAACAGCATTGACCTTGGAAACAGATGAAAGTGAAGCACTCTGATTACCAAAACAGTGATAAATCAGCTCAAAGCTGCCTTGCACTGTACACTGCGAAAACAGCAGTCTCCTGTTAATTAGCAATGGCTTCTGATGAAAATTAAAAATAAAATGTTCAGCAGATCAAAAGTGGCCAAATTAATCTTTCGCTCCCTGTTTTCACGGAAGGATTGTCAAAAACAATAAGTCTCTTCATCCATGCTGAACAACTGCAGCATATTTACAGGTACTTTATGCCCAAGTATATTATGTGATGAATGGATATTGTGTATATATGGAGGGATATTGGACAGATATTGAACACATGCCAGAAAATTTCATGTATGTAATTACGTACATGCATACAATTACAAGTTAAACGACATGCTGTGTGATTTCTGTGGTTGAGTTTTAAGTGTGCATTGCCACAAGTTTATAGAGGGAGTCATGACATTCTTGTTGCCAAGTTATTCTTTCATCCCTGCAGCTAAACCTTAAAAAAAACCTGACAAACTTGATCAATCTCACACTGTTCTGGTGTCTGACACAATCGTCCTGACCAGGGACCTGTGCAAGAGCACCACCGTGATGAATGCCTTTAAAAAAAAAATTGGCAGGCTGCCAATTCATTTAGCAGTGGTGGGTGGAGCAGCTGTGTACTGTCAATCTCTAGTTTTCACAATCCAGAGAATTTAGCCCCGCACAGCTCAGAAACATGGTTATTCGCTCAAATCTGCTATTCATTGACAGCGCATTCCAGCACCGCCCACTCAGGTGATTTATGAAGCCTCTCTGTCCCATCAGTGGTGCATTCCTCTGACACGCGCTTGTGAAGTAGGAGCAAATGGCTGGGCAACACCCCATCACAGTCCCGGTGGTCTCATCTGTTACCCTTTCACTCCAAGAAATCAGTCCATTCATCCGCTGATAAAACACAAAATGTCCGCAACTAATTTCAGCATTGATTTTGACTAAATACTTACAGGCCTTTCCCCCTCCGTTCCCTGTCTGATTCATCTGCAATCAATAGCTTTGCATCTTTAGTGTCATTAGCATTGTTATCTATTTACCCTTGTAGTAATAACACTGTCTTTAGCTGCAACATAGAAAAATAATATGAATCCTTTTCCTATTTTTTTTTTTTCAAATTCAGCAGGACGTTATGTGTTGTGCAAAACATAAATATTCATTAGAGGGTAACATAACCTTTATTCCTGGTGGGTGTGAATTTGAAAATGGCCTTAAAAGCAAAGACCACTCACAGCTCTCAGCTCGCTAATGAGCAAAGATATCAAAGTCAGAGGGCAGGGCAGAAGTCGTTTGGAACCGTCGACTGAAATTCTCTTATTAGGCTACGGCCGTGGTGGGCTGTCTGTATCCAGCTCCCAGCATGGGATTGGTGTGAGGAGCAGAGCGAGCATGGCATCGAGCTCTGCACCTGCCTGTGCCCTGCTGCTCCGACCGCTCCTCCCGTGTTTGGAGGGACTCGTAAGACGGGAGTTTGAGAAGCCTGTTAATGCAGGTCTAACTCTGAACAGGCTCCCTGCTGCGCGTTCTCACCAGAACAGTCTCACAGAGACCGTCCTTTCTAATCACACCGCTTATTCCACACTTTTGTCAAATGCGGCTCAGTCTGGGCAAGGAGTAAAATGTTCCGCAAAAGTGTTTGACAGAGAATGAAAATATTTGTTTAAAATACTGACAGCATTTTGAACTGAGAGGCCAAATAGCTTTGTTTGATCAGATCGCTAATTAAGGACCACTGAGAGTGGAAAAAATGATTTAAAATATTCTTCTTATTATTGTAGCTTTTACTGTTATTTATTTAGCAGATGCTCTTAGCCAGAGGAAGTTACAAGGGAATAATGGCAAGACACAAAAGTATACAAAACAAGAGAAACAAGAACAAGAGTATACGTGCAGAATAACAAGTAGCTAACAAATCACTGATTAAGCATCAGCTGAAAAACAGTGATAAGCTATAAGCATACAATCGCAACTGTTTTAATGTACACTTAATAATGTATAACAGTGGTCTTTCAGAGTAACGCTACCTTATATCACAATAATGAACAAACAGTGCCTAATAACAGTCCATAAGAGCAATATCACACTATCAAACTCATGATCAGGTGCTAAGCTAAACTAAGCTTAGGATACACATAGTCTCTGGAAGACCAATGTGTAGTCTGAACACTTGAGTTCTGACTTGGTTCCAGGAAATTGTCAGCAATTTTATGATGTTTGCAAATAGCTTCTTCTAAAACTGTAGAGAGAGAGCAGTTTGAGGGCAGTGAGAACAATTTGGGGAATGAGGTCACACTTGCCAGAAGAGGTTGCTGAATGGCCAGTTGATGCAGAGGTGTACGGTCTGATGATGTACTGAAGATAGGGAGGCTCTGTACCCTTGATGCGGACTGACTTGTAGCCAGTGCAGGGAAATGAGGAGAGGCAGGAAATGGGCATATTTAGGGAGGCTGAACATGTGGCTACTTGGCCAAGAACTTGATCAGCCAACTAGTCACATTTTGAATGGGCTGACGTGGCCTGGTGGCATAGGTGGGGGGGGCTAGCCAGTAGGGAGCTGCAATAGCACAAGGACAGGATAGGACAAGGGTCCAGTATTAGCAACCCATTCTACATCTTGTGCTAAATATACAGTATTTCTGTGTAATAAGGGGACATGGAAATGAAGACAGATTTCTCCTATTTCTTGAAAGCTGGGTTATTTTCAGGCACATATTGTTTGTCATTTGTTTTCAAGTCTGCACAGAGTGTATAACCGGAGCTTAACATGTTAAATTAGTGCTATCCTTTGCTAATGAGTTTACACTGTAACTGTGGTGGAAGGTTAAACAGTATTTAACAAGATTTTAACAGGATTTCCACAGTGACCAGTCAGTAATTCACTGCAAGCTTTCAGTCCTGTCAAAGGCCAATGAGTTTCAAGGCTGCTTTGGTGCAGTTTCATACTGCACTCAGTATTTCAAAAAGTAGTTATTTGTGTCCTATTCGCCTTCAGTAAGGCTTTGGGAAGCAGCTTCATCTTTGTGGCACTGGATGTATTAGATAGAGACAGTTTAAAAAACCCAGCGTGAGCTTTTGAAATTGAAAGTGCATTCATCATTACCTGGGGACCTGAGTCAAGTGTCGGCTGCTATTGAAGGCTGTTTCATTTTCCATTTCTCTTAGACTCCATTTGAAGACACAAAGTTTTATCAGAGCAAAGATTGGGAAATGTCTCAAATAATATAAGCTTATATATATGGCATAATAACATACAATGGCTAATTTGCAAGTGACTTAAAGTCCTCAGGAGGAGGTGGAAATAACCTTCTGGTCTGTTGTGTTAAGTGGGCACATACCACTGACAACCTCAAATGAACTATCCATGCTGTATGAACAAAAATCAGGCCTGAGACTTTGGTGTATGTACATTTAAGTTTAAATGTTTAAGTCAGTTCCTCCATCCTGTGGGGCGTGTACAGCAGGAGAGAGCTTCCAGCAAGCTCCCAGCATTCTACTCATGTATCTTATCTGCAGTTTGGTCCCAAAGGTTTTCACTTGGACTGACGTGAAGTGACAGGATAAGACTGACTTAAAATGTCAATTCCCTCTTCTGTTGCGCAAAGTCGCCAAATCTGTGTGTATATATATATTGTTTTTCATATTTTTGCTTCTTTTAAACTCAGTTGAAATATATCATACAATTTTCTTGCTTGTTGTAAATGGCATCCATTTTAACTACTATAATCCTCCAAACAGACGAACACACTCTCTGCTGCAGGCCTTTGTGGTCTGCCTTTCATTCCCTCAGGGGACTGTCATTTCAAAGTTTCTGTACTGGTTTAAACTCTTCCTAGTCTGGTAACAAAAACATAATGATGATGTGCCACAAACGCAGCTAAAAAACAAGTTCAGTTTGTGGGTGAATAAAGATGTGCTGATATTGTGTAGGCCAAGCGGCTCTCAGAGCCAGGGAGCCACAAAAACACTCATCTTTCTCCTGCACAACCTTCAAAGCTCTACAATGGCCAAACTCCCATTCTCTCCCTCCTTCTCTCCCTCTGTTTCCCTCAGGAGCGGAGGCTCTGGCATAAAGTTTAAAGGCAGGGAATTCAGGCCAGATCTTATCATCTCTCGAATGACCACCTCAGTCAAGCCTGGCTGTGGGGCAGGTGTAGAATACTCAGCAGACAACACATGCGCTTACACGCGCATACACATCACTGCAGACAAACAAACATACACGCCTACCTACAAATGAAATGCAGTTATGGCTGACAGACTTACTTCGATTCTGAGCGTGATTATTTTGGGGTGCTGAATCAATTTCTAAAGTCTTTAAGGGTGTATTTTTCACACTTAGAGTTAAAAGTGGGGGAAAAAACAGCACAAAAATATTACGGCCACCAAAGTTATTGTCTGCATTACTGCCAAAGTTTATTTTCAGACCAAAGACTTTTAAAAGCCTTTAAATCACTGGCAAGGGTGTGTGCGTACATCTCTGATGTCTGACATTAAAAAACAGGAAAAAAAAAATAAAAAATGCTGCCAGCATGCAGAACCTGCTCCAATATTTGATATTTCTGCCATAGTAAGATATTTAAAACAGCCCTTCCCACTGATGCCGAGATAAAGGAAAAAGAGCCATCATACTTATACCGTTACAAAAAAAAAACGCTTCTCAACACAGCTTGTCCACTGATTTTAAATCCAAAACCTGGACTGTTACTGGTAAAGCTAGACAACTGAAATGAAAACTAAACGTCGAAAAAGCTTTCCAACTGAAAACGACTTCATACAAGAGCTCTCTCTCTGATAATTATTTAAATTAACTTGTCACCATACACATATGCCACACTAATAAACTTTTTAAAAAACTTTATGTGTCTTAATGTGATTTTCCACCAAAGCTCTGACATGGTTTATGCTTACAGGAAGCAGTTCAGAGTGCTGTGCTGTGCATCCAGGTATTTGTTACAAATCATGAAAAACACACTACCATTTAATGCTCTAAAAAAAAACACTATCAGTGCTAAGATGCAGCCAGTTAGAAAGCCCTGGTGTTGGTATCGTAAGAATTCCATTGAGTGTATGTATTTCTGTGATATATTGCTAACTGCAGTGTTCTGCTGAAGACATTTCCAAATCATTCCTGTTTTAAAATTGTGAGCGGCAGCATGATTTTTCTGGTTTATGGGAAACATGTTCCTCACTTGCACCAAAAAGTTGCATACCATCAAGGTCACTTTTTTTGTGAATTGTGTTTGGACTGATACATATGTTCACCCAGTTACACTGGATTTTGGCAAATGTACAAAATCCTATTCTGATTACAACAAAACCCAGGATTTGATTTCTCTAACAGGTAGACATATCCTAAATATTGATATCAGCACTGAGAGAAAATGAAGAAAAGCATGCAACAGAACTGCAAAGTAAATATAGACCACCAAACCCCATTAATGCTTTGTTTTCTGTGACCTGGATTTTTCGGAGCTACTTGTACCGGCTTTACCCCGACATGTTCTGCCATGCCTAAAAAAGGCAAGGAGGATTCCATTACTGTCCTTTCTGTGGAAATGTGTTCATCACACATTTGCGTGCGCCGGGGAGCGGAAAATGGAGCGTCTGACCACCAGGAGCACTTTGTTCAAATGAACACAGACAAACCGCAAAAAGGAGGAGGACAGGTAAACATGGGCACGGCAGTGGATAAGTGGCACAGGGTGCAGCATCACACTAGCTTTACCAGGGAAATGAAACCACAGTGTGGACAAGAGCGTTAGCCTTAGCCTGAACAGAACACAATTTGCCCTGAGATTGCATCATTCTGTCGAAAGCTCCAGATAAGCAGGTTCATTAGAGAGGAAGTTTAAGGAAAGTAAATGAATGAAAAGATGTGTGTTTCTGGTAAGTGAGAGGTAAGGACTGGAAATCTCCGGCACAGCTTATGACATCATCTGAGCGCCTTATCTCATCGTGGAAACAGTGCCATGATTTCCCTTAAATCCACTCTACAGCGAAATCACAAGGGTTCCAATTTGGGATGCTAAGAACCGTCCGGGTATTCGGTTACCCACTGTTGTCTAACCTAGTGACATAATGAACAACTAGCACATTTTTTCATTAGTAATTAACTGATAACTACTCAATGTCAATGACTTACTTGATAACTGATTAACACTGTTTCATTGAAACATATTTTTTTCTTGCCATGCTTCACTAGCTCAAATTGACATCATGACACATCATGACACATCATGACACATGGCACTAGCTATTTATTTGTGGCTATCATTTGAGGGGTAGAATAGTTCAGGGACCAAGCGTGCACATGGTAGATGGTGGAAAGTCAAGCTAGAGTCTACATGAGCTCGAAGAAAATGGAAGTTACTGCTGAGCTGTGACTTTTGTTTTTTCTCATGACCGTCATGACAGAATTCAGATCGATTGGATGTTTGTTCTGTCAAGGGAAGGAAAAACAAAAGATTCTAAATGATAAAGCTATAAATTTCTGTTCACTTCCTTAGTATTTGGCTCACCATAATATTCATTTTCAATGTCACGCTGTCAGTAAGACAAAACAGACAAAATGAATTACCCAAAATGAATTACCCCATGTAAATGTGTAAATGTGAATTATATTTATAGTTGTGACCTCAACTTTAATTGCAAAAAAAGTAACCAAATCCTTGTTAACATTTGAAATGTAAAATATTTAACGAAATAGTATTTCAATTCCTTATAACAAAACAGTAAGACTAACAAATTGGCTTATGTGGCTAACAATATGCTGTCGGCATATCTGTGTTCGTCTAAACCCTTTCTTGGTACCAAAAAGCTATTTTGTTGATGATGAACTGCTTCATGTTGCCTCTGAATCCCCGAAGCAATTTAAGCAGCCCTAACACAATCAGGGATTAAATACAGAAATGCAGGCCCACAACATGCAGCAGAATAAAAGACTACTGGAGCTGGGGAAAGACTGCATTTTTTTCTCTAAAAGAAAACACCACATTATACTAGGGGAGATGGAGGTGTGAGTGACCAGCACTGGAAGATATTAGGTTTGGGGCCCCAACTGGAAAGCTGAAGTGTTATTCTCTCATATTGAATATTTGTGTGGGAGTGTCCAATGTGGAGCACACCATCTTTATGAACCTTGGTTTCAAAGAAACACAGCATGATGTAAGGAAGGCAAAAGTGATATTCTGCAGTATACTCTAGGACAGCACAAAAGTAGTTAAGGATTTGTAAAGTAAGAAAGTATTTAGAAAGTATTTTATTAAGAAGCAGATAAAATGATCACAGTAACCAGTAATGTAAGGTGCAACAAGCATGTGGGTCAAAGCATTTGATTTATTCCTAGCTTTTATGAAATGAGGTCCAGGGGCTGCCATGAGCTTCAGCTTTCCCAGTGGCCATCGATTCTAATCATACAGATTTATAAGCAACAAACTCCAGACTATGGACAGGTGACGTATGTTCAAAAGGTCTGCATGCTCCAATATATCACAGCAACTACCCAGCTTCACAGCCATGTTCCAAATGCTTTAACTACCTATCAGGAGACCCTGTGGTCCCTCTGGTCTGCCAGCACCCCCAGCTCTCACCTCCACTAGTAATTTATGGTAGCGCTACAGAGGGCATCTCTCAGATGTATCCTAACTGGGAGAATTTAGCACCACCATTAGTCTCAAGCACAAATCAAAATGTGTATGTTATTATCTTGTGGAGTGCCCTGCTCCACAGATGTACTAGGAAATGTGTAGTGTCATTCATCGTTGACAATGGTCCTTGTCAAAATGATTTGGCTTACGTTTTGCATTTTTCACTGAAGTGTTTTCAGCGAACAGGGGCAATTTATTCTATACTACCTTGCTCTCATCAATCTAATTCTCAAAAACTGGTGAGAGGGGAGAGCTTATACGAGCGTCTACTGACTTTGGCTCAGATGAAGAGCACACTTTAGTTCCTATGATCTTGGTCATGCAGACTTTTGAAAAGCCCAGGGTGGCTGGCGGCTTCTTTATTCTATTAATAGCATTTCTTATGGTATGTGTTTCTACATGCTTCACAGCAAAAAGGTCCCACTAAAATGTAGGTCAAAAGGCACTTAGCTGGACTTAAAAACAAAGAACAGCCATTCCTACTGAGGGTGTCGTGTCTTCAATTTTATACTAGCATTTTTCAAACTGAGAGTGAGGCATGAAGACCATGTGATTGCTTTATTTTTTTGTGCCACTGTCAGCTTGTCCAGCCAAAAATAGAATCCAGCTAGGAGCAATAACATGTGAATACTAATTTACAAGTAATGTTAAGCTGCCCAATTGTCACACTGCGTGTAATCCAAAAAAACTAAATGCCAAGAGATTTGCATTCAGGTCCCCTGGTGCAGAGAGAAAATGGACGCTCCAATCTTCTGCCTTGGCAGCGTAATTGATTTCCAGGATTTAGATAAATAACCAAGATCTAGGAACTTCGAGCTACAACAGAGGAACAAAACCCCACACATGGGACACAATGTTGATGGGGCATTCAGTTTTCACTTGCCCCCCCCCACAATAGAGACGTTTTCTTCCTCGAGAGAGAAATCAGGGCAATGTAGCTGACACAGTCGTCTGAGCTCACAAGAAGAAAAAGGGAGTGGCTTGAAGGGGTTAATCCCTGAAACGAAAAGGTCATGCCAGGCAGCTAAAATCATTGTATCCCTCATTGGCCTTTACATTTATTTTGACAAGGAAATAGAACATTTTTGGGACTGTACTGCAGATTTGCCGTGATAAGTTCTGTCCTGTTATATGAACTGAGATAAATTACATGACTCATGATCTGGATGAAACACAGGAGCCCTTAGTAGCCCCACACCAGACAAACACTGTGTACCCATAGGCCATTCCCACTGCTTGACTTTAAGATGCAAAACAGGAGCTCAGCTGTGCCCTGGCTAAACTCATTTATGTGAGGAGAGACATTTGAAAGATTTTTTTTTACCATCATTGTTCTCCAATTATCACCCCTGCCACAAAATGATATAGGGGGTCAAACAGATTTGTTGATCAGCAGCACAGGACACTGGGTATCAGATAGCAGGCCATCTTGCTTCATCCCCCCTGCGCTCACCCAAGGACACACCTCTTCCCAGAAATCCCGCCATTCAACAGAAGACCTGTCCCACTCTTCAATTATTCACCACAGTGTCACTATGGGGGCGTCGGATCTCCTCGCTCCGGAATCCGGGAGTGTTTGCTTTTGCCTCTGAAGAATTCCAGAGAGCAAACAACTGGCCTGGAACATCCAGGTCACCCTGACGCACTCAGAGAGGAATTTCAGGGACCGAGTATCAGGGACCGAACAATGGCAATAATGGACGATCTGTGAATAATTGAACAGCGATGGCATGCCAGAGAGCAGTGCACCGTTGAGAGGAGCTCTGAATAGCAGGCATGTCAGCGATACCTTAACCCTGTCAGGCACCCAGAGCACACTAGGGCATTACATGCCTTCCCACTTGCATAGTGGACTGCCCCATTTCAGGAATAGTGGATGCAGGCCTTTGCTGTTTTCACAACCCTTACCCTGTGCCTGCCCATGTGCCTGCCATCCTGGGCATTGTCTGAAATATGGCTGCTTCATGTAGGAGGAGGAGGAGGAGGTGGAGGAGAAGGCAGCCACACTCCTGCCAGGCCCCTTGGAGCTGGCTCTCAGCACGAGCCCCAGCATAGACACGCAGCAGCGTGCTTAGTGCTGACCTAAAAAAACGCAGGCCGATCATTCAGAGGCGATCCTCAGTCATGCGCCGCTGCTCCCGCCCATCCGCACAATAGCGCGTGCACACACACACACACACACACACACACAAGCGCAAGATTCACCGTGCTCAGGTCAGCGTGGGCCTGCGTGGTGTCGCCACGTGGCCCCGGCAACGTCGTTGCAGCGTCTGCAGCGGCAGACTCGGGGCACGACCTGCACAACAGGTGTAGCAACCTGCGTTCCCATGGAGCTGCGTGATGGTGCAGAGAGAGGAACAGCAGTTGAAATGGAGGGAGGATGTCATGGACTTCCCCAGAGATTTCCTAGGGGACACAACACAGGCTAGATCAACATATGCAGCCTTGAGTGTGCTCACTGCCCTGCCTCAAAATAAATCAATTTCAATGACCAGGATCACCGTGCATAAACCGCTGCATTTCAAAATAACAGCTCTGCTTTAAGCTGTTTTACAGGTTTTTTTTTGCAATACAATTGATTGTTACAATACAATTGATGGGAAACTGCAATGCCATGAAGCCGGTGCACACTTAAAAACTAAGGGAACCATCTGCGGGAAACGTCTAAATCCCCCCTAATGAAGTTACTCTGACACACGGATGGATATTGCAAGAAATGCGACTGGCTTATGGGTGAGTGCTGGAGGACAGAGGGCGAGCCTATTAGACTGTCGGCAGCTGCCTGAACTTGGCCAGGGCCCCCACGCTCTCCATCATTACCCACAGTGCACCGCTTCCTCCTCCGAGGCAGGCGCGGAGCATGCTGCTAGTATTCGGGAGCACAGAGAACGCACCAGTTAGTGTCTAAGAGGAGCGTGTGTGCCGGCGGAGATGGCAGGGAGGCCCCAGCGTAATCTCCAACCAACAGACAGCAGAATGCAGAGCACCGGTCCTCCACGGCAGCGAGCTGCTACATTATTTCCCCATCTTCAAACATGCTCTCCTACCTCAGAGAGGGAGAGAGAGAGCTCCTGTCTGTTTATAAATTATGAAAGGCCAAGATCCAGGACTGTTATATTAGGGGTAAAAGAGGGCAGAGTGCCATTTCTATACCCCCCCCCCCCCCAGGCTTCTGCTATACCTCTGCCCCCTTACACACATGATTGTCATCTCTTGGCTTCAAAAATGCAAAACATGTGTCGCAGTCATTGCGGCATTGTTGTTTCAGTTTGGGCACAGTGCACCTAGAGTGAGTGTTGGTTTTTATCAGGCTGACAGGGAATCCCTGCTCCTCTTGTTAGCTGGGGCCCCTGCTCTGACACAGCATCACACTATTGCAGAAGTCCCCATGTGGCATTCCTCTCCCTTTGCCACCCAGCACACTCAATCATACTGTACTACGCACTGCAAGCAGTTGAAAAGTGGGGAAAAAGAAACAATAATTAAAAATAAAAATCTAAAATAAAATCTGAAATGATGATTAAAAAAAAATATTGGAGTTCAAAGCAAGTTTTACACACCGAAGTAGCACTTTCAAACTATTACATTCTAGGTATGATTATTAATCAAATGAAAGGGTAGGTTAATCTACGTGGGGTATCAGTTTTCATGTTGCCTCTGCACCACAGACCTATGACAGTGTTTGAGCTGCCGTTTGAGTCAGCAAATCATTTGGGCAGAATTTTAATACCAACTTCTTTTCAAAACTCTTAATTAAATCTCACTGTCTGGTGGTCAAGAATCCAATGTGGGCCTATTCATGGATTCGCGATATGGAAGGCTTTGAGGACAGGATATTCAGCAGAGAAAGAAAGACTGAGAAGGATTCCAAATTAATTTCACCATTGTGAGTCTTCCCTCCTATTCAGAGATTCTTTTTCTTCGCACAAAAATAGAAGGACAGTGAACCGGAGTCCAGCAGGAGTAATTAATACTGGCCTTTCAGTGAAGTATGTGAGCGCTGTTATCATAATGGCTTGGTACACACTGTCTGTGCACAGCTCTCTGAGGGCTGTTAATTGGACATTCTGCAGGACATGGCAGGTCAAGGAGCTCTGAGGCCATGACCTGATGGGGGGGGGGGGGTGGGGGTTGGCCACAAAAGGGGTCATGGTGGGGATGCAGAGTCGCAGGGGAGGAAGCAGATGGACAGCAAGAACAGGCTTATAAAGTTTACAAATATCCCTGGTTCTGATATGGACTGGCTCAGGGCATAAGCTCGAGTGAGCAGCGACTTAGGACCTTGTGCCGCTGGGAAGCCATTTGTGTTCTCACCTTATCTTAATTATTCAACACTATCACCACACATTAAATACTCTGCATGTGTCCTGGCTGATGTAAGGTCATAAGGGAGGCAACAGAGAGGTCTTGGGGCTCTCTACCCTCCCCACAGAGTTGCCGGTGTGACACATTGGTACAGGGGCCACAGCTTTCATGTTGTGGCAACAGGTTGAATCACATATCGCCATGATTAGAATTAGGGAAATTCACAGCTGGTTGGGGAAAAAAATCGTGGCATTGAAAAGGGAGCTATCCTTCAGCGGCAGATCTGAGGAGAACGAAAGAGGATGGCGACCGACATGTAATGTTTATTACAGGATGTTATCTGTGAAAACTGTCTTGCTACCAGCACTTTACTAAACACAGAGGAAGCTACAAGCAGCGTGAAGAAGCTCATGGTCATGTGACCTGCCGCACAGCTGATCTGTAGCTGGCACCGCTGGCCTAGCCTGTTAGCGAGAGCATTAGCCTTCATCCACTTTACATCTAAGGGAATTTCTTAGCGGATTAAGAGTGCTTTGGCAATTCAATCTGGCAGCAGGCAATGTACCTTGGTCTAAACGTAGCTAAATAACACCTACCTGAACATACGCGCCCTGGTTGTGTTCCATCAAAACAGTGTCCCTGTGCAGACCCACTCACTGGCTTAACAGATATTGCTTCTGCTGGCTTTTTTTGTGCAACATTATCTCCTCAGTCCACTAAGATAAATCCAGCTGGATAGTTTTATTTACTAGCTTTCCTGTCAAGAGGATTGATATAATGACGATAGGAGGCACACAACACTTCACCTTGCTCGATGGCCTTTCAGTGATCTGAGGAGTTTGCAGATTATCGATCGGTGTCAGATCGAGTGCCAATAACAATAATAACAATGGTAAGGGCATGTTTACATAGCTGGGCAGCCTCTTGGTCATGCTGTTCTGTCTGACTGTCTTGTTTCCCTTTCTAAAAGAAGGGCCCCTGCGCAGACCACCGGGAAGCAGGCAGCTGTGATTTGTTGCTGAGCAAGACTGTAAGAGCCTGGAATGACTTACAGACTGGCTGAATACCGAGGTCCAATCTGCTCCTGTGCTCTGTTTATACGTCATCATCCTACATCATTGTCTCGGATTGTTAACTTTCACAACTGCTATTTGTTATTTAGATAATACAACAGTATAAAAATTTCTGTGCGGCAACATTGTACTTAATAACCTTAGGGTGGGTAAACCTGTTTAGTGTCGTATTAAAACAAGGAGGGGCGCTCTTGTCACGCTATCAGCATTCTTTCCATCCACTTTTAAATCAGGGGCTCCCAGGGATCATCTTACTGAGGGCTCCAAAAAATGCTGGAATGCTGGAAGCATCCAACAGTGATCCTCAGTTTCCATTCACCACATCCTCACTGATTAACAGCCTACAGTATTAGGGCTGATGATGGACACTGAGAAGAAAAGCAGCAGCGAGAAGCTATATCCTCGCACGCATACACGCCGCGGGTGACCTTAAATGCACTTCGGACCAAAGTCCTCGGGGTGTTTCACCAGCGTCCAAAAACATGGTGTAATTCCAGAGTCTATTATTCTTGTGGGTGAAGAGTGGGGACGTTCCCCCACTGTGTTGCGGGCATGAGAAAATGCTTTCTGTCACAGCCCTCTGCCTCTCCGCAAAGATTCACTTTCCCTCCTGTTGTTTAAAGAAAGTGTGAAATTTCAGCTGAACAGAGGCGGCGTTGGAAGCGGCCTGGGGTTTTTAAAACAAAGCAGTCGTGAAGCGTTAACCTCCCCGCATCCTGATCCTCATCGCCAAGCTTGTTAATGAACCCTCCTCACGACTACTTAGCGAAGTCCCGTCCTTTTCATTTATTTATTTCTCTCTTTTCAGTGTGCTGAAAAGTCAGCCGCGCGGAGACGCCGGAACAACATGGCAGCCGCTGAAAGAAAAGGAGGAGGTCAGCAGGAACAAAGGGAGGGCACTGAAATGCTACCCCTGCACTAAAGCGGCTGACTCGCTCCTATCCTTTCAGCCGCATATCCCAGCTGCTAATTCAGGCTATTCAGTGCGGGCTTACAGTAACGCTTCAGTCTGGGTGATAGCGCAAGTAGTGTCACAGGCATTCCTTTCTCTTAAGCCCCCGGCCCTGCTTCATCCTCTCTCTGTCTCTCTCTCTCTCTCTCTGTCTCTCATTCTCTCGCTCTCTCTCTCTCTCTCTCTTGCTTATCTCCCAGTGATCCAATAAGAGAACAAGTCCACTCTCCCCATACCACCAGGGACCTCTTCTCACACACATTGCATCCAGAGCTCGGGGGTTGCTTCACTGTGCCATTCGTCATCAAACCCCCCTAGTATTTCAAGCCGTCCCGCTGCATTGAGCACAGTAAAACTCTCAACTTATGCTGGGTGTTCATGAGCTGTAAGGAGCTTGTCCTGCTAGCTTGCAGCCCCTCGAGGGCTGGATGCGAGATACCGTGTAACTCCAGCAGTTTCAGATTTGTCTCGTTAGAAACCGAAAAATAGCAGCATATATCCTCTCCAACAGCGCCGCACAGATCCAAACTCGCTGCCCCTCTGCTCGTTTCTATGGAAATGCGAGCGGGACCAACACAGAAAAAAGGGGAAAGAAAATAACTGGCCACAGATAAAGTGCTCCTGGCAGCGGTTGGCAGCCAGACCCAGCTTGGCGGCTGCTGGAGGGGTGAAAGAGAGCGGGTCGTTCATTTACACACTGCTCTGACTTATTTGGTGACGAATATTAATTTGCAAAATAAATTGCCAGGCTCTGAGTGCAGCTTGTTTTTTTTTTTTTTTTAAGTGAAACAGGAGCAGAGTGAAAAATCAATTGTAATGAAACGAGGTGGATCTCTCTCTGGCTGTTCAAGCTTATTTCTGTGAGGCAGGAAGCTGAGCTTGCGGATGATACAAAAGGTTCTTTGGTTCAAATTCCAGGAGCAGAATTGGAAAACACAACCCCATGCAGCCTCCTCAAACAAAACTTCGGTCTTTTAAAAGAAAATGTGACTAATATGGTTGGGAGGCTTTTACTTTTGGATTATGTGCCAGATTTTTTCTTTCTGTTACATAAAGACAGCTTCCAAAATAAAGGTTTTTGCCATCTCAATTTTTACAGACTTTGACAAGACAAAAATGATTTGGGAATAATATGGTAAGACCTTGATATAAGTCACAAGTAGTACAACATCACTGAATGTTCCATAGTGACTGTGTTGTCTTAAATTGTTGTGTTAGTTGGCTAGTTTGAAATTTTGTCTCTACTCTGAAACTGTTGGGGGTCATCAGGTTAATTGCATGGTGAACAAGCCTGCCGTCAGGAAGAACCCTTTCACTGCGAAAGAACTGGTGGCACATCATATGTAAAAACGTGCATACAACCGACCAAAAAATTTAAACTGACACAAACAAAAGGAGTATTGCCTGGTGCCCATATTGGACACAGCAGTTAGAATCTTTCTCAGTGTGTTTCCCAGAAGCCTCTTCTCAAGCGTGCGGGATGAAACCAACGGGAGCGGAATTGCACAGCAGGCTGCGGATGAGGCCGGAGCCCTTGGCTGATGCTGGTCTGACAGACAGCCGAGATCCTCCTTCAACAGGCAAAACAGACAGTACTGTAACTGAAGGCGAGGGAGAGGACACCCACGCGCACACACCCACACACACAGGCACCCACACACACACCAAACAACCAAGCCAGTCCAGGCACTTATCCATCAAAGCTGTTTTTCCAGCTCAGCCACTTCAGACAACAGGAAGCCTGTGGGTTTTTACAGGCCAGGCAACACTGTAGGTGGGAGGTGGATACACACAGGAGAACAATGGAAGACCCAAGCTCACGCATTGCATCAGACCACGTCACTGTCCCCCTTTTTAAACCAAACAAAAGGGACACTGCCGTGCTTTATCATGCATCAGAGCCCAGCAAGGGACTGGGTTATTGGACTGGTCGTGTGCTCATGCACCTACATTCTTGAAACACAATATGTTAGATTGAGAAGACAAAGGGAGGGAATTATGTGAGAGCAGGCACAATGTAAGGTGAAACCACCAAGTTCTAAAGGCCTTTCATCAAGAGGGCTCCTTCCCTTTCGACTGCTATATGACTGCTGTGTATGAGCTCAGTCTAACTTGTGTACTGATTCACCTCTACATATATCTTATGATCCTCAGGCTTTGAGAAGGGATGGAACATGGGGAAAAGGGCCCAAGAGCTCAGACGTTCCATTTTAATATCATTCCATGTGATAATTGCTTTATGAAACAACCCTCCCATGTACCTCAAGTTTGGATTCTTGTCTCTGCTGGGGTCTGCACTCCCTCTTGGGTGACCTCAGGTGTCTAGAACAGTTTAAGAAAACACCCATCACCCTGGCAAAAGCGCACCAAAGACTAAGGGTGATGTCAGGAAGGATAGATGTGTGCGGGGATTACCCATCCATGAAAAACACAACCTTACCTTACCACCTGTCCCCAGACAATTCTGAAAAATATACATTCTCAAATCGAAATGCACATAAGACGTATCCGCTCTCAGTCTCCCTGGTGACTTTGAAGGGAAGAAATATGAAGTCTGACACCTGTTCCCTGCTCACAACTGATCGTGGACACACTAAAGAGGGCAGAATAAGAAAGATCTGGAAATACAAAATCTTAGCTCCTCTGACACAGACAGATAATATACTGAGAATATACTGAATATACAGTATACTGATAATATAAAGAAATATACTGAAATAAAAATTTTCACTGATTGGTCTTAATCAGCATGTCTGTACAGAGACTCAAGGCAGAACAAATTTTACCAAATGCTCTTCAAGAATGTCCTACTGTGTCAATGAATATTAGCTATATATTTTTTTACAATTTACACTGTATAGTTAGTAGCACATCACAAAGTAGCATGTGATATTTCAGTTTATGTAATATAATAAAGTGTGAGGTGAAATTACACATTATAAAGTCAAAGGAGTTATTCAGCTGTGAGGAAATCTACTGATGGGAGTGAACTGTGAATTAAAACCATCTGTTAAATATCTCCTTTCAAACAGTCCTCTCCTTTCAAACAATCCAATTAAAAACATTCAAGTTTTTGTCTTTTTTTAAAAAAAGACAGAGAAAAGTTTAGATGCTCCTCAATATTTAAAGCCTCCCTGAGCTATTTAGGGACACTTTGAAATATTTACGGATTTAATCAAATGTTTCCCCTAAAAAAGTGCTAAATATTTCAGGCGGCACTGAAATCCATTAGAGAGCCTTTAAATGGCAGCGCGGGAGCATGCGGTGTGCCTGTATGTGATGCCGGGGTGCTGCCGCCGAGGTCTGACGGGATGCACAGGCCCTGGACGTTTGTTTCTCGGGTAATGACAGAGCTAACAAAAGAAGCCAAAGACCCCCATGCTGTTTTAGAAGAGGTAACGTGCCCTTGCAAATGAATGTACCCGGATTCCGGATTCCTCAAACAGTGCAATCCTGTGATATGGCGCAGGTTCTAAAATATTCATGATTCAGGTCTTTCAAAAAAGGGAGGGGGGTGGAGGGGGGAGGCGGGTGCGTTTCGCCATCTCAGCCGATCGATCCGTGTCTAATGTTCCCGCGATTCATGGAGCAGGTTCTCTCTGGCTTTGCGGCTTCCTCATGGTCCCCCAGGGACATTCCTCCATGCAGTTCCTGTGTGCAAATATTTCAGGACCTCCTGCTCCACTGTGACCAGCCTTTCCCAGGCCGGAACTCTCCAGCTGCTGGGGGAAAACCAGGAGCCCTGCTGGGCAGACTCCGAGCTGGAGCCTGGACAGCAACCTGTCTCCAGCGCGGCTCTGTGAAGTGTCACCACGGCAGAGGGCAGGGATCAGGAGCGCACACTCATTCTGTCCGATTGTTTCTGGCACCCTTCCTAGCGCTGGACCCGTCTCCTCTGTAGCCCAGGCCCGGACTGAGTGCAGGCCTGCGCTGTGACCGGGCTTGGCTCTGTCGTGGAGAAATTCTGGGCATCGAGAGCTGCCTGACGACCCCTGACTCTTTTGGAACGAGCGACCGGGATCAGCTCAAATCTCCTGAATCCTTTTTTCCCGCCAAGACGTTTTTTTGGTCTCCCTCGATTGGCTGTCACAACAGCGTCACAGGATTTACGTCCAATCTGTCTGGTCGGCGGGGCCAGCGGATCAGGGCTGCTTCGTGCCACACAAACGGCCCTCAGAGATTCCTCACCCCGTGCTTCTCTGTGCCTGTTACCCCACCACTCTTTGATTCATAAGCCTAGACCTCCACATCTCCTGATAATACCTTAGCCTACCACACCCTCCAGTCTGCCCCTCTGGTACACTGTACCGCAGTATATACCCACAGTCTGTCTCCACTTCCACGCCACAACACTGAAATACTAGTTTATGCCCACAGCCTGCCGCAGGCCTCCCCCTCTCTGGCAATGTCTAACAAGAACCGCTTTCTTCTCTTCACTGACAAAGGCATACATTCATCAGGCGGCGGGAGAGCTAGCTACACACACCGTTTCTGTTTTCAAAATGTATGTAAATGTTACAGTATCAGAAGGAAGTGCAAGAACTGGAGCGTCTGGACAGCCCGCCAGCCCCGCCACGTTTGCATCAGCCAGACAAATAAGGAGCTGTAAACGTAAATAGTGGTGAGACAATGAGGCAGGTGGACAGGCTCTGCGAGGCATTCGCGTCGCTGCCCTGCGCTGCACATGCGGGGACTCCGGGTTAAAGGCAGGTATGTGCGCATGTGCAAATGACGCGGTCCAGTCCTTTGACTGCGTCTGGTCCAGAGTCCTGCACAAATGTCCAGAGTGAAGGTCGGGGACAGACTGGCTGGCAATTTGCAAAGCAAAGCCTCGCATCAGACTTGCAAAATACGGGAAAAATGGTTACATTTTTAAGCACACAAGAGCATTGACATATTCTGTAAGTTACTAGGTGCTGATAAGCAGTCCAGAAGAGGAGGTGAAATGAAGGCAATTATCCAAGAAAAAGCAGATGATTTACACAGCTCTAAAAGGGCAGTATCAATGACAGTGTTTCTTACAATGTGCTGTACAAATCACTATAATCAGACCTCTCTTTGCCCTTAAAAACAGACAGAGATGACTCAAAAAAGGGACAGTATTGCGAATCAGTCTACTCAAACATTTATTTCCCAATACCTTGTAAATAGACTCACGTTGGGAGGGAGGCTTTAAGGAGACACTTAAACGGATCAGCTTGAATAATGCATGAAGTAGACTTTGAAAAAAAAGAGATCCATGTTAAGAAATATTTCATAAAGCAGAGATTTGAAAGTTTCTTTGCTGTGTAAATCCTATTAGGAGGTACGAGCTCCAGGATTATTCCTGCGGTCCCAGGCTCTCTGTTATCAAGCCACATGTTTTCACACTGATAAAAATAAAAAGTACAACAATACGCAGGACAGAACGGTCCCTTCCCCAGCTCCAGAGTGGCTGGCCAAACAGAGATGTGCCTCAATAGTGGCTCTCGCTCCGAATCGAGATCACGAACAAGAGCCCCTTTCTTCACCCCCCTCTGTCATTTTATTTTACACAACATTTTCTTCTTCCTTTCTTTCAGTCAATAAAAAGAAAGAGAAGTCAACCCACAAATTTTCCTTTCTCCTCCTCTCGGTCCAAACGCCCCGCCACGCGGAATTTGAAACATCCAAGAAATGTCACCGGGGTTCTAATCGGATTGTGGCGAGTGTTCAGGGGTCTGGCAAGGGCAGGTCTTTGATGTAACCTGCGAGTGCCTTTCGGCGGAGCGGAAGCAAAGCGCTTGTAACTACAGCCCAGCTCTAGGCACGCCAGCCCGCTGCTCTCCGCCTGAGACTCAGACAGCTTTACTGACCCCAGACCTGTAAGGCTTATGGCAGGTGAGAACACTGAGGGAGGTCTGTGGGGAAAGGAGGGAGACAAAGAAAGAAGGAAAGGAAGAATGACCCCCCCCCCCCCCCACTCTCTCTGCAGCATCATTGGTTTTCAGTCCCTTTTCTATTTGTTATCAAACCCAGCACTCTAGTAGCACTTAAATAAGCCCCACTTACCACGCCAATCATAATATACCTCATAATTAGTCCATCTACATTTCCGCACATCCCGTCACACAGAATGCAGTGTGGAAGATCAGAGTTCAGCACCTTCAGTGAAACCGAAGAACTTCAGTGAGTCAATAATGACAGACTGAAGGTCCTTATCAGATCCCATCACGGAAACCTATCAGTCAGAGGGAATCTCTTTTTTTTTTTGTTAAAAAAAGAAAAAGCATACATATATGAATACACTTTTTACCACCAATCATTTACAGATTAGCACTTCACAGATTAGGGTATCAAAGGCAGAATTCCTGTTGCTGTCAGCAAAGGACCTGCATCAGCATCTAAAGACTGAATTACCAAGTCTAAGCAGTTTACTCTGAGGGCTTTTTTCCCCCTCAACACTCTGGGTGAAAAGGCCAGCCATTATCAGTGTTTAAAATGGAATAATGCATACATAATACAAGCCCAGCTGCGTTCCTGCACCCAGACTTCCCGTTGTCTGCAAGTGGAGGGGAGATTCTTAGAGTCCAGCTGGATCCATTCAGGAATGACAGCATTCACCAGCCAAAAATAACAGCATGAGGTGGGACAGAAATTATTCATGCAAGGAACCCTTCAACATAATGAGATCTTCTAAGTGAAACATAAAGACTCACCCTTAACATTCACGAACAGAACTTCGCCGAGAATATAGGAGCTTGAGTTTTCTCACATCACACCCAATCGCTCTGAGCCGTAAACTATGTGTGTAAGGAAACATTTTAAGACACTTTCCCCACAATGCCAGTAATTGCTGATGACGGGTCTTCTCAGATCACACTTACATTCAGCATTTCACCCCCCCCCGCTAAAAACTCCATTTTCCTCCATTTTATTTTCCGTGGACAAACACAATCCAGGGGGACCACACACTCATTTACATTCCCGCTGTAAAGGTCAGGACACTAGAATATCGCAGGAGATGCTCTTAAGAGCCTTCCGTTCTGGCAAACAGAAAGCTGAACGATCCACTTTGGTCCACTTCAAATTTGAAGGCTGAATGTAAAAGTGTACTAGCCAACAGTGGGTAGCGTTCTGCACTCCTCTGACATCATGCCAGAGCCCTCGGGGAGGAATTCTGGATTGAGAATACAAGATTCATGCGTAGTGCTGTGCACGATCTTCAACCCTGCTCAAAAGGACAGATCCTGCAGGAACAGCTGCTAGCTACTCGCAGCCATTAGTTACAGATTGCACTCTAGTCAAGGATCTCTAGCTGTACTTTGACCGTGCATGTTAATGATTCAGATTTACTGAGGCAAATGAAACCATCAGCTGCGTTGAAATATTAAACATTGCAAAACTATCTAGCTAACTAAACGCGCCACATGAACATACAGTCAGTAGTAATCTATATTAAGTGCGCCGATACAAATTTATGAAACGTAACGCAAGAAGCGCATAGACTGGCATCCTTGTCTGCCATGAATGATACAAACATGCTCATTTGTCCTGACAAACTAGCAGCCCATTGAAATTGCACTTGTTTGCTTGATGTATGACAGCCATTACATGAAATGGGAATGCAGTGATGAACTGTAAACTCTGATGGCAATCTGGACACTGGACATTTCCTTCTTTTCTCATTCCCTCAACACCAACAGCATCACGGCTAATAAAAGGATACATAAATGACAGGGTAACCAAGTAATGGCGAAAGCTGCAGTGCACTGTCTCTGCTCAACATTCAGTAACAGGTACTTGCACTTATGTATAATAATAAAAAAATAAATAGATAACATTTTAATAGCACCTTTCAAGGTCCTCAAAGTACTTTACAAACAATAGACAATTTAACATATACAGCTGAGGTAAAAAAAAAATTAAATCAAACAGACACACATTAAATACTGAGCAAAAGATACATTTCTAACACCATATTACTGACTGAGATGTTTATGCAAATTTGTCACTAGCATCACTGTTGTCAGCGATACTATACTAATACTGCACACTGTGTGTAACACTGTATTACATATGTCACATTCTTAAATAGGCTTTGGCAGCACTACATATGGTGAAGCCACTGTCAGCAAAGCACCATTTGAATTTGAGTGTGGACCTGAGTGGGTGCGGGTGTTCACTCCAGCCCCTATCAGCTCCGGTCCACAGGTACTACACGGCAGAGTGAATCAGAGGCAAAACGTGTGAGAGTGGCATGCCTTCCTATAGCACAGCTATAGCACATGCAGTGCCTGCCTCTGAGGGAAACAACCAGCCAGCTGGTATCTGCTGTATGGCTGATGGTCTGACCTCACATGGCCTCGCGGCTGCAGCGAACCCACTGGTCTCAAGCCACACGCGTGCTGTAGCGCTGGGAGGAACCAGCTACACGGCTAAAGAGTGCTGCACCTCACGTTAATGCTAACCTGAAGCACCCGTTCATCTGGCCTTTAGCGTGGCGTCGGCATCAGCGCAGTCACTTAGCGTAGCATCCGCTTGGTTCACTCTGAGCCTGGAGCTCAGAGGTCACCTCCCAATGGGCATGCTCTGGTACTGTGCATTCATTATTTACGCTGTTACTGTGATCTCGCCGCACTGCGAGGAGCACCAACAGTAAAGCGGAACACACACTGATCTCCGACTTTCAAGAGCCGCCTCTTTAAGGTCATGCTCAGTATTCACTGCCACACGCAGGTGATAGAAAGTACAGCCTGAAGCCTCAGCATGCAAATTATGAAATGTTCCTGCAGTAAATCTGCCATAATTGTTGCTTTACAAAATGATGGTTCACATTTCGGCGTGGCAGAGACATGCTTTTGTCCTGAGAAGGCAGGAATCACAAGTTCATTTGCTGGGGGAGGGGGGGGGGGGGGGCTGGGGGGCACCAAAATTTCCTCACTTGGGGGGCTTTCAGTAGCAGTTGACATACATAAAACATTATGTTGTGTCTACATTCCTTCATGTAATCCCCAGTAATATTTAAAGACCAGTGTTTCTTCTTTCAGAGTCTAAATTACAGACTTTTCACCACTGATCTACTTTGATGATGTTGTGCCTTTTGATGGATGCACAAATACATGCTTTTAAATGGTGTCTGAGAAACGTGTTTTTGTAACAGAAATTGGCCCTTCATGTTTTGACCAAAAAAATCTGTGCTCTTTGATATCCCCTATCCCATTTGTGGGGGTCGTAATTGAGTTGAGGGGGAAGCTATCAATTCACCGGCAGGTGCCACAGACAGTATTGCTTTGATGAAGAATGGTATTGTCTGTGAAAGGAGTTTGAGAGAGGCCAGTCTCCTCAGGTTTCTGACAGATCAGCAAGCGTCATGGTGTCCTATCCCTGCAGATCTAGTTACAGGAGCATCTCCCTGTCCTTTCTCTCTCTCTGCCCTCACATTCATACTATCTGTCTTCCCATTGGCTGGTTTGGGAGAGATGATGACCTAAGCAAAGTCCCCCGCTTGATCGCTCTGTTTGTGCCTCCTTCTCAGCGGCACACTCAGGTGTAGGTGGCGATACCATGTCAGGTCAGGGCCACTCAAGGTGAACTTTCGGCTCCCGAGGGGCCCAGTCAGTGAAGTGGTTGTCTTAAGTGCAGGCGGAGTCCCACAGTCTGGGCTCAAAACCAGCTGTGTCATCTGCTGTCAATGACCAAAAAGTGGCAGAACAAATTGCTCTTTCCATTGGGGGGCAGCGGTGGGTAGGTCATCCAGGGTTTCCAGGATGCAATTCGTCAGACACCTGCGGGTTGGTTGGATGACGTCAGTGTAGTAACACCTATCCTATAACTGGCACCCACTTCGCTGCAGTGCACTGCATGACTTGTAGTGCAAAAAATGTACTTTTGAGCTGTGTGAGTGTATCGGAGGATTGCATTCGTCTCGCCTCGGCATCCTGCATGAGTGCAGAGATTGTTGTAGTGACATGAGCCTAAAGTACAATTTTGAAACAGGGTTGCATTAAAAGGGAAATACACAGAAAAAAACAACATGAACTTTCTTTCACGGGGTGTGTCTGTTCTTGAACCCATTCCAGCCACGTCGCATGTCAGTTGCCCCTCACTTTGGTGTCAATGATGCAAGCCAGAGCATTGCTTACAGACATAGGTTTGTTTTGTGTGCATGCATCACAGGGCTTTGTACTGCCATGCCTGAGAAAGCCCAGGGCTGTGAACTCCTCCTCTTCCCGAAGCAAGTAACTTCTACTGCCCATTTTTCTTGGTGAAATGATTCTCTAGATAACAATAAAACAGGAAGCAAAGCCCTTTCTTTGCTGCATTGTTTATTTATGGAAAGCATGTAGAGACTAAAACATCTTGATTTGTCTTTCCCCTGGGTCACAAGAAAAAGTCTGCTTGGCAGTATCATATCAGAAAGTAAAGCCAAGAGTGACCGGTGCATTGAGGTTCACCTCAAGCCATGTTGAGATATATCTGAATCCAGCCTGGTGTAAATCTCAGCCATAGTAAGCCATAATAAGCTATAACAACAATCATTCTTTGCCGTTAGACGAAGCCAGAGCATTTCATGTAAACAATTAAAAGCTTCATCAAATGGCACTTTGAACTGACAGAGGAAGCATCATCGTGGCTGCCATTGTCAATCAATGGATTGGCAATTCGTCAAACACTAGGAATCATTGACTTTAATATTTCTTAATGAGTTGGAAGCAGAGTGTACAGAGTGTACGCTGCCTATGCATATATGCCCTATAATCTCAATGTAAACCTCATAATGAAATTCATCACCTTAGACAATAAAGCTGGGAAAAGAGGTGGTATTTCATTTCCTCTTCAAGTGTCCCAATGCGTGTGATATTATTATTCATGTCATTTGCTCAGGGTGATGAATGTAGCATAGTCTTGTGTAACACATAATACACATTATCAATCGGATGTTTCTTATGGAATACCGGTTAAGCTTGTGAACCTTGCTCAACATAATAACTGCAGTGTCCCATCCCGGCTTCAAACTGGTAACATCTGGGCAGCAACCCAGGTTCCCAAACCATTGCTAATACTGCCATGCTGTATATGGCAGACATAGTCTACAGCAGTGGCTCTCTCTTTCATCCAGTGACCATGATTCACCTTGAGCTCTGAATGCTACAGGAGAACCGAGGCATGACTGAAACAATTCCATCAAATCAATTTAATCGCACAAAAAAAAAAAAAAAACAAGGCTAACACCCGAAATAAAACTTACAATGCAATGCAAGACATTTCTCCACCCAAAGCGGCTGCCACAGAGCGGCTTTAAGTTACATGACTCACTAAAGCTAATGAGGCTGAGAGATTTAGAGCTATTTACGTGTCATAAAGGCTTTCCTTATTAGCATAGCCAACAAGAAGGTTATTATAAGCATCAGGAAATGCTTTTAATAAGCAGTTTAATTTTCTAATAATAAGGACAGTGACACACAGAGTTCAAAGTCGCAACCCACCAGTTATGAAGCACAGTGTCTCCCTGTCTTGCCCGGAGATATGAGATAAAACAGCTAGCAGATGTCAGGCGTTTATCTTTGTGTTGATAGACTCAGGGTTTGACGTGGTTAGCGTCAGCGGGTATCTCCACATACTGATACTGATGTATTTCATTTGTGCCTTGTTTCCTCTAACACAGCTGCTGAACACACCCATTGCCCTGCTGTTCGCACGGCTGTGAGCTGTATTGTTATAACTCACTGCCCCTGACTGGTTTCCTCACGGTTAGCATAAGACTGGTACGACCAAGAGAATTTCACACATGCCTTGCTCAGCGACCTCTCACATGGCTTCCTAGAACATAGCCATGTGAGGTGTCCCATTCGAAAAAATGCACAAAAGGTCCATGATTCCACAAGTAAATCCATATAAATGAATGTGCCAAAGGGAGTAGAACAAGTGTGGTGAGTTAAGCAAGTCTCTCTGAAGACGGTCTATTGAGAACATCAGCCCCATCACTATTGGCCCTTTGTTCCATCATGATTGGCCAAGACCCAATGTCCTCCACCACCGTCCAAACACCAAGGCTGATTCTGTGACTGGTGGACTTGTGACAAGCACTTACTGGGTCACAGGCCCAGAGGGGCCTTGTGAAGCCTGACAAGGCTGAGGTCAGAGGCAAGGCCTCCGTTCTATTCAGGCATTGTGGGCAAACAGAATACAGGGGAGCGCCACTTATTAAGCAAACGGTGACTCCTCATTAACTCTGCATTGTAAACAGTCTTGACACAGTCTGGTACATTGAAGCACATAACCCTGGTAGAAAGACATTAGAAAGTGTCTGGAATAGGGATGTGCGGTTGTACCACTCATAGAAACTGGCTTCTTTTCATGTCTTTTGAAAACCATTTCTTCACAAGGAGGCTAGGTGTGCTCAGGGACAAGGTATTAGGCCTAAATCCATGCAATAAACATTGTGTAACGTTTTGTAGCAATTGCAATCCAAGGTCGGAGACAGCAACGGTTTGTCTTGCGTGCAACTTTGTGACACAGAATGGAAACACAATACGAGCTTGACGCAAGACACAAGATTCAGCGGCAACGCGAGGCAGACAATAGAATTAAACGACACGGCGAAAACGCCCGGCGCACGACAGCTCCCTCATCTGCTACTTAAATGGGGTGTAATTGATTTCACTTCCTAATGCTGGCACGCTAGTCACAGAGAGCTGCCTGAGAAAGGCGGTGCTTCTCTCTGCAGGGTCTATCACGACTGAAAAGCCCCCCCTCTATGATAATACAGAATAAAAGGCATGATGCATGCATGTGCTCATGCGTACCGTTACAGCATGGGGCCCCAGACGAGATGACTCAAGCTCCTGCAACACTTATACCTGGGGAATACTTCACCCAGCTCAATTGTTCTCTTCTGGCTCCCGTTTAATCCAAATTCTATTTCTTCTTTTTTTTTTTTTCCACAAAATGAAAAGTGTGAAACTATGTTCTTCTCAATGCTTCTGCTTCTGAGCATTACTGGTTTGGTCATCATTGGGCAATGCTCCACAGGTTCTGCACCCTTAAAAAGCCGAAGCACAGCTGAAGGATCCGGCCATCTCTTCGACAACCCATACAGAGCGCTGTCTACTGTCTATGAGTCTGAACGCACAGACAGTAGACACCAACACGGCCCCAGTAATCACACGGCATTACATTACAGTATATGTTTGCCTTGCAGATGCCTGTGTGCAGGGTGCCGTAAATTAGGCTTAGATTCCTATATTTCATCCGTTTATGCAGCAGGATTGAAACTGAAGCTTCCGGGCTGAGCACCTTCCATAAGGGCACCACGGTAGTGCCCCACCAGGGAATTGAACCCACAACCTTTCCGGTTACAAGCCCAGCTCCCTACCCACAAACCATGGAGCCAGCCGCTCTCCAAATGCCGTGCGTTTGTGCCACTTGCCAGGAATGCTGGCAGAATGTGCGTGCCCACCCCACACACAGCTCCACACACTGGGTGAGAGGAGGGCTGGCACGTCATGCCTGGCAATAACGATCACTTTTCATACAGCTGTGGGTGACTGCTGCACATCTGCGCGCATTATCTGCACGATGGACGACTGACTCAACGCTCCTGAACGCTTTCCATTTCTCTGACGATGGCGGAGTCGGGCAGCTGACAGCAGAGGCAGCGCTGTCAGTGTGCCCAGGCGCCCGGGAATCTTTTCAGGTACGCCAACTGCACCGCCTACCTTTCCGGCAGCTTTGGTCTTGCTATGGTTGTTGCTGGGGGCGGAGTTGACGTCCTCGTGCACTCGGTCCAGAAGCCAAAGCAGGAACTCCAGGGCGTCGTGCTGCGAATTCCCTCGGAACTGGGAGCCATACTTGGAAACAATACTCTGAGGAGAGAGGCAACAGAAAGGATGAACAGTCAATGCCAACCCATCGTGTGCTACCAGTCAAAGGAGTCTGCAATGACAGTCTTCAATTGACCTAACGAGTCCAAACACGTTGTGCAGCGGCTTCTTACGAAGTTGGCAGACACACAAAAACCACGAAACCATTAAAGGAAGGCTTACTTGGCAACAATGCTTTAGTTAATAAGTCAGACTTATCCCACATAATTCCTGCTTAAGATATTCACAGAGAAGAATTTGGAATGTGTAGCTTATGTGCAATAAAGCAGAGTGAGCACATTCGCTTAGTGACTTGCCTGCCTGTGACAGTATGAAAAAATGAGCGCAATCTGAACTATATGGAATAAACGGAAATGAGGACACCTGTAGCCAGCAGAGAATCCAAAAGGAAAGCAGACAGCAGGCGTATGTTCATTACACTCCACACACTCACAATGTCCAACAAATCAGAGGTTTACAGCAAATATTGCTGTCAATGTACTTCACACTTGTCTCAGCTTCTTGTGTCATCTTCCTTTGTCTCAGCTCTGAGGAAGGGTTATTTGAAGGTAATCAAAGCAGCAAACATTCCAACCCGCCCCCCCAAAATACAGAAACTGATACAGACTGACCAGGAGGACTCTCAAAAGGCACGCTCCGAACCAGCCGACCACCAGCAATTTCACCCTCCTGTTCCTTCTGCTCCGCACATCCTCTCCCAATATCCTCCGCACCGAATTGGACTCTCTTTACTTTAACGCTCGCATTATGCAAAGCCAGGCTTTATTTAAGCGTAAAGAGAGGGAGACAGTTCAATGTCAGATTTCAATCAGTTTTCCCAGCTGGTTCCTAAGCCAGCTCAGGTGGTAGCGTAGGAGCCGTGCATGTGGAGCATCACTCAGCTGTTACAGCCCAACAGAAATGCAGATGGGATCAGCTGTCTGAAACACAATTTAAAGAAGGAGAAATACACCACAGGGCCATGCATGTTAACCTTCCTATCATCAAAACGACTACCCGATTGTACAGTAGTTAGCTTGGTTCGCTGGCCGTATTAGCAAGGGCGTTGTGGTTTTACAATGAACAGACAACTGGTAAAACATCCTACAGTTGGCTTGGAGGAACAGTTTCCGGTTCATTCTAGGCTGCTGTTGGATGCTACACATTTGCAGGCCCTTGAGCTCATTAAACAGATCAGATTCAGAATTCATTCAGAATTAATCTTACATATTACAGTTCAGCATTGCATACTGTTTAATCTTGGGTGTCAGTTAATACAAACACACACTCCAGTCCCCAACGTGTTTGGATGGATCCTGCACTGCTGTAATTACATTTAGATTCAATAAAGTCAGGTACAAGGCAAATAAACATGGCCAGGACTCACCACCGGCAGAGCTATAACTGGACACGGTTCTCATTCTCCAGTCATTTTTAATCAGATAATGCACTACTGCAATGGCAGAGATGTGTATAACATTGAAAGGAGACGTCCTGTCCTTATTCGCTTTCGACTCTTCCTCGTTCACTTTTGCCAGCACACTCAATTTGTTTGATAAATAAATGGTATGCTGCATTAGGGTAGAAAAGAAATTCACCGCTGCTCATTCAGAATTACAGTAAGATGTACAGTTGCGTGCTGCTTGACAGCAGCCCAGGTTTCTACTGTGTTCTTGCCGTTTCTTGACAGCCGGATTCTTTCAGATATGGGCCGGAACCAAAATGGTAACACAGATCTAAAGAAAAGCGTGACAGGAAGAATCAGCTGAAGCATAGTGCCGGATTAAATAGCGTGTGGTTACCGCACAAGGCAGGCACCGCGAACAGGATGAATCCTTCCACTGCTGGTAAAATACCCACGCTGTTGCAGATGTGCTGTGGACATTGCATCAATGTGTACGGGATAAACAGAGCTCTTGCTGGGGCTGTCTTGCCGAGCGGATAAAGACAAAGGCAGAGAAAGTGGGCCAGCCCCCTTTCTCTTTAATCATCCACAGTACTAAGGTTCAATCCATTTTTTGGACTGCGGAAATGACATCCTTAGCAAAATGGCTCTGCGCTAGTTTGTACAAGGTGGGAAAAAAAAGGCATAAACCTCAACCTTTCCAGCTGCCTCTCGAAGCGGAGGCACCCCGTCCTCTGCTGACTGGGGAATGACGCTGCCCATCTGCTAATGAGCTTTGAGACAGATTCCCGCGGTGCCGGGTGATAATGAAAAGGACCTCAGGTCAGGCCGGGTGTTGTGACCTTTAACAAGAGTCACACCAGCGACGGCCGGCAAAGGGAGCCCTGTGAGGGGGTGAGGGGTGGAAAACAGCAGTCCTCCCAGAAGAGCGGCCCGGTGCTACATCAGACTCTGAGATGTCACCTTGCCAAACCTCACCTTGCTCCTCCCTACTGAATCGATTCCTCTCATGACCTCTCGCTCTCTCTCTCTCTCCGCCGATGAGCGTTCCTGCGGACAGGGTTCTGCCGCGTTCGCGGTCCGCTATATCATTCAGCATCGTACAGATCTATGATTTCAGCGTCTCTTCCAGCTGTAAGGTACAGAATCCAGGCTCCTTACACCCCCGCCCTCTCCCACGTACGCCCCCCCCCTCCCTCGGCTCAGGCACAGCTTTCACTGCTACAGCCTGGCTCTGTGACTGACAGGCAACAGACGTGCATCCTGGGCTCATTAAAACTGCCACATCATGCTGCCAGTGTCTAAATATAAACAAGGGAGACCCCCTACCTGGCAGAGCTCATTAATTATCTTAATTACAATGGGGAATGGAAAGGGGGGCTATGATTGCTAATCCCAGCCCCCCCCCCAACCCCCCCCCCCGACGACACACACACACACACACACACGCCAAAAGGACAAGCGGTAGTTGTAAAAAGTAAACACAGCGTTCATCAGCACAAAGTGTTCTGACAGAGAGAACCCCCTGCCTCTGACTTTGTGCCCAAGGTTACTCTGCGTCTAGCAGGAAGAGATCCAGTGGCATCACCTTGTGCAATGGCATCAAGAGGATAAGGCTAACGTTCTCCGCTACGTGTACGTTTTCAGATTTTTTCAGGCAATGTCCTACTTTGTTACCACCCCCCCCCCCCCCCCCCCATTGATAAGGACCCGCTACTCTAACTAAGAAATGCAATTCCAACTTTGAATTTTAATCAAACCAGCATCACGTTTTGCCACAATGACCGGAAACAGACTTTGTTTCAAAAGCTGACATGAATGTGGGAGGGTTCCCACCACTTTGAAGTATAAAATCAACTGTGGCTGCAGGGGGGGAAACAACTTCCTTTAGTTACAGTCTGTCTGAGGTCCCAGATAACTCCCTCCGTTTTTCATCGTGGCGCACAGATAGCAAACAGTTTGACACGACACTAGTTAAGCCAGCAGCCAAACAAATGCCAAAACAAACCAAAACAAATGTGGTTGGGCAGCTTTCTTCTTTTCTGATCTTCTCTAACTGTGATAAGAAACTGATCCCTGTGGTCAGGTTACATTAGCCCAGTTTAACAGAACTGCATGGTTATCAGCTCCATCGTTCTCTATGTTCTCGTGTATAATTCATCGGTATAATTTCAGAGCAAGGCTGCCAATGTGTGCATGATAGAATGTAAAACCAGACCATCAAAATCTAATTAAGAAAACAGAACAACCTTCCAAAAATAAACTACCTCAAACATCTGTACAATAGTATCAATGAATTCCGCTCCTGTTACAACACAGTTATAATATGTGCTTGTACTGTCAGCATATGTTGTTACAAAATGAGTGCAATCGTATAATTGTCTGAATTCTCAGCAACTGCTCTATCTGAGCAGGGTACTGTTAGCTGGAGTTGGTTACTATGCTACGCGCATTCTGACACAGTCTCTACTTTAAGAACCTCATGTCTTGAGATGTGTGATGTAGACTAATTACTCCCCACAATGCAGTTCAGGTGAGGCATGGCTGAAAAGGTCTAAGGCAGGGAAAGTGGGCCAGCGCCTTTCTCTTTAATCATCCACAGCACTAAGGGAATCACTGTTAGGTTCCAGCACAGAAATAATTTTTTTAAAAAATAGCAAGCACAAAATCCTGACGTTGTCTGTGGAAAAACAACTGGAGACGAAATGCACTGTTTACTCCCCTCTCTAATGGTTATTTACACTCCAGCAACGTTGCCTATGGACCATAGTGGTCTCCATGGTGAGGCTGCGCCTTGTTCTGTTGCTGAGAGAACACCCCAGCGACGGAGACATTCACTCGGCGCAAACAGCCTCTCCCTCAGCAATGGAGCGTGGTATTGTTTAGTAGAGATTGATATTGCCGATTACTCCCTTGCTTGCAGCACCCTAAATATCAGCAGTTGCACAGAGAGATGGAAAGAGAGGGAGAGAAAGATCTCGTAATCCACTTAGCCTCTGCCAGGTAGGTGATGGCTGAGGATACTGGCACTGCTCTGACATAACGGCTGAAGCCGGAGGCACCGCTGCCAGGATGAGGTCATCTAAGCGAACCCAGTTCAGCCACTAACCTGGCCTGACTCCGAGAGAGGCCCTCCACCCACCAGCAGAAGCGGCAGGGATACAGTGTGGGGCATCCAATCAAACCGCCACAACTCTGACTGATCAATTTAGGAGATCTGAAGCCACTGACATTAGCCAAAAATGCTGCGAATAATAGAATGTAATAACCTGTTTCAATTAGCTCCTAAACATCAAGGACAATGAGCCATGGAACAACCACCCCCCCCAACTCCCCCCGCCTATAGTACCACCCACAAGCTGATACCCCACTATTAACCTCTTTTCTCCGGCCACGACCCCTCCAGCGTAAACAATGAACACTCCAAGAGATATACACAGAACACACCATACACAGAGAGGACAGCAGCTCTTTAAAACAGATTTACGCCAGCCCAGCGCGACATGCAAAATGGACCTTGTCAGATTCCACGGTGACAGGTTGAAAGCAGCGGCGATTTATTGCAGAGCCAGGGAAGGGCGGGTGGGGGGGGGGGGACTATTTAACCATGGGTGCAGCTCTGCTGGCGTCACCCCCAGCAGGTGCTGATGGAATGCGGCACAAACCCCATCCGTCTTTCCTTTCCTCTTCATTTCATTCCTCTTTCTCCCCTGCCCAGGTGGGGGAAGAGGACGACCAGACAGGCCATCATTTAAAGAGACCTTTTATTTATTTTTTTTTATTTTCATACGACTGAAGATGCTCATCAATTCCAGCTGAATTGTAGACATTCTGGTTATCCAAGGACACTGCTGATCACGGGCCACACGCAGGCCCTCGATGTGTGCGCCCTTTCCTGCCTTCTATTCTGAATGCAGGACACGTCTGCATAACTCACTGTGGCCAAATATGTTTTCTTTTCCTCATCCTCTACAGTTAATGATGTAGACTTCTCATTTCATAAAAACGAAAAAGGGCATTTAGCACAAATCTGTTTTTCGGTCTGTCGTAAGTACGCTGAGTGTAACACTAACAGTTAAATTACTCAGGAATGAAGGTGCTCTGGATAAAATGTAAAATCTTGTCTACTAATGTGCAGGCCACACATCATTAATGTGAAATTTCAAATGCAACAATAATAAACTTGAGATTGGGTGGTTTACAGTCTGGGAAATGTTTCCCGCCCCGGTAATTGAAACTTTAATGTCTTTTTTTCTCCCCCCCCAGTAAATCTCACAGTTTAGGGTTTAATGTGTGATTGAGTCCACGCACAGGCTCTATCTATGCAGATTACCCCAGAATGACTTTATAAAGATAAAGCGTGAGACACTACCGCCTCGGCGCCACGGGAACAGAATGCCACGACGGAGCTTAACGTGATTGATTCATTTTACCGCTGTGTTATTCTTAAGACGTAAGTGGCAAGGGGAATAAATTTGCTGGAAACACTCAAATTGCTGTGTTTACACAGACATGTCACAGCTATTTTTCTCCCTGTGTTTTTAGCAGGGGCTTTTCAGGTGCTGTGAGAAGTTGCTGACTGAGTCATGAGGCCCCATGCTGCGAGCGCCGGATTATTCAGCTTTTAGTCAAATATGGGCGGGCCGCGCAGAACTGGACCTGCGTCTTCTGTTTACTGAGGTGACACTAACGGCTTGGGGCATCACAGAGTACATATCGTTGCTATATCAGCAAGACCTGTATAAAGTGGGGTTATTACTGAGGAAAAAGAGGTTATCAGAGGTTACTACTACCACAACAGCCGGAGTACCAGCCAAGGCATAGCATCCTGACCAGTTCATTCAGTTCAGAAAATCCCACACAGCGGTATCACCTTGCTGCACTGCGCTGTCACGCTGTAAGAGACATCCCCCTCGATGAAATTACCACCACCACAAGATTGGAACAAGTCTGCGGTCACGTCGCCTGCTCACTGAGGCACATGAACAACAAACAAACTCTGTAGCTCTCCATAAAGCTCGGCAACACTCGGGGGCCTTCTGTAGAATAAAACTGTCTTTATTGGTAAAGAGATTGTTTCATCCTACAAAAGCCCCGGAGTGCTGCTCAACTTCACTGCGAGCAACACTCACCACCCGGTCGCTGTAGCATCGGCCAGTGAGATCATTTCTCCCGTTCGGCTATCCAATTCACAGACAGACACACAGGCACGTGCATGTACACATTATATTACATTAATTTAGCAGACACTCTTACCCAGAGTGACGTCCAGCGCAAAAGAACAGAAGTGTATCCATTCAAGCTGAATGAGCGACAGTGTCAGAACAGTCTAACAACACTCCCAGACCAGCGAGTGTGAGCATAACACAGCGAGTGTGAGCATAACACCACTGAAGCCCCACTGAAGACCTAATACACACACACACACGCACACACACACGCACACACACGCACATGCACACGCACACGCACACACACACGCACACACACACGCACAGGCACACGCACACACACGCACACACACACACACACACACACACACACACACACACACACACACACACACACACACGCGTGCACACACACACACACACGTGAGGGCAATCACACAATCTTCATCCTATCTAGCAGTGACAGAGGTATCAACAGACATTCTAGTGATCTCAGCAAAAAGATCCCAGGACCTGCCATGTCTAAATGACTGCCAAAAAGCCCATCCCAAAGACGAACCGAAAGGAGTGACGCGAGAGGCACTTGAAATCAAAGCGAGGTGGAGAGCCAGCGGGGCACGCAGAGGGCAGCGCTTCCTGGGAGCGGTGTGGGAACGCTTGCCATTCTCCAGGTGGCGGGGATCAGTCGCCGCTGTGTGTTTGTGCAGTCTTGAAGGAGAACAGGGCCTGGCAAACACAAACAGAGCATGCTGGCTCTCTCCGGGCTGTCAGAACTGCTTTGACTCAAAAAAAAAAAAAAAAAAAAAAAAAAACCCCTCTCCGTCTTCCTCTCCGCAAGGACAAAAACCTGCCTCCGCGTTTCCGTCCTAAAATCCTCTTACAGTAACTGACTAAGGGAGAAGGCGGATCTCTGTCTATTTCAGAACAAGTTCAACCTTCCCGTGTTCTGACTGTGCGATTCCAATTGCCGTAATGATAGCCGTGATTATAGGGATCCCGGTAATGATGGGTAAACAGTCAGAAACAGTATTTAGAGGTGACGACGGGCATTGTATATGAGGGCAGGCAGCGTGGAGGAGTGTGGGGATGAGGCGGGCGGGTATGGGGGGTGGGGGGCTGCATCAGGCAAAGTCAGACGCACATTCCCTCCACACAGGGAAAGAAAGGGCTCCTCTCTCACGCCCACCACTTCACCTCCTTTATAGTCATGAGAAACCGCGCAGCACCGTGGGGAGGGCGGGAGAAAGCGAGAGGCACAAAAGCTCCCCTTGCGCACAGAGGCCGCTTCTTGAAAAGCTGATATGATCCCTTTCAGGTGGAGTCCAGGAGCGGAGGGTAACATCAGTCGGCGTATAATTAACCCCACACAGAGGACCCTCCTGACTCAGGGCCCACTTAGATGGAGGGAGAGAGCATGCACCTCTGGGGCTACAACGCAGCATAGGCTGCTGCTGCTGTCTCTCCTTCTGTGACACACAGGGGTTGAATGGTTCATACTGAACGAAATGTCACGATTCAAACGTGTACACGTGCACTTAGCATGTGCATGTTACATCCATCTAAACACTTTTCCCAACAGTTCTTTGTATATATATGTGTGTGTGTGTGTGTGTGTGAGTGTTGTGTTGTGTTGTACTCTACCTCACTTGTAAGTCACTTTGGATAAAAGCATCTGCCAAATGAATAAATGTACATATATAAATACATAATACAATACAATACACAAATACATAGTGCTTTTGTGGTCATATTCTCTTCTTCCTTTCATCCAGAAACTGTGCTAGCACGCAGAGTACATGGAGTGGTTTGTGGCGGGCCTTTCCTCCCCACTAGGTCTGGCATGAATGGGAGAGCCCAAGGGCAAAGGATTGTTCTGCGTTTCCAGAGTGCTCTCATACCCCGCTTACGCACAGGGTGGAGTGCACCCTCCAGAGCACCCGATCTCTCTGCTGTAAGCGCTCTAATGCGGCTCCACTCCCATCAATTCCTGCCCTCAAATGGGGGGGGGGGCAGGACGCGCTCCACAACAAAACGAAACCAATCAGGTAGCGTTCCGTCTCCAGCAAATGAAGTGCATCCCACATACAACGCGCAGCCCTGATGACTTTCTGATTTAATGAAGAGATGCTTCATGAGCATTACTGAGACTGTCGATGACTGGAGTCTAAGCACTGTTATCATAAAAGGCGCCTGAATCAAAATCTCAGAATGCCCCCCCCCCCCCAAATCTAAAAACTGACCAGTAATATGGCCACAATGCAAAATAACTATGAAAGAAGCATACACAGATAACTTATCAATGGGGGTCTTTTGATGCGCTGACAGAAGAGCCGATACGGACCTAAGCAAAGCAAAGTGTGGTGTAGTGGTTACAAATCTGGGCTTGCAACACGGAGGTTGCAGGTTTGACTCACAGACGAGGGGGGGGGGGGGGCACTTCACCTGAACTGATCCCGTCAGTACGCAGCAGCGCAAATCGATAATGCCTGTGCGCGTTTTCCTTTTAAGAAAGCTGCCGTGGATAAGAGTGCCTGCTACGCGAATAAACAAAATCCCGAACTGTGCAAACTAATCGCATGAGAGTAGGACACTTTAGGGAGATAAATTTACATTTCACCGTGCCCTTACGATCAAACAGCCCCCGGCTCGTCAAAGCGTTTTCTGCATCACAAACGCGGCTTTGATTACCAAGGTTGCGTGGAGTACAGGACGGGCATTGTTTGGCCCTCTGGGGGTCCTTTGTGCCCCGTAATGCAGCCCCAGGCAGAGCTGACTGCTGAAACTCCATTCAAGCCAGACACCTGCTGACCTCCTCTTGCACGTACTCCAGTAGCCGAAGAGGACTCGCCGGCTTTATTAGCATTCGGTGAAGGGACCGTGGAGGGTGCACGCCCTGAATGTACACTGCACTGAGCCATGGCATCCCAGGAATACAGACAAGTTAATTCCATAGTATCGGGGGTGAGGCAGGTGGACAGTGTGGGCAGTTCACTTGTAAAAAAAAAAAACAGAGAAATTCAACACAGGGAAGCATTGTTTTTGCGAGACTCAAGAGAGTTTCTGAATCCTGAATGTACTGAGCGGCCAGCAGAATGTTCTGCACGAAGCCATGAGCCATTTAGCCATGAGCACCTTTGTCAATATCTCAGCATCATCAGAGGTGCTTTAACCCTGGCACACTTGGTGGCAGATTTGAAAATTGAAGACATAAGTATATTTCTATAAGCACACCTGATACACAATGCAAGTTTTGAAACTGGGGAGTGACAGCATGTGCCACCATTTGAGGATGAAGTATGCATATTACCCAGCTTCAAATCCTGGTGTGTGCTGTGCCTAATACAGCACACATGGCGGTGTAGCGTAGTGGTAAGGAACAGGGCTCATAACCGAAAGGTTCTTGGTTTAAGTCCCTGCTGGGGGCACTGCTGCTGTACCTTTGAGCAGGGTACTTAAACCAGAGTTGCCTTGGTAAATATCCAGCTGTATAAATGGATAACATGTAAAATTGTAACTTTTGTAAGTTGCCCTAGATAAGAGTGTCTGCTAAAGGATAATAAGTGTAATTTAATATATTGGTGTGTGTTGTGCCTAATAGAAGAAACTGCTATTTAATTCCACAAGCAAGGATATTTATTTAATACCTGTGAGTAGATTTCCCTCCAAAGGAAGCTGTTTATAAAAGGAAAAAAAAAAAAAAAAACGTTTTCAAAACTGCAGTTGTGTAGGACAGTCAATCAGTTAGGTGATTGGTATGCCCAATTATAAGTGCATATCAACAACATTTTTGGTGACTAAGTATGCCACTTGGTCACATACTTGGGCCAGGAATAATGTATATTCTTGGCTCACACTATCCTAAATGATCATTTGGTTTCAATGCCAGTTCCCATTCAGTACAAGTAAGGACGGGACATGGAGCAAATCCATCATATTTGTTAAGGCTGTATCTAATTCTGAGTCAGATTCAAATGTAACTCATTAACCTAGGTGGCACAGACTCCTAGCACCATGGTTTATTGACTGCCACCTAAAGCATGCTGATCAATTAAAGCGGTAATTAGACATGTGTTTGTTACTTTACGTCCGGTAAATTGCGCCTCTGAATTATCAACATCATCCTGTTGTCCTCTGTGCTGACCCCACTTATTGAACAGCGAAAGCATTCAATAAGAGACATGCCTCCTCATCCGATTCTACAGGGTTCATTAAATGCGGGCCAAATACTTTGCCTGGGTGTGTATTTAGCTAGAAACACCATAACTGGATCAAGGGAATATTCTTCTAATTCGTGAACTGAAATATCACGGTTAGCATCTTGCCTGTGACTACGGAGTCTACTATGTGCGACAGGTAGGTTCCCTTGATCCGGAGCATTACACACATGCAAACTGCTTTTTTCCAGCCCTTGGAACTTGATCTTTTTTCCTGTTAAGCAGTTGTGGTGAGTTGAAAGGCAGACCTCTATGGGAAGTGAGAGTTTCTTTCAGGGAACTGTGAGGTCTGAACAAGGTCTATTAAGTTACTGTGACAGATCCTCGATTTACACCGTGCATCGAAAATGCACGTACTGTACGCGACAGATGTCAGCTCGTCAAAAGATAACACCTGGCATGCTCTGCTTGTAATTATGCAGCTCGGCTCGGCGTCCAATATTATGACACAAAATATCACGTCAAATTTATTTAACCTTTGATACAAAGACAGGCTAATCATGATAAACCTTTTGTGATAAATCACATTTATGCCACTACAAACCATATAGAAAACATAAAAATAGGTAGAGCTACTTTTCTTTGCCTGCCTGTCGTTTAATCAAACAGCTAGCTAGATTAGATGTCGCGTATGTACGTATATTTCGTATAAAGTCCTTAAGCTGTCTCTGCCGGGTTTCCTTCTGCTATTGTTACCATACTGTAGCTAGCGTTGCTTTAAAAATAGGAAATACAAAAGGTTTATATCCGTAATGTGAGACCAGCTCCATTGTTGGTTTGGCTACAACACAGACACATGCAGTGGACAGCAAGAGCACCTGTCTGCAATATTCCATTTCTACGGCCCCAGGACGTCCACAACAGGACCGTGTGGAAGGGATGTATTGTGAAACCACAAACACACCTATTCCTTAATTGTGGCGGCGCAGGAGGTTTGCCTTCAAAGAACCAGAGGCTGTTCTACCTGAGAGCGAATCCGGCTCCTCCCCCCGAAACCTTACCTTTACAAATTCACCTGCGTTAAACGTTTATTATGCAGCTCGGTAATTGTTCAGAAACCCATAGTAATTATACTGCGTCTCACAACCTGAAACCTGTTGCACAGCGGGAAAAAAAATGGCACCGCGTAGCAACATAATTCAAATGTCTGCTTCAATGACTTCTTAAACGGCCGGCGAAAAACATGCTCATTCCCACACATCCCGAAAGCAGACTTCTTCATTTATGTGTATTACTGGGATTTGAATGGATAAGCTGCTCTTCGCATTTAATGTTATACAAAAGAAATGTATTAAACTATATACTTAGAAATAAACGCAGGCGATGTTTTCGCAGCTTCGACATTTTACACAAGCATTTCTATGGGCTACAGGGGGAAAATTAGCCTGCACAGAAGAATACGCATATTGTTAAGAGAAGCTCCAGGAATTTCCCCTCACTAACTTGTGACAATTGACCCACCTTGAATTCCACTGAGAGTTGGGGCGTGTACTCGAGAGTCCACAGCGCCCTCACCAATGATGCCAACTGTTCTGTAACTTCACCCCTGGCTGGCAGATCCTCACTTTTTACAATCCCATTAACTCTCCTCTGGTTGAAATCCGATTTGTACTGTTCCAAACCGAGATACTCGGCGAGAAGGTCGGTATTGCTCAGGCACTGAACCACGGCATTCATAAAACAGGTGTTGCCATGATTTTTCAAACCCTGAACCCCCGGCGTTTTGTCCCCATAGCACCAAGACAGTCTTTCTTTTATAGATCCATGAGAAGACAGTGTCAAACTCTTTTTGACTGTGTTCTCACCAGCAACCTGGATTTCCTCTTTGAGATTTCCTGAGTGGGCACTTAACGTGCAAGGTGTACTGTCTCGGAACCCGCCATCATCGTCCTCCGCATCTGTTGGGTCGATGTCACCGAAGTGAGCCAAAGTGCCTAAAGTTTTCAAAATCCTGTTCATAAAATTCCCCACCGACTTCAGCGATTTCCTCCTAAAAAGCTTCCCGGATTTGTGTTTCTTTTCTTTACGCTTTGTGGCTTTGATCGCTTGTTTCTTCACCTTATCCTCCTTCCGATGATCCATGGTTGTCGATTATTTAACTGGGGAGATACTGAAAACGAAACAAATGTAACAGCTGAAAAGCAGTACTCCCACCTGCCTGAAGTTCCTCCTCACGAAGCGACACAACAGAAACGTACACTGAAGTGGCACCGTCTCGGTGCCAAGGCACATGACTAATGTCCCCCAGACATTCCGATAATTCCTTCAAGCTCGCGCGCACTCCTCAGCGTTTCTCGCCTATGACACTCTCGGATACCTGTAATTACTGGAAAGGTGAGTTAACTCCAACTCCATGTTTTTTTGTGACACAGTGCGCCGTACACTTCCTCCTCTTTCCAGCGCGGCTCATGCGTACGTTCGCGCTCGCGGTCCTCTTCTCCCTCTCCCCCTACTCCAGGGGCTGGTGTGTGTTTCTGTTTGGTTGATCTTGTGCCGTATGCCCTCCCACTCCGAATCTTATTAGCCTGGTTTAGTTTGAGAAGGTGCGGTTGTATTGGCTGTATTGTAAGCCTGTCGCAAACATACGGTATTCACGTTCGGCATTTATTGACACAAGCCAAAAAGACACATAAAGTGCAATCTATAAACTATCCTGCCCTCCGCTTTGTTTCCCTTGTAATAATACCATGTCTACTTGGCGATTGCCAATGCAAGCCAAATTATTTTATCTGAGTATTGCGCAGTTATTTTATCGTTATCAGTAATATTTCATTACCAGTTGATTAAAAACACTATTACTAGTCACACGTAGTGCATGTTCTTTACTGAATTCTCATTACGGGGAAAATTGCGCTATTGAGGTGTTCAGGAGCCCCCTACTGTCCTCCGAAGACATATCAGTCCGCTTGGCGTCAACAGGGACAATTTTAGTTATGCTAAGGCTCTACAAGGCGCTATTTCGGATATAATTTAAAGCCACCCTCACTCTTTCTATTGACATTTGTCACGATAACTACCTATAACAACCCTGCCTCTCTCACACATACACAATTTTGACGCACGCGCGCAAGCATTCCAGCGGACACGCACACGCAGGCACACACACGCTGGAATGGTTCTTGTATTCACCATTGACTTTGTACACATTATTGAAAGCAAAACAGTCGCATATACAGCTCAACCCATGTACTGAATTCATATATAATTACTATCTGGTTTCTTTTCTGCCATGTTTCCTAAGCAACATCAGTAAGTTTCGGTAGAGTGTGAGGCATTCCACTGTGTGTGTGTGTGTGTGTGTGTGTGAGAGAGAGAGAGAAAGAGAGAGGAGAAAGAGAGACACACAGAGAAAGACAAAGCAACAAAGAATTCAGTTTCAATTGTTTTCAGTTGCTTCATACTCCTGGTTTTATGGGCATATTCCTCAAAGCAGCAACCTAAACAGCGCATAAAAGACTGACTGCTTCTTAAACAGCCTACCAGCGATTCAGATAATAGAACAAAATTAGTTTTTCATAAAACCTCATGGGAAAAGTCAAATATGACTGCGGAGAACACGTCTTTCATATGGACACTGTTGCACCTTTGCTTATGATTTGCTGCTTTTTCTTTGGTTCAATTCAGTTTAATTTCACAGCTCACCAGGGCTACAAATAGGAGTTTTATAGGACAGCACACTAAGAGTCCAACAGAGTAATGCATTTCATTATTAAATACATATTTGAGGACGCTAGTTGATATCGACGTGTCACGACCTGTTTGCCTGCATCAATAAAAACAAAATTAAAATGGTAAAAAATTCAGTGATGAAAAACAATGTTGTAAATACAGGATTCCGGTGAGAATGGGAATTATGTGTTTTAGTCATGCAGACAGATCCATAAGCAAAGCTTACACAGAGCCTTATCCTAAACCCAAGGTAACAGAAACACATACATTCTTGTGCAGAACAAAGCTCCTCCTCTCTATACTTAGACATCCAGGACAGCCAGATAAAGCCTGGGCCTACTCAGCATTCAGCACAGAAAGGGGACACTCAAACGGCCTATTTTGTAAGCCGGGTATTCTGCTGACTGGATGCAGCTTTGCACTGGCAGTTTGTGGGCAAGTTCAATTAATTTTTGAGTTAACTTCTGAGGTACTGGAAGGGGAATAAATTTAGACAGAGAGCAACCAGTAACGACTCTCCCACCCCCTCAATCTCTCTGCCGTTCCCCTGGGAGACATTAATGATAGATTAGCTGACACCATGGCTGGCTAAAGGAATCTAGAACTCTTTTTTTCATATTTCCTCCAAAACACCACAAAGCTATAAACAAATTCAGTCATTCTCAAATATAACCTATTTCTTTTTCCTTCTGAGGATAAAGTAAAACTGAGCTATCATTTTTAACTTGGCAATAATCCCATATTATTTTCTCCTATAGAGATATGCAAAAATATAGTACAATTTATGCTTTCAAAACTGGTTTAAGTATCCTGATGTCCCTTCCCTGGATGTGACATCCTGATACATTAAACTAGAAACTGATCCATGCTATCAGAAGCTAAGGGTACACTAAGACTGTCACACCACACTTAAATTGTATTTGACAGTTATAGATGGTTTCCCAACAATGTAATATTTGCATATTGCCATTTGTAAGCGTATGCCCTTTATCTTCAAAATATTGGCTTTGTTCATTGAGAAAACTCAATTTACACAAAGTTAACTCAACTTTTTAATCCCGGAAAGTTATATCAGCATTAAAGCCTTTATTGCATTATGAGAATACAGCACTGTGCTACTTTCATCACATTAGGCCTTCTTCTAATAAGACGGCATTCCCCTCAACTCCAAAAACAAAAGCAAAAAAAAATGAACGTCTTCATATTTTCTGCCAACTACTTCACTTTTTAAAAGAAATTAAGTTATTCAAGTAAAATCAAACCAACCTGATAAAACTAAGCAGTGATTTATATTGCCTGTAATTTGCATTTTCTGTAACTGCTGCTGTGCCAATGATACAAGTACACCCAATCATCAGAATGGAATGCCACTTAATGATTAGTTAGCCAACGACATCTGGAACTCCTTCATAAATGGAAAAGGAACATTAGCATATGTTCTATTCAGTTTTTCTTTCTCCATGATGAAAATTCCATTCTCTTCAAAGCGTGGATAGTTTCCTCAAATAAACAGAAAGTGGGTACGTCTGCACCAGCGAGGGAGAGTGTTCATGTGGTTGTCATGTGACCATCTCCTGAAGATAGCTGAAGGCTGTGATGCTGGGCTGCGTGGGTCAGCATATGCTGAACACACAGCATTGCGCTACGTTTCAGGAGGGGTGCGGGTATCTCCACCTGAGCACAGCTCCGTCCGCGCTGGTGCTGATAATGTACTTGTTGCTCGGGCAGATCCTCACGCTGGTGACGTTGCCGCTGTGCCCGATGCCGACATGAGTCACCTCGCCCTCAGTGTATGCCCACACCTTCACCAGCTTCTCATCCCCACCTGCAGGGAAACGGCCACCAACAGCCTGGGACATCAATCATCTGTAGCCTAATCATGTCCACCCCCTTCTTATGTACTTTCTAAAACTACTATCTGCCACATTAGTGAATAACAGATACAGTTACAGATACAGCTAATAACACCAACAGACCTTCTTCAGTTGTTTATTTTGCATTTTTTAACATATTAGTTGGCAATCAACACCACAGCCACAACTGCTGAACCCACAAGACACCGATACACTTGCAAGACTAAGAAGCCAATTTGTTCTGCCAATGAGGGCTCCTGGCAAAGGTCTTTGTTCATAGCAATATCTTCCTTTACCCTGAAAGGTATGACTCTCTTCTATATTAGCAATGGTATGTAATTCTAGCAACATTTGAAGGATTAAAACCCTTCGAGACTGAGAAAACTCTCAGTGGATGCTGAGATGGATGGATGCTGTGTAACTGCAGATTACTGATGCTTCTACACCCAAGGGAATATACATCTATTTTAATTTCGACTTTTAGAAGCCACATCAAAGTGCCATCAGTTATTTGGTCCTCAGTCTGTTGGGTCTAGAGACAAGGTTGCCCAATAATGCATACAATGCCTCTTTGTGCTTGGACATAAAATCTAGACTACTGTAATGCAATGGTTTTGTGTTTAAATTTATCTTCAAACTGTACTAACTGAAAGAGTGAAACAATTGATGACAACACTGTACACAATTTAGCAGATGTGCCTTTTATTTCTACCCTACTGAATAATCACATTAACATTACTGAACTCACCTGTGACAAAGTGGTTTCCATCCGTTGAAATGTGCATGCCATTAATGGATCCCGAGAGGGATCCCTCCAATTCTCGAATGGCTGATCCGTCATACACCTCCCAATATCCGATCTGTTAGGAGGAGTCTTTACTGAAAAACTGCCATCTTTTTTTTGCAGTGTCACTTGCTCACCCCCACAAACAAGAATGACCGGGTATGTATATTTCATACATTCACCTCTCCTAATTTCAGATGCTGTACTTTACAGCATTATGTATATTATATGTTACATTTTATATGGCATAAAATAGTGATTTCAGCATCATCAATACTTCATTGAGTATTACTATGTCACATTTGCTACTCAAACATTGCATTCAAACATTTTTCCTCTTCTACTTCATTGGTGCTTCATGGATAAACTTACTGTTTCCTGAATCCTTACTGTTATTACATTGCAGAGATACTGAAAACTGAAGAGTCGCATCACTTCACACTGTCTGGAAAGGATCCAACTCATTTGTGGCTCTCCTACCACTGCCTTAAGTTTCTCCTAATGAGTCCCATGCAGTATGTAAATTAGAACAGCAAAAGTTAATCAAATTGTAATATGCAGCAGTTAAAAGCATGTTGGTATCTCTGAGTGTGAGCTAATCTCGGGGGCTGGCAGCTGTTTCTCTCCAGCTTGAGCGTCCAACAGTAATTGCTATTTGAAGTTATTTATAGCACAGTATTGCCACAATCCCCTCTACAATTGAGGAGTTTCCTGTTATTGGCACGACAAAGCTGACTACAAACAAGCTACCGGTGTAAGAAAGGACATAAATGTCAGCTCTTCATTAAAATAAGATAAGTTAGGCATTGTACTGGTCTATGTCAACGGTGTAACCTAAGCCTCAGTATACAGTAGAGAACAGTCTGAAGCTCTGAAACAAAGTTATAAGCAAGGCTGATAGTTGTTATTTCAAATACAAAATAGAGGAAACCATGCCTGAGCTGGTATAGGACACGGGATGCAAGCACAGGTGTGGATTTCTCTGGTGGGAAAAAGCCATATAACTACAGCCAGACTGCCTCAGATAAGACATTATGTCACATTATTGGCATTTAGCAGACATTGTTATCCAGAGAGACATACATAGGTTACAATTTTTACAGGTTATCCATTCATATAGATAGATATTTACAGAGGTAATTCTGGGTTAAAGACCTGGCTGAACAGCAGCAGTGTCCCAGCGGGGAAATGAACCAGCAACCTTTCAGCTACAAGCCCTGCTCCTTACCAGTATGCTACACTGCCACCCTGGAGACACCACTACATCATTATACTTCATATAAGAAATATTTTTAGTTGTTTAAATGAATAACTAAGAATAAACAATTTGAATTTCTAAGAAATACTATAGACAAACCTTATGAAATAGCATGGCAAAGATTCCATAAGCTGTTCTTTGCAAGATGGTCATCTTTCTAAAGGCAAGCCTAAAGTTACCTTGAAAAGTACCCTTGTAACACTTTAAAACTACTTGGAATTTATGTGATTTTCCATTCAAACAAAACATTCATGATCAAGTATGTTGTTTTATTTTCAACACAAAATCAAACAGAAAGTTAAATTGAATCCATATGACTGCTTTAGTATACAGTCATTTTTCCAAGTAATTTCATTTCCATATTGAATTCTAATCGGTATGTTTTCCTCTCGCAATTTTATGCCACCAAAGTGTGTAAGTAGCTAAAGCATACAAAGCAAACTATGCTGTCAGATATAGGGATGAAATGTCATTGGTTTGTCTATTAGAATATCTGTCTTTGTTAGTACAGTAGTAGCATTTCTCTTAGGACAACAAGCCCATTTTCATTCTATGCACCACGCAGGCCCAGAAAAATTATATCAATATTTGCAATGGGCATATTTCATAGTCCGTAATTTGCTACTTCCAGGTTCTCAGATATCAACTTCTTTTTGATACAGGTCTACCTTTATCTGTAGCATATACCAAAAAAAATCTTGTTTTGAAAAGCATGTCTGTTTCCTCCCTGTGAGGCCCAATTAAAGAAAAAGAGGATTATTAATACATGAGGAGCACATAAGTGGATTAGGATGGGAACTGCACCGCTATGCGAAGACACACAACAAATGGAAAAGGCGCAGAATCAAACGAAGGTTTACTGGAATAGCCTCAGTAACTGGGTTTAAATGCTCGGCGTCTGTCAGTGATGTATTACACTGACATACAGAAACAATATAATGCAGATACAGGGGGGGAAACTCTGATCTGCACACAAATTGAACATCCATTTTGAATGAATTCATCTGCACACTTGCATGGACATCGAGACAAAAACCTTAATCCTAGATTTTTAGTAGAAATGTGTGGTGCCAGGCTACTGTAGCTAATAAAATGCTCTCATGTGATTGCAGTATACTGTATATACTACATACAGAAATTTACTTATATATTACACATACATGCAGAAAGCTGCACTGCAGTGCATTTTGACCTACAGTCTTCCTCAGACCCCACACGTAAAAACACGTTGTTGGCTGTAGCACCTTATTGTCTGCTGTAGCCTGCGGCCATACTTTACTAATTGCACTCACACTGTAACAAGAAGGTTCCTCTCTCTGATTTTGTCCTAATTCTTTTGCCACATTTTGGGCACCTTGTTGTTTCTCCATTCTAGTCCATTGGGCTAGAGAACACATTTGACCAGATCTAATGACCAAATTCCTGCAACTTTGCCTGTAGACATAATATAAGGAAATTACAGTGTTGATGAGGACATTCACACCTTTGAAGAAAAGGGGAAAAAAAAAAACAGAAACTGATATAGCACTGTCGTTTCTAAAAAAAGCTTTTTTGTTACTCTGGTTTCAAAGAAAAAAAAAACTGACATGCAAGGCATGGCACAGCGTAGTGGCGTGTTACGTGCGAGGTTCCCTCGCGGGAAGAGATGACAGGGAAAAGGAATGATCCGGGGCCCGCCGGGCCCGCGCACCTGCAGCACGCTGCCGTCACGACCTCATTCTCATGTCCTTACGCGGCCGTGGCGGGCTTATTAGGGGAACGGCTGCCTGCCATTACCGTCAGAGCAAGCCGTCTGCGCTCTGTTCTTTCCGCAGGGGCCCTGGCCACTGTCCACCGCAATGGCAACCAGAAATTAATTACAGCCAGTGCTACTCACACGGCTGCCGTTAGTCTCTGCGCGCTATTGTTGCTTTCCGGGTTGCCATTATTGCTAATTGTCACAGGAAAATACTTCAGGGGTGCTGGCTTTTTGTGTTTCTCAAAGCCCATTATTTCAAAATGAGCGTTCAACTTTTGTGCAATATCACAGTTTCTCCCTTGCATGTGCGTTGTATTGTTTCTGTATGTCAGAGTAATACATCACTGACAGACGCCGAGCATTTAAACCCAGTTACTGGGGCTATTCCGGTAAACCTTCTTTTGATTCTGCGCCTTTTCCATTTGTTGTGTGTCTTCGCATAGCGGTGCAGTTCCCATCCTAATCCACTTATGTGCTCCTCATGTATTAATAATCCTCTTTTTCTTTAATTGGGCCACTCGGGGAGGAAATTGACGTTGTTTCCAATTTTTTTTTTTCATGTTTCATAGATGTAATAAGAAAGTTAAATATTAAAGTGCAACGCACCATCTCAGGTCACAACAGATAGACTTGCGAGGTTGTTTCTTTTTTGTGGAAAGAAGTCAGTTAGGTTAACAGTATGCTGCCTTCATAACCCAATGTGTGAAAGCAGAACTTGATCAAACAGCCAAGCTTGAAGACTCTGAGCTATGTGTTCAGTTTTACATTTTTCAAGTCAACACTCTGCTTCCTCGCAGTCAGAAAAAAATTTGGAGCCTACGACTGGATTGCCAGATCGTCACGGAAATGCGTTAACCTCTGAACCACTAACTGTCTGATGCAAGCTGTTCCGTCCCTTTCTCCAAATGGCGCGCAAAGCCACCCGTGCGGCCCCAGCTCAAACAGAGCCAAGTAAGTGCTATATCTCCATTGTGGACGGCATGTGCGAGTGCCGGATGTGTTCGATGAGAATTTAATGGCAGCGGATGTTCGTCCTGAACCAGCCTGCATGGCTGGGACTCCAGCAAACAGATGGCATTTTTGGCTCGCTCTCGCTCAGGGGTGGCATGGATGTGCCCACAGGAAGGTGCGAGGCCACAGCTTTCTCAGCTGCCCCGTCCCTGCGTGCCCAAAGCATCCGGCCCGCCCAAATCCGCTCATAAACACACCGGCCGCCTTTCGGCATGTGCCATTAAGCCAGCCTCCAGGGCTGATTAACTTCTCATTTTCTGAATGATAACATCAGGAAAATCAAGTGGATGAACACAGAGGGATGGCGAGTGCCAGGGAAGTGGTGCTACGTAGGACTGGCCTCTGGAGAAGATCCAACACAACCCATAATTTTCACATACCTCAGTGAATGCATGTGGCTGGACGAATGGGACATTCAGAGTCAGGATGTTTCCCTAGCCACCATCTTTACCCTCTCAAACATGCGTTCTCACGTTGTGTTCTTATGAGTAATGTAGACTATCATGGTGAAATCAAAAAGAGCCTGTTTTCACGACAGACCTTTCATACTGCACATTCAAGCCTAGGCTTATTTTACTACCCTATCCTATTGGCGTAGGTGGGAGAGGGTCTTCACTCAGTTAGACGGAGAACAGTCACAAGAGACATGGCAGAGATGAGATCAAACCAGAAATCAACTGCAACACAATGGGGAAACCAAGTGAGATGCACTGTGTGTCTGCCAATCAGATGCAGGGACCCACCTTTCTGTCTGTGCCACTCGTGATTATCTGGTACTCTTCCGGGTGGTAGCAGACGCTTTTGAACAGAGTGTTGGCCAGGACCATTTGATTCCTGACAAAGCGGCTGCCGTGAGAGAGGCAGTGTCAATACAAATTTAGTGAGAATCAGCAAAGGGTACTGCACTGTACATTGCACATACTTGTATTACAGTGTGGGCCCTGTGCACAGCAAAGATGGGGAAGTGTTTGTGCGTGTGTGTGTGCGTGTGCGTGCGTGTGTGTGTGTGTGTGTGTGTGTGTATGTGAGCTTGAGGTTAAACTCACACCAAGTCCCAGATGATGCAGGCCCCGTCCGAACTGGCGGTGACGCACTCCTTGTCGTTGCTCTTGATTTTAATACAGGTGACGGTGGCCTTGTGCTCCTTCATGGTCTCGATGAGCCTGTGAGAGCCCTGCAGAATCTCCCACACCCGCACCTGAACATGAGAAAGGAAACAAGGCAGGCGATGCACCACATTCACAAGGACAACAAATAAAGCACATACCAGACATTGTCACCCACACTGCTGCAGTATTATTATACTAGTCCTTGATTTCTTTCTGCATCTTATTTAAAAGCCCTCTGCAAACAATTACCCCACACTGGGCCACAGTAAAAAGAACTGGAAAGAGCTGATTTAACTTTACTATTTCATTAGACAATGTGGAGATTTGCCTGTGCATACCTGCCCCTCCCCTCCCCCGCTGAGGATCCTCCGGCAGTCCCTGGTGCCTGCAATGGCAGTCACACCCATGCTGTGGGCGTTGTGGATGACTGAACTGAGTCTGCCACTCTCGGGAGTGAACACCCGGATCTTCCCATCATTCCAAGCTGGAAAAGCACAACAGTAAACATACCATTTCCATTCTCACAATGGCTCAAAAAAAAAAAAAACAAATGAGTTCTGTTTTGTACATTAAAAGAAACAGATTTGCTGTAAAAATGGCGGTTGAATGGAAATAGTAAATTTCTTCATTAATAATGAGAGAGTTAATTAATAATGTGAGAGAGTCACAGGCAAAGTACTGTGAGAGAGTCACAGGCAAAGCACTGTGAGAGAGTCACAGGGAGGGCACTGTGAGAGAGTCACAGGCAAGGTACTGTGAGAGAGTCACAGGCAAAGCACTGTGAGAGAGTCACAGGGAGGGCACTGTGAGAGAGTCACATGGGAGAGCACCACCCACCGCTGATGATGCTCCTGCCATCCATCATGAATTCCACAGCATTGCACGTCATGTTGGGCACTGAGATCCGCAGCAGCTCCTTGGACATGTCCGTGTGCCACACTCTGATGCCACCCAGAGAGCACGTGGCAAAGAGCTCAGAGGTTCCACTGAGAGAGAGGGAGAGAGAGAGAGCAAGAGAGAGAAAAAAAGAGACCTCACTGTTACCACCCTACTGTGCTTACCCATGTCATTAATAACCATTAGAAACTCAGGAACATCATTCAAAAAACATTTTTTAAACATAGTGTTAGTCATTAGACCTGTTCGGCATTATTCGACTTGGAGGTATGTTATCTTACAACTCCCTCTAGTGGGTAACATTATGATGACGGCGGTTAGTCCTGAGAACGCAAGCATTAATGCACAGGGCATGAGAGCAGAGGTTCAACCCAAGAGCAACAACAGGGGATAGAGAGGAAAAGTGAAACAGAAAGAGAGAGAGATAAACCCAGTGCTGAATGCATAGATGTAGATGACGGCAGAGTAAACAGCACGCCACACATTGTTGAACAATGCAGATTTGTGATCGTTGTCCCTGCACTGCGAAACCTTGGCCGGTGTGTCACTCACAAAGGGAAGGCAACATCGTTCACGGGGCTGTCGTGGCTGGTGGCGATGAGTTCTTCTTTGAAGTCCGTGTAGCTGAAGCGATAGATCTGCGCGGCCTCCGTCCCGGCAAACAGCTGGTGGCCCTCACCCCGCAGAGCGATGGACGTCACGCCTCCCTCCAGCTGGACTTTTCTACCGCGGAGACAGGACGGAGAACAGGTGGCACGGACACCACATCAATACGGCGCCGCACAAGCAAACAAGTAGCAATCACATCAGACACAATGAATGAAAATATCTGAGCGTCTCTCAGTGACTGGACTCACTTGATGGCTTTGAAGTTGGGGCCTGAGCACAGAGTGAACATTCCATCTCCGGACCCTACCACCATGTCTCCTGTTTTCAGCACCTTGATAGTGTTCACTCCCTGCAGAGAGAAGAGAAGAGAAGAGTATTTCTGCTGCTTTGACTGACAGCTAAAAAAATACAGCCAAAATAACCATGTTTTGTATATGGCTGCAGTACCGTCACTCAAAAAGCAAACGCATGAATTTCATTTACTGAAACCTTTCAGGAAACACTCTGCCTATGGCCAGAATTGTTTCAGCTCAGTTTCATATTGAGGTGGATTAACAGCAATACAGCAGTGATGGGAATAAGGTGTTATAGACCCTGTGATGGATGGAGCGGTTATGTGCTGTCCATAACTGAGCTGTGAAAGTCAACAGACTTGATTGCATAGCACTGATTGGATGCATACTTCAAATCTGTGGTCACTGATAACACACTGCACAATTTGGGGTTCATGAAGCCTCATTTCCCATCACTAGACTACTGGACATGCTCTAAGTTTTTAATAGCTGATATGCAAGTTGTGTCACATCCCTTTACAGTCCTGGAAATAGGTATCAAATGATATATTCATAAACAGAACCTTGTAGTATTTTTGTGATGTTTTTGATACATACGTTTTCATGCAAGCACCTACATTCAGGAGGAAAAGATATTGTCTAAATGAAGTTATTACTGTCAACAAAGACATCCTAATTTTAAAATACAGTTTTAACACATAATAAAACATCTGAGAGAATGGCTTTCTATTTCATTTCAACATGATATTTAAAAACCTTTGAATGAATACCAATCAGACCACGGCGCAAGCATACAGAATTTCTCGCTCACCTTGCTGAATTTCTGCTTCTGTGGCCCACAGCTGTTGAGAAGCTTCGTCTTAAGATTCACTTTAAGAATATCTCCGCTGGTAGTGCCGCAGTAGAAAAAGCTGTCATCTTCGGGAATCTGATGGAGACATACCAAAATAACAGAAGCATTTTTTTTGTACTGTATGCAAATCTCTGCGTTCAGTGTGCTTGTATTTTCACAGCTGTTAGTATTAGCATATTTTCTGCTCTTGGCAATACAGCACACCGCACACTTGAAGCTCTGTACCGTATGTACGCGCTCCTAGCGATCCAAGGCAGCGAGAGGCACTCTTAAATATGTCCTCACCTCAATGCACTTCACTATCCTCTTCAGCTGCCCTGTCTGGCACTCCGTGGGGCGAATCTTTCTGTTTGGAAGATCAAGCTCCCAAACCCGCAGTGTGCCGCTGCAGGGAGCACATCACAAACACGACCCGTGAGGAGGGCGTAAAGAAAAAAAAAACAGACTGAGAAATACTCTCTGGATAAAGTTGAGCTTTTGGGTGAGCTATGGTCCCAGGTATGCAATTCAAAGCAATAAAGTCAAGATGACTGGGGAGAAGCCACTTAGATTCAGATAATGAATACTTGTAGTGTTGATACGCAAGTTGCTAGAGAATATGTCCAGTTTAGCAAACAAAAAGTAGCTGCATGATAACTTGGCCTTATTTTTCTAATGCTTTCTTCACTAATACACTGGAAGACACAGTGGATGAGTACACAGTGAATAAATTCTGGGTTTGAAGTCATGCTGGATAAGAACTAAATGAAAAATTAAATGACAGAATCCACAAACAGATGACTTTTTAAAACAACAGAGTAAACCAAAACAAAATGATGAACTGTGAAAATCATAGTGGTTGGGAGTTTTTTTCATAGTCATTACCTGGGATGGGGAAAACATGACCATGTGTACATGAAAAGACAAGGATCAATCAAAATGCTACCTCTAAAGACAGAACGGAGAAACCAAGTCTGTCTAACAGCCCAAGTAATATTACTCCTATGTCACAATATGGCTACTGCAGGTTTCATCATCGATTAATCACTTACTTCCCAGCAGATACAAATATGTTGTCACTCTGGTTGGAGAACTGTATTGCAAGGCAGTGACCAGCACTGTGCGCTGAAGCCGGACTTCCGCAGATCGCCTCTCTGGTCTCAATATTCCACACAACGATGCTGGAACATTCAGAGTGAATTTTTCACTGGGATGTCATCAACCACCGAACACATCTCAAAGAATTCACAGATTGTGAGCATTTTTAAACTGACGAACCTTAAAAAACTGAACCCAATACCAGACAGCCTACTAAATACTGCACTAGTGGGACTGATAAAATGTATACATGCTAAATTATTTTATTCCTCTTTTCTACACCCCCTTCAAGAACAGGTTACCTGCCATCATCCTGGCCCCCTAGCGACACAAGATACTTGTCATTAGGAGAGAAGGCCAGGCCCTCCACTTTGGCTTTATGGAGCTGTAGCCTGGCATACATTTCCCTCTTGGAGTAATCCCAGATGATAACTTCAGCCTGTAATGATTAAGATTAACTTTTAAATTAATATATTTTGCATCTGCTGCGCCCGGTTCCCAACTCTCATGTTGTCCACAGCAGACTTACCTTGAAACCCATGAAAGTGACCTGACCAGAAGAGATATACCGTCCACTTTTGGACACAGTGACACAAGAGACGTTGTTGGTGTGTCCTTGCAGAAACTCCTGTTTACCATTTTTGAGACTCTTCAGAATGACGGTGCAGCCCAGTGGATAAATGAGGTGTTCTTTATCCGGGTGTACGCTCAGGCCAGAAAACACATGTCCTATGATAAGGAGACAAGGGCTCCTCCAGTGAATTGCAAATTAGCAATACAAACGCCAAACTTTAGACATGATGTAGTACGCAACAATGTGATTACGCTAACCTTTGAAATAAACCACATCAGAAATGGGTCCAAAAGTTGTAGTGTCTAACAAGTGCAAATGCGTTTTTAAAAGAGTCTATTTCAGATTGGACAAATGCTTTTAATTTTTTTCTGACAATTTGTTGCCTTCATATAAGTCGCTTACAGATGCTGCATTGCGTGAACTAACAATGCAAAGCACGTTTGTAGGTATGACGTGCATATTGAACTGTTACATAGAGAGGTTCTAGAGAGAACATTCCATCGTGTCAGTCAGATTGAATAAAAGTGTACACTGTTCGAGAAAAAGTTACGTAGTTTCTTGGTTTGTTTTAAAAACAATTTCATTGTTGTAACATTCATTAGTCATTATTGCAAATTTCCTGGCTGAGCTATAACAGGTATCTGTTTTTTTTTTTACCATTAAACCCAATAACGGCTTCCAATTCTAGTCGAGGGACCTCTTGCGTATCTCCATCCATGACTGTCAGCAACAATGTCCAACTTTCGACGGCTTATCTTGCTCTTTATGGGCTGGTTTCTGTGCAATTTTGCGGACAAAAGTTCACTTCGTAGATTACAAGTGAACGTTGCCTTGAAATGGAACGTTTTGTTTGGGTCCGTTTCTAGGAGATCTCTAATGACGACATGCGCAGTAGGCGCCGCCGCTTCACCGCAAATCCATTTGTGGAAGTTGTGTCGAGTATTTCGGTGGAATGAAAAAAAAAAAATTAATGCACGAACAAGATTAGCATGTGTTTTAAACGTATTTATTTACCTGTAAGATTTGGCATCCGCTAGAACTTCTAACGTCAAATAATGAAATTCGTGATGGAATTTCCCTCATTGTTAAAAATGAAGGTACACATCACACGTACAGCACCATCATTGTTATGTTAAAGAATGCGTTCAGATTATCCCTATAAGTATGAATTTAATTTGTGTTCCACCTCCCATAATGTCATGTTTTTCAAAACAGTGCTAAGCAGCCTTTGACAAGAATGGACTGTGATATTTTATCGGTCATTTCTTAAGGCATGAAATAGTATTTAACGGTTACTTTTTATACTGGCAATGCAAAAAAAGTCACACATTTGCATCAGTCTTCGCGATACAAAAAGTAATACATTAGGTCAATTTAGGAAAATTGTCTCGATCTTATTATTCAACACCCAGCTTTTCATTACAACAGGCATAAAACAACAGTGGTTGCAATCATTTTTAAATTTTAATATGGCGCATTTTATGTGTCATATTAAATATATGACTATGTTAACAAAATATGTTAAAAGCATTTTTGCCTATTTTCATTCCAAATTTGCAAACATAAAACTTTTTGTTGACACAATAATTTTTCATGTTAAACCTCTTAAAACACATAGCCTGCTCAATCTTACCACTTTGTACAGCTATATGGATATTAACAGGATGCATATGCTGTGTACCACCAAAGCATACACATACAACGAATGCTGATTATGATGACAGTTCCCTCGCATCGTGACTACAGCAGGATCATGGATATGTGGATGCAAACCTGAGAACAGCCCATTGTACGTTCATACATGTGTATTTCCATCCATTATTTAAGCTCAAAACGTTTCTGTTTTCCCACACAACATGCACTGAATTGGCTGAATCTTAATACGTAATGTAAAAGTGTTGAAACCAGTTAGATACTGTTCAATGACAATGACACAATTAGATACTGTTCATATCGCATTCCAGTCCGTTTCTACTGGGATATGGGGGGGACAGTGACAGAGTTCTGAATCCCCCAGACCTCCAGAGACTGAATCTTGAAGTGTGCCTTGCAGAGTGGGGCACTCTCGAAGGTGTCGCTGCGCTCCGTTTGCCCATCCCTCAAGTTGGCCCCGATGCACAGAGCTTCACCCCCGCCGCCACCTGCGGGCACAACAGGGCAGACAAGTTTAACGGCCCAGATCTGAATTTACAGTGTCAATAACCCACTGCCATTAAGTGCACTCTTTGCACTGCTTCTAAGAATTATTGACACCAATATAAGGTCTGTGACGTAGCTGTTTGTGATGAATATCACTCACCCGGATCTCAAACATGCGTTTCAATGATGAGGGCTCACTCAAATATAGTCATGTTTGCAATAATCGTGTTTGAAGGCTACTTGATATTTAGAGGCTATTTGTCATCGTCCCACAATTTCAGAGAGACCTACCAACATGCATATTAGAACAATGGATTCAAGTTCAGGACTAGAAAGTCAATCATTCTTTGGATTTTTTCTCAGAGTCACATGTCATTCGCTTACCAATGACAAGCCTCTCACTGTCCCCTGCCATGAACATTGATGCAGAGAGGGGGCGCTGTGCTTTGACCCTCTTTGGAGATCCAGGTGCAGGCCCTGCTGAGGGTGCGGTGAACGGGATGGTCAGGTAGTTAGGGTTCTGGGGTGTGCCGGCGGGACAGGTCAAGGGCACAGGGGCATGGATGTCTTTGTTTTCCGAGGAAAAGGAGGTTTGACCACTGCCTTGTACCTTGTGCCAGGACTGATTTCTGTCCAGGGCATCTGGGAGGTGGAGTATGGGCCGTTGGTAGCGTTCCATCCCAGGGCGTAGCTAAAAGAAAGCCATGCTGTTTGATGATTTGTGCTTCACGTATTCATCAACTGGTAAGGTCTTTCCTAAGTCAGAAATATTCAGTAATCTGTGAATAAGTATGTTGACTCACAGTAAACACGAAGCATTCTCCAGTTCCAAAGAAATCGAGGCCTTCCCCCTCATGCTTTTTTCTCATCATCCAATCCGAGGACAGGAAGGCACCACAGACCTTTGAAACAGAATAATTTAAGCAAGTAATTATAGATTCCTATGCCCTGGCTAAGTACTTATGAAGTCATTTGAGGTTTTGCCACACTTTCTGTGTAATTGACATGAATTTTCTAACTCTGAGCTCACCTCTTCGTCCACAGTTTTTAGAAGCAAAACTGTTGGCTCATGTCCCTCAACATGGGAATACAACCTATGGAGGGGAACATATTCATTAGCACTTATTTCTTCTTTGTGTCCAATAACCAGCACAGTGTTGCAGGGTGATGAATCCAGGCAAGCCTGGGCAAGGTATCTGGAGGTTTGTTGCTATCTAGAAATTTCAACATTTGCATACTACTCCCTTCAGTCAGTACAAGCTTTGGTACAACCTTTCATATTCAGTTTTTAAATGTCCATTTAGTAGATGTTGCCAGACAGACAGAGAGTGTATAGAGATATTATCTATTTTAATCATAAGACAGGAAGGTTTCTTTGATAATGAGATGCTAGTGAGTCTATGGCCCTCACAGCCTCGGAAGAGACGATAGTTCATACAGAAGTCATGCCAGGTTGCAAGCCATTCATTCTCAGGCTCCCTAATTATGGTCACATCCAAGGCAGAGCTCTTGCCTTGTTGGAAGGTGCCCACTTGTGGGCATGTTTGCTGAGGTGAGAGAATGTCAGAACATTGGGTGAGAAATTGGGGGGAAAGTAATAACAGGGCTTTTACAGATGTACAATCCTTCAGCACTCAACTAATAGAACCTTTTTTCCCACCAGAAAAGCTATTATTGACTTCTTGACTTTTCCTGTGACAGTTATGTGCTAAACCATTATCATGAACTGTAACACAATAATTCAATTCCATTTTCACTAGATTCTACAAAAACTACCATGCAGTGAGAGTAATCATCAAGTCACACCACCTTGACTCCAAATTTCAGTGAAATGGAGTAAATTGCTCAACAACGATTTGCTAGACCTGGTTTCTGTATGACATAGCATTTTTATTGACACACGTCCACTGTGATGTCTGACATATTGGCTGACATGTCCAATTCCCCTTGGTCTTTCCCAGCAAAATCAATGCCTGCTCTCAGTGCCACAATGCACACTTAATGCAATCAGTTTTGTTCACAGTTGAGCTAAATTTACAGGAAAACAGGTTTCATTGTATGCTTTCCAACTTCAATTAATAAACTAATTCATCAGCTGATTAATTTTTCATTAAAAAAACTTTCCAACAAATTGCCAAAGAGTGTTTCACAGAAATGTGAGATAACAGAACATTACAACAGTATCTCTGGAAAGGACACAACTGATAAAGCATGAAATCAAACTGGCTATTCAGAGTTTGCCATGCCTCTTCCAAGTGATTAAAATATGGCTCGCTTAATCAGCATGAAAAAGAGCTGAAAAGAGAATGTGATTACAGGATTTATGAGGTCACACATTTGAAAGGTTTTACTCATATAGTGAGTAAAGGTATTACATTGCAAGAGTGTGCAGAGGTTATCAGGATATAGCATGGTCTGGAACCTGAAAAGAGTTGTCTTGTCATTTTTTTGGTTGCACACGGAGACTTGACAGACCTTGCCAAAATTTATGTGGGCAGATTTCAGCCCCAAACAGTTGACCAGAGGACACCTGGTCATGCAGATTACTGCAAACATGTTGAGACTGACAACATGGCCTTTTAGAGTTATGTAACTTAAGTCTAAGGTCATCTCAAGCAATTCTATCTACTATACATGCGAGTGCATTGAATTCTATCTTCAAAAGTCATTTTACCACAAAGGCCTTGCCTTATTCGCATTTGAAAGGTATATCATATGGCACAACTTATAGTGGAAGTATGATATGAACATTTTGTAGTCATGTTTGAATAACCCGGGATGGTTTTTTTATTGTCTCACATTTTACCGTGCCCTCAGGTGCTTTTCACTGTTTTAACAGATTAATAACCGCATTTGAATTCTTAATGTTTGCTGTAATAGTTTGTCGCATCAGAGTATTAAAACAAAAGATTCCCAATAATAGTAAAATTTGTATCAGTAGAGTCAATTCCAGGAGATTAATATTTATGCTGCATTACCCAGCATTATTCATTTAAATTTGTATAGTATTTTTTTGTGAACATTACACCTCATCTAAGATTACACCAAAGAAACAAGAAATACTTTTCTGCTATTTATTGTGGGAAATGCACAGATCAAAATCTGATCAATTAACTGAACCAATTAAGGTGAAGGTTAAGGTGAGTATACACGCCTGTCCTACAGGAATTAAGTTCCTCTGAATAATATTGTTATCCAGCTCATACATGGTTACCAGGCTCAGGACCTGTGCAGGAGTCAGTGACACTTACGAGGCCAGGCTGTGTCCATGCTTGCTAGTGCTGAAGAGCAGGATGGGATGAAACAGGGCAAAGCGTTCTGGGATCCAGGCCCAGACAATCCTCATCTCTGTCCCAGTAACAACACTGGAGCTGAAGTTCTCAAGATCCACTGTTATATACAAATGCCTTTGTGAAAAAAAATGTGGGGAAAAAAAATGTTATCTGATAGGCCTGTTTGACACTGTGAAAGCAAGGTTGGGTGAAATTGTTCCTTTTAAAGCTTTGGCCCAAAATCAAGGATAATCTCCAGCTGTAAAGGTTGAAATGAGGCTGTTTAGATAAATATGTTGTTATCTTTACCAAAACATTGAATTTTAATATGCTTTGACGTACAAGTAGCATGAATGATAGATTTATATTGTACAAAAAGGGATCGATATCAGTATCATGGTGGCAGAGGAGTTCCCTGTCAATTATTCATGTGACACGTCATCTTTTGACTTAGTGTGTGAAATGTTGTGTGTGTAGAATAAAATGAATTTATTTCAGGGAGGGAGGCGTTGTCCACTTGCTGATAGTCAGACAATGTTTTATAGTTAATAGTCAATCAAAGTGCAGTGATGATTCTGTAACAGCTGCCATGTTATCCCATCAGCCTACCTGTTTTGGTGTTTGTTGATGCCCTTCTGTATAAGGGCATCTTTGTTGGCATTGAAGAGGAAGTTGAGCTCTTTCCGTGTGGCAAGCTGAATGCTGAAGGCCCTCTCCATCAGCTTCTCAGTGGTGATGTGGCGAGTGATGTTTTGCACAAAGCTCTTCATATCCTGTCGGAAGTCATCCACATGGGCGACCCTGGAGGCCACTGAGACTTTGTACAGACTGAGCAGGGCCAGGGCCACCCTGTACAGCACTTTGTAACCTTCCAAGAGGTACACGTCCAGGACTCTGATGGCATAGGTGAAAGGCAGATCTGCAAAGATCCACATGATCCAGTCGGAGTAGAACTCGAAGAGATTTTGGTTGGAGGCCGCTATAAGCTTGCGTACGCCTCGGCAGAATTTGTTGGCCAGGTCTCCGAACGTCATGCAAGAGGCCCTGTAGGTGAGGAAAGTCTGGTCTATGTAGCGCTTGTTGGGGTCGTTGTAGGCGATGAGGCAGCAGATGCTGTGGAAGCACTCCGCCTCGTCTTCGCTGAAGTGCAGGAGGAGCGACACCAGAGCAGGGAGGATGGGGCAGTAGTTGATGTCAGAGAAGTGCTTCCCAATGCACAGCAGGATCTTTTTGACAGAGTTCAGCCCTGCTTTGTTGAGACAGTACCTCGGTATTAGACCGTCCTCCATGTACTCAGGGAAAGGGTGTGTGCTCATCTTGTGCTCTCCAAAAAGCTGCCTGGCAAGCTCCTGGTAGATGTCCCTGTTGGGGGTGACAGACCTGCAGGTGATGCTGTGGATGATGTGGTAATAGGCTTTGGCCCGCAGCGTATGGGGCATGGACCAGTAGCCGGCCCTGCCCATAGCTTTGAGTTCCTGATGATCACTTTTTAAGATCTTCTGATAACGCACTGCAGACTCTGGGTCAATTTTCTCCCAGTCTACAAACTGTCCGTACTTCATTCCAGAGGAAGAGCTGATTTCCCAGTTATCTGATTCTGAAATCGTCAGCATGGGGACACCCTTTAAGCTGCCTTTGCTTCCTGTGGGGATAGAAATGAACTACTGAGACTCATTTTCCTGCCATTTCACATCTTTGTGTTTTACTAATTAGTGTCCACTTTAGAATTGCATTCCTTCATTCGTGTCGCGGCCCTCAGAACTTGCCTTTCCTCATGAGGTTTCAATACAATTGCTTTCACTGGAGAACAAATATATTCCACCTAATTTTACTGTTTCTTAGTTTTCACAGAAAGAGAGAGTGACTGATAAGTGATTACTTTTGTGCATGTGTGTATGTGTTGGGACACGGGTGTTGTGCTGTAATCAGAAGGTCATCTGCTTCCCGCCATTATGTGAGCAGTGTTAGGCATGAGGTGAAGTCTTAGCTTGTGGAGGTAAAACCACTGTATTAGTTTAGGATGTTCTAGGACTTTGTGAGATGTGGATGCATGCCAATTTCTCCAGCTAGAAGGAACTTGCAGGTCTGTGTTCACTTAGCTCACTATGGGAGCAGGTTGGGTACATACTGTAACTTATATAACCACTACCTTATGTTATTAAAGCCCAAATGTTCTCTCAGGTATTAGTTATCAAAGGAAGAATTATAAGACATTGGCTACTGAGAATGAATTGCATTTTATCAGATCTTTCCTTGCAATAACAAACAGAGGCCAAGCATAACTGACTGCTACTATGCCATAGTACATAAAATATTTTGATCCATTCAAGTTAAAGAAACTGGCCTCTCCCTCTTACATGGGGCAGATTTTATCAAGCCAAGACTAGGCTTGGTTCAAAACTGATAAACAAATATGTAAATATTTTCACTCAAATATGAATACACACTGGAACTGGCTTAAGCCATAAAATCTTTGTGAAAGGTCACAATTGTTTTGACCTCAGACCAATTCAGACCCAGATCTCATGTAGTATTCTCACTGAGGTCAAAATGCATGGCAAATTTTCTTACACTGTACTGCCGTACTAATGAACAACCATACCAGTGAATGATATTACTTCCTAAACTGATGATAAGTATTAAAACAATGACGCGTACAATAAACGATTCATTCATCTCAACAAAAAAGAAATGCTGTTACTTTTAAATTCTATGTCATATTTAAAAAATAGACTGGTGAAATTTTAACATACCATTGATGTCTTTTTGTGTACTGTTTTTATTTGCCTTGGATCTTTTGGTGAGGAGCCTGGCCATGATCCCATCCCCACTCTTTTGTTTCTTGGTGGCTTCACCTTGCAAGGGAGAGCTTGCTCTGGGTCTCATGGCGTTTGACCTGGTGAAATTGCCTTCATTATAACCCTCAGATGTCTCATAGCTGTAGAAAGACCGTGAGCGTGGCCTTATATGGACTTCCTCCGTCTCCTTTGTCTCCCTGTAGTGTTTTGCATCCTCGGGACTGTAGTAAGAATGAGACCGGGGCCTTCTAAAGTTTGCTGCAGCTGCCAGGTCTGCGTCTGTGCTCATGTCCATCAGAGGAATGTCCACATTCATGGCTCTGCTGTTGTCAAACTCAGGACCGCAGGGTACACGGAGCATGCTTCAGGCTACTTCTCTGTCTCCTCTGTTGCCCCTCTGTCTGTGTGTCAGCAAGAGTGTCCTGACTGGAAAGTGTGCCTGTGAGTTTTATTCAAGGTTAGGGATCCAGGTTGGAAGTCATGTGCTTCCATTGTCACAGTCTGTGACATGGCCACTGTGTTTACGGTGTCTTGGTTCCGGCATGGAAAATTCCTTTGATCCTTAAGGAGCCCACTGCACGTGTTGCCCTCCGAGGTCTCAGAAGACTTGGCCAATAATATTTACCCAACAGGATTCTTAAGATAAAAGATTTACTGTATTATGGTTGTCTTATCTGTAACATCTGTGATAGGTAACATTACCAACAGAGCCCACACTACAGACAGGGAGAGTGGAATGTAGCAGATTTGATGCTATATCTATCCACCCAGATAACAACTTTCCTTCACTATAAGCTTGACTATTGTGTGTTGCTTGAATTCACAAGAGAAGAGTAGTATCTTCTGTGTTTCAGTGTCTCTTGTTTGTTACCTTGTTTGTGTTGACAAAACAGTGATTCAGCATTCAGAGGTAATAAGTGTAGTTATAACTGTATAACACATTTTTGTGGTAATTATAAACTCTTTCGGAATTTCAAGCACCTTATTAGTAACATAATAACATATATAACATAAACAGAAATTGTTTTAGTACTAAGATATTGCAATGTCAGATGAGTGACTACATTCCAAGAATACATTACAAACAAGTGATTTTTCACGCAATGATTATTGTTTTTGTCCAAACACCAGTTGTTTAGCCATGAAACACAAAGCCCCTGTAGCACGTAATCTGAAATGAGGGTTTCAATGTCACAGTACGAGACAGATACATTTATGCAGCACATGTATTTACATATTACATTTACATTTATTTATTTAGCAGATGCTTTTCTCCAAAGCGATGTACAAAAGTGCATACAGCAAGTATAGTGACAGTACAGGGACAGGATGTGTACAGTTCCACAATGAGACGGTAGTTTTCAGATGTGATGGGTCAGTCCAGATAGAGTCTGAAGAGATGTGTCTTCAGAACACGTCTGAATGATTATTAACTCTATATTTATGACTAATTTATTAACCTTATCCCGTGCATCTAAAAATTCTCCTGGCAGGAAAACCAAATAACGCTACTTTATGGAAAACACATCACTTAAGATTATTTATTAAGCTACATACAATTCACGTTGCAGTGATTTCATTATTTTGAGTTCCATGAATTCATATCTTTAATTTTTTATCTTGTTTACAAAAAGATATCAACCGAATAAGTATGTTAAAGTATATGCTGTACAGTTTTTCCCCAGAAAGCTTAAATTAACATTTAAACCTTAACGTTAGCTGCTGGAAAAGGGATTTCATTCAAGGGTGAAAAACGAAGCAACCGATCTACCGTGCGGAAGCCTATACCGCGTTTGCGTTTCGTATAGTTTATCCCTTTTGGGATACAGTTATGACGTAACATTAAACGAGGAAGTCTGGTGAAGTGGGTAGTTGTTTTTCTAAGCACTTTGCCTGCTACATTACCTCGCTAGATCTAATTAGCGAGATTAATAAAGATATCAGCAGTGTTGCTCTGACAGAATTATGTCTCAAGATCCCTGGTAAGCAAACGAGCGTGCGTTTCTAAACTTCCTTGTTGAATGTCAGCCAGCATACAGTCTTTTCTTTGCTAGTAAGCTAAATTAACAGCAAGCGGTTTGGAGAGGGAGATGTTGTTTTTTCATGTTTTGTCCGCTGAGTAGCTGGTCAGATTTGGTCAATGCGATACGATAACCCACAGTTGGTTAGCTAACTAACTTTCGATATATCAATATTAGGTGGCTGTCATTTCTGGCTATCATTAGCCAGCAAGTAACGATTCGAAAGTAGCTTGGTAGCTAGACTTAGTAGGGTAAATGAGACGCATCAGGCTGTTGGCTAATAAAAATCACGAGTACTCAATCGATGGTTGGGAGTACAGAAACAACATTGTAGCTAGCTGGACACATGGTTAACTAATGTTGCCCAACGTATACATCAGGGCGGCTATAACAAAACCACATAACGTTGACTATCTAACGTGTAATGTAGCTGGCGGTCTAGTTGGATTACACTAAATAGTTTCTGTTCACGTGATTTTCTCTAACGTCACTTGTGCATTGAAAGTGAGTAGAGAGATGTCTATATTGCTAAGGATACCGGTTGCATGAAAGAACATTTAGCTGACAAACATTTATAGCATGTTGCAGCTTCACTTGAGAGTTGGGACATTTGGATCATTCCATGTGAAATGGGACCTCTTTAGGCATGATGTATTTTTGATATATTTTTTAAAGTTGGTTCACACGTTTGTCAGATGGAGATGTGAGTGTGAGCAAAACATAGTTTCTGTAACATGATTAACTGAAGTTGTTTATATTTTGTCATTTTAGGGTTTTATATACATGTTATGTATTGTTAATATATAGTAATGAATGACCTGCACAATATCCAGTGACAGTCTTGGTGTAATATGAACACAGTTTGTATGCCTTGATATATATATGGCCGTTGAGGTCTGTTTAGAATTTAGGTATAATTTTTTCTGTGATATTCTGTAGTATGTGCACAGAAAAGTAGTGTGGAATCTCATATCATCAGGGTGTGGGGTTTATACAACAATCTAATTACTTTCCCTGTGTAGGCAAAAATACTACTTTAATAATTCTTATCTCAAATTATTTATGAATTATACATTTTCCTATGTTTGAATCACCACGGCAAATGAACGTACCAATGCTCAAGACATTCTTGGAAGGAAATGCAAAAACTGGCCCCTTTTCATGAAATGAGCCAATGTTAGCTATAATGCAGAAATACCGAACTTAATATATGTGCTAGCTACCTGTGTAGATACGTTGATATTATAACCTAGCTGTTTGTATACACATGTGCTCATGGCTATATCAAGGTGGAATTATTTTGCACAGAACAATTAATTTGCTCTGTACCTATTAATTTAAACATGTTACTTTCATAATGTCTTGGGAATTGGTAGTAAAAGCCTACCCTCTCTGCTTTCTAGGTTACAGAATTATGATGCCACATGCCGCCTGGCTCAGGAAATTGCGGAAAATATTCATGAGAGGAACAGACAACAGAGAACGGGGGGGAACCCCGCTAAGGTGATTGATACATAATAATAATAATATTAAGATGACACACTTATCAAGGGGGACTTTGCTGCGTAACGTGACTATGACTGTGACTGTGTGGTCCATTTCTCTATGTATGCCTCCTGGGATTTTAACCTACAATATTTTGCTCAGAAGGCTCATTCTAGTTGTTTCACTTTGTTTTGAATTATTGTAAAAAAAAAAAAAAAAAAGAGTAATTTGAAGACCCAGTTAATGGTATTGTGTTACGTTGTTGGGACATGAATGTGTTTTGCTCCTTGATTTTGTCTGTCTAGCTCAACATGACCCTTAGAGCATCCCTGCAGAGGCTGAAGCAACAAATAGCCCAGCTGAGAGAGACTCTTCTCCGAGCTGCATCCTCACGCCGCATGTATCCTTTCATTCCAAGACAGGTGCACTGTATTCTGCTGAAGGAATACAGCACTCTACCGCATGGAAACTTGACAAGGACTTCCACACCTCTTAGATGGGTGGAACAATTAGTGGAATCCATCCTACATTGTCTTTTGTATGCAGCTGTATAAGGAGCATATATTCTTATTTAAAGTCAGAGAAATTATTGTGCTTAAGGAAATCTGCACCTATATTCTGTTGAACGCCTGTAGGGGGCAGTGTTCTTCAATAAATAGGAGTGCTTGTGCAGCCTGCGTCATTGTGTGCCTCCTTCAGTTCCTGTATCTCTTGTTCTCACTAGGCATTAGATCCACTAAAGTAAATCACATGAAATGCTATTTAGAGACCTTAGCGTGCCAACACCTTCAGAATGCAGTCAGAAGCCGACAGAAGGCAGAACCTTGTGGATGACCTTGTCACGAGGGAAAAGCATCTCAACGCCACATTCAGGGGTGATGTCACAGAGCCTGAGTCCTCAAGGTACTTCTGAGAACAAGTACCACTGACTTTTGTCTCCCGGTAGGAACATGGTGTTAATCAGCAAAGGAATCATCAGTTATTCTGAAGGCACTTTCTCAACCTGAAGTCGAGCACGAGGTTGTGAAGTTATTACCCACAATGCAAGCGCTGTACTGTTCTCCTTCTCCTGCTTTCTGACCACATTGCGCCCGTGATGGGTAAGCAGGTCCAGGGGTGATCCAGGAGGAGCTCAGAAGTTGTGGCCATGGGCAGCTGCCCGCAGAAATGTCCGCATTTCTTCTCTCTGACCTGGCCTGACCCACGGCTTGACCCGCTGTATGGGCGGAAGTCTCCGTGCCTTTCAAAGTGGCTGACTTCTGAGCTATTTCATTCATTAAGCGTCCTGCACTGCTGATCACACGCCTGGTGCCTCCTGGAAGTGAGCATGGGGGCTGTTAAAAGAAATAACCCTTTAACCCCAGTTTATAGTTTAACACTGTCCACTGAGCTCACATCCTCTCACAAATGGATGGGATAAAGAGCTGTATGCCATCAGCTATATCCTGTGTGTGTATTACTCTTAATCTAAGTGACAGCTTTGTACAGTAGCTTGGGAACAGGCAGTCATTATTTTGTATTGAGCCTGAACTGCATGATCCAGGTGACAAGTATTTGGACAGGAAGGGAAATGCAGTTCTGGTCTGGACTTCCTCTGCTTTTGTTTTTTTTGTGAGTGGAGGTCTAACCCTTCTGTCCAACAGCGTCAGGCTCTTTCTGAAAGGGCCTTGTCCAGGCCAGGAGGCTTAATGTGAGGGTTTTTGAAACGACACTGTGCAGAGCCAGCTCCGTGTGCTAAGACAGGACTGCGGTATTGTTATGAAAGAAAAAAAAATGGGTTGATAGTGAAGTCAAAGATCAATCGGTGATTGATCAACCTGGGAGGCTTGAAAATCAATCCTTTATTAGTCTGACTCCTAACTTCTTTTGTACATTTTACTGCCATTCTCAGTTAGATTAATCCACTTAGGCATTAAACATGGTGGCAAAGCCTTTTAATCTTTATTAGATCTTATACCAATTACACCAGTAGTGTGTAACTAAATCAAATGCTAACTAATTATTTGCATGGCCATTGTTAATCATGTGACTTTACAGTTTTATGTCAGTCCAATAAAACTACTTTAAAATTGGGGGAGGGGGAGGAGGGATACCAAGTGTGTGGTCTTTGTCTGGGGTGTGGGTATTAGCCTTGCTTGAATAATCTAAGCTATTTCATTTTTTCAGAAGGGGCAAGGGGGCTTACCGTATTCGTGAAACAATACATTCGCGGAAGATTAGCCTTTAATCAAGCAGAAAGGGACATGGCGCCTATATTTCAAGGCTCAGAATCCCCCCTCCTTTCCAAGACTCTCTCTTTTATATTTGATCGTAATGCAAAAAGTTGTAATTAGTTAAATCTGGCCTTCAGAAGCAGGCCCTGGTAGCACTGTAGTGTGACGGTGTTCTGCGATCAGCCTGATTAACTTGGCAGACTCACTGGGTGGTTAATTGGATAAACTTTCATCTTCACACTGCTAACCTGGCAGAGATCAGAGGAAGGAGGAAGTGGAGAGCTGTCCTGCAGTAAGATAGTTACCAAACATGTCAGAAAAATTTGCGCCAACTGCTGACCTCATGTCATGGTTGCTAGTAGATTAATAGTACCTCATTGCAGAAGAGAGACAGTACTCTAAATAGCCTCAAATTGCCTCCTCTTCAGCTTAGTTCAAAAGAGAGAAAAAATGCCTATTCTCAACAGAGGTGAGCAACCCCGATTAGCACCAATCAGGGACAACCTGTCCCAAACAAGCGTGATTACTACTTGATTAGCTGCGCCAAAGTAATTGTGGTTCCGTTTTAAAGACATGTAATTAAAGCAGTGAGCAGTCAAATCAGCAGCCTGTAAATTACGTTCTTTGTTTTGATCAATTATTTCTTAAACAAGTTCAGAATAGTTTTTCCAATGGAAGTCATAGGAAAAAAAAGATGCCTACCCTGAAGATATGTTTAACTTCTGTGATTCATACTTTAAGGTGATGCCAAGGCAAATGCTGGATCTCTGAAATTTGAGTGCCTTGTATTAGCATGACAAACTTACCCATTTGCATAATGTGTAGTAGTAGTACCAAAACTGATTTAAATGTACTTCAGGTCGGATATATAGTCACACGCTCGTGTTTATGCTCTCTTGTTTCCATTTTGTCCCAACCAACTCTCGAGAGAAGAACGGACCAAGAAAAACATTTGCTGAAGATGTTGATTGGAAACATACTGGTGTTTTTGACCATTTTTCCTGTATCGGCGGCGTTCGTGATGTCAGGCTTTAGGGTCTCTGCTTGGCAGAGGGCTCTGGCGGGGGCCTAGGCAGCATGACTGCGAATTGCAGTTTTCTCCTGAAACGATTCGCGGCATGCCTAGCGCCGCCGCGATTTATGGGTATGCGTGCCATCTGGCGTTAAGTGGGGCTGCGGTGAGGAAAGTGTTTTCATGAGGAGACCTGAGGTTCCTGTGCACTTCAGCTGCTCCTGCCCAAACCCAAACCACCTCCTGGAAGGCAGCGGTCCAGGAGGATACCTCTGCACCTGGGCACTTAAGCACTCTATTTAACTAATTACTGCTATAATAGAACCAATTAACACCCCCCCTCGCAGCATATACATTTTTACCTCTTCAAAGAGAGCTGGAAAACCTGCTGCACTGTGACCCCCCCCCCTACCAAGACCAGGATTGAGCACCCAAGAAAATACTTTTCTTACCAAGGCAGCCCAGTTGTGTTTCAGAAGCAATACCTCTATCTTACCAGTAGGTGGCTGTGTTCAGGATTGGAGCTCTCCCTGAGATGAGCTCCTACTTCAGAAAAGACCTTGAATCTTTGCGGCCAGACAGCTTCAAGGTTCAAATGCAGCTTTTCTTGATTATCAGAAGAATAGCATAAAACCGCATAACATTCTTAATACAACATAACAGACCTCGCTAGTCTGCTGCTATGTCACTGTTAAGTTCTTCTCAAACCCCTGGTCTGCATGTAATTATCCAGCACTGTTTACCGCGAGCCCTGCCATTTCACAATGCACAAAAACTCACTCGGCTTTCTAGAAAAGTGAAGCCTAAATAAATAAATAACATGCCTTCTGATCTATACAGTTTGAAGCGGGAAGTGTTATTTATTGTTATAAGGGAAGAAAATTGATTTTCCTTAGAGTACACGGTAAGTATGAAACATAAGTGTTACAGATGTGATTGCTTCACAGTTTTCGTGCAACGTGTGGGTTTATTTCCACTAGCGAAATCGATGATGCCTGTCACTTAAATCTTTGGCGTGTCCCTGCTGACTGACAGCTGTGAGGTGCATGTATGAGGTGCTGCCTCGGGGGTGGCAGTGTAGCGTAGTGGCATGCAGCACAGCTTGTAACCAAAAGGTTGTTGGTTTGATTCCCGCTGGGGCACTGCCGCTGTACCCTTAGGCGTGGTACTTAACCCAGCCTCAGAAAATATCCAGCTGTATAAATAGATAGAAAATATTGTAATCCATATGAATTGCTCTGGATAAGAGCGTCTGCCAAATGACAGTGATGTAATGTAGTGCTTCTGTGGTTGAGGGAGGCGTGTGGCCTTGTACTTGTGATGCCCCCGCAGGTCGTCCCTGATGACGGGCGGAGCTGGGCAGGGGGGCTTGGCGAACCCCTGGCTGATCGACGAGCCAGAGGAGACGCGGGGGCTGGGATTCGCCGAGATCAAGCAGCAGCAGCAGCGCATTATTGAAGGTGAGGAGCTGACGGGGCGCGCCGGCCCTGCTCTCACTCAGCCGGCTGGAAGGATGGCTATAACACAGTTACCGCTGGATGATACTGAGTGTCCCCACACACAGAGTTAGCTGAGAACCTCTTATCCTCCCTGTACACGGCTCAGTCTGTCCCTCTGCGAACATGAACACGCATTACGTATAAAGACCGGTCTCGTATAAACGCCAGTTCTTCTGTCTTAGGTGTCGCTTGACGTACTGTTGAACGCGTGGTTTTCTTCTGTTTTGTCTTTTGATATGCCATTATTGTTTTCATTGGCAACCCAACGCTAGTGTGGTGTTAGTATTCTGGATTAGTCATGTCAGGACAGTAAAGCCGCATTTGGAATTCACGGCTCGGGTGGGAATTGTGGTGGGGCATTTGCGGTGAGAGGTTCGAACAGCAGGCCCCGCTACGCAGGAGGTGGCCCCTCTCCTTGTCCTCGCCCTGCGCAGTATGGTGTGCGGCGCTGAGCAGGACCGTGGGTCCTCTGGAAGGCAGGGGAGAGAGCTAGGCGGAGAACCGACGCAGGAGGTGGCATGTTCGAAGGGCTTGTGAGCAGGCTCTCGGGAGACTTATGAGTTACTCCGTGTGGTGGGATTCCTTCAGGAAACGTGAGTCACCGCGAAGGGGGGGGGGGGGCAGCACCTAGCGCTCCCGCAGCGCGCTGGCCCACTGACACCGTAAGAGTGCGGCGGTGCCTGCTGCCGCCCCCCGGGGGCTGTCAGGGAAATAGCAGCAGGCATGCCCGAGGGGGGCACAGCAGCGCAGAGTGATTCAGCTGTGGCACGCTCACTCCGCACTGACAGGGCTGGAACCTGAAGCGCCCTTGTCCCCTTTTTTGTTCTCCGCATGATTGCCTCATGAAATCACACTGCAAGGAAATTGCTTCCTCCATCCAAATTGAGGGGGAATTTTTTTGTATGTTTTTATTGTTTTTGCCCCCCACCCCCCCCCCTTTCATTTTTGGGCGAACATGTCAGCATTTTCGAGAGTGTACGTATGTATTTGTAGGCTCAGTCAGGGCCGTGCTCGAGGGGGGGGATGATTGCGCCCTGGGAGTCCCCGCTGGCTTTGCAGGGTTGCTCTGAGGAGCTGGTGGAGACTCAAGGCTAGGTCCTGTTGTGCAACGGCAGTGGCAGGGGGGGAGCGGGTCAGTGGCCGCGGCGCGCAGAGCGTCTGGCTGTGCTTTCCATCACAGGCCGCCGCGTTAGTGGAGGGGACAGGCCTGAAAGAATCCAGCCACCCCCGCCACATCCCCCTCTGTCACACAGCAAGCCCACAGGGTTGCACAACCGATGACTGACCGCCACCGAGATGCGACAGGAAGGACCTACTGATTGCGGTGCTGTGGGAGCACTGGCTCCATGTATGTGCCTTCGCTTCCCTCGTCTGGGACGTGGCTGGTGTTCACAGCAGCTTGTCAGGAGTTACCTCTGTACGGAGTGCAGGCCATGGGGCAGCCTGAGTTAACCCCATGACTGCAGCGTGAGAGCAGAGAGAGCAGGTGGAGCTCTGTCACCTCACCTCTCTCCCTCTCTGCATTGACCTCATGAGGAGCGAGGCAGGTTGTATAGGTATAAAGGTAGATTCCAGACATACTCATGTAGGAGGGACTGCATCTCTACTGAGCGCATGCAGATCTGCATAGCAAATTTCTGCTCCACATGTTCAGTTACAATACCATAGTTAAGTGCTTCCTTGTTGTGACACAGTTCTTGGTGGCCATAGTGTCAGGACTGTATTATAGATGTTAGAGGTCTAGAGGGCTAGAGGTTTTGCTATCGCACAAACTTGATAACATTACTCCTGACTATCAAACGTGCTGTAAGGCTATGTTATCATTCAAACCATGTAATGCTATTACTTAACCTGCACTTATACATTACATTCACTCAATACTTTCATTACACTTACTACTAAGTTCATTAAACAGTGGTTTATGCTGTGCAGTGTAGTCATCTGAGCTCTGTGCTGTAAGTGATGGAGAGTCGGTCCTGAGGACAGTCTTGCTGCTCTTCCCTCTGCAGTGCAGGACGCCGGCCTAGACGCTCTCGCGGCCGTCATCAGCCGGCAGAAGCAGATGGGCCAGGAGATCGGCAACGAGCTGGACGAACAGAACGGTGAGGAAGGGTGGGGTCAAAGGGGGGTGGGGTCAAAATGGGGTCACTGACAGCCGGACCAACTTAGGAAGCACGTCAGGCCAAACATATCAGAGATGCTGTTAGCCTGGTCTGACACTGTTGCTCATTCAACTTGAATGGATGCACTTATGTTCTGTTGTGCTAGAAGTTGCTCAGTAAGCACAGTAGGCACAGTTTCATGAAAGGGGGTGGTGCTGACGTCACTGATTCTTCCCTGAGATGCGCTTCAAACTGTGGTGGCAAGCAGTCCCATATAGGTCCCATCCCAGCATGTCACTGCTGTGCCGTTCCTAGCCACGTCCATCCCTGGACTGAGCATGATGTCAGGTGTCCCACCAGCTTCTGAAATGAGTCTATTAAGCCATCGGAGAAGGTGAGCTCTGGCAGTCCCAGGGTCACGTCTCATAAAGAGCCATTATCCCCTAGATAACGCTGTCAAACGTGCAGGGCCTCGGTGTGTAGTATCCGATGATGGGCCTAGGAGAGGGCTGGTGAGATGCGTTGATGGGAATCGGGTCGGCCAGGCCAGGCTCATCAGTGTCTGGCGCAATGAGATCAGCAATCCATCACCTCTGCCTGCCAAGAGGCACATTATCTAGGGTGCCAGTGCCTCGCACAGCGCCAGAGACAGGAGCCACTCGTCTTTTCCTCCGCTGTCTGCACCATCACAGGACTGGCTGATTTTTTTTTTTTTTTTCCCTCCTTGACCTGAAAATTTGGTATTTGTCCTACAGGAGAGTTCCAGAAAAACACGTGTTTAAGCATGGAAACGTAGAGAGGTGACGGGTGTCAAATACAGAGGGCGGTGACCAGATTAACTCACTGTCACCTCCTGTGCGGGGACCAGGAGGCGCTGTATTGTCACGGTCCAAGCAGAGCAGATGTCAGGTCCTCTAGTTTATCTTTGCTTTCTTGGGAAGGGCCGCTGTGTCTGGCATGTGGACAATGTCCCTCTCGCTCTCTCTCTCTCACTCTGAAGATTTGGGAACTGTGAGCGAGGGCAGGAATATCTGTCCTGTGGGAGCGGAACCGGGGGCGGGGGGGGGGGGGGGGTGTGGTGCATCGGCGGTTCGGAGTGGCTCGGTCGCAGGGCACGGGGCACGGGCGACGTTCTCTGAGCGCTGGGGGTTGCGCGCTAACGGCTAAACGCTAGACGTCGAGAGGAGAGCAATAGCGGTGATAGAAGAATGCGGCTCCAAGTTCATTAGTTCCCTGTTGCTTTTCTTGGCGTTGTTGAGGCGCACCACAATGCCACAGCTCTGGAGGCTGTATAATTACAGACAGCTATTCCACTAAATGGTGCTTTTCTTTCTCTTCCATGTGTGAAAGTGATGACATGATTGGTGTTCTCCCTAAAGAGTCCCAGGCTCTGCTTTTTGGGGTCGACGTCTGCATCTGGCTCGGGGGAAACGCAGACCTGAGTCTCCCTCACTGTGGAGGCGCTTTAGAATAACAATCATGCCATACAGCACATATTTATAAGGAGTTTTGGCAAAAAGAAAAAATCTGTGCGTGTGTATGTGCATTTTTATATATATAGTACTTGTTTGTTTTAGATTGCTAGTTCCAAATTAGGTAAGATGACTTGGTAATGTAATTTGTTTGGCTTTCCCAAAAAGCGCAGGTTGCATAACAGAAAATGACCTTTGAGTGGAATCAAACTAATTAATCCTGTCCTGGGAATAGCGGGGGGGGGTTTGATCCAGGCTGTCACTGATCTGCCTCAGTCAGTGAAAGGGTACACTTGATTGTTTTAGCCTGTTCTCCTCTTACCTTATTGAGCGAGGGGATCTTTTTTTAATGCAAGAATGTTTTTTTTTTTTTTTTTTCCTTCTCCTTGTTTTAAAATATGACGTCAGTCTTTCCAAGAACGAGAGCTCGAAAAGAGGATGCAGAACTGGCTGGAAAGGAGAATCAGGAAATTCAGGACACAAAAGATGATTTTCTTTTTTTTTTTTTATATATAGAAGCTGGATGTGCAGCCCTAGCGTAGAGTTCCCAGGAGCAGCAGCTGTGTTGGCTTTGCTGGGAAGTGTTAGGATGACTGCTAGGATGACACCTCCTTTCTCTGTGGGAGTGGACAGGCATATGTGCAGAAGTTAACCCCGGCGGTGGGCCCACCTGCTTGCAGCCCTCGGGAGCAGCACAGAGAGGCAGGAACGCGGTGTTTGGGCCTCGCGGGGATCAGCCCTGCGCCCCCGCCGCCTCGGCCTGCTTGAATTTACAGCGCTTGCTCCGAGTCGGCCGGCCACGGGCAGCGCGAGGCGCTTATTTACAGTCCTGGGGCCCCCGGCTCCCCCCCCCAGCCGTCTCCCGGTGACTTATGGAAAAGATGTGGGGTCCCCGAAGTGCGGGACAGGTGGAAAATGAGGATATATCACACAGAGTAAATCTGAGGGCCTGGGAAGGACTTCAAACGGCCAGGCCCGGCGGGTGCTGGCCCAGGGAGCTCCCGTGCCTGATTTATGGGCTGAGTCAGCGGCCCTGTCCCGTGGCTGGTGGGAGGAGGGAGGAGGGGAAGCCCCCCCCCCCCCCCAATCCCAGCGCTTCCCCCACACTGCCCCGGGCCATGCTGCTCTGCGCCCCGCGCTCCAGTGAAACCAGCACCCCGGGATGGCCGTTTACTGTAGGGCGCGATGACAAATTTACACCGCACGGCCACCCAGTTCACCCGCTCTGTCGGCACAAGAGAGAGGTGTGCCACCTTACGCGTGATGAGCTGTCCCTCCCCGAGCATGCAGCAGTCCTGTATGGAAATGTATATGCGTGTTTTTTTCCATGCAAGGTAGGTGCAGGTGTGTGATTTTCTTCAGTCAAGTGGATATATGAGAATATGAGTCAGTAGAATTTTTCTCTAAAAAAGAGTATTTGCATTGCTTGTGTTTGCTCCAGGCACTTTTGTGGGAGCCATATTTTGTACATGTATGAACCGACAGAATCATCGAGGGGGAAGCAGGATAGTGCTATGCTTTCGCAGAGGGCAGGAAAAAATATCTTAAAGTTAAAAATGGTGGAAGTCAGTGTAATATTCTCCCTCGCTGATCTGATTTCCTCCTGTTCGGTGTTCTGTATTTTTGTGTGTGTGACGCGAATTAATTCGGATTTCAGTCCCGTCTCCGTGTTTCCCTATAAATAGATTAAGCGCTGGCGACCGCGGGGGCTCAGCACCCCCCCCCCCCCAAACTTCGACCTCGGCGCAGCGAGGGCCGCCGCTCGCTCCTTTTTGGGAAGAGGCCGAGGAGAAGGGCAGCGGGGAAGGGCGGCGGTCTGGCGGAGTGAAGCTGCGGCTCGCAGCTGCGTGCCAGAAGCGCTCCTCCCGCTGCATGGGGGGAAGCGGAGGGCGGAAATGAGGCCACCGCGCCGCGCGGCTCCGCTCAGCCCGTACCGCGGCGGCCCGGTCACCTTCATCACCACCGCCGCCACGCTCCGAACATTACAACCCTTAACGCCCACAGTGGCTTTGTTTTTGAAAACTGTTTTTCGGATGGTTAATGTTAAAAAGAAACACAAGCGTAACCTTTATGACGTAATAGTGTAGCATGGTGGTAAGGAGCAGGGCTTCTAACCAGAAGGTTGCCGGTTCGATTCCCTGCCGGGGTACTGCTGCTGTACCTTTGGGTAAGGCACTTAACCCACAGTTGTCTCAGTAACTATCCAGCTGTATCGATGGATAACATGTAAAAATTGTAGCATATGTAAGTCGCCCTGGATAAGAAGGTCTGTTAAATGACAATGACAATAATGGTCTTTATGTGGATAAAATTCCCATTTTGTGAAAAGGCCACGAGTTTAGGTGGCTCCATCGTCAGAGACCCTGCTTCATACTTATGGGTAAAAAAAAAAAATATTGTTGAAAATGATCCAGTTCTAGCTCTGACTTCAGTATGGCAACATCTGCTGCAACGTGTTACCAAAATATTCTGCATGAGCAACATTCAGTTTTTCAGCACTAAAACAAACATTTTCTCACTTTATTGATGTTGATGTTTCACGATTTTGAGCCTCTAACTATTGCGTCATGCCGTGTCAGCGGCTTTGCGCGCGCTACGGATTACAAGGGACTGACGGTCTTGTAAAAGCCGTCCCCCTTTTGGGGTCGAAAGTTTGCGCCTGAGGGAGCGATGCCCTGTGTGAGATGAGGAGGACTTTTCCATGAGCCTCTGTCAGCTGGGAGACTGGGGGTTCCAGACCCCTCCAGCACACACAATCCCTCCCCTTGATTTGCAGGCTTCTTGATCTGCTTATTACAAGCTCCATTAAAAGGCTTGCATGGTAGACTAGGATTGATCAGATGGATAGATTGAGTTCATGTATTTTCCACATGCTCTCTTTCCTGTTAGATGTTATTTAATCAACACAGTTTCCATCCCCGGCCTGGCCCTCAGAGCACCCTCCACATAAACCTTTCAGAGGAATTAGTCACTGCCGTTCGGTCTTTTTTTTTTTTTACCCCCGCTCCTCTTTTCATATTTTATAAATAGACTTTGCTCCTATGACGACTCCGTGAATGCTCTCAGACATCAAATATTCCAGCGATGACCTTTGTGTAACCCGCGTTCAGTTTGCTTGTAGCACCGAGCGGATTGCACCATTGCTAGGCAACTTTACGTCCATCCCGCCCTATTAAGAGACATTATTTTGCCAATATTTGCGCAGGGTGAGCTCATTCGGGATAGAAAAGAACAACAACTCTTCATTCAGATTTAGGCTTTCTGGCAGCGGCGTGTGGAACGGCTCCAAAAAGACGACTGCCTCGGTGAAATGATCTGGAATAATGAAATTAGGAAGGAGGGGATACTGTGTCTTTTTCCTTGTAAGGTTTACGAGGTATGAGATTCAATTATGGATCTCTGTCAGTCAGAGTCTGAGGATGCAGAGGTAGGCCGTGGCGGTTCATCGCTGCACTGTCTCCTCTGCAGCGGAGGCTACTGAATTACCCCTTGTGGAAATAAATGCTGACTCTCCGGGAGAGAAACTGTGGGAGGAGAAGACAGGCATGTTGCTGCTGGAGAAAATCTATGGCCCTTTTCGGTACCAGCTAGATCATTGGCTCTCCGCAGTTTGAGCTGGGGGCCTTAATGAGCTCCAAATAAACAGCGGACTTGGGAAAAAGTTTATTATGCTGGAAGGTGGTGACGTCACCAACAGGCAGTCCAGCCATGGAGAATGGGGCCTTGGTCACAGTTTCAGAAATAGTCATCAGAACAAATAAACCGTGCTAATGGTAGTGTTCAGCAGCCAGATGAAGCTGAGCATAGAGAGAGATTGATTAATCACCCCTCCTCTTCGTCGCAGCTGTTCCCAATTAATAAATACAGCGTCCTAATCAGAGTGGGGGGAGGTGGGGGCATTGTGTTAAAATATCAGTGTCATTATAATTCCTCTGCATAACATAGTGTCTCTAGTCAGCCAAAGTGTATTACAAGAACATTTAAACCATAGAGAATGTGTGATGGTAATCTTTCACTAAAATATTTTTTTTAACTGTGGAGTAGAAAAGAATAGAAATTGTATATTACGCGTGGCTGTCTAAACTGTTATTATGCTGTGCTTCAAAAGCTACACATCAGGTCTCTATGTCTAATTTATAACCTCGTGCTATGTTGACCTTTAGCCTAAACATGTATGATCAGCACTGGGCAGTGCAGAGTGCGTTTCACGTGCTCATTGAAAACAGTCAGTTGGAATCTGTTTTCCAATATTCCAGATAGTTTCCTAGATCTCCCTTCTAGTTTTCTCAGAACCTTCCAGATTGTCCTGGGGGCCCTAACAGTGGGTTTTGTGTTCCTTAAGCGGAGCGGTGAAGGCTGTCCCGGAACCTTGGCTGTCTTCAATCAGCAACCCTCATGTACATATTTAGAAACTTGTGGGGATTGGAGTCTTTTTTGGGTCAGCGGTGATGCTGCAGTTCCTCACCGCTCTCCTGACAGGTCTGAAGCTTCGGCTCGGACACTGCGACTCTGTGCCTTCTTACTTAGATGGAAATAACAGAGTGAGGAGATCTGGGCCGTGGCCAGGGCCTCATGGACATGTTACAGAGCTCCGCTGGGGGAGAGGGGAGGACGGTGGGAGGCTGACTGATTGCTGGAGTAGCATAGGTCTCTCCACATTCATCTGTCTTGTTGACCTAGGTGCTTTCGCTATTGGTCTGGCAGAGGAGCAAAGCACAGTGGAAGACATTAGCTTCGCATGCTTAAAAAAGTTCCTATAATAAGTGTTTGTCAACCTGAGCGACTTGGCCCCCTGCCAGTTATGTCACCTGAAGGCCTTCGGTGCTGGCCTGGTTTACCTTCCTGCTGCGTAATTGTTCATCAGACTGAGATGTCTGTCCATATCTGCCCTACCCAGGTAAGATAGGAGACTCTAAATTTGAAGGTTAGTGCGTTCTTCTCTTTGAACTAACTGTCAGACATAATCAAGCTATATTCATGGACAGGTAACTGGAAGGAAGAGGAATTGCTGCTGTACTCTTGGGCTGGGTAAGCGGTCTAACCTGGACAGCTTTAGTAAATTATCCAGCTCTGTAAGTGGAAAATAAATAAAACTATGGACATGATGTCAAACAATAACGGTGATCACAAAGAAGAGGAAGAAAGCTGACAATGATGTATTGCATCTGGGGGGGGGAGCTGGGGGGAAGCCGGACACCCACGTTCCCCAGACCCGTCTGTGCACGATGTCTCATGGTTTGGACCTGTGGAGAAAGTCGTTCTGTTTGTGACAGGCCTCTTTGCTCTAATGACAAAGGCTCCAATTTGAGGGAAACGTCCATTTTGTGAACAAGGGCCACGATGGACAGGCCCCGTTCAGTCATGTCTGCTCTCTCTCCTCACAGTTCCCTCTAGACCTCTCTAGTATCCATGTTGGTTTGGGTGCCACCTAGCTTTCCAGAGAAGGCTAACGTGAAGTGATTCCGAGCAGGCGATCCACAGGGAGCTGTCTCAGATGAACAGGGCTTATGCTAGTGTGGGCAGAGCCAACAGGGGACAAGGAGATTTAAGCATGGGTAGTTTCTAATTAGAACCTTTCTCTTTTCAGCAGATGGATGTGTTTCTTCCTTTTTGTTTTTTTTTTTTTCTTTTGGTGTGTTGAACTGTCCTTCCTGCGGTCTGCTCTTTGTCCTGTTCTTTTTTTCTTAGCTGTTTTGACACAGAGGCTGAGTAAGGTAGCAGTGATTCAGTGCCACTGGATCAAATAACTAGCCCCAGGCTTGATTAAAGAATCAGTTGTGATTGTCAGAATTGACCAAGTCATACTCTTTTCATTTTCCTCCAAGTTTTGGAACTTTTTCATGGTTATGCGCTTGTACCTCAACCTGAAAGTGAGCTGATTTGTGCGGATGCTGCCAGTGGTGTTTTTTTTATGAACAGCCACATACCAAGTAAATGTCAAATCAAGTCGACGATGCAAAATGCTTCCTTATGTGAGTGGCTTGGCTACGTGACAGTTGGGTCCGGCCGTAAATAAAGCATCAAATTAGGTGAAGACCCGACGGCTGCAGACGAACGCCTGTAGAAGCAGACGAGCACTCGTCAGCTCGTGATGCGCGTTTGTGTCGGCAAGCCGTGCTGTTTTGGGTTGCTGGATGTGTAGGGAGACCTTGTTGCTCTGAGGAAGGCTTGGGGGGGGGGGGGGGGGGGGGCAGCGGGATTGGAACGGAGGCACAGGGGATTGTTGGAGGAGCAGTTCTCAGATTTTTACAGATACCCATAAAGCATCCTGCCAGCTCTCTGCCGTCCCGGGCCTCCGCTCTCGCTCGTGGATCTTGGCTTCGGCTCCACGCGGTACATCTGGAACGAATGTGCTCACGGGGCTGTCATTAAAAGGCAGTGGTAGCAGGTCCAAGATGCCAGAGAGAGGAGCGAGCTGAATCACCGCTATAGGGCCGCAGATGCCGCGAGTGTTGCGGTTAGACCTCTCGCTCGCGTTCTTTGTAGTGCTTCCAGCTGTTACGGTCTTTAAATAAACGGAATTGTGCCGGGAGAGCGTGCATTTTTTTAATCAGACGCTTTGCTTTTCTTTACTCCATTTGCTACACGTTGTTTGTAGTTACATCACAAGTGCGCACAAGTCCACGCACATGCTCATTTGGTCAGTGAGACTCCGGAATCAGTGTGGGCCGTTTTCACAATGCCTCAGCGTTAAGGACGTTAAGGGCGTACTCGCACTAGGCCCGGTTGCCTTGTACCGTGCCCGAGCACGCTTGTCCCCCCTCCCCACTCCCCCGCTGGCCTGCGCTCGCATTGCGCTGGACGTTCCGGGCCCGAGCACGCTTACGTCATCACGATGCGATTTTTTGTGTTGAAGAAAAGCGCTCTCGCACAGCACAATGGAGTCCATGATTCTACTTACTCTCTGGCCTATTTGGAGTCATTTTGGGCGCGGCGACACACGGCCCTCTCACATGCAACATAGATTTATCGATTGTGCAACGCAGTGATTTTCAGTTAATCGTGCTGCACGTATACGAAGATTTTTACGGAGGCGGCTGACATTTCAGTCATTCAGTAGCCTAATCACAATAATGTTAGCTAATGTTAACCAGTTAGGGCTACTACTTGTGTGTGTGCTACTGTCATCATTACAACAACAAACATCTTCTATTATTGCTTGGATAGTACACTTTTCAGTTCATTCGAGAATATTTGGGTTAATAATGGGTCACCTTATTGATGAACGTGAATTGTAGTCGGCGAGTAAAGCTCCAAATTCCTCCCTCATTGACGTCATGTTTGAGTTCCGTTAGTGATCACGCTAGATGCCGTGCCCGAGTCCACCTCTTCAAGCCGGCCCGGGCACGGTTCAGTGATGACACTAGACAAACAAACTGGACTTTGGGGGTCAAACGTGCTCGGGCACGGTGCGGATTGCCTAGTGTGAGTACACCCTTAAATCTCAAACGTAATAATAATTTACATATTTGAAATGCGGGGTGGGGTGCATTTGAAGTCAGCGCAACCTTATGAAGCTTCCTGGATTAGAAAATGCCTGTAATGTGTCCAGAGTTGACCAGGAGAGAAGGAAGAGTGGTGTCGATGAAGCTGTTGTTTTATTTAATTCTTGATCCTCTCTTCCTGTTGGGTAAGGGCTTTGGAGCACCTTCAGGAGCCACCTTCAGGAGTGCTGCAGAGATCAAATGACCCTTAGTCTGCATGTGGGGCTGTGACACAGCCTCTTTGTGGCTATTTGTGCTTGGAAAAGCTGAATAAAAAACTCCATCCAAGATTAATCAAACTGCAGACTGGACAATCAGGGAGGTATCCAGAAGAACCCAATCAGCAGAAAAGGAAAGTAAATGAATGAATCGCTGGAAACTGATTTTTAGGATCCTGCGGCTTTACAGGAAGTGTCATAGGCATGCATGGAGAAGGAGTTTTGCCTTGTTCCGAATTGACAGTATCTGATCTGGCACGTAAACGGAACAAATGTAAAAGGCAGCTTGACAAAGATGGGAATTTGCTGGCAGGTCCCAGCAGTTAATAAAGGTGCTGTGTCTGTCTGTGTGCTGATGACCAGCATTGGCAGAAAGCTGAACGCAGTGACCTGGAGAAGTTCACGGTAAGTGTGCACGTCAGAACGCTCGAAGCAATCGCCAAGATCCACGGTTGCCAGACTTTAAAGCAAGTATTTAAAGATGCTGGACAAAGCGCCGAACAGCATACTTATCCGGTGAGGCAAGTTCGGTTTCTGTGAGCAAGCGCGAGAAAAACTCCTGTCAGCTCGGAGGGAAGGCGCTTAGCTCGATAGCGATGATGAGAACAGATTCGGGGAAATGGCGCCGGAGAGCGCGCGTTTACACGGCCCGCCGACTGCAGGCCGGTGACATTTTGATGACATTTTGATAGCATCAGCGCGGATTCGATGTTCGGGCACGTTGCAATCGGGCTCCCGGGCTGTCGGCACTGTGCTAATCCCTCCCGCTGTGCCGTGAAGTACGGGGTGTCTGCGTACACATGTTTACTGGATCCCCACCCACGCTGTTCTGAGAGAGAGCAGCCTCTCAGTGTGGAAATTCGAGGGCTGGCAGGACCACTACCCCTGCTGTTAGCTCCATGTAGGGCTTCAGCACATCAGGGGGAAGAAAAAAAAAAAAAACAAGAGCACTTCAAAAGCATTTAAAATGGTTCCTTGGAATCCGTGGCAGATCAGTCAGTCCCCCCCCCCACCCCCCCCACCCCCCTCGCCTGAATGATGGTTTGGAGGGGAGCATCCAGCCCTCCTCTTTCAACCAGCTCAGGGCTGGCACCATTGAGGCGGATGGCCTCTTCTGTCTCTGGTGGTGAAGCTCCCTTAGAGCGGTGCCACATGTACCCCCCCTCCGTCCCGTCTCAGGATGGGTAGCGGGGCCCAAGGTGTCACTCCACCACAGCTCGTCTGCTCCTCAGATGCATCCCATCTGCCCCGGCGCTGCAGATCGCATCCAGATGTCCTCTCTCCGTGGGGAAGGAGTGGCCCTGCCCAACAATGACATCCAGATTGTTCTGGCAATGGCAAGCTCTTTCGCAAACAATTAATTGCGCGTTTTACTCTAGGAAAAACAATAGAAAGGCTCGTAAGGAGTTTGAAAAAAAAATGAAAGGAATAGCGAGGCATAAACATGATTTCACCCGATCGTTTAGTTCATGTGCTGGTTTTCGGGGTGGGACAGTGCTCGGAAAAAGTCCACTCTTTGTTCCATGTTTTGTTTTTCGAGACTTGAGATGGTTGGGAAAATCTGCCTGTTTACACTGCCTTAGAGGATTACATTTCTGAGTAAACTTTAGGGTGCAATGCTAAGAAAAATCGGCTCCCCATCTAAAAAAACCACATTGATGCAAGTGTCTGCTAGCATGGACCTTAGTGGATATGTGCTGGTTAGGTGTATCCCTCACCTGTTAATGATCCTCACACAGCTGACAGCCAGAGAAGCTTTTGTCTTCTCACTGCCGTTAGCTTTAATCTCTTGTGGTGCTCGGAAGCAGGAGTGTTAAACCGCTGATTGCACTTGCTCACCTCCTCACATCACCGGTATTTTGAGGAGGTTACCTATCCCTGGCGGCGTCCGTGTGGTTAAGCTGCAAACTGGCCCTGACATCTTCGTATCAGGCAGTAATGTTTCCCTGGAGGAATGTGCAGATTGCTCGGAAAGCACCCGTGCCATGAAGTGAGGTCACAATTTCAGTTGGCACCGTGAGCTGTAAGGAGTGGAAAGGATTCCCTGTGATTCTGTTTCACCTTGGACAGCTCTGGTTTGGCTCTGGGCAGAAGTGAATGACAGTGGTAACAAATCCTCGGCTCTGTTTACTTTGTGCTAACCACTTCATTTGGAATCCACATCTTACCGCCTGCATGCTTGACAGTAAGAATTCTCCTTCACCAAGTACTGCTATCCAGATTCCCTCTCTTTTCCTCTCCCTCTCTTTCTCTCTCTCTTTCTGTCTATCTATCTCTCTCTCTCTTTCTCTGTCTCTCTCTCTCTCTGTCTGTGTCTTTGTGTCTGTCTCACTCTCTAGGATTCAGGGACCCTAGGAGTTTTAGTAAACAAGCTTTGACACAGTCCTACGTGCACTCCAGGCTACAGGCAAAATGACAAGCCTCAATGGGCTCCTCATTAAATTATCTTATGTTCTTATGCTCTGGTGTTTTGTTCAAGTCTGTAATGGTGCCTCAGGGACTTGTTTTAGTGGTCAGGATTTGTCCTGGACCTATATTAGTTCATCTTAATTAATATCAGAGAGTGGGAGTGTAGTGCCAGTAAGAGCGCGTGGGTGTGTGTGTGCGCAAGTGTGTGTGTGTGTGTGTGTGTGTGTGCGTGTCTGTGTGTATGCGTGTACGCGTGCTGCTTAGGGGAGCTTTGCAGTCAGCCGAGTGTCTGCACCGAGGAGGCGTCTGCTCGGTGGTGCTGAAGTTGGAGAGGTTGGGATGGTCATTTTCCACTGATTTCACGGCAGAATAGAGGGAGAGTGTTCTCTGTAAAGCTGGGAGGAACAAGGCCCCGGAGCTCACAGCAGGGACCCATTAATGGCCATTCATCACAGCTGACACGGAGGGAGTCTCTTAATGTTTCAATTGAGTAATGCACTTTATTAGCATCTGTGTTTGGTGCGCTCTCTGAGGGCGTCGCACCATAAGCAAATGGCGGAGGATGTGATTAAGGGATTCTGTGCACCGGTTTGCTCTCTGTCTTTCAGCCGGATACAATGACTTTCTGGCTGACATGTGGAGCACATGTTGTCATTGTACTATTATTTGTTTCTTGTTGTCAGCCGCCCTTGTTAAGGGGAGCATTAGTAGATGCTTGTGCAGAGGGCTGTGCGAGGCACAGATTACAAGAAGCATGGTGAACAATGACACATCGCTCAATTACTAACATATGGCAGTTGCAAAGATTGTTTCATTAAAAATGAATTATTAGTCATTGTTCAAAAAAGTTCTGAAAGACAGAGAATATTACCCCAAAATAATAATAAAAACAAATAGACGTTGTTTTTTATGCTAAGACCGCTTGTGATTTATTACATATGTGCAGCCCGGTACATAGTGCTGTATGGAGTACATAGTTAAGAATCAAAACATGTCGTTTGGGCTGCTGATGTCAGTCTGAGACATTGTTCCTCCGAGTCATTACTGTTGTGAATGGAGATTATGCTCTTTCTTGGAGGGAAGTTGAGATAGCCAGCATCCCAGCTACTTCCCAGCTACCCTACCATGCTGTCTGGAGAGAGAAGGCTACACGTTGGAAGGGCTGCTGGGTAAGGCAGGAGGAGCTGTAGCCCACCCCCTTATTGCCAGAGACCATTTGTTTTTATTTGTGGATCAAGTGTTAACAGAGGCAGAGCCCATGATAGCCCTCCCCCGTGTGTGTTTTCCACTGTGGTGGATGCCCTGAAGTCATCTGTCTAGAGCGGTTCCTTCCAGCTGTAAGAAAGAGGACACAGCACGGTGTTTCTGTGAGTTTCTGTCCCCTGAGGGCAGACAGGGCTCTACTTTGTAAACCCATCCGTCCATCAGCCCAGCATTCTAGGCCTAGCTTCTATAGGCTCCAGTCCAGTGCCAAGATATCTATGAAAGAAGTTTATATTAAAATTAACAGGACTGCATTTGTGAAAATTTGCAGACCAATATCGTAGGTCACCGAATTTCTATAGTGCCACAGAAGCTCTCTGTGTTTGCTACCATGTATGACTTCAGCTGAAATCCATCAAACGTCAAATGAACTGTACATTCTGCTTTAAATATAAGTAATAATACATAGAAGGGGCTGTCAACCAATCAGACGTATATATGTCAGATTCTTCCTGACTGTTGTGGCTTTTCATGGAACTCAAAAATGGTTGTGGTGAGAGCAGTGTGTTTCTCTGGCATTTAGGGAGCAGAGTTATCATCTATCCACCAGTGGGCGGTAGAGGAGATTTTCGCACACAGAATGCTGTTGATACTGGTGGTGAGAAAACAGATTATGTGACATGGCTCCCAGTCTGATCTACATGTGGATTTCAGGGAACACGACGTCATGATACCTCAGTTAGAATCGTTAATTTGTTTTAAGCCCAGTGGAGGTTTTCACTTTCAGTAAACAGTCACCACCTCCTCATTTCGCTCACCATCCCTGAGTGCGTGTAATTGCACGGCATGGGACATCTGCAGTTACAGCTGGGAAGATCGGTGCACATTCCCTAACACTCCCCTTTGTGTGCACATCTTTTTACCAGCAGGTGTGTGGATGTGTGTTTGCATGTCTGTATGCGTGTGTGTGTGTGTGTGTGAGAGAGAGAGGGAAAGAGAGAATGTGTGTGTGCTTGGGTGCTCGCATGAGAGAAAAGGACAGTGAAAGTATGTATGTGTATGTGTGTATGCATGTCAGAGAGTGAGTGAGTGTGTGTGTGTGTGCGTGCATGCCTGTGTGAGAGAGAAGGAGAGTGAAATTATGTGTGTATACATGTGAGAGAGTAAGAGAGTGTGCGTGTGGGGATTTGTATGTACCTAAGTGAGGGACAGTGAGAGTGAGAGTGGGCGTGAGAGGGAGTGAGGGGGAGCATGTGCTTGTGAGAGGCAGAGCAGGAGAGAGCATGTGCGTGTGAGCAGTGACGGTGTGGTCTTGGGACAGGTTTCTCATTCACATGGGCCTTGCAGACCTTGTCTGAAAAATGGACCGCGCTCACAATGAGGAGCTCTGCTTCCTGTGCTGATGGGAAGTTGTTTCAGGCGCACCGTAACCAAACATTTTTATTGGCTGCAGTTTTGGGCACCACAAACAGCCTCTCCCAGACCTCCTTTGTATTTCCTCAGCTGTAGGACAGGTCCGCAGGTCCCCCCCCCCCCCCCCCCCCCCCCCCCCCCCCCCCCCCGGGGCTCCGTCTTTCGATCTCTCCGCTTCTCCTCGCCTTTCAACAGCAGGCGGGGGGGGGGGGGGGTTTCAGGGGGGCGTAACGTGTGCGGACGGTCTGCATGTACTGCCAGGGACTACACCCGATGAAATGCTGGATCTCAACAGGAAAATAAATACATTCCAAGCCAATCAAGCTCATCATGTACCGCACTGGAGGAAATTGAAATAATAACTGCAACAGGAAATAGATTACATTTGGATATACAAAGCCTTTGTCTCGATTGCTCCGGCCGTTTTGTGCTGCAAACATGCATATCAAAACAGCAGGCTTTTTAACCAATTTGGGATGTATTTAACGAAGATATGTTATCTGATGAAAGGGAAACATTTAGGAAGTACAATATTTAGGGAAAAAAAATGTAGTACATTTAGGAAGGTTGAAAACATTGGATTGGTTTCCGCTAACATTTTCAGCATGTCTTGTTCCCTTTGAATTAACTTACCATGGTATGATTGACAATATATTTTGATTTCTCGTCAACCCCAGGTTCAAGTCAAATGCAAGATCTGAATGTGCTACAAAAAATTGGTTGCAGTAAGAAGTGAAGTTGTGTATAAAGGTGAAACCCTACACACCGTCAAGAACATGCTTGGCACATTAGAAGCTATAGCTGGACTTGTCAAATAAATAAATAAAATAGACATAGCTATTGTTTTACCTCGGGAAAAAGGTGGTCATTTTTTCCTCATGTAAGAACAGTCGAGCCCCGAAGGGTGAGTTGCACTCAAATTCAAGCTATTTCACAAATCAGTGAATGGGGGACAGTGGCTTTGTAAATAAACTATTTTGTCAACTTAGCATTTGCCTGTCAACAGAGAACCCAGAAACAAACAGTGAGAGTAATTTTATGTACATAAGTATCCTCAATAGTATAAGAATAACTCCAGCACTACTACATTTATTGAAGTGAAATGTCATGCCTAAAATGACCCTGTGTAATTATTAGTAGGCTGTGGGGTGTCTGACTGCAAACCTTCCGCTTGGTGGTGGTTTGAAAAAATTTAACAGTAAAAACTGAAGTCTTCTTGTTGTTTCTATTTATGCCATAGGCTCATGGACAGCTAATATTTATTTTCACATTTTCATGATTTTTTATGGACTCAGACATTTTAGTCTCTCACTGAGGATCCTTTAAATTTGCTGTCACGTTTAACTCTCACCACCACAGTCAGAATTCGCACTAATAGTGCCGAGTAGTTTTTGGTTTGTATCCCTTGCAGCAAATCTGTGAACACATCTTGAGTGGTTTAAAAGAAGATTTATTTATCAGAATAAGCTTGTTATCAGTCCATCAGCAAGTGTTACAAGCTTTTACAAGTGACCGATAACACTATTAGACTGGCTGACTTGGCTTAGATTAGATCAGAACTTTGGCCCACCAATTTATTGGCAAAACAAAATTTGAAATCGAGTACAGGTAACAGGTCCACTGTGGAGTAGAACCAAAACGTCTGCCATAAAGAACGTATCTCTAAGAGTGTATTCAGCATAGTGTCACTTTGTAGATTTGCAGGTGGCTCTTGGGTTTTTTTTTTCTGATATGCTTCCAAACTTTGTATGAGAGAATGAGGACTTACACAGCCATCCTAAAGTTGCGGTAATGCTCTGAGGGAACTGAGTGTGTTTTGAAGGAATTTTTGCTGCTTTTATCTTTGCTTTCAGGGCACCTTCAATGCCTGTAATCTCTCATCCCGTCATAGCATAATATTTACGAATCAAACAGGCGCCAGTGTGGTAATAAATGTATTTTAGGGAGCAATCTCTCCACGCGGTGCATTGTTTACAGAATAAGCGGAGTTAGAGCAATAAATTGCCTTTCTTCGGTGTACCAGTGCAGAGAACGGCAGCATCAGCATTCAACGGTTCTGCTTTTGAGCTCATCCACAGCGTGTGGAGAGGTTTCACTTCCAGCAGCTCCTCTTCACGCAGCGCAACAACCAGAATGGAGCTTTTACTTTAGCATTTTATCATTCCTTCAGAGGGCTTCTCTGAGGAGGGCAGAACTGGGGGGGGGGCATTGGGTGGGGGACGGGGTGGGCAGGGTGGGGGTAGGTTCTCGTGTTCCCCCCTCTCCTGAAAGGCATGCACGCATGAAAGCATCCCGTGCAACTCATTAAGCCGCGAGTGACCACTTATTTATGAAATAATGCCCCTGTTATGACGTCGGCCTCACATTCTTCCTCTTCCTGAATGCAAAACAACAGCTGGAGGTTAAATTCTTTTCTCATATTGTGGAGTATTGTTACTCAGATTCTTTCTTCGTTAAAAGTGAATAACTTGTTAAAGCGCCCTTGTGCACATAACAAGGAGGGGATATCATGGTGGTGACTTCTAACACCGAACAGAAGGGGGAACAGGAGTGATTCAGCCCCCAAATGTCCAGAGTGGTGCATGCTGGGTCACTGGTCTTGGCTGCAGATCAAAGTGTAGGCAGAGCTCAAAAGGGTCAGCCTTCTGTCCAGCCACTTAACCCCTGTCCGGAGGGAAACATAAATTTGTATAGATTTGTTTGTGCTTTTTTTCTTTAAAAAGCCACCTTTTTAACTATCCCCCTCTCTGCGGCATGCGGTGTTTACACACTGACAGCACCAACAGGCTTGCCATCACAGAGCCGCATGTGAAATCGAGCATATTTATCATACCCTAACTTTTCCTGTTTATGCCTTGTTTTTATTTTAACATGTCACTTCTCCTCCGTTGTGTCGTTGATGAAATGTAGCCGTGTCTCTTCTTCCCCTCCGGTCCCTGGATTTTTCGAGTCCTCCGCGGGATCCGACAGGCCGGGCGGTTCCGCCGGCACCCTCGGGTTAATCACAGTCTCATTGTTGTGTGGCAGTGGGCCAGGTTCATCTCGCGCTGATCTCAGGCCTCCCCCCTGGATCTTAACCAGCACCAAGACTGAGAAAGCTGGGATGGGCAGCCTGACTCAGCCCGCTTGGTGTGTTGCCTCCCCCCCCCCACTTTTTGAAACTTTTAAATGCTTTTAAAGAAAAGCCATTATGTTTTACGTGATTCTGAGTCATTGTTCTTTGGCGTTTTTTTGTTTTGAACTCGGAACACTGATCATTTCCAGAAGAGTCTCCAGAGCCCCCTTTTTTATTTACCAGCGCAAGAAAGTAAGAAGTTTAACTTGTTTGAAATTGGCTTTGAGAAGCTGACAAGGTAATTTTTGAGTATTTATTTAAGCTGATTTTTGGCTTTTGAGAATTCCTACTGAGCATGTCCTCAGTTAAAGGAGCCTCCTCTGGTCCTCAGTCCAAATTGTTTCATCACATGCAATAGTTGTGGCGGTCTCAACAGCTCGGCAAAGGCTGGAATGCGGACATTCCCTCGCCCTTTCCTGCTTCACCTGAACACCTGGTTTTGGGGGTTCGCATTTTTTTCTGGCTTTTAGTTCCACTGCCTAAGCCCCCCCCTGACCTCTGCCATGTCCTCACTAATTCAGCGGCGTTCCCGCTCAGGCTTCACTCTGCTCGGCTATGAGGGAGAGCGCACCAGGTGCGGGCGCGGGGAGGGCGGCGGCGGCGGCTTTGAAGTCCACTTTCAAACAAGGGGCAAAGTCCTTCCTTTGGAGAAACCCTGAGCCATAAATAAGGGGGCGGGGGGGGGCACTTTTCATTTTGGCACCAGGGAGGCCGTAGGTCCCCAGGGGAGAGCGCCGTGGGCCCCAGCGGGGATGGGGCAGGGCCGGGGGGGAGGGAGCCCGAGGGCCCGGCCCGATTCCAGGCGGCGCTGGAACTAATCCTCTCATCTGCAGCGTGGGCACTTCTGGGGACCAGATGCTGAGGGGAGATGCACTGGTGATTTCACACCACGCTGTTCTCGGGGAGTGAGTTATTGCACGCGTGCGTACACGCAGCTACTCCCATACACACGCTTACTCACGCACACCGCGCTCTCACCTCCTCAGCAAACCTTCTCGGCACGGCCAATCTTATAAGAGGCCCAGGTCAGGCCTTTCATCAGACAGGCCGGGCCGCTCTTTATACAGCGTTCTGGCTCACATTTATCAGTCCTCCCTGATCCGTCCGTCCCTCGGAAAGTCACGTCAGCCGCTCCCGGATGTCTTTGCATGCATGGCGTTATTGATGCTTTGCTGCCACGCCGGCGGAGCCGGGCCCCGACGCATCGTTCCAGAGCGGTTAATCATTACCACTCGCTCAGCTCCGCAGATGACAAACAGATAAGCCCCTTGCAAGTTGTTTTGGCCGCGTTTGCAATGGCGGTGTGGGGGGGTGGGGGGGGGCTTGCGCCAGACGTTTTCCGGCCCGAGATGGAAACGCGCAGGTTTTAATTAGCGCCGAATGGTGGCTGATTTTCCACAGGTTCGGCGCACGTCCCGCCGCGCTTGGGTCCCATTTTGGGTTTTCTTTTTTGTGTTTATGCTCAGTACTGTTTGCGTGGGGGCTGCATGCACCCTGGTTCAGCTGTTTGTGGTTAAGGTTCGAGTAGGCTCCGTGTGGGGCGTAATGGGGTTTATCGGCTGCTCTCTCCACAGCTGTGAAGTGTGATCCCAGTGTGGAGTGTGAGTGCCTAAAGCAGGATTATCTTATCTGATCACAAAGTCCAGAGCTACGCCACACAGCAGCCGCGGGTCAGCCAGTGAGCTGGGAGCCAGCCTGAGGAACAGCAGTGGCAGAGCATATGGAGAAGCCATTACATTACATTACGTTACATTACATTGCATGAATACATTACATGGCATTTAGCAGACGCTCTTATCCAGAGCAACTTACATCAATTACAGGTTTTTACAATGTTATCCGTTTATACAGCTGGATATTTACTGAGGCAGTTGTGGGTAAAGTACCTTGTCCAAGGGTACAACAGTTGTGCCCCCATGGGGAATCAGACCAGCAGCCTTTCAGTTATGAGTCCTGCTCCTTAACCACTATGCTACACTGCCACCCAGGCATCTCAATGGGTAAGCTATTCTGCTCCCTTAGAGAACGGCCTGCGTGCTAACCCATTCATTTAAAGGCACACTGTAAGTCTAAGTCTCTCCTGTTCAGGATTTATTGTAAACTTTCTGTACCCAGCGTTTCCTCAGTGAAATACACTGGCAGGTGTTCTGACTCCATTTGGCTCCAGGATGGAAGTGTGAGAGTAACTCTGGTACACTGTGTGTGGGGGCGGGGGGGTGAGGTAAGAAAGGCTCCAGTGTAAACTCAGTGGGGATCAGGTCAGAAGGCCTGCTGTTGCTGTGAGACATTAGGTTGCATGATTGAGGCTGTCGTAGCTGCTCTGTGGGTCACCGGGCTGTCACCCCCCTCCCCCAGCCTCTTGGGGTCCTTCTGCTGAGCACTGTCTTCAGCAGCGAGGCATAATTGATACTTTCATGACTCACTGCCCTGGAACCTGCTCGGGGGCACAATAGCCAAATCCCCTCAAATAAAACCTAGGCATGCCATGAACTGGCAGTCTGAACTGGAGGCGAGCCGAACGTTTCGCCTTCCACCGTGCACCGTTTCACGCTTGTTATTGCAATTACCGCGCAGCGCGTTTGCGTTATTAGGACGGTAAATGTCTCGAGTTCTCCTTTTTATAGCGCCACAAGATGATAGATTAAAAAACGAGTGTCATTATTTCAGACTTTTTTTTGTTTATTATTACAGTTTATCTGACAGTGTCGGATTTTCTGCACAAACACATCTTTCCAGTTTGAGGGAACACATTAGTCAAGCCCTCGCCGCCGCTGCGAAACCCCTCGGTTTTATCGGCCGCAGCTCGCTGAGGTTCCCGGGGTTTATTGTCAGTTTATAAACTTGTAAACTATCAACAGAAAACCCAGCGCCCCTAATCCTCAGTCAACAGGCCCCTCCGGGGGGCTTTGTTTACGGCACACATTGGAGAAAGAGCGCGGGACAGAAAACTCGGAAGAAAAACACAACGTCTTGTAAATATAGTAATTGCCTGCATTATATCATCAAGCGGAGCGAGCACATCTGGGCCAAGTGAAGTTCCAGTAACGCCGGAGCGCGCTATTTTCATTGGCAGACGCCGCTCCTGCTGTAGGCCAATTAGTAACAGTTGTGGGAGAGCGGGGCCGAGCCGGAGCTCTCCCCCCCTCGCCCAATCCCCGGGAGAAATCATTTGAGTAAGTGCAACAGAATTAACGCGGGTAGGTTTGTGTTTGAATCCGAAGAAAAACAAGCAGGGCTCGAGGCCGGCCATGGGAAGGCGTCCTGTAATAACACGCACAGTTAATGCCACACATCCTGGGGCCAGCGGGGTGTTGCTGTTTATAAAGCTCCTGCCACACGGACCCCGGGAACCGCGCACCGGTTCAGGTGTTTCGCAGGTTTGTTGGAGGCGGGGCGGATGCGGTAGGTGAGTTATAACCTCTCTTCCTGTCTGAGTTCCAGCACAGTCAGAGATGGGCGGGGCAGCCCGCTGCTCTTCCTGCCCTGCACTGAGCGTGAGCTGTTGGTCAAGGTCTCAGCGTGGGGCTGGCAGCTCTGGCGGAGTGCGAATTTTGAGCGGTGAGTGTGGGCATGAGCCGCCCGTGCCGTCCCGCTGCCGTGAGGAGGGGGGGGGCGCTGCGGTGCCCCTCGCATGCTCCGCTGCCCCTCGCCCGCTCTGCTCTCCGTGACGGGCAGCTGGTGGCGGGCGATGGCTGCGTTCCCAGCCCCACTTCCTGAGGGGCTGTGTGGACAGGAAATCCCGCCCAGGACGCGCTGAAAGCTCCCCGCACCTGAGCCGGCCCTTCCCCGCACTTCACTCATCCGCACTTCCTTCCCGTCACATGACCCACTCCCTCCTCACGGCAGGGCCCCGCCCTTTCTGTGCTCGGTCCCTCCTTAGGCCTGTATCCTAACTCAGGGAAGCACGCAGGCCTTCAACATCTCATAAAAGGTCTAAAGGTCTGAGTACCAATGGAATATCGCGGCGAGGTCCTGCCCATGGCCGTGAGCCATTCGCTAATAGGGTTTAGTCTGCTTTTTCTGTGGTTCCGCTTTCCCTATGGCAGGGAGAACTAGCAGTTGTGTGCAGTGGGATTTCATTGGACTGACAGTCACGTTGGGCGTGAGAGATGGTGTTGTGTGAGGGTGGTTCTTGGGAGTCTGTGGGACGCCGTGAGAGGTGGGGACAGCGCTGTGTCAGAGGGTGTGTTGAGAGAACATGCTGCCGTGTGAGGAACTTCGTGAGAAACTCGTGCGTGATAGTTGTGAGGGATGGACCACGCTCTGTGAGAGAGTTTGTTTGGGAGACTGTGTTGTTGTGTGACTAAATGCCACCGTGGGACAGTTTTGGAGGATGAACTGGACTCCTCTTGATTGCTGTGGTCCGAGCCAGAAAGCTGGAAGCGATCACAGGACAACGGATACCCAACCCCGCCCTTCCCATATGCACCATTGTTAGTAATAGCTGCCCTGCTACATCGTTGTCATGCTAGTCTGAGAAAAGCTGCTTCGGTCCAGATGTGCAGCTATTTGGTACACCTCCACTGAGCTGAAAAGGAAGTTTCTCATTACGTTTCTGCTTATAAACACTGAGGGAAAGCGGCCTGTAAACTAATCTGTCTAATCTATAGTTGATAGAATGGAAGGTTGCGTAAGCGTATCCCAAAGCCCCCCCCCCCCCCCCGTTGTTTAAGAAAGCGCGTAACGGTCCTTGAATGGAGATTGGGCTCTCTGACCTGCAGCTGAGAAGGGAAAGACAGGTATGACGTCATCCGGGAAAACATCTGTGTCCTATTGGTGTCTTCCTGAGCTGTCACGTTCCTGTGAGTCACATGGCGCGGACATGGATCCATCTGGGCGGCTTCGTGTGGAGTCAGGACGTGTCCGCCGACCTCGAGCGCAGAGACGCCCCCCCGCCCCTCCCCCCCCCCGACCCCCAGATCCGAGTCCTGATTCTGGAAATGATCTGGCCTGCTGCCCCCCCCGGTCTTTACGTGACGCACCCCTCCGCCCAGAGCCCCTCATAGAGACGCACCATGAACAGAACACCTCTGTCCGTGGAGAAACCCAGAGACCCAGGCACCTCCGTCCTGCGGCCTTCACCGGTGCTGTCCACCTGCGTGGGCAAAGAGAAGGCTAGGCAAACAGACACATAGGAAGAGAAGAGATGCCCCATCTTCTCCACCAGTTTACCGGCGTGAACGCTGCCGGAAGGAAACGATGGGGACAGAGGGCAGACACTTCTGGGACAGGATTACTGTGCTTATTTTAGTGTTTGGTGGAAAGTATTTCTGGAGCAGCTTTTTTTTTTTTTTAAAGGATGTGCATTTCAGTTGTTTCATCTGTGCACTGCTATCTCTCAGCTGCTAAAAAAAAAAACATGGGTTCTGCTTTTCCCCGGCCGCCTGGGTAGTTTGGGAGTTTAACAGTGTTTCTCGCAAAACGAAAATGATAATACAATGAAAACAAAGCGCATTAACATAAAGAACCAGTTCATTGTGCTACGTATTATGGAAAATGCTTGGGTAATTAGTAAGTGTAGTAATTCCGATGGAGACAGTCTAGACGCCGCTTATTAAAATGCTGAAAGATTGGCACCTGCCTCCACGTCGAGAGGACAATTAAGCTGTAGTGTGTGGCATCGCTGCTGTAATCACAATGGAAGCTCTTCACCTTGTTTGTTTTATGAACGTCTCTGCTAACTTGCTTTCACTTGTCCCTCAATTACAAAAGTTTGGGCATCAGATTCTTGTTGCCTGAACTTCCTGCAAGTGTTTGATTGGTAATATTATTCCTCGAAAATAATTATTTATTTGAGAGTGGATTTACTCCCGGGGGGATGTCTGGGTTTAGAACATGTTCATAAAACTTGCTGATGTACTGTATGAAGTAAGTTAAGAAGAAACTTGAGTTTGTTTGTTCCTGGCACTGTGTGTATCTGCTCCATATCTGCTAATGTGTTTGTGTATCTGTTTCAGTGTTTCTGTTTTCCTCTTTTGGAGTTGTGTGTGTATCTACTTTAATTTGTTTGCACATCTGCTTTAGTGTGGCTATCCGCACAATTTGTATCTGCTCCTGTGTGTGTGTGTGTGTGTGTGTGTGTTTGCTCGTGTGTGCATGTGCATGTGTGAGAGTGTGTGTGTGTGTGTGTGTGTTTGCTCGTGTGTGTTTGCTCGTGTGTGTGTGTGTGTGTGTGTGTGTGTGTGTGTGTGTGTGTGTGTGTGTGTTTGCTCGTGTGTGTGTGCTCGTGTGTGTGTGTGTGTGTGTGTGTGTGTGTGTGTGTGTGTGTGTGTGCTCGTGTGTGTGTGTGTGTGTGTGTGTGTGTGTGTGTGTGTGTGTGTGTGTGTGTGTGTTTGTGTGAGCATGTATGTATGTGTATCTTATTCAATGTGTGTGTGTGTGTGTGTGTGCACAGTGTGTCCACAGTTTGAGCATCTGTAGGGAAGAGTAGGCACTTGTTGAAACTCCCTTTAGCTAGAGGCAGTTCTGCAGTCCAGCACATCGGCCTCGTCAACATGAGGGGTAGTTTCCCAAGAGTGTTTACCATTCTTTGTCCCTGTCAGCTCTGGGGCACGTAGGGACGGGGCCATGATGGCACCCTTCAGCACGTCTCTGTTTCAGACTCAAACATGGGATGTCCTGTTCTCAGCTAGGTCTGCAGAGGGGATTTTTGCCGGTTTCCTGCCCATCCCAGCTCAGGAGAATGGTCAGGGGCCCCCTCAACTGTCAGCCCCCTGTCTGTCTGCCACAGCTGCTGGCAGGACAGAGACGCGTGTGTGTGTGTGTGTGTGTGTGTGTGTGTGTGTGTGTGTGTGAGCGTGTGTGTGAGCGTGTGCGTGTGCGTGTGCGTGTGCGTGTGTGTGTGTGTGTGTGTGTGTGTGTGTGTGTGTGTGTGTGTGTGTGAGCGAGCGAGCGGACGCCTGCCTGCGCTTTCCCGTACTGTGGGTTTCGAGGTTTATCCAGTGTAATAGCGTTGAAAATAAACAACTCTTGCTTGGAACAGGCCCTGTTTTGTGGTGTGGGTGACGGGCAGGTCAGAGCCAAAAAGAGCAGCTGTCACATATCCGAAGGAGCACTGCATTAGGAAATTGAAAATGCTGTTGTTGAGGCAACGGGGTGTCAGCAGTGGATGGGGTGGGGTGGTGGGAAGGGGGGAAGGGCACTTTAAAAAAATTTTTTTTTTTTTTTTGTGAAACTCCAGTGTATTCCACGTGCAGTTACCAAGAGAACCAGGACCTGTCTTTCCTTTGCTCCTGTGGTTCCTCTTGATGTCTTCTTTTTTTCCCCTGGCCCTGAAATGGTTGCCGTATGCTGAGGTGATGAGCGTGTCCCTGGAGAGGCCGCCTCACCTTGTCTCCGTTCCCCCCTCTCTCTCGCAGGACACGCCAATTATCCACAACACAGCCGTTCCCTCTCCTCAAGGTCACCGCGGGGTTGCCTGGCAGGCGGAATGCTCTCTCTCTGTCCATTTTTGCTCATGTCTTTTTGGGAGTTGACCCTCGCTATTAAAATTAATATGCATCATCAGTTCTTATCCTCGAAAGGAAACGATTAGTTTTATGCGCCGTGTTCGCTGTGTAAACACCCCGCGGGTGACGTCTTCGCCGGCGGAGTTATGGCCTGATACTCACTGCCATTTCGTGGGAATACTGTCGACAACAGAGCTGTGCTCACAGCACAGAGCGCTGATTATATTTGAGTGTCAGTGACCAGTCTTTTTAAAATGCAAGGGTTTTTTTTTTTTTCCTCCAGCTCCAGAAACAGGTTGTTTCTTAGACCAAGTGGCTTGTTTGAGTTGGCAGGGGAAGGGCTCTAGCAGAAGAAAGCCATGCTTCCCCTCTCCCCTGACAAACATCCAACTGGTTGGTGGTAGAATTTTGAATGGAGTTTATGTGGGTGAGGTTTTTTCAGACCTGGTGACTGTTTGACAATTTTTGGTTTACTTCACGGTTCATACCACCAGCGGTAGAAAAAAATTTGAAAGGTTGCTGGAAAGAGCCTTTCATCGATTCTAATGTAAAATGAACCATGCAGCTACATCATCAAATGCGTAAATGTTAAAAAAAGGAAGAGGCCAATACAGTTTTGTGTGGTAATATATATCTTTGTTTAGATCAAAAAAGTAATGTTCCATGATATTTCAAAATGTTTTTTATAGTTCACAGACTGGTTACTCCAGCTTCCATGTAAAGTGGTATTGAAAAGTTCATGGTTCCCATTGCCTTATATTGTATAGCCTGGCTGGTGGTGCATCAGTGTGACACATCGGTTAAAGAACTGCTGTCATATCCAGAAGGTTGCAAGTTCACATCTTAGGAGGGCCACTGCCCGATGTCCACTTAGCAAGTAAAACAGATAATTGCCTTTGTTTGTGGAAATGAGTCAGACTGAGGTTGCGGTTCAGTGCTGGAATACTGGAGTTTCTTGGAGAGTACTGTCTGCGTGGTATATTCGGAATCATTATCCATACGTCGTTTTTCCATTGGGCTGCTCAACCAATGGGTGAGTCATGTGACATGCCCATCGCTGAATGCGCCGACCCACCCCTGTCTACTTGGCGCCAAGCCCTCAAGTCCAACCCCTCACCATCGAAAGCACAATCGCCCCAGAATCCAATGTAAAGACCAACACCTCTCCACTCAAAACAAACCTCCCTCATGTAAACACGCAGACCTCCTTCCAGTAAAAGTACAATCCCCCCACCACCCCAACTCCACCCCGCCTAGCAACACCCCGACCCCCCCCCGAGCACTCTGGCACTCTCCGGCCCTCCGCTGAGCACCGCTGGCGGTGGTGGGCCGTCTGTTCTCGCCGTAGCAGGGATATGAATGGTGGTCTCTGGCTCGCCGCGAATGTGGTGAGACTGTGGCTGTGGAGTGTTATGAATCCCAGGCCTCCAGCTGGACGGTCTTCAAGTGAGAGCCTCCTGCAGCCGTACCACGTACCCGGGTGCTGATTAAATCCAGCATCGGTTCAGGAAGTCGAGAAAAGGCTTGTGGGGTGGGGGGGTGGGGGGGGATGGAGGCGTTTGGAGGGTTCACACATTCCCATTCATGTCTTATAGTCTCGTCTGCCCTACCTTTGATGCTCCCATTAGCTCCAGCACCATTTCCTTCCAAGACTGTTGAGCCGCTATGAAGACTGAGTTTATTAGCAGGCAGAGGCCAGAGGTGGAGTTATGAGCTCCAAGCTGCAGTACCACAGGCAGTTTCATTCAGTCTCGTTCACGTGTCCCTTTCTTTATTGCTCCCCTGTCTGCAGAGATCATCGATGACCTGACGCACCTGGTGGACAAAACCGACGACAGGATCCGCAACGAGACACGAAGGGTTAAAATCGTGGAGACAAAGTCAGCCAACTGCGGTAAGCCTGCCTCTTTCCCCCGGGTGGGTTTTGATTAACAGCGATCGCCGTTTGTTTGATCTGCTCTGTATCAATAACTCAGTTCTAATAAGTCTGTCTAGATGGCTGATTTACAAGCATTCCATTGCCTTTTTTTTTTTTTTTTTTAACTATTTTTACTGTGCTTAGCATAGTCTGGTGTACAGGGACCAGTGAGACAACCTGCAAGCAGTAATGGCAATACCAGACCCAAACTTTAAATTCAGTTTTGGCAGGTTTGGAGTCTCTGTGTTGTAGTTCCAAAGCATCAAATCTTGAAGCGAGCCATTGATGTGGGCCGTGCTGGCAGTGACAGTTTAGGATTAGTGCTCAAGAAGAAGAAGAGGAATTCTTTGGTGCTTTCTAGTTCCACGGCTCCGCTCAGCTCTTCGGGGTTTTTGTGATTAATCGCGTAACGTGCGAGAGCTGCTCCACGCCGTCCTGTGACATCACAGCGCGAGCTACGCCCCCCCTCCCCCGCCTACGGCTGTCAAATAAGCAAAGCCCAAATGTTCCCCATCCATCAGTTTGTCCAGGCACAACCCTGACCCGCATACCTGGGCGTGCAGGGGTATGAAAGGTTTTGAAAGTTAATTCAATAGCGACCGCGGCCCCGCCGGTCGGGAGCGTTCCAGTCAGCGGCGTGCACCGGGAGACGTTTCTGGGTCAGTGAGCCTTTTCAGCTGCGAGGTCTGACGGGACGGCGGCTCACTCCCTCCGCTGCGGTGAGGCGGGGACACCTGGTTCGCCGTGCGTCTGCAGGCCAGAGAGGGGCTGCCAGCCTCATCCATCATCCATCTCGCGGGGTAATTACGGCTCCGCTCATTGAAGGGGAGGATGAATGCTGCTTAATAGCCCAGAAACATTGACATTGATGTTGCCAAGTACATTTAGCAATTTAATTACACAAAAATAAATGTTGGAAGGCTGGTGCTTCGGAGCGCATGGCAAACGGGCTCTCGGGTGTAACACGACCCTCTGCCTGAGAGTGCCACTCCCCGCGGGGGTTTGAGTCCACTGCTGAACTGAACTGTGGAGCCAGCGTGGCACAGGGCATGCTGGGAGAAGAGCCGGAGTGGGGGCTCTGCTGGGTCTGCATAACAGCTTGGAGTTTTGACGATCATTTTGTAATGAGCATGCAAACGGCTCCAAAAGCGTGTGAAACTTTGATGAGAAGTTGGTTGAATTGGAGCTGGAGATTACAGAAAACCAAGACTTATCAGTGACAGTCAAAACAGGGCTCATAACTGAACAGCAGGGCTGTGCGATATGACGATACATACCGTGTGATGATAGAAAAACGTCTATCGTTTCATATTATGCTCTATAGGTTATTTCGTTGTGTCGCAAATCACACACTTTACAGCAATATTTTTCATCATTTGGACGACGCTTTGCATTCTTCCACACGGCACGGATGCAGGCAGGAAAGTGAATGTGACACAGAACTGTAGTTGAAAAGTGTTTTCTATTTACCTTTTTATATTTTATACATTAATATTTTATATTTTGTTACATGCTTAACCCTTTCACACGTAACTTATTTTTATGCTGTGTAGCACACGTGTTACCTTACACGTTTAGCGTTATTAAGCTTCTCATAGTTTTCAGTTAGCATTTACTATATTTTTTACGTTAAATCATTGTTTCCTCAAAGCTAAAATTAGCTAGAATTTTTCCAATTTAATCGCACCTACGCGCGAAAGGGTTCATTGAAAATTTGCACAAAGGTTCTAAATAAAAGGAGAAAAATAATCAAATATGAGTAAGTACGTTTTATCTGTCGAGTATATAATTCAAAATGTAATAAGAAATAGGCCTTTCCATGCGGTCGTTTTATATAAACTATTTATTCATTGAATTTACAGAAAATGTGCTATATCGTGACATGTATCTTTATGGGGATATGAAATGACCTATATCGGGATATGAAATTTTGGTCATATTGTACAGCCCTAATGAACAGGTGTGCTTCTGTTGTGTTATGTGGTGGTCATCGTCATCACCTCAGTTGAGTTATTACTCAATAATAATAATAATACTCAGTTTTACAGTTTGAGTGTATTGGCCTTCCAGCAAAGGAGAAAGTCCAATAACCCACGCACACTTGCTAGGGTATTACGATACACGAGGCTCCATTATCAAATCACTGTGAAGCCTCTTCCCAGTGAATGCTGCTTCTCCTCTCTGAATGGTTACATTTGTGCCGGAACTCACACCCAGGGTCTGGGGGGTGTTCATTGACATCAGTCACTGTCCCTTGTCTCTGGCTATGAAGGAGTGGTAAGTTAGTAGAGGTTAGAGTGTGGAGTGAAGGGAGCCTCCCTTACAGTTATCCTGGCCTCTTAATCTGGCCACTGCTGCCCTGTGGAGCACCGCAAGTGCTCCTTTTCTGCCTCCAGAAGGTGAGAGGAGAACGAGTGTGGCAGAGTAGCCGATGTGGGAGCTGAGGCCTGGTGTGGTCCTGGCTCTGTTTGCCCTGCAAACCCAGGCCTGCATTGCCTGGGAAATGCCCGCATTGTTGGGCCGGGAGACCCTGGTAACAAGCGATCAGGGGCTCAAGCAGTCAAATTTGGAGAAACAACAAGATGAAGGTCAGCTAATATAACAGTTAATTCCATTTCCTGGTCCCCATGACACCCAGCGAGGGTTTATTTGAAGATCCCAGACCTCAAGTCACTGCCCACATTGTTCAGGCCATGAGTATTTCTTGCCAGTGCCAGCGCTTAACGATATTAATGTATTCTGAGAGGGGGGGGGGGGGGGGGGGGGCTTGGTGAATGGAAAATTCCCCTGCTCTTATTTGCTCCCACCCCACCTCTGTTCTCTCTTTTCCCCTCATTCCCCCTTTTCTTCTCCTTCTCCTCTGTGTCTCTCTCTCTCTCTCTCACTTTGTTTGACACTTGTCTTTTGTCTCCGGTGAAGAAAGAATTGAAAATAGAACATGCCACAAATCTATTGGAAGGTTTTTGGTGCATGTTTATGATTCCTGAGCTGAGGCAGTGTTTATTTTTGAAGCTCTCTTGATCTGAAGTCAGGGACTTGTGTTATGTCTTACTTGAACAGCTCTATACGTGGGAAAGGCGGTATTTAACACCGGAGGGCATATTTGACATACTTTTTTTGTAACCGCGCTGTTGTAGAAGTCACTTCCAAGCATTTTCTGGCATCAAGACTGCAGACTTCAGTTATCCCGGTCATATAGTATTGATTTTAAAGTGTGTACCTTTGCGAAAACAAAAAATCTTTTAGAAAGAAATGTACTGTTGCAACAAACTAAATGAGCCCATTCCAGTGTAGGAAAGATGAATCTGAACAACATGGTAATCTGTGAAGAACTTAGGTCTCCAGCTGTTTTCTCTCCCAATATGCGGCCGAGGTTGTAACAGAACTAAACTGATTTACTGGTAGTAAGCAGTTGTTTTTTGAACTCTAGATGGCGAAAGCTGAAGAACTCTCTTTATCCTGCAGAATATCTTGCAGAATAAGATAATCCAGTTCCTGTAGTTGAGCTGGTGGTGTTGTTTTATCAACAGGATTTAGCCGATTTTTTTTTTTTTCTCAGCTGAATGGTAATTTATGAGATGATTGTCTGAAGAGTGTTTCTTTGGGTTTGGGAGAAGGGTGGAAGGGGATGGGTGAAAACAGAAAATACACTTCCCCCCTTGCTCTCAGCTCGGGGGATTTTCACCAACACCATTAAATTATAATGTGCTCTTTAATCCCGTATGGAAATGTTAATGAGATAAAAGAAAAAGGGCCGAAATACCTCTCAGTGCTTTGGAGAGTTAAGGAATGAATCTCAGACCTTCTAGTGGGGCTTCTCCAAGACACATGAGAAGAGTCTTTGTTTTCCTGTTTAATAAGCCAGGAATAAAGCCTTTACTCCGCAAGAGCATTGAAAGAGAGGGAGAAAGGGGGAAAGAGTGAGTGAGCGTGAGTGGGAGAGAGGCGATAGAGGGGAAGGAGAGAAGGAAATGCAGAAGGGGTTTGTGTCAAACCTTGTGAGGAGGGGGGGTGAGGGGTTGTATTATATGCTGGGGTTTGTGGAAGGGGTGAGAGAGGGAGGCTTTTGGATGGGCCTCTGCAGGAGCTGGTGCGATGGACGCTCGCTCTGAAGGTGTAAGCTGAGCACTTCTGGGAGCCTTTCCTTCGATTTTGACTTAATTAGGGAACTTGAGGCTTTGTTCCTGTGAGTCCCGTTACGTGCAGAGCTCCAGCACCTCTGTGAATGTTTTGGAGGGGTGGGGGGGGGGTGGGGGGGTGGAAGGAACATAGACGCAGCTCTGCCTTTGTGTTTTGTTGCCAAACTGGAGACAGGAACAAGTGCAGGCCGGGCCTTGCCAGGGGTCATCTCCGCTGAAGGGAGGCAGGAACCCACATCCTCAGAGGCCGCAGGCCGCAACCAGCTCGCGAACAGCTCGAAGTCGCACGGCGGAAACGCGGCTGAGGCAGGACGGATGGATCTCCCATTCATTCATTTTGGTGTGAAAATGAACGGACATAGCTGAGTGTATTCCCTCTCACTCTACCGGCAAGGAAGTAGCGGACATGCAGCCACTTGAGCCCAAATGCCTTTACTTGGTACTGGGTGATATAATGTAACATAATACATCGTCAGCAGGGGTGGCAGTGTAGCATAGTGGTTAAGGAGTGACCGAAAGGTTGCCGGTTCGATTACCCACTGGGGCACTGCCGCTGCTGCACCCTTAACCCACATTTGCCTCAGTAAATATCCAGCTGTATAAATGGATAACATTGTGAAAAAACTGTAACCAATATATGTCATTTTGGATAAGAGCATCTGCTAAATGCCAATAATGTAATAGTATAATGTAAATGAACCAGTCCTGAAATTGAGCACAACCCCAGTGCTGTGCTTGTGATGATGTGAAAAATCACAGCAGCCTTGTGAGAGCTGTTCTGCCACTATTCTGACTGAATGGGCAAACTTCTAGAGCGTTTGAGGTTTGTTGCCTCTTGCTCTGTCAGTTGACACAATTTTTAAATGCCGATTGATGCCCAATTTAAAAATGCTAAACTTCCTGTTGGAATTTTGAGGGACGTGTCATAGTATATGCTTTTAGGGTCCACATTTGAACTGTACACCACCGTATTGGTAGGGGAAGCTAGTCAGTATATCCGCAGATCAGCAAGACTGGCTTCACATTTTGTTATCTAAAATGTAGACCTTGCTGGGTATATGACAGCTGTGGTAAGCATTTAGCAAGCATGCCCAATACTACAGTTTTTAAATGCTTTGCTGTCACTGAAAGCCTAACCTGAATTTTACTACGTCTACATCAGTTACCTAGGTTTTTTTCATTTAATAGATGGAAGTAACATCAGCTTACAATAGCTAGCAATCAAAAGCCTAGGCTATCCAGCAAGCTAAAATGGCTTCTGTGTTTTAGCTACTCATTTGAAAGTGCTAATTTGGAAGAAGTCCATCAAAAATACAAAGAAAAAGCACAATATAGAGTGAGTATTGTAAAATTATGCTTGATACCTAAGTACTGTTGATGTTTGTTTTCATGTGTGGTGAAACAACAGGTTGTAGCTGTATTTCCCCGCAGGTATGCTGTATGTAATTTACAGATACTGAAAACATTAATGTGATTGCACTTGTAAATCCTGAATAGATTTGAAGATAACATGTAATTTCCATCTTTTTTGGTCGATCAAAGGGAACATCGCTTGCTAATTAAGTTTCGTGGATGACACTTGTTTTGTGAATGAAAGCAATTTATCCCCCTATCATTACGTTGTTTATTGAAAGTCAACAGTTATCATGGGTATCAGTTGACGTAGGCTGTAAAATATGACGGTGTTTGAAGTGGTCTGTGAGGAAAAGTAATTAACAGTAGCATGATTTACGGACTCAGACACATACGAGTAAGATGATTGTGTGCTCATAATGCAGAATGACTAATGGTGCCCGGTAGTTTCTCTTTGCCCGGTAGTTTGTCTTTCCCGGTAGTTTCATTTGCAATGTATATTCTTCACCGAGGTTATGAATTATAATCTTCAGTTTGGCACAAGATTATGCTTTTCTTTGCTGTCCATTTCCCAAGTTGTTATTCCTCAAGGCATGGTTATGTAACGTCATCTTGAGAATAGTCATTCATAAACATTGGGAATTTATTCTTTAAAAAAATGTAATCCTGGCAAGTCTGTATATATACTCTATATTAATATAATTTTTGGCATACCACCTGTTTTATTGAAAAATATAACCCTTGAAAAATGTTTGTGTATGACTCCATTATTTTTAACAGGCTTAAATTCATATTAAGAAGGTTGTTTAAATTTATAGACTTCTACATTAGGGTAGATTTGTCTTTGTATATTCATTTTACTTTTTGTTTATGTAATATTGCATAGTAAGCAAATCAAAATATAGTAAGCATGGTTATTTTCCTTCTCTTCAGTAGAAAACTTGAATACATTTGTCATTTTATAGGCCAAATGCCTCACATAAATGCAGATCGCTCCATGAAGGTAAATGGAGGGAAATTCTTCTGAATTTAAGCATTTTGGCAGCTTGAAAACAAACAGCACAGGCTTTGCTGACTGAGGGTCAGATTGATATGGCTTTATAAACCCAGTATTGTGGTGTGGTATGTGTTTTGCAGAGGCATAAATGAGGAGGGGGGTGGGGTGCTCTTGTGGGATGGACAAGTAGATTCTGTGCTAAAAAAAGGCTTGATTGCATATAGTTTAGAGTGAAAGAAGAGCTTTGAACTTGGAGACAAAACCGGGCTTAGATTAACTCATTTTAATAGCCTTTAAGCTTGCCCCGACCAAAATTAAAAGTTGAGGCAGTCTTTAAAAAGTTAAATGAAGTCCCTTTCACAGAGTCATCCCCCCCCCCCCCCCCCCCCCCCCCCCCGACCGGAGAGGAGAAGGGGACTTTCTGATGTCAGATTAGTCCTGCAGTGTTAAGGCCTCCAGACCCAAAGAGCCTCAGATGGGTGCTGTGAGTTTCCCAGGGTTTAATCGTATCATCAGGCTACTCTGGGCTGCTCCTCTCCCCTGCTAATCTACTTAGCCTGCAGTGGGACACTCCTGCACTCCACAGTCCTGCAGGTGGTTTGCATCTCAAGTAGCCCAGAATTGTTTGGGCTCTTGAACGGGTTCTTGGGGGGTGGGGGGGGGGGGGGGGTATTGCTGAGGATGCCTGTGAGTTAATTGTAATGATTCCCATGTTCACAGGAGGGGTGCATGAGCCTGACACAGGACCTCTTTTTAAATCTCAGTGGGTCTCACTCTTACTGAGGCTCCTTAAACGAGCTTTAAACTTTGGTTTCCACCTCACGTCTGCAGAGCAGCTTGAAATGATCTCTTAAATGGCTTCTTTCTTATGTTTATTTCAGAAAAATAACTATTTGTCAGATGCATATTTTTATGACTGAAGAAAGTTAGTCTGGGGCTACCAGAGAATATGAAGCCCACTTCAAGTGTTACATGATTTTAGATGAGCATAAAATGACCCTGCCCATATGCAGAGAGAATCGATGAAACCTACTGTAAAGAATAGGAACGTTCTTACTCACATCCTCAACTCATCCAGCGCTAATACACCAGAGTGACCTGTTAGCCATAACCTAAAGGAGAAGAGGTCCTGCAGTGACGGTCTCAGTTTGTGCTGGTTGGTGATAAGTTTTAGTTTGGCCACTTGGGTTGGAGGGGCTGTAGTGTCAGTGTGCTGACAGATGTGGATAACATATGCTGCATTTGCTGTATAATAAATATTTTATTTGACAATAAAAATGATGATGAAACTGATCTTTTTTCACTATAATTTTATAGGTCAATATTTTAATTTTTTTTTTTTATTATTTAACCTGTCTTGATATCTTAGGACACTTGATGGCTATCTTGAAATTTCCTTGAAATATTCATCTGTAGAAGTCTGAAAAAAATTGATTAGCTGCACTCTTTATAGGATGCAATTCAAGTCTTTTATGTTTGAAACTACGATTTTCTGATTTGTGTTATTTGAGTTATCAGGATTTTTTTCCCCAGGATTCCTATTACAAATGATGAAATGTTGTCTCAATGCAATGTACATCCATATCTTAGGGTAATGATTATAAAGAGGTGTAATGAATTGGTGAAAAAAAAGGAGTTTTGAAAATTGAGCCCATTGTGTGGGCTCTAACGGGATTACAATTAGTAAAATGACGGCTAATCATGTTAACATAAAACTTGACCCAACCACAAAGGTTGCCAGAGCCTTTTGTGGCACGCTGGGGTGGGGAGTTTTCCTTTCGCAAACCACCACCTCTCCCTCCTTCTGTTCTCCCCGTCTTTTCTTTTCTCCATCAAATGTGATTTGCGGGACTGATGTGCCAGGCTGGTGGGGCGGGAGGGGTGGGAGGGGCGGGGGTGTCTACAGGCCTCCTTCCAAAGCCCCTGGGTGGTCATTTTGACTTTGTGGCAGAATATAAAAGCTGCCCTCTGAATGGACGGGGCTCTAATCTATTTGGCCTCCAAACGTGATTATTGTCAACTGTCCACAGAAGCCCGGGTCAGAAGTAGCTTATATAGTTACTTAGCAGGACGATGACAGTCCTTCAGAATCTCTGAAAGGGAGAGGAGGGGTGGGCAGGATGTGTGTGGAGGTGGGGGGAGGGGGTGGATGTGTCGGAGAGGGGGACTGGCGGGGTTGAGACCTTTACACCGCTGTCACGTCCATCTGACACCAAAATGGAAAGTCTGCCCACAGCTTAACATAGTGTGCATCAGAGCTGTGTTAAGGGGGGGGGGGGGGGGTGAGAAATCTACATATTTTCCCTCCATGTTGTGTGAAGGACACATCGTGAGGACTCTTTATTAGACTATTTCTTATTGGCATTCTTAGCATGCACACCTTTGTGAATTGTACAGGGAAGAACAGCAGATATATCAAGCTGAGAGAAGACGCTGTGCCACATTGCAGCGGCGGGTTTGTTTCATTCTGTTGCATCATGGTATTGTCTCTGTTCACGGGAGCGCTGCAGGCTGCTTGCCTATTGCCGTTTGCTTTCTCATCGCTCATTTTGTGACTGAGTGACACAGGGGTCCTGGTTTGCTGACATTGTTTTCCCCTATTGCACAAAACATTCCATCAGATCGCCCGCGTTCCCTTTCAGAAGGATCTTTGCTCTAGTAATTAAGCCTTTCTGGTGGGAAGCGCTAGGCAGCGTGACTCCTCTGCCCAGTGAAGAAATCCTGAGGTACTGCAGTGTAGAGCAACAGCAGTACAGCTATGCGGACCTTTTGACTCCGGCCCACCGCATCCAGTTGTGGCTGAGCCCACACTCTGGCAGGAACGCAGCTGTCAGTTCTGTGCGGTACCGTCTCGCTGCCTCTCCGCTGTCGGGCCCAAGCAAAATGCGCTCCGGAGCAGAATGCTCAGGGGCGCCAAAGTATGAGAGCAATGTAAACCAAAAGTGAAAAGGAAGAAAGCCAGCCACATTGGGAATAACAATGGACAAGCTGAGAAAGCTTGGTCCATTTTTTTTTTTTAATTGCAAATATTTGAAATCCTCAACAATTCATTCCAGGTAAAAAAAAAATAAATAAATAAATAAAATGGCAGTTGGATGAGTCCTTGGAGAACTTCCCCGTGTCCGACATGTGGCACGAGACAGGAGAAGAACGCGGCCTGCCACCAAAGCTGCCGTTGGCTTTGATGCATGGTGATCACGCGCATGTGACACGGTATCCCTGGCCTTTTTCCACTAACACCTTGGAGGGATTTCATGAAAACAATCTGAAACAGCTGCAAATGCCTTGCAAAGCTGAACTTATTTTGGAAACTCCAACCGACCGAAAACCCAGCGAAAGGTCAATACCTTTCAACATGAGATTGAACTGTATATTCTTATTAAGTTTACCATTCCCACATCATTTCAAATCTTTATTGTGCAGTTCTTTGAATTGTGTCTGGGATGTGTCCAAGCAGTTTTCTTTCCCCTTTGGCCTTTGACTTTTTACAATAGTTTTTATCGATACCATTTCTGAGGGTTCGGAAGGCAGAGCACTTGTGAGTAGTGTAGTGTGAGCTAACTTGTGGGGTCGATGCTGTCTCTGAAGCAGAACAAAAGACTGTGGACGACTCTGTAAAGTTAAATAAGAATCATATGGCTTTTGTTGCATGTAATGTATGTCGGTAAACCTGTCACAGTTGCAGATCTGCGAGATGGCATGAAGTCATTGTGCTCAAAATGAAAATGTGAGGTGCGAGTTTCAAGGGTAACGGCCGAGATAGGGAAACAGGGCTCTCGGGGTGGTGTCTGAAGTTGCCGGGGGCGGAGCGTTACAGTACCTATCATTTTGCCTGAGCAGCTAATGAATTCAGCATGACCTGCGAAAACCTTTCTTTTGTACGATCTTTCCTGTAGGGGCCTCTTCACCCCCAGGACAACTCCCAGCCAGAGCTGCGATGGGCAAGCAGGGCATAGCAGCGTTTCACAATGGGATCTGATGCCTGTTAGCAGTAAATTAATTTGGAGTGTGCTGGGGAGGATAGTTTGTGGATGCTGACCTCCATGTGGTGACCTTTAAATTCAGTCTCGCTCTCAGTGTGATGATTCCACTACTCTCCCTGATCATTGGCACGGGTGCAGGGCTGTGAGGTGTCAGAACTGTCCCCTCTCCTCCTCTGGAGGACCACGCTCCTGCCCTGGTCTCACCATTTTCCTCACAGGCCTTTCATGCAAGTATTGACAAATGGCTGGGAAAAAAACTATTTAAGACAAGGATCTGTGATTTTGCACAGTGAAAAAGTTTTTTTTTCCTTCTCCTGCACTGGATTAAATGTGTTCCTCAAACTTTTATAAAAACACTTGAAACAGGAGTGGAATTGCTACGTAATAAACCACACTGTTATGACACCGTGTCAAATACTGTCTGACACAGTGCAGATATGGAGGTTTACTGTGTGTGTGTGTGTGTGTGTGTGTGTGTGTCTGATTCTGATTCTGATTCTGTATGTGTCTTCATTGGCACTGAAAATGTGGCTTTAGATGTATGTTTTGTGACTGTTGCAGTGATACAGGCCTTTGCTAGCCAGACCTATTACTTCTCCTCTATTCAGGAGACAGAAGTCAATACAGGATGTATGTATGATTGGGCTCCTGGCTGCCTCTGTGCTGCCCCTTGGACACTCTCCAGCTTTGAGCCCCCTGTCTTTCCCTACTGGCTCCCAAGCTGAGCGCAGATTTTACAGTATATTTTGGTGAGCCATAAAACATGCATTTAGCACCGGGCCTGACAACAAACGGGAACAGCACTGAGAGAGGCATGTCCGAAGCGGGCCTTTTATCGTCCTTTCTTGCCTGGGGGCGCTGAACAATGGGAATTTTCTACACGTCTGCTGTTTGCTGGAGGAACAGAGAGAGTGGGTTCGACTGTGGCTGTGTGATTGGAGTACAGTATGCCTTGAGGTTAGTGCCAGTTAGTGCGACGTGCTCGCGACGGGCCTGCTGACATACCGTACCCCCTGGCCAGTCGTAGCCCCATCATCACAGTCGTCTCTGTGTGAAGCACTGAAGCGCTAAACGCACTGCCTAGTCTGTCTATTTGTAAGAGTTCTGTTCTGTGGCAGGGTTATTTTTAATTACGGTTTTTCTCTGGCACAAATTAAAAAAAAAAGAAAATTGTTTTGTAGAGCTTTTCAATTTTCTCTGTTGAAACATGCGCTTTTTTTCCTTAAATGACTCCAACTTGTGTTAAATCTTCATGAGAACATTTTGTTTTTCAGAATTGTATCATTAACATTAACTAAAGGCAAGGATCATTTTCCATGTGAATGCAAAGCAATATGACGAAACACTGTTGTTGGAAACTTACACAGTTGAAAGCTTACATGATCTAATATTTGGTCAGAATAGCTCATTTTCAGCCCTTAAAGATTTTAGAAAGTTGTAATGAACCCTGAAACAGCACAGCATTTGCCTAGCAATATTTTGTGCAACTCCAAGTTTTTCTAACTGATCTAGAGCACACAGAGCATTATATCTTATTAATCACTCGTTCTATATTTCAAATATTTATATGGCAAACATGTAACATTTTACATTTGTGATTCCTAGCACCTTAGTGTGAACACAGACATTTTCTGTTGATGCAAACAGTCAAGACTACAGGAGAAACCATTGTGTTGATTGCAAATTTCATTTGGCTACATAACAGATGGAAAAAAAATATGCACAAAAAAATGCAAAAGCAACAACAATTTCAGCAAGAAGCTCATTGTGTAACTTCAGTCCCACCACATCGGTACATTGTTTGCTGAGACGCCCAGCCAGAGCCCCTCTAATCCCTCTGTCTGTCTTCCTATTTCAGGAATGCTGGTGGTGATTGTGTTACTGCTGATTGCCATTGTGGTGGTTGCTGTGTGGCCCACAAGCTAATGAGGACGACAGGACCAGGGGGAGGGGCTTGACGCCGTACCGGTTGCCTGTCACAGAGACTGCAGAGTGAAGACGTGGAGTGAAATGCGCCCCCTCCCCCCCCTCCACCACCACCATCCCTCCAGCTCCGCCTCACTCCCTCCATCCCTTTCTTCCTGGTGCTTTTCTTCTTCCTCTCAATTGATTCATGAAAGTGAAGGAAGCTGCAGCTGGGCAAACAAAAAAATGGTGTGAAGCCCCCTCTGAAATACCAGCGTGAATGTGTTCAGGACAGAGGAGGTGGGGGGAGGGGGGGGAAGGGTCAGCGGTGACCCTGTGACCTCATTTCTGAGCACCTTTTCTCTCCGAAATGCGACTGCATTCCAATGTCAAGATCGCATTTGATCGCAACACTCTTCTCGAGCCATTTATTAGCCCCCAACAGTGTGGCCTGTGGTCAGATTTAACAGGTCAGTAATACTGCTAGCTTAGCTATATTCACAAATATTTACTCTCTAGCTGCCATCTGTTATCATCTGTCCTAGGATTTTATATTGTTTATAGAGCGAAGCCAGCCGAAAACAAATGATACTGTGTTGCTAACTAAACTGTTTTACTTTTCTGTAAATCAAATTACCTTAATGGCTTGTAATCTCTAATAAATTACATTTACAGTTCACACACTTCCTGGCGTCTGGCCTTTTATGTTCTTCCCAGAACTCTAAACCCCTCGGTGTTGGATAGCGGTGACTTTTTAACTTTTTTGATTTTTTCACAGAAACGGTGAGCTCTCATTAAAAAGATTCTGTTAATGGTGTTTTCTGTACGTGAACGGGTCTCTTGTTTTCTTCCTCTTACATTCCGTGGCCATTTGAAGGGCCCTGCAAGAGCAGCTGTAAGCACATGGCTCTGACTGCAAGTTCATGCAGCCATTTCAGTCTGTGCTCATTAGATCACGGCCATCTATGGGTCCCTATAACATACGAAGGAGTCCGTGGCACATGGAAATGTGTGGTACACCTAAAACCAGGAACTAGAAGATCCAGCACAATACAAATAAATCATGACCTTTTCTACTCAGCTGAAAGACATTTTGCACCCCCACGTAAGAGGACCACACCGTTGGGTTTACAGGAGTTTATTTAAACTGAATTCTGGTTTTAGTTCTACCAGGTTGGTGTTCAGTAGTTATAATTTCCTTCTGGTTTTAATCACACCCATCTAACAACCACAAAAGGTAGAAAAAAAAAAAAAAAAAAAACAAAGACAAAAAATAAGATCCACAATGTTGCATGTGTCATTAAATATATTCATATATAATAACCATAATATATTAGTATGCATTGTAAAACATTGCAAACTCTTGCAATGACCACAGCTAAACAACATTTACAATTCATAGTATGAACAAAAGCCAAGTTCCGACAGGTCTGCTGTATAGATCCAGACATTGGACTCATTACATGGAAAACTGATCTAAAATTTACATCGTGGGGCTAATAAACACAAAAAAATAACTTTGTGGTTTGATTATATATTTTGTGCCAAATGTGGGTAGATGTGCATGTGATATTGTATGTGTGGATATTAAGATGCACAATAAAATGCATATATGTAATATATATGTCTATAAATATTTGTATATGTAATATATTCATCTTTGTGAGAAGACACCAGTAAAACGCATATGTTTTTCATGATCTATACATAAAGAAAAATATATATGGAGTAAAGTGGCAGTCAGACCCCATGAACGTACTTTCTGTAAGACTGTACTGGAAATGAAGGGTATGGGATTTCTTTATGTATACAGGAACAGTCAGATAAATAAATTAAATGTATTCAGCGTGTTCCCTCTACCCTAATTAGATTATACTATGCGAAAATACATATATATATATTTCTGAAGCCCCTTCAAGTCCGTGGCTTTGAACTAGTCACCATTGACGGGCTGGCGTCATCAGAAGCCCCTGAGCGGTGAGTGAGACATGCAGTCCTGGGCAGAGGATGTGTGCTGGCTAACGCTGGCTGGATAGGCATAGCGAACCGACATGACTTCTGCGGGCCCCGGGACCTTTAAGAAGGTTGAGGTGTTTTCGTAATTACCGAGCCAACGTTATAAAAACCGTGTTTTTGGATCGTTACGTGGAGTTAATTGGGGAGGAAATACCGTACAGTATGTAGAGATCTGGCCTGGTTTCAGGCACACTCAGTAGTTTGTGTGTGTGTGTGTGTGTGTGTGTGTGTGTGCACGCGTGAGAGCTTGTGCAGGCGGGTGGGGGGGTGTGTGGGAGTGTGTGTGTGTGTGTGCGCGCGTGCGAGCGTGAGTGAGAGCTTGTGCAGGCGGGTGGGGGGGTGTGTGGGAGTGTGTGTGTGTGTGTGTGTGTGTGTGTGTGTGTGTGTGTGTGTGCGCGCGTGCGAGCGTGAGTGAGAGCTTGTGCAGGCGGGTGGGGGGGTGTGTGTGTGTGTGTGTGTGTGTGTGTGCGCGTGCGCGCGTGAGTGAGAGCTTGTGCAGGCGGGTGGGGGGGTGTGTGGGAGTGTGTGTGTGTGTGTGTGTGTGTGTGCGCGCGTGCGCGCGTGAGTGAGAGCTTGTGCAGGCGGGTGGGGGGTGTGTGGGAGTGTGAGTGTGCGTGTGTGTGAGAGCTTGTGCAGGCGGGTGGGGGGTGTGTGGGAGTGTGCGCGTGCGCGCGTGAGTGAGAGCTTGTGCAGGCGGGTGGGGGGGTGTGTGGGAGTGTGTGTGTGTGTGTGTGTGTGTGTGTGTGTGTGTGTGCGTGTGCGCGTGAGTGAGAGCTTGTGCAGGCGGGTGGGGGGTGTGTGGGAGTGTGAGTGTGTGTGTGCGTGTGTGTGAGAGCTTGTGCAGGCGGGTGGGGGGGTGTGTGGGAGTGTGTGTGTGTGTGTGTGTGTGTGTGTGTGCGTGTGCGTGTGTGTGAGAGCTTGTGCAGGCGGGTGGGGGGTGTGTGGGAGTGTGAGTCTTGAATGCGCTGTGCAGGCCTGCGTGCCCACTCACACCTCAGGTGCGTCACCTCTCTGCCGTTAATGGTGCACTGGGTGCAGTCCTGTCGGCTCACAAATCGGGGAAAAAGGGATGCTTTCTCTCAGCATAGCTTTGTTTGTTAAAACTTACAATAATTAGAATTCAGGTTAACGATATATTTAATATAGTCTAAGATAATGCCTAACATAAACGTACTAACTATACAGATACAATTACTGACTTTGTGACCCCTGTCTGAGTACCAGAAAGCGTCGGCACCTCTTGAAAATGCACACAACTGTTACATAGTTGTTTTATTTCACTGTTTTTGTTTTTTTTTTACAAAAGAAAAATATTTTACTTGTTAATGTGGCTAAGCAAGAGCAACACATTATGTTTAATACACAGCATATTTTTCATTTGATAGGGGGCTCTTGGTTTTAGTGATTTTCTTCATTGGTCTGTACATGGTGATTCATTTGTATGTCAGGTTTCGACAGTTTCTGTTTTAATAGCATTCATGTATTTTTGGACCTCTCTCAATAGTGAAAGTCTGTCCTTGTTCAGTCTCATAGCTTGTTTACTTGTACCTTGGAGAGGATATGCACCTATTTGCAGTGAAATGTTCAGAGCAGATTATTTCTCGAGTTCTGTTCATGGACCAATAATTGCCTCTGACTAACAGGAATATGTACAAAGCTTTTCATTTTTTTTCAGCTCCAGATTTGCTCTTTGTGCTGTGGCTAACAGCTCTTGACAGTGCCAACATGGCAGAAGAAAACCCTGTAGATTTGCACCAGGAACATTGGGATTTACAGAGATTACAGCTGTATTACTGCGGTGGAAAGCCCTACTGACTCAAAGCAACAGCAAAGAATGTTTACTATCAAGCTGAAGGTACCAGGGACAATACTAAAGCCGGCTTTGTTTGGCTTTTTTAGGAGATACAGATACCAAAAGTTAGACCATCAGCCTGCACTTTCCTCCCAATAATGACACCTAGCCTTATGAGATTTATGTCTCTCAGGTTGGAGCCTCTTGGAAGATAACTGGTGTTTCTTGTTTTTTTTCACTGTAATAATGAATTGACTTCTGAGACAAAGTCATTTTTTTGTGATTACATATTCCAAAGTACAGCTCAGATTTAAAAGAGCAGTGCCTTCCTTTTGTTCAAAGTAAAATTTCTTATGGCTGGGTTACACCTATAGGAGGCTTTTGCTTAATGCATTTCATTGGCACCATTACTCTGTCGACAAGAACTGAACAGTCTTACCGAAAGAAACGTGCATGGGATCACTTGACTCAACAATGCCGTCGTCCAAAGATTCATAGACTATGAATAGATGATCTGTTTCGAAATGAACACTGTCTGGGCATTTGGTCTAAGTTTATAATGAGTCTCTGCAAAGTCCAAATGACTCAGGTAAGGTCCCAGTTGTTTAAGGAGTCTGCTGTCGTCTTGGAGGTGGGAATCCAGCAAAACTATAAACACCGGTAATGAATTCAGCGTCAAAAAGCAGCAAAAGTCTTAAAGAGAATTTTGAATCCAAATCACCCCGTAAAGGGCGTTACATGCCATCTGAGAATTTACAGGAGAGCTTTTAATCATTTGCAGTGAACATCCAGTCACTTAAAGGTTAATGAGAATACTGTATGGACTTCTCTTCTCCTGCAACAATGCAAAACGTACTGAAAATAAATCGGCACTCTCTAAAACATTAGCCTCACTAATGATGAGAAATACTGTAATATTAAGTTATAAGTGCCTCACAAACCCCTGACTCAAATAACGACACCCATGCCCTTCCGATATCATCAGCTTGGTCTCAGTCCAAGTGGTAGTCCAAAGCCCAACACCCATCAGAAGATTTCCCCCGAAACACAACTTGGCACTCTCCAGCTTAACAAAGAGTGAACTAAACAGATCTGAGGTATTTGCCACATAATGAGCTGTTCCACAAATAAAGAGGATACTTTTAGTTTTTTTTTTTTTGAGGAAAATGGCTGGCTTGTCAAAGACATTGCCCCAGTACCGGGCATGTTTTTTTTTTCCTATGTTACATGAAACTGAAAGCAGAAACCACATAGAAAGCTAAGATTTACAACACATCTAAAGTGTTAACACTTTGCATTGCTGTTTATACAGTTTCTTGTGACAGGGCCTCACTTGCTAGAAGTTCACCTCATACGCCCCTGGCCCAACCTTCCTCAGTCACCTGGAAAAAGCTGCTGTGTGAGGTGTGTGTGTGTGTGTGTGTGTGTGTATGTTTGTGTGTGTGTGTGTGTGTGTGTGTGTGTGTGTATGTGTATGTGTGTGTTGGTATGTATACATACTTACTGATTTTCAGAATGTTGTACAGTAGCTTTTTTCTGTAATTATACTAAAACAATATGTTCAGTAAAAAATAGGACTGAAAATATTACGAAACCATGGAAATGGAAAAATACAAACAACTTTATATACTGGTAATATTAGGTGCAAACTCGGCAAATCCACAAAAACAAATCTTGATGGGAAAAAAAGAGAACAAAACTGCAAAGTGAGCTCCTTCACAAAAGTTCCTAAAAAAAATCATCCTAATTTTCTCTTCATGCTTCTACTCAAAGCAGCAACATTCAGTCTCTCTCTGCGTCCCTCCTGTCTCTCTCTCTCTCGTTTCTCCTGCGTTCTTTCGGGCTCGTTCTCGGTGGCATCTTCTTGTTTTAGGCCTTCTTGCACTTGCCTTTCTTCTCCCGCTGCTGGAACTTCCTCAGCCTGCGGGCCCACGTGTCCCTCCACTGAATCACCAGGCTGCCCTTGTCCGCCACCACGCCGCTCTGGTCCGGAGAGTCGTCGTCGTTTCCTAGGAGGAGGTACTTCTTCCCGGGCTTGATCTTGGGGCACTTGCAGGCCACGTCTTTGGCGCGCACCCACAGGAACTGATCCCCGCGTCGGATGCGGTTCTCCCCTTGCTTGTAGACTGAGATGATGTTCACGGTGAACTTCCACCACTCACCTGCCTTGTCTGCCTTTAGAATGTGGACCTGGACGGCTGGTGTGACGATCATAAAATGAAAGAGAGAGAGAGAGAAAGAGAAACACGTTCAGTAAACGCTGAATCACAGCCTATAGGTTTCTCATCTGTTGGCCAAATACAGTACAGGTCAAAGGTTTGGACACACTTTTCTTTCTCATTTTTACCATTTTCCACATATTAGAGTAATAGTAAAGATATCAAAACTACAAAACAACACAAATGGAATTATGCAGTGACCAAAAAAGTGTTATAAACAAATCAAAGCTATCTTATATTTTAGATTCTTCAAAATAGTCAAAAAATATTTTTTAAAATTAAATATTTTTTGAAAAGAAATAGATACATAGGCACGATTTATATTTGTCTAAAAAAATTCAAGCATTTAAATCAAAATGTCTTTGAATGCACATTTCCCAGTAATGTAAATCCCCTTTACCCCCCCACTTGTGGACCCCTTTCCACAAGTTTCGGTAATGTGGCCTGGTGTCAGTGAGATACATTTCATTAGAAGAAAAAAAAAAAACATCACTATCCCTGTGAATACATCCAAATCAGTGACCTGCCTGGGCCTTATCGCTCTTCCCATTCCTTCCTCCTGCCCTGATCTTTGACCTCCCCTTGTATAGGCCCACATATTCGTTATCACAGCAACAGTTGCCATAGCGTTCCCAGCCAAGAGAATCAGTGCCCACAATGTACATTTGAAAGAACACCTCCCTGACAAGTGAAAGTCTCTAAGGTTTGACTGTGCTGCAGGTTTCCTTAGAAACTGTTTTCCTTCCTCAGCTGAAATTTAAAAAAAGAAAAGAGAGGGGTGACAAAAATGCAAAAGTTCCTGAGCTGTGCTGAGCTCTGAATTCTTTTATTTTCATTGCAAATGAAAGGAAATAGTGCACATTTTTTTGCAAACCTTACAACAAAATAAACACAATTCAGGCAAAGTGCTGTAAAGCCTGCCGAAAGGTGAGACATGCATTGGCAGCATTTAAAGGGATTATCACTCCGCCATGAGGATGGGTTCCTATGTCCCTACAAGACACATTCATTTAGCAAATAATTATGGTTTTACTAACTGTATGTAAAAACAGTCACAGCTATGTAATGCGCTATGTATATGCAATATTTTAAGACGTTGCATGAATCTTAACTTGTATCTGCCCACAAAACTGTGCTCTCAGTCATGAAAATTTATGGATGTATCTTTAATCCCTGGCCATCTGGACTTACTACACCATTACAGATTCAATGGCTATGCTAAATAACTACAGCACTGAGGCAGGGCAGCCCATTAAAAACCCTTCTTGTCTGGGGGAATTTCAAGGAGGAGGGACAGCAGGAATATAATATGGAGCCAAAACTGAATAGTTTACACACACGGTAGCTGAGGTGACCAAACGTGATCTGGAGGCATTATAGAGCCTGTTTCTGGTGTGGCGAGGAGAGCACCCATAAAGGTGACCCGCTGAGGAGCCTCTCATGGCAGAGGGGGCTCCTGGAGCAGCTTTGTTTGAGAAATATTTCGCAGGAGCATTGTCTGAAAACCCCCGTAGGAAGTGCTTTCTTTCCCTCGGTTGAATGCGAAGCGGCGCTTTTCGAGGCTCCGCAATTGTCCACAGGGCCACAGTGCAGTGCTTGGAGAGAGCATTGGGGCCTGGAGTGAGCAAATTGCTAGCAATTACTGAAGAAAAGAGGCCTGCAGGAACCAGTGGAGCCTTCCCTCACAGGCTTGCCATTCACTGACAGTGCCTTTGGGCTGGCTGGAGGCAACCTGTTCATCGAAAGGGGAGTGGGTGGGGTGGGGGTGGGGGTTGGAGGGGGGGCATTATTTATCCTCCCCACTACAGTGTTTGGTGCCAGACCATGATCCAGGAATCCCAACAGATATCCCCTTTCTTTCTTTCTGTGCTGTCAGATCTTTTAACGAGCTCATCCTCTTGAACGCGGGTCGTTTTGCTTACTTCCGTCACTTGAAACCTTTTTGGAAAGAAATTTTTGGGAAACGCAGAAACAGAAGATCAAGGATCGTTTTACCAAATCACAGGGGGAAGTGAGGTCTAACCGGATGTTACAGTGATCCTGCGAACGGACACTAACACTCAGTCATACACAGACACAAAGAAAGTCCATGGAAAAACTATACAACATAGTTAGCCCACTCATCCACTCATACACATACATACCCTTCCACTAGCAGTATGACCAGGATACAATGAGAGTGGCTAGATCCCTGTCCTGCCAGTGTGGAGACAGGGAGTAATGACAAGCAGGGGGAAAGCCGGCCATGAATGGCTCATTGAGGGGTGAGAACGGTCTGTCTTTTCTCCGTGCAGACAATATGGTCTGTCAGAGCTCACAGACCGTCTCAGCGGAGAGACCAGACGAGGACAGAGAAAGAATTCCGACGGATGCCAGCGCTCCCGCGGTCTCCCTCCACTGGGTGCCGCGCCGGGCCCTGATTCCACACGCCTCCCAGTGTGAGGGAATCAAATGAGATCATGTTTAATTACATCGCCGAGGCCTAAACCCCCCCCCAACACCCCCAACCCACCCAAACACCTCCGAAGACCAAACCATCAAACAAGCGTCTGATCTGCGCGCTGCAGGTGAGACCCCCGGGGCCATTCACGCGTGAGCGTCTCCCCTGCCCACGGCTGGGACAGCGCTCGGGGGACGGTATTGTGAGCCGCTCCTTTAATGGCGGTGCGAGGCAGCCGCAAACATGACACTCTTTCATTCTTTGTCCAGTTTGCCGCGGCGGGTCGGCAGAGAACATTTCCCTTCACGCTAGCTGTCTCTGTGACAGCCACCACCCCCCCCCCCCCCCTGCGCAAAAGAAAGTAAATTAAATACATTTATCTCCTCCCCTGGTAGCAATCCATCAAAGATGCCATCTAATTGCTGCCCTATTCTGTTCCATTGGACGCCTAATGGAGGCAGAGCCATTGTCGGGAGTTAAACAACGCAGGACCCCCAGGTCAGCAAAGGCACAGCTGTTTGCAGCTCCCGTCAACGGGGGAGAATGTAGAAAGTGACCCTTTGCTTGAGATGTGGCCTTCCCCATCAGCAGTGAGAGGCGTTAGCATGTTACACAGGGAGGGACAGTGTAACCCAGGGTGGTGGTGTTATGCTGCTCCCCCTACTGTGAGGGAATGTGAAATGTGCTATCTGTTTGCTGTCGTCTGGAAACAGTGCTGGAATAATAGTTACACACCCTTATTCCCAGGATGAAAGCGGGGAAGCCAGTGATCTGACCAATACATACATCATGCATCTTTCAGCATGGAAATAATTTCATTGCAGTAACAACATTTTTACATTTTATTTCTGCTCTTCTTATTATAGGATAGTAAACTTTTGTGTAAATACATAATGGACAGGCTGATATCCGTATTGTAGCCATATTCCTTAGCTTCTGCGTTTTACATCAGGATACTATAACATTTGTATCACAGGCGAATTTTTGAACTGCTGGACAGATGACAGAGACACAACGGGGTCTGCTTGTGTTTTCCGAAAAGAAAGTGTTGTCCTACATTTCAAACAGCTTTAAGAGGAGGGGTGGAGGAAATGGTAACATGCTGAGAGATGAAACTCTGCATTTCTCAAAAATACCACAGACAAACATGTCACAAGAAGACCTGGCAGAGCATGCGGCTTTGGAAGAAAAAGACTGCATCTTCCTTGGCCTCTAGTAGGAGCTCTTGAGGAGACCTGAACCTTTGTTTATAAAATGTTGTCTGAACCAATCATAGTTACTCTGGAAATTCCGTTGTTTATTAAAAAGTTCCAAATAGATGCCATTAAATTCATAACTACTTTCCTTCTGAAGGCCTGGTAGTCAATTGTCACCTTTGTTGTGCAGACAAGGGAAATATAGTACACAATTCAGATAGGTGCTTGAATGAGGGCCAGAATTCTGACAAACCACAGAATTTTATTGTTTTTACGGGAAAGCTTTTGGGAGTTTGGCAACAAAGTCTGGGGGAATTGTCACGTTTTCCCTTTCCAGGGAAAGAACGAGGCGAGCCGCCGCTTGGCCGCTATTGGTCCTGTAATCGGAGACACGTCAGGAGCCAGCGTCCTCCACGGAAAGAGCTGGAAACACTGAGGCGTCCGTGCCGCTCCGCTTCCATTATTTATGGTACTTAAGGTGATTTGTAATGTGATTAGGAGACACTGATCTGCTGAACGGGATGTTTATTGGAGAGTTGTTCTGTAATATTATATGATTAATGGTTTGGCTGGTCCTCAGAGAGAGCGAGAAAGAAAGCGAGAAGAGAGATGGACAGAAAAAAAGACCTTTCCCTATGTGGAGGAATTAGGGTTATCTACCGTCCAGCTAAACCAATAAAGCGGTATCTGTGTTGCTGCTCTCTGCAATGGAGTGAAACATAGCGTGGAAACCAAATGTATTGAGCTACGGCCAAACATGGTCATTGCAAACATCTTCTGCTTCATTCTGTTTGTTTCTCTCTCTCTTTCTCTCCTCTCGCTCTCTCTCCCTCTCTCTTTTGGCCACACTGCATGTGGTCTTGTCTCCAAGGCAGAGGGGTACTACGAGTCAGTGAGATTCGCCCCTGCACACACTGACCAGACCATGCACAGCCATGTCCAAACCCCTGGCAGGAAGACGTTAATGATGACAGCTACAGCAAAGCAGGCCAGCTGCAAGTTCTCTGACTCACAATTAACATCTTATACTAGATGAGGCATATCCAAACTGCATGCAATGTAGTTTCTGATCTATTCAACATGGCCTGTGAAAGTTGGGGGAAATATGGAAAAGTTCTTTGACTTTTCTTCTGATGGTGTGCGCAACCCCCAACCTGCTTAACCCTGTTGTTCCTGAGTGTCACCACTGGAAGGCGCTCTTTCTTAGTGTGCACACTACATGCACCTCATGATCCTTCTCCACATGAGAACCCTGATGCAATACGAATCCGTATCAGTTTCGCTGCAATCCATATTAGCTTCACTGCACCTCAGTCGTATGATGTAGCACCAGTTTCTTCTAACATTATTTGGTTTGGCAAAATGAAGCCACAGGCATCCAAGTCAGGAATCACTGCAGAACGTTCGAGGAGAAGGCACTTAAAGAGTCAAGTGCGGCCACTGTAGGTGGGAGCAGAGGCAGTTTGCAGGGTCAAGGTAATTAGCGGAACACTCCCTGAATGCATATTGCAAATTGATCTGCAGCTACTTAAGATGCACTCAGTCTGAGTCCGTGTCTACTGGTGCAGCTGCGGAGTGCTGTGGAGTGCTCGCTCTGCGCGGGCCGGTCCTGCCTCCGAGCTCTCTCCGCTCACCTCTCCCAGCCGGGCCCAGCCCACGGCAACCTCCCGCAGCTCAGCGTGAGTCAGTCTCTGCTGCGCGGGTACAAAGCCCTCCTGACAACGGCAAGGGCTGAGAAAAAGTGGATTAAGCCCAAGCCTTGGCAAGCGGGGACTGGGGAGGGTGGCCGCCCCACCGGGCAAGAGGGGGGGGGAGAGGAAATTGCCTGTAATTTGTAATTGAGGAGGACTGTAAGAGGGAGCAGCGGGCCAGCTTATTGCAGCCATCTGATGCTTCCAAGTCCCGGGCCGTGTACCCCCTGAGGTGGGGATGAAATCCAATGAGTCACAGCTCTCTCCCTCTCTCTCGCTCTCTCGCTCTCTCGCTCTCTGAGGGCTGGAGATCTCGTCACCAGCGGGGGGCAGGCTCGTGCCAGACCCCAGGGAGCACCCGTCTCTGCCGTTCCTGAATGTGGAGCCCGGGATGGTCCACGGAGCTCTGAACATCTCTTTCTCTCCCCGCGTTGCCTGCAATAACACCGCTCGCTGCGAGGGGCCTTTGGCCCAGCGCTTTGCTGGCTATCCCTTTCCTTTTCCAGTCTCACACGGGTGCAGCTGGGGTGCCTGCCGTAACCTTCTCAGGGTACAGGGGACGGGAGACGAAGCTTTCCAGGTTTATTAGTTACAAAGACACATGAGAGACGTGTAGAGACACGGCACAGCTACATGTGGAACAACTACAGACACAATAAAGACATATGCAGCCATACGACACAGGCAAACAGCAGACAACAGCAGATACACTATCGACATATTTCACATGTTCACAAGAAGTAAGACATAAACAGACGCATTACACATACACAGATTCTTCATGGACGATTATCATCGTATTCCTCAAATACAAGACAAATGACCGCAGATGCATTACACAACACACGGGAGTCAGTAACAGACACAATACAGAGATGCGAGAAGAACAGGCAGAGACACTTTCAGGAACGCACAAGAGGCATTTGACAATTACCTCTCTCAGCAAACAGACCAGCAACAACAGCACAGTAAGGGGCTCTGCACTTGTGAAGGGCATTATGCTAAAGGCTGACACGCAAACTCATTATGCGCAGACTGATACATGGAAGAGTCTGAGAGGCTGACTGCTAGTGTTTAACCACCACCGGCGAAAGCTAAACACATGTCCTCATGTGGAGGCTCTCCCGGGCCCTGCAGACTTTCCTGCTAGACTGAAAATTGAAAAAAGGCCCCATTCCACTCAATTGGAAATGCATGTTCCATACCATCTACAGAGTGTCATAATGTCAGACGAATGGAAAAATGGCAGGGGACTGAAGACTTTGCCATACTATCCACACGGCATTCCAGCGCGCTTGATCCCTGCTAGCACACAAAACCTCTGTCCAGAAAATACATTTCACGAGATATTATTTTCTCATTTGACCCGTGTAAAGTATAGTAAAGTAAAGTAAAATTTACTAGCAAAAAGTATTTCTGTAGAATTTGCATTCGACTATATATTTATATAGGTATACCGATAAAGAGACTTGCATCAATACCTTTCAATATGATTTTTCCACTTTAATTAACTTTAATCAAGGCAATATTCATTGTGTGTTCTGTTAACAAGAACAAGAGAACAAGTGTCATTAATCCAGTAACATGTTAAGGATGGCAGTGCTGGACTGGCTCGTTAAAAGAGCCTGTCTTCAATCAGGGAAGGTCACACGCCTAACACTTGTTAATGGGCAGAAATGCCGGATGGTGTTGGGAATGCCGCGAAAAGAGGAACACATGTCCTTCCTTAATGAGGATTTCTAAAAACGTTCAGATCCCTCTGTCCGTCACACCAACTTCGTCTTATCCGCTTACTGCCTAAATACCTGCTGGGCTGTCCATCAATGGGGTCTTCTTAAGCCCCTTTCTGATTGCCTCTTCCTCCGTTTGATCCTTTAGCTTTACTCTTAAAAGCCACAGTAAGCCATCGTCACAATGGCTGTAGAACTAGGAAGCACTGGGGAGTGGTTGGGCTGTGTTCAAATCAGGAATAAAGATGTCCGAGCAACAGCCGCAAACTGACACTGGGTCAGCGCTGCACAGCAGACTCACCGTAATCTTTCTTGCAGTACTTTTTCATGTTGATCTTCAGTTTGCCTTTGGACGCCTTGCAGTAGGAGTCGCAGTCTGCTTATGGGAGGGAAAAAGAAGAGAGAGAAACAGAGACATACACACACATTAGTTTCTGTTAAAACAACAGAGTAGAGAAAAAAAAACAACAAAGACAATTCTCCAGCTACAAGTCTCTCTGAAAAAAAATTTGCTTTTTTTGCGATACCCATCTGCCAGGTTCAATTGTGTTGTCTAATAGGGCTTATGCGGCATTCAAGAAAGTGCCTTCATTGCTATAGAAAGTGCATACAAAGGCTCTCTCCGCCTGGCAAATACCGCGGCTGTCTGCGGGCTGCCACTCCCTCTAATGTGAGACCTCTGGGCTGTGCTTATTGTGCCACCCAGGTCTTCTCAGAGCCACACAAATTTCCCCCCGCTGTCAAAGTGCCACTGTGGGACTGATTAAGGCCTATACAGCCCCCTCTTGTCAACTCACCCCCCCCCCCCCCCCCAGCTCCCCCCAACCCTGAGCTGTGTCAAGCTTTGGCATTTATTGTGTTGGGATTCAGGGGAAGGGGTCACCTCGGCACAAAGGGAGGTCAGGGGGGAAATTAGCAGCCCATGAAGCGTTAGCAAAGGCCTTTTGGTGTCCACTCCACCAGAGTGAACAAATAAATACCTCACGCTGGCCAAGCCAAATTGCTCTGTGGCCTCTGAGCAGGGCGCCAAGGGTCTGTTCCAGATCACCAGTTAACCACCTTTTCCCTGGGCCAAGGCGCTCACACATTTATGATGAATTGCTTTTGCGTATAAATACATCCCACAAACACCGCTCGGTGTTAACCCCGGAGTAAGGAGGTGCCAAAGGCTTTACTGATTGCCTCCACCATGCTGTCACACTGCCAGACACCTTTTGTAATAGAAATGTGTGACACGAGGCCAAACAGAAAATTAAAATCATTTGTTTCCTTTTACTCCTTCTCAGACTGACACAAATTGGATCCAGAATATCTCCTAGGCGCGCTAACCCTCCCCACACATTGAAATAGCCCCCTTTTTTTTGGGGGGGGGGTGCTGGGGGTAGGAGGGAGAGAGGACCTTTCAGCTGGCCTGAATATGAACAAACTTCATTGTTTTGTCCAGCCCTCGGCCCATGCCTGCCTTTTACTTTCTTTTATATTCCGTGTGAATGAGGTTTCCTGGGTAACGGTGGAATGAGAAAAAATGCCCCAAAAAGGGTGGTGGTGAAGGGGAGGGTGAGGGGGGAAGGGGGTGCGTTCTAGTAAACCCAAAATCAGCACTGAGATGGTGGTGGAAAAAAAAGGGGGCAAGAAAAATGGCAAAGTAAATGAAATTGAGGAGTCCATATCAGCCCCGCCTGATTTCCATGTAAATGAGGAGCTGGGGAAAGAGGCCTTTGTTTTCCCTCCACACCCCCCACCCCTTGATGCCATCATGATACTTCCCTTTGATAGCGCTCATTTCCCATTAGCAAACCTCTGAGACACTGCTGAGCACACTCTGCCAGTCCCCCCCACAGCGCACACAAATGTACCCTTTGTGTTGGCTCTTAAGTTTCGGGAAGTGGGTTTTTTATTCTGGGGGTCCGCGCCGCGCTTACATTCGAGGGTGCAGTTTGTAATGCCCAGAGCGCACACGGCACAACCATGCCAGAGGTTATGAGCAGCTCGTGCGCTGAGAGAATATATTGTGCATTAACTCTGAGAAACAAGTTAAGAAGCCGACTGCATTTGTTTTCCCAACACATCACGTGTGAGTTTCCCTGCTAATTGCAACGTCTAAAATGAACAGTTTGCAAAACCGAACAAACGCTTGTTTTTAACTCCAATTTTGGTACGGAGGCAGAAAGAGTACGCAGGAAGCCTGCTCTTTTTGGCTTGAGGGCGAACCCAAATCGTGGCAGAAATGACCTAAGGTCAATGTGCTAGTTGGATCTCATCTGAAATAGACAACTGTTGTGTTAGGACCCGCAGACTGGTGGCCCAGTCACAGACCTGTGTATTGAAACAATAAGGTGTAAATAAGCGCACTGAAGGAGGCCTTTCTCCTTACAGAACGAGACTGATTGAATAACAAATGGCTGCAAATAAAGCATGTAATTAGATTATAGCCAATGCCTGGGGCTGCTGGAACCGGGAATGAAAGGGGCTGGGCTTTCTCCAAAGGGACAGGTTTTTTTTTCCTTTTTGGGCTCTAATAACATAAGGAAATAATATGCTAAAGTTAAATTTAAAACACAGCCAAGGTACTCCCGAACTGAAAACCATGTTTATGTTTAATTGGATGTTTGTAGGTTTGTTTTTTTCTGGGCAGCGGGGCTTCGTTTAGAAGGATGAAGTGAGAGTTGAATTATCTGTATCCTAGAAAAAGGGAGTTTCAGTGGAATCAGTGGGCAGTGTTCTTGGCTCACTCCCAGTATACAGATGTGAAGTTCATCTGACGCCAGTGTTTTTACATTCTAAGAAAAAGGACCAAGTATGCGGAGCAATAAATCAAACTTATACTGAGTATTAATGATGACACTGTAATACAGTGATATTTCTCTTCGTCTTTCTTTCCTTCCCACTAAAAGCTTGTAACAACGTCCCATGACACAACCATGTGGTTTTGTGCAGGACAAAGCTGCAAATGGCTGTGCAACCCTGGCCGGAAAAAAAAAAGAAAAAAACTTGGGAGTGGTTCACCGGATCCATGAGCAATTTAAAGGTGAGCGTAACTTTGCAGACAAGAGCTCATGATGCTGATGATGACGACAACCATCATCACTGTCGCCACTCACCCCTCTCTCATTACGTGGCAGTGGAGGGCGGCTTCCACAAACCACAGCAGTTACAACAGAAGCATCCTCTCACACCATTCATGACCTCTTAACAATATGTGTTTTGTCCTGGACGTGCAATTTTAGATTTTTTTCTCTCTCTCTCTCTCGCCGAGGTATTTTGGGTGCATTCCTTGCTCGCTGTGGTCAGGAGGGGGGGGGCTGAGTGCTAAAGATAAATGAATAGCTCTCCTCCGCTGCGCGGTAGGCACCTGCCGCACAGCTGTCCGCCCGGCCCGTCTCTCCTGCCCCGCAACACACCAGGCAGCCGGGAGGCCTGCAGGCCCAGCTCGCTACTCCTTTCACTGAGCGCTTCGCAAAGAGCAAGCGGGAGATGGAGAGGAGGGGGAAGAGGGAGAGAGATACAGGGCCCTGATAAGGAGATCACATCTGTTTGAAATTACACGTACGGTGAGATCATATTTTTCAAACACCGCATCGTTCCTGAGGTGGGCTATCGTTTGAAACGCGGTGATGTATGTTTGCCAAGCAGCGTGTGGGTGGTCCCGAGCAGGCAGTCTGCCCGCCGTGGAGTGCCCGCACGGGGTGTGGAAGAGCCTCTGTCTGTCCGTCTGCTTCCCTCACCTTTCCGCCTGCTTGATTTACCGAGCTCGCACGACAACAAAACTTGGTGTATTAAGCCATGCAATTAATAATAAAAAAAAAACTAAAACACAGCCTGATATATAAGATGAAAAGGACTGATATTATTGAAATATGCTGCAAGCTTCCTCTCCAAATTAGGTTAGAATTGAGTGGATCAAATGGTTTCATCACGACTCAGGAGATGTTTATGAGCCAAGAGCAATCCAAAGGGGTGTGCTCGCTGCTGTGTCCAGAATACCCTTCTGTTTATTTTATGGGTCTGCTTATACTGCAGAGCAGGATCAAGAAAAGCAGGGATGAAATATCCACAGAGACGGTGCATGTTTGTTTAGCTTGCTTGCTATAATTTATGTGTCATAGATTACAGCACTTTTTTATTTTCGTATCTTACACTGAGATGAGGAACATGAAACGTGCATCGCTTCCAACTGGTTGGCAGCCTGCTTTTTGAGGAGTCCTTTGTAATACTCTTTTGTAACTGCACAGGAAGAACCAACATCAGGTAAATTGTATTTTAGAATGCAGATGTGAAGTGAGGTGCATTTATACATCAGGAGAAAATCTCACACGAGGAAAGTTTTCCAGCTGCAGGGCCATATTGGTGAAAAGGGATTCATGGGTAAATACCCTGCCATGAAAGCACTTGGAGCCTCCAGTGAGTTAGGTTCTCAGCATGACAAATGAACACATGCCCAAATAATGGCATCGCCTTGTTCGTTGTGGAGTTTGTTTGCTTTTTCCGCATGGTGCAAACACGCCTTTCTCAATATACAATTGATGCTCCATTAGGCAAAGACAATTTTCACGTATCAAAAGCGGCCCCTTCAATGGGTCCGGACAAGGGCGCTGTTGATCCCCGGTTCATAGAATGGGTGTCAATGCAAAAAACAAGTGGAAGAATGAAAGGATGAAGAGGAAGGGAGGAGGAGGAGGAGAAGGGAGAGAGGAAGCTTCACAACACAGTTTAATCTGTCAGAGAGGCATTAGGACCCCCAGATGCACTCTCACAACAGCTGCACTTGTTTTCCTCACACAAGAATTCCAGTCTAGTAGCATGTGCAGAACCGCTCTCCCCTCCTCGCTTCTACCCAAAGGCAAAGGGAAACTGTCAATGAGCTCCCTACGCAGGGTATGCCAGTAATGATAACCTTAATGACTCTCAGAAAGGAGCATTTGAGGTTTAGCATCCTCTTCATTTTTTTTTCACAATGTTTTGAGCTCTGTTCTGCAACCCAAAGTAATCTTGCCTGACTCATTCCCACAAAATCTCGTCATAATTTAGACGGTGAATTATACAGGAAAAAAAAAGGTTCTGCACCTTTGTTGAATCGAGGACGTGTCGAGGAAATGAGATCTCCCAGTCACAACATGTTCAAAACTTCCACTTAAGTCTGCCATGGTTTCTGAGTCCTTTGTCTAAGATTACTTGCATGTTTCATCCAAAATACACAAAATCATGATCCTGAATTAGTATTTGATAAAACATTGCTTGTCTACTTTTTCTTGTTTAAAAATAAAGTTTAATAAAGTGTAAAGTGTATTTTTCATCATGGCAATATTGTAATAATATAACAGGAATAGTGCGCTCTGTAGTTAGGTCAGAGAGGAAATCTATTCCACTGAAAAAGAATCTAGACTACAATAAGTAAATTAGATTATTATGTAGTACTGTTCATAAAAGACGTTTTTTTCCTTATAGAATTCAAATCTGGCCCGTTTGTTTCATATTTGTTATTTTGTCCATTCACTCTATAGTATGATATTCATAAGCTCTTGGAAATCTTCCAAGAGAAAAAATGGCCTTCAATTTATGTTAATAAATGGCAGAATCTATCCTCAAAAGCAAACAGAGGATGATTTTGTTTGCTCCCTGTTCTGAGTGAGGCCAATGGGACAGAAGAATGTGTAATCAGCACTTTTGTCCTGAATTTTCAGCAGTGCCTATCCCCTGATGAGGGGCAAAGCCTGAAATCCCTTTTCAGACAAATAAAAACAAAAAAAAAAAATCAACATCAACAAGCAAAAAAAAAAAAAAAAAGCAGCCGTGTGCCAACACCCCACTGCGATTCAGTTAGAGAGATTAATTGGATGAAGAGTGAAAGATTAAAGAAGACTCAGCCTGCGGCTGTAGGTAAGTGATTTATAATTTATGAAACGCTTGTAGGCAAACGAGAGAGGGATGCCTCTTGATATGCGTACTGCCATACCTTTTGGGAGCATGCGTTTTGAAATGCTTAGTGCCCGTAGGAGTTCTCTGTTTTGCTCATAGCCAAATGTTCACAATAAGCACACAGTCGATCCCTGACTATTCACAAAGTTAGTCAGTGGTATCCCCAGTGATGAATAACTCTGAAAGGTAATGTGATCATAAACAATATGATAAAAAAGCTGGGTCATGTGGCAGTTAAATCTGCCTGACTTAAATCTACGTTCTTCCCCATAGTCAGTCACTCAGACAGTTCTCCCTCTGTACTAAAGAGCTCCTATTTCATACTCACCTGCTGGCTCCTCTGTACTACTTGCTGTTGTTGTGGGAGGTGCAACAGGAATTTCTGTTCCCAGAAAGAAAAAAAGTACAAACAAAATTAAATTAGCAATCTCATTTGATTAGCGTTATACATTAAAATTATACATTAGACTTGGGTGCATAACAAAATGGATCAAATGCTGACTCAAATGTTTTTTTTTTTTTATTTGTCAGCATCATTTATTCCACCATGAAACACTTTTTTATTATCTGCATGCTCAAATAATGACACAATAAATGATGCATGAAAGAATACCAAGTTCTTAGCTCCCCTCAGGTGTGGTGAGTGAGGAAGAGATGAATCAGAGATTAGGTAAAGGGGAACAGGAAACAATATATGCAATCACTGCTTATTCTGAGACAGGAGTGTGGAATGGGGAGTGAATCACCCTTTTGCAGAAAGCTGCTGTGTGTCTGGCCATAATCTCCCCCTCTCTGGTGACCCCAAGTTTGGCCAAAGTTCCTTTCCAAAGACTTGATTCTTTCAGCCTCTCTACCTTTCATGTGTTCACAGTGTCAGGAAGTTGACATTCAAGGAAGTCATGCATGGAGAAAGCTACCCTTATCACTCTTCAAAGGATGAAGATGGTAAAAGTTAAAAATGATTTTTTTATTGCTCTAAGAAACCCGCAGGATAAAGAGAAGTAGCAAGGACAATGGTACTAAACGATAAGATATCAAGCCACATGAATAAAAAGAAAGAGATAAGGGTGAAAGACACATAAGCAAAGATTACACATCATGCAAAGGTTAGGTTCTTAAGGTCCTTAAAGGAACAAAGAAAGAATCAAGTCTTCTGATGAAAAAAATGCCTCCATGTAAATCGTCTTCTGATGATATATGATTTCATGTTAATACATGACAAAATGCAAAGCAATCAGATATAATATTTACAATCATCTGCTGTTGGCTGATGATGTAATTTAGCAAAACTGGTATGGATATACAGCGCAGATGGAGGATCTTAACATTAACAAAGGGATGCCAAGGTGTAATTAAATGTGCTTTCTCCAGCTGTGAAGGACAGTGGATCTTTTGACTGCAGCCTCATCTGAAAATCTTAGTGAGAGATAGACTTGGGCCCAGTATTTATTCTTAACCCACTGCAGTTTTTCCTTAATGATTAAAATGAATTTTGAATAAAAAAATTCAAGCAATTATTAATTTTGTCTTGTTAATAAAACATTTAAAATCTTATGAATGTAAAACCCCAGTTACGGCCTTGGTTCTGGTAATACTTTTGCCAGTTAATGCAGCCAGAGCTATGACAGATTATTTAAGGATAAAAAAAAAACAAAATTGCTGTTTTGCTTAAATTTCATTCTTCGAATAACAGCATAGGAACTAAATGAGGAATTCATTGTCTTTCAAGGGCAGTAGTTTGCTCAGCTGTAGGTGGAAGGAGGTCTGTAGTTCTTCAGTCTCTTGAAAAGTGCAGTGAAAAGCAAAACATGCATAATTGGATAGGAGGCAGCACAAGCCTTCTAATATGGGGATTTTCTTATAATATTGCCTACTCTGAGGTCATGCTTACTGAAAATGCTCCATATCTGTGGATAAGCCGGTAATACAGACATGATCCATGCAATTCCCTCCATTTGCAAGTATTTGCATGAGTTTACATTGCTGCATCTTCTCTCTTGCAAAATGTCAAGTTCTGTTATGTGAAAGGAAAGAATTCTGGTGTCAAAATAAGGGGGCCAAATAAAGCGTAGTGCATATGGAAAGGCGTATTGTCCACATCGCAGTTAATAGACCCTCAAGTTTCTGATAGCAGATCAGGATTCAAATCTCTTTGCCAGATTAAATAACAAGCTTGTTACTCAGGATTGACGCCTATGGATTTATGGCTCTCTATATTATAAGGTATATGTAGCCAGAGTAATGACTCCGTTCTTGTTAAAATTGAACTTGGCGAGAGGTTTGATATTGCTAAATTTAATATCAAGCTATTAAAATTGAAATAGATTATTTAGCAATTATATGAGAAACTAAATATTTTCAATTTAATCACTGGGACTTCTATATCTCCAAGTTTCTCACCTCTATATATGTTACTTTCCCAGAAAATTCAAGGAAATCCGATTCCAGGGGGTTTATAGGTTTAATTTATCCTCCTGAAACTCAGCCAAAAATATCTTCAGAACGAGTTCTTTTATAATGGCTTTGTTCAATTTCCAAACACAATTTCACTGGCAAAAGAGGCAGTCGAAACACGTATTTTATTTCAAGTTTAAAAATAAAGGGCAATTAAAGCGGGGCACAATGCGGTTATCATTGTTATCTTTTTCACAGATGCCAGCTGCCTTTGAGTCAGGCTGAGCCATAACTCAGCTATATCTCCCCAGGCCAAAACCTGCTGCTTGTAGATACCATTAATATATCACTGGCTATAGCCCTACACTCCAGATTTATAAGCAGTAGGACTGTCAACATGCTGCAGGCACATAATGTGACACTGAAATTGGTTTAATGGTCTGTTTATTTTAGTTTGAAACACATTGGTCAAACGGCAAAATTTTCAGCTGAGGGAACAATGGAATAGGAAAAAAAAAGGAAATGTAGAGAAACCTTTGCCCTATATATATTTATGAGCGTATGTAGTGATGTAACAGAGAGCATACTTTTTAAATGTCATATCATATGTATACACATGAATTGCTTTTGCAGTTTGTCTCAGTGGAAGTATTAGTGGAGTTCCAGGGGTAGCTAAGCAGAAGTGCAGAGTAACGTGTTGGGGTAAAAAAAAAAAAAGACTGTTCCACGTACTTATGCAGGGGGCAATGGGAGATCGGCTCTGCTGGTAGCCTTTAGCACACCGGTTGCATGTGATACCAGTCACACCATCTTTACAGGGACATTGACCCGTGGTTTGGTTACAGGTTTTGCCAGCAGCACCCACGGGATGGCAATCGCATGCTGTGAGGAACAGAAGACAAGAGGTAAGAGAAAACAAATACAGGAACGCTACTACAAACAGAGAACATGAATAAACCACAGCAACATCAACAACAACAACAACAACAACAGTCAGACGTCCAGCAGCAGCGAGAGGGTCTGGGAGAGGACAGTAGAGCAGGCCGGGGTGTAGAAGAAGCTTATTTGACTGCCACTGCACTTCACTTGCAGCCATTGCTGTGTCTCCACTGCTGAAGCACCCCAATACAGTCATTTTGGGCTTTTTTTTCCCACACTTTGGCCCAACTTACCAGATGATTTTTATAAAAAGGTTCCCTGGATGGTCTTGTGTAGTTGTGAGAGCATTTTGTCTCTGCTTGGTTCAGTTGTATTTTTGTAAGGTCACAAACACAAGGCATTGCCTTGTGAAAATATGTTAAAATAATGCATAAACTTGATATAATATCTCTACGATGTTTAAACACACTTTCAGAAACTACTGCTTTTCAGTGTGTCGAAGACACTGTCATGAGGTCGAGAAATATGAGTTTAAGCTGTCTTTGCATTGTTCCTAAATTTGAATAATATTAATATGTTTTTCAAGTATATTGTAAAAATACTAGATATGGTTATGATTTAACAAGATTTTCACCAAACTAATGAAACTCCCTTTGTACGGAAATGGAGTGACATATGTTTTGCACTGTGATGCAAACCATCAACAAGATCTCCTTTATGTCTCACTGCAGATATTAGGTTGTAAATACAGTATGAGGAATAAATATTGTTTTTCCCAAATGCATTGCTTATTTTTTCAGTTGATCTACAAGCTACAAACAATAATATCTACTATTTCAGTTGATGGCTAAAATTCCTACAAGGTTGTGTTTAATGAAGAAAGTGCAATTTGTTAGCTAGATGCATATGTATGTAACAACTGTACAACCTTTTACAAAGATTGTTTTCTATAACCTTGTGAGGACATTGTAATAAAGGCAAAGAAAATTTCTTATGATGTTGTCAGACCATTGTCACAATGTTGTATGTCACATAACCAAACCACAACTTTACTGCAATGAAAAATTGCAGAGACATTTTGTTCCAGCTGGGACTATTGTTTTTCTTTTGCCTTGTGTACATGTCCAGCTGTGAGTCCTTTCTTCTTAACATGCTTGTGACTGCCCCATAAACACCTCTGAGACTGACAATAGCTCTTACTTGCTGTGAGTCTATGTATTGATTACACCATTACGCCATTGATATGATCCTGATGGTGAAGCAGACTGTTGAGCCATGAAGATTGTCAAGTAACTGTCTGAGTGCACTATTCCTTTAGTGGGGCCACACAATAGGAATGCTGTTTGGGTGCTTTCTTAAGACAATGCTCAATGACTGCATGTCTGTCTTTCAGGTTTGAACACATCTGAGGTTGATAAAAAAAAAAAAGTTGTCCGAATGTTTCCACATTTTCTGTTCATTGTCACTCTGCAACATCCAGACATAAATTTTCTCAATAATGCATCACATGAAAAACAAAGCCCAGTTCTAAATGGAAACAAGCCTATGTCATCTCAGAGCACCTCCCATAATCAATAAGCCAGCACCTTCACAGTACAAGTCACATTTTAAGTAAGAATGGGAGTGGATGCCCATTTTTCACAGGTATCTGGACCTATAGTCTCTGCAATCCTCTGTACGTCCCCAGAGATGCCTTGTTTCAGGCCTACCAGTCCCTGGGCCCTGTTTTGTGTCACTTGTCACTGCTAAATTACCAAAGACCTAAATACGTTATGCAGTTTAAAGGTCTGATTGCCTATGGATCAGTTACATTATGTTTTTATGTGATGTGGCTTCTTTGGGATACACAATATCACATGGAACCTGGATGGGGTTTCAAAAGTTCTTTCTCTCAAGTTCTCAAGCTCTCCTGGCTTCTCTTTCATATTGAACCCAATATCACATACATTTATGGATGGATGACAAGGAATTATTCAGTCTAAATGGGACAGAAATAACATTTATTTCCATTCATCATATTCACCATTCTACTGTATTCTCACAAGTTCTCTGACCAAGTTCCATAAATTAGAAGTCCAAGTAAAATGGTAATGTGTTTGATCCAGTTGCCTTTGTTGGGACAAATCTGTTTCCATTTTAAATAAGGCACTGGGAGAGGTGAATCCCATTGGTTCCTTCAAGGCCTTTAGCCTCTAATCACAACAAAGGCCATGTGGATTTTATCCATTAAATCTCACCATTGTCATCCCCTCTCTCCTCTGAGTTCTCAATGGACTGAATGGCCATGCAGCCCCAGCAACGACCATTAAACCAAGGTGAGCTGTAAGTAAAGATGCCTAGCTGAAAACCGTCTGGCCAATAAGCACACTGGACAGACGGAACTTTCCAGCGAACGAAGGTATGCAGCCCATGGCGTCCAGGTGGACAATGATGTTGTAAGCTCCGGTTCACACTGGCCGAGGTGTCCGGGGCCTGGGGAGACTTTAAGTGCCTCTCCACTTAGTCTTTAAGTGGCTGTGCTATTCTTCACAGCTACTCCAGATGGTGACTGGAGATAGGCAGCCCCATCCTGCTCTTCTCGTTCACAGAGAAATCCTCTGTGTGTGAGCAAACCTCCTGCATTCTTATGTTGCAAATGTGCAGAGTAGTCTGACAGCCTAATAGACTTTTTTGTAAATGTTTTAAGTCTGATTTTTTGTTATATGTGTGTGTATATGAGCGTGTAAAGGTTTTCAGGCTGCCCCTCACAAGGTGAGTTTTTGAGTTTTCTGTAAACGTCTCTCTTCTCCCCACAAAGCTCTGACTGATTGCCCCCAGCAGAAGAACTGCACTGCTTAGACGGAGTTTCAGATCTAAGATCTTGGCAAGAAGGCTCTCAAATAAATATAGAAAAAAATGTTCCCTATTAACAGGAGTGTGGAACACATTTCAAGGAAATCTGTTTTAGCTGCTTGTAAGGAAAATTGCACAATGTGAGAATTTTCTATCTGGCAAACATTTACCATAAAGCTCGCCTTTGAAGTTTGAACTTCTTTCCCCCATTAGTATAGTATTTTTTGTGCAAGTACAATAATCTTTCCATGGTTGGAAACAGGCCAACTAAGCCAAGATTCTGTGATGTTATAATTGGTTTTCTGTTGGTCTTCAAGAATGTTGGAATTCAATTTGAAAACAAAATGTCATCTGATTTTTTATTGTAATGGTTTTTCTCATGTTTTTTCCTCTTTGGTAAATGTTCTATTAACAATATGACAGCATGTATTAGCAATATAAAACCAATTTTAATGACTGGAGATTTTTGAACTCTTTTCCTGTGGCAGGCTTTTCATGTAGAAATACATTTATCTTTATTATGCAGTGCAGTTCATTCAAACCATGTCAAAATGTGTTTCTGAGTAAATTGTAAACACACACATCATTACATAATTTTGAAAAAATAAAGCAGTGAAGTCACTGCAAAGAGCAATGTTTTAAATCCATTACCAAATGATGTTATTTATGGTTCATAAAATGCTATTGTGACAATATAAAACACATTCTCTAGAGGAGGAATAACTAACATCTTAAACATGCAGCCTCATTGAAATACACTGTGTCTCCAAATGACAATTTTTCCTGTCTTTGATCAGGAACAGTATTCCTTCCAAACATTCTGTACCCTAAAAAACTGATTGCTAATGTACACTGGAAATGAGAAAATTAAAAAACCCTGTGTTGTTTAATCAGTCAGTATGAGATGAGGTAAACACTATGGACTCAAGGAAAAGAGGAACATTCCATAGGATAACTTCATGTTTTACTACGGAGCATTGGGCAGAGGCTGATATTTGATGTCAAAGATGAGGCACTGCTATTGTGCCCCCTGAGTAAAGTACTCCATTTTAGCCTCTCCAATTAAAAATCAACTGCACAAACAAAAGAACATTTTGAAGAACAAAATGTGTTTGCACTACCCACAAATGCACACACACACACACACACACACACACACACACACTGCATTAAGAGAGAGGAGAGAAAAACAGTCAAGGTCACACTTCTCTTTACTTTCGATTTCGATTGTCACATGCTTTATTTCACTCTCAAGACTTGCGAGCTTCCTGCCACACCAGCGGCTTTGGCAGTTAACCAAAGATTATTGATTTTACAAATTATTCTCAAACCTGTGTAACAGTTTGTGCAAATGGATTACTTTTTGCACTTCACTCCAGCATGGAGAGGCTGAATCACACTGCCAGCAGGTATGGCACCAGTGTTCCAGGACCTGAACCCATGGCCCGTTCAGACACATTATTGAAAGCGCATCCCTTCATACTGTGGCCCACGGTTACAAGCGTTCCTGTCCATGTCTGTGTGAGCTCAGCAGGACTCGCTGTGTACAAACTATGCCATTAACTCAGCGATCAAACAAACTGTAAAGAAATAACTAGTGGCGTGGGCTGAACAGGACAGTCGACCAAATATTGCTTTAGCACTCTGAGATCACCGAGCCTGCTGACGGGCCTCCGGAAGGGACGAACGAGGGAAGGGAAGAAGACGAATGATCTGAAGGGAGTTTTTTGCCCGCCTCAATCTGTGTACACACTGCAACTGATGAGGGATGAAGTCATAAATCTAGGAACTACAACATTAAGCATTCTGGGCAGCCAAAAGACGTTTTAGGTTTCTGCATAGATGGCACGGTTTTCTAAATTGTCCACAACGAGCTCCTATGGAAATGAAACATTCTTTTTTTCTCGTAATTTTCTATCCAAAAACCACAGAGATGGTTTTCTTGTTCAATAAATACTGAATAACTTAATTGCTGTCACGGAGCACTGCATTTGTCACTTGAAGGGAGTATAGAAATCAGTTCGTTGGTTTTAATTTCTTCAAATAATGTTGAATTATGATATGCAGAATTGGGTTGAGATCTCGTGCTGGAACATTTAGTAGCTATGCACAGGATGGTTCATAAAGCTTTGGAAAGGCATGTGGTAAATTCATTAAGAGTGTGGGCCTTTGTAACGCTGGGAGACCCACAGGTCCTGCTCGTATCTTTAGTTTTTGCCCCTGCAGTGTTCCAAATATAGATCGTAAAAATGTTTAAACTGGCCAGAAAGAGGGATCATGCTTCATATCATTTGTCACCTTTTGGTAATAGCCACGGGTTCTTTATTGTATCTTTGTTTTGATGTAATTGAACACTACAGCATAACTTGGACAATGTTTGTATGTAATTACATTAGCACTTTAACTCTGGCAAATTTCAGGATTAAATTTAACAAAAGTGCTTAGGTAAGCTGCTGGTTTTATAAATTATGATGAAATTTGTTTATACTCTAATTTAGTGTGAAGTAAGGCTGGATTCAAAAGGAGTCAGAGTGAATTAACAGAGGAAGTCCCTACTGAATAAGAAACACACTATTATTTCCCCAGTTTTGAAACCTAATTGTATGGTGGCATGCAAGGCCACAAAGGGACTGTCACTCTGAGACTTTGACTCACAGCTCATAGGACCAGAGCCATGTCTGTGATAAAGGCACACAAGGGACTCTGCACTGAAGTTCACTCAGCTTTACGCTGGGCTTGAGTAATCAAAGAAAAGCATTTCAATCTGTATTACTAGCTTTTTTGTTGTTTACACTGACAATGTCAGCTGGACCCAGGAACATACCACAAACCCTATAGCTAGTCAAGCCTGTGATGAACTTATGATGATGATGTTGTTAACGACGATGATGATGGTGGTTGTGGTGGCGGTGATGATGGTAGTTGTTATGATCCCATGTTATAATAAACAGTCTCATCAGAAAACGTAAGGGTGTGCTCTACAAAACACTGTAGAATCCTACTTGCAGGAGCCACTCACTGCACAAATCATAGCATGACTTTATTTGATCTTTTACAAGATAACGCAGACAGTGCATGGTCTGTCACCATAAATAATAATTCACTCCTTAGATCTGATAGTCTCAAGGCCTTCTAATGAATAAGATAAAAAGATAAAATGGACAGTCCTGAGAAGCGTAAAACAAATTTAATATCCCTAATGTGTGACCCACTAAATCATATGCTTATTGGATTCCTACTGGATACATCGCTGTATATAAACTCGAATGACCCCAGTTACTGTAGTGAGAAATAAGTTGTTTGCCCATCATTGCCAATTATTATGGTTATGGTTGAACACAGCAAGCACATGAGAAGCAGATACAGACCAGCACAGGGAGACATGCAACAGACGTGCAGATGGAGAAAGAAGCAGGGTGTTTCTCTGCATCAGGACTGAAGCATTTAAAAAGGCATATAGTTATAAGAAATGTTTAGAAATGTCCCAGCCTGGAGGTTCATAGTGATGCACTTTACCTTTCTGTGTTTATTTTACCACTGTCACTTCTTTTTAAACTTTTTATTGGAAAGAAGTGGGTTTCAGGGTTTTCACATGTGGACAACAGAGGGTTTTAATAATATTAGACCTCAGGAAAGAAACTGTTTGGGGTGTTATATATGAAACAAAAGCCTTCATTAGAAAAAATAACTTTCCTAAATTATAAAAAATTAAAATTTATGATTTAAGTTTTTTTTTTTTCAGTTTTATACCGCATGACCACTAGAGGATAGATAATTCCAGTTGCAAAATTCTTGCCTTGTTTGTTGATTCCAGTTTTGCTTTCCTCTAAAATCCTCAGAGGTCTTTGTCTCAATTCACTGAGACACAGAGCAATTCATTAGTTTTCCAAGCTGAGCAAATACTGTTTAAGAAAAATGTAAAAAGAGCTCTGAGCATCTTGAGACCTGCTGCATAATTCATCCTCAATTTTAATTGCAAAGGTCTTTAAATAAATGAAGAGGAGAGCAACTTTTATGTCAAGCCTCTTAACACCCCTGTCGTTTTTTTCCACCGTTCCAATGCTTTTTTAGCCAATCGCAAAAGTCTGCCTTTAATCAGTTAATGTCACCGACGCCCTTCTTCTCACAGATTAAATGCATCACTTGACCTGCGGGCATCCGTCTGATATGAGGAACCCATGAAGGTGAGGTACTGTATGAGTGCTGAAAGAATCAAGTCCTGAGCGTATGAGATGGAATGCAATGGGTAAATCCCCCTCACTTAGTCAGCCTTAGTCAGAGACACAGAGCATGGTAGTTCATTTAATGCGCATTCCGTCCAATGACAAACCCCACTCTGCCCTCGCAAGGTTCAAACGGCAGCCATGGCGGGAGTTAATGTCAGCTTTGAAAATGCAGGGTCATGCATTTTTTAAAACTGGTTTTACTGTACATACCAATAAACAATATCATTTCCCAATGCAAAATGATATTATTTTCTTTGACAATATGTTTTTTTTTTCCTGCTGGGAACATTCATCCTTTTTTAACATAATATGTGAATATGTCTGCTTTTAATGTTTCCATAAAGTTGCCATTTTGATAGGACGTAAAGATATTAAATTGAATCATGTATTGGAGATGATTTATTGTGTAATTGTATTTTTTAAAATCTATGAGCAGTTACAGAGGTAATGTCAATAAAATCAATATTATCACTTAAAGAGTACCATCTTGATTACGATGAAAGTGACATGTATAGCATTTTCTGAACAGTATATAAAGGGAAATTGTTGAGAAGATGCTAATATCAAAACATCAAACTCTAAATTTATCATCAAATATGTTTGAACAATTTCTGAGTCAAATATATTAGTTGATTTCATTTTTCTAGATGAAAGTATGTTTGTATACATATAGTTACAAAAAAGGCTAGATAAAGGCTTTTTCTTGTTTTAGCCAGTATTCCTGTGCAAAATATATGTTGTACAGATGCTTAATAAACAAAATGCAACTATGTCAAGTCTTAATCTTATGTTATATAAAAACATTTAAGATAATATAACTTGGTGTGGTGGCATGACAAGCAAGGTGTTAGGAAGAAATATGCGGTGTGTCAGTCAGCCTTTTCATCTTGTTTATTTATTTTTGCAGAAACAGCCATTGGCTTAAACTTTCAGCAAATGACAAAATACTTTCCTCTCCCTCACCCTTCAAAGAAGCCCACCTTAATCCCAGGGATGGTGGGAGGGGGAGGTATCGCTATGCTGGGCACGTCAAGGTGTGACCGAGACCTGTTTGCACAGAGCTTTAGCTCACGCTGTCCTCCCCCTGGCGCTGCGAGGCGAACGAGGGCGAGCCTTTGTCTCCCGTCGGGGTTAATCTCAGAGACCGCAGCACACACACCTCTGGAGGGGTGCGCCCCCGCGCCCCGATCCCTCCCCAGACACCCGACCCGCACCAGGGATCAATGCACACCTCGCCGCAGTTTGTTTTGCCTGTCCTGTCAGACCCTCCCCAAAATAAGACCAAAAATTCTGGGTGTGAAAGACACCCTTCCTGGGCAGGTTACTGACAGAGCCAGGGGGAGGAAGGTGAGAGCAGGAATGCACTTTTCTTTTCTTCTTGTTTTTTTTCTGCATTTTCCTATTCACTCTTTTGTTTGCTGAGTAGCCTAAACAGGTTTACCTGTCATACATGAGTTAGTTCCCTCCTGTTTTATCCAGGTATCTGTTTGTGTGTGTGTGTGTGTGGGGGGGGTGTTCACTCCCCGATGATTAGAGAAATTTCAGCACTGCACTGATCAGTGAGATTACAAGTGCTGCTTGTGACCCGCTCTTGCTGCATCCTGGGAAACTCATAAACGAAGCCCCGGGTTTAGGCCGACGCAAAAAGGCTGTGTCAGCCGGAGAGGAACGCGCCTCTCTGCCATCCCCTCAGAGGAGGGGTGGGGGGGGGGGGGGGGGGGGGGGGGCAGAGCGGTCACCGCCATACCTTTGCAGGCCTTCCTGTGGGAGATGGGTTTGGACATGTCCCTGTAGTAGCCCTCCTTGCAGTAGTGGCAGTGGCGGCCGGCCGTGTTGTGGCGGCAGTTGAGGCAGACGCCGCCGCTCTTCCTGCCGGACAGCTTGTACAGCTCCATGTTGAAGCGACACCGCCGGGCATGCAGGTTGCAGTTACAGGCTGGAGACGGGAGGACAGAGGGAACAGAGGGACAGAGGGACAAAGAGAGGACAACAAGAACAGTTATTAATGTGCTCATCTGTTCGCACGTTTTCTTTTTTCCACCTAGTCACTGAACTTTCAGTTTATCCTGATATAGCTATATGTTTGTGTCATTAACAGGTTTTGTGCTCTGTGTCCTCAGCTGTTGGTAAATGCAGACGCTCTACCCTACTCTACTCTTGTTTAAGATATAACATCCAAACCTTTTTCGCAAAATCTAACTCACACATAGGCTTTAATAGATACAAGAAAACTGTAAAGCGCAAAGAATCAACTCTAAAATAATGAGGCCAGTTGTAATATGCGAAGCATTTTTCTTCTCTTGTTACAGTTTTCCTAATTGAAAAGTACATCAGACAGGCATCAAATTATCATTCCGAGCAAATACCCACTGTGCTTATGAGTGGTGTTGCTGCTTGTTTACTAATGAATAAAGTTGCTACCACTGAGTTTAATTAATGACTAATGTTTATTCATGACTCTTTTGTACGCAGACATACTCGCCTTCATTAAACCCGTCCGAGACGCCAGGCCAACATCGCTTCATGCATTATTTACTATTGCCTTATGGAACAACTAAAATGCCTCCACTTAATGCCTGTTCAAAATAGAGACCCTCAGCTTTGGGTGTCCAAAGCACCTGCCTGTTTTCAGGGGACCAGTGTACAGGTATGTTTTTGGTGGTCCAAGCAGTAACCTTGTGTGGGGGGTGAGCTTATCTTCATCATCGGTTTTCGGTGACATGGGAAAAAGCGCGGGAGGAAAGCAGGAAAGTCTAAAAGACGCACTGTAATTAGCTTCCCTGGTACAGAAAGTTCCAGAAAAAGAGATCGTCTTGTCAGGTCCCTGCTGACCCCATTTGCTGCTGCATCTCTTATCTGAGAGCAGGGATTCCCAAAACTCTGCAGGACATAATGTGCTTTAATTAGAGTCTCCGCATGCTTTTCCCCAGCTGTTCCCCCTGCCTGTTTAATTTACGCATTCTGCTCCTCTGACACCACCACAGTTGCCTGCAAGCACCTCAGCTGAAACTGATCCTTCCTGCTCCTCGGGATAAAGATTACTCCCAGAGTGACCCGCTGGGCAAGGCTGACCAAATCCAGCTTTGTAAGCGTTTCCATAACCTGTCTTATGATGCCACGGTCTTTCAAAGGGCTCTCTCAGTACGCTCCCTCTCTCACCTTGCTGCTGAAAGAGATGGGTTTCAGACAATAATTAATATTCTTTGAGTGTGTGTGCTATTTGTGCAGGAAGGTCCATGCTAATGAAGGCTGAATTCCTAGACACATCTGTGCTGTGAATAACATTTTACACTCATACAGCGAGTGCTGTCCTTCCTACAACTTCCTACATTTATCCACCAAGGATTCAGCTCCCACAAAGTCTTATTTTTGTTGAGAGTTTATTTATGTTGAGAGTTTACTTATTTTGAGTTGAGAGTTTGCAGATTTGCTATATTCATGCTGTGCACACCATGGTATGGGTCTGTCTTCACTTTTGAACTCCGCTTAAAATTTAGGTTTGCGAATGCAGTATTCTGCTGTCATATATGCATGCAAAAATGTCTGCCCCTGTATGTCTAACTGGCAGCAATAATAATAATAATAATAATAATCTCTAGAACATAACAGTTTGTGACAGAATATTATATTACGTAATTAAATAATGGAGGAGTATAGTAAAGAGAAAGAGATGTATTGGCATGTCTTAGCAATAGTCTTGGCATGTTTCACATACAGACTAATAATAATAATAATAATAATAGACTAATAATATATTTTATGTGCATCATGACCAAAGGCTGTTATTTCAATCATATTATACTGGTCCACGATTAAATAAAGAACAATGGGTTATAAAAATGATTTCTCGTTGAATTCTGCTGTATAGTGAGGTAAAGGTTGGCCTTTTCCCTTCACCAGCTGATTGGTTTCAGTCCCGGCAACTTCCTTTGGCAGTCTAAGAGAAGAGGCCTTTTTTCATTTCGGAGAATTTTTTTTCAGCTCTCTCAGTTCGACTTTGTGTTCAGATGTTTCAGATGGAAATCTCTCTGCGCTCCAGTGGAAGTAGAGTGTTACTCTCTATCACTTTAATGCACTTTGAATGCTCACCCCACGCCGCAGGACCCACAGCTACCCATACATCTGCAGTGACCTCAGACATTCTCCCCGCTGAGGTTTCGCGCTGACAGCGTGCACCGACATTCACTCCTGTTGGATACATCTGATGTTTTCTTCCCCTTACTTACACAAACACAGACTCATAGGGGCAGGCTGGACGAAAAGCCCACTCTGTTTCTTTCCCCTCCATCAATACCCCTGTTTTGAGATTTTTGTGATAAAAACCCTCCCGAATAAAAAAGACGCCGGGGCACAATCGGCTCGATCCCGCCACGCCTCCCCCCCGGATTCAATCCAAGCGCAGGAATAACACAGTAACCTCCTCTTCACACCTGCTGCTTGGGAGGGAGACGGCAGGCCTGCAGGATTCAGGGTGGCTGCCTCTCAATGAGGGCGCTTACAAAAGCTGCAGGCTTTTAGATCCCGCCAGGCCTCGGCCCGGCCCAAACAACGTCCGCACACACCCGCCACCTGAGCTTTGAAGTGCTTTTTTCCCCCTTCGTCACCTCGGCGCTAATCTCAGGTATCATCTTCAAACTGAAAGCCTGGGCTACAAATTAAATGTGATGTGAATGAGGGACAACAGAAAATACGCAGGCTTTTACATGACATGCTCCCGATACGGGCACTTCCCTTTTCCAGCCCTGGCCCTGGAGGACCCTTGTGTTTGCCGGATTGTATTCGTCACCTCTTGATGATGTAAATCTGGTTTCACGGAAAATGTGAATTTGACCATTTCTCTGAGGAATAAATCCTGAACGAATGAATGATATAAGTATTTAATTCATTTTAATAAAACGTAGCCGCAGATAACTGTATGCAGATACTGTATGTGCTTGCAATAAATGGAAACTAAAATTTTCTGAATACATTTTAGCTTTTCAGCTTTTTTTTTTTTTTTTTTACCTTTTTCGGTAATTCTATTTTAAATATCATAAAACATAACACTGGCTTGTGTATTTAACAAAACCTTTTTTTTGTCAAATCAATCTCATGCTGATTACTAGCAGAAAACTCAGAGTAAAAAATGATAATCTCTTCAATGACCATAAATTTCCGGCAGCTCTCTGGGCCAGCGGGTTTGAAACGTGATTCCTCTGCATCCTTAGGTCCATGTAGAAATACAGAAACAGCACTCGTACGTAGATGTACATATTAGTAGAAGGGCTTGAATGGATAAACACTATCCCTGCGCTGTTCCCAGGCTCTCTGAATGACTCTTCGGGCTATCTCCAGCACACAGTCTCGGTTAGCGTTCCTAATTAACGAGCTAATTGTCCCTGGGAGTCAATGGCTTGAGCAGTGATAAGCCCCACTGAAGCCACTCAGAGCAGCGCGTCTCTCTAAATACCCTGCACTTTACAAGTGCTTCAGCCCTTACAACTTCACAGCGCCTCGTTGCACCAGAGATTGCTGTGATCTACAAGCCTGACTTTCGCTCATCATTTCGGCGGGAATCGATACCCTTCTATGGCTTTCCTGGGCCCACTAAAACACCCTGCTTAGAGGCAAACTGCATTTGCTCTCCTTGGGAGAACCTTTCAGGCCCTAGCACATGGAGCTCAGATTCATGTCTCTTATCTGACACACTATTTTTAGTTGCGCTGTGTGTAAACAGCTTTAACATTCTTAGAGTTGCAGCACTGACCTTGGCAGAATTTACAACTTTTTCTATTAAAGCTGTGATAACTGACAGCCCCTTTCTCTGGATATTGTCTGTCATGGGAACTGTGCAGCTAGCAGGGAGTGGTATAATATTTACCCCTTTATGGAGAAAATAAAATTGAGGAATCTTTGCCTTAGGAATTTAATATGTAACAATAAAACATACAAAGCAGCAATGTAAAGAATGTGTAGCAATATTTCTCTCCGCTGCTAATAAAACATGAAATGATTAAAATTTCAACATAAGTCACTCTTCGCTGCGCTACGCTGGTCACACTAAGAAAACATATCATAAAGCTTGACCACACACTTTGACAATTTCGTCACATGTGCTTCATTAAAAAAAAATATGGTTTCATCTGGAATGATGAGCTGTCTGTTTAATAAAGTTCTCAAGAGCACAGACCCATCTTAGGTGTCAGAGCTGTCGTTTGCCTCTCACGAGCCTCAGAACCGAGGCCCTCGTTCCCCCCATGACCCCCTCACCAGACACCTCATGCCCGTTCCTTGGAGCAGAGGCTGGCAAATGTCCTGATATTCTGCTCGACTTTTAAACAAACATTGGGAGAGCCGATATGTGGCAAGTTTACTTTTAATCCTGTAGGCGCCCCTTTAAGTAACGAGATTAGCCCCCAAAGCCCCTGAAGATATAATGAGCGCATATTGAGTGTCTTTGCCTCGGCGCTGTTTTGGTTTGGTCGGCTTTCAACGGGGAAGAGAGCGAGGATGGGGGTTTAGGGGGGGGGGTCAGTTTTAAGGTAAGGCCTCAGAAACACAATGAAGGCAGCTCTTAGGATCGGACAGCTGTACGGCAGCCCGCGCAGTGCTTTTCATCAGTCGTGAGCTCGGAATCAATGCAACACCTTGAGGCATCTCAAACTCGCACACCTCTCAGACTAAGCACGACTGCAAAGTATGCCACAACATAAAAGCCTGGCTGCAGGAGAGAGGAAAAAAAAAGCCGTGAGGAAACTCTGAAAGAAAGAACTAAAGTCAACACTCCTGTCTCCATTGCCTCCTCTTAGCTGAAAGGTGGAAAGTGGAAGACGTGGAGGGCACTGTATTCTCTGTAGGGAAACTTTACTAACTTCAGGAATGGCAGAGAGAGAGAGAAAGAGAGTGTGAGTGTGTGTGTGCGTGTGCGTGTGCGTGTGCGTGTGCGTGTGTGCGTGCGTGTGCGTGTGCGTGCGTGCGTGCGTGCGTGCGTGTGTGTGTGCGTGTGTGTGTGTGTTTGTGCATGTGTGTGCGCGCGCGTGTGTGTGTGTGTGTGTGTGTGTGTGCATGTGCGTGTGCGTGTGCGTGTGCGTGTGCGTGTGTGTGTGTGCGTGTGTGCGTGTGTGTGTGCGTGCGTGTGTGTGTCTGTGTGTGTGTTTGTATGTGCATTGGGGAGGTCTGCCTGCACCCCATCTGTTGTATGCGCATGTACCTGTTCACAGGGATCAGACTCTTTAAGTTCATTTCTCACATTGTTTCTTGACTCATTTCCTCTATTCTACTTTATTGTTCATGCATGGCACAGACATTTTTAGTGTGAAAGATCTAAGCATATTGCTACACAGATTCCCACTGTGATTTTCACAGTGCCATATCTTTCAGAATAGGATTAAAGTGAGATTACAGCATGTGGCCAATTCCAATTCCAAATGTGAACAAGATTTAGTGCAGAATAAGATGCATCCCTCATTTTGCCATCTTTGGAGGTGGATCTATGTTGATGCTATGAAGGACCCTTAATGATCAGTCCAAATTATTTCTGAGCAACAGTCATACACACATTCACTTTTAAAATATTATGTCATATTATGTGTTAATATGACATAATAGAGTTAACAGAGTTAGCAAAGATTGGGGTGGATCAAAACCTCTAGCCTTTGTCACTTTTATCAGTTAACATGGGTTAAAGGCCTTATACTTTGCATGCAATTCCAATTAATTCCAATTTAGTGGCACCTACTGCAATTGTTAGTTATAGTTAATGGTTTATTCTTTCGCTCCAAATATATACTGTATACCCGTTACGTGTACTATTAGTGAAAAACCTACAGGATGCATGTAATATTTAATAATAAAGAAAAATGACACTACTGTCCATTGGGTTTTATATTAGTCTGAAAATACTATTTTGAATGAAAATCACATTTCAGAAAATTATGACTGGTTCCAGCTACACTATATGGACAAAAGTATTTGGCCACACCTGCTTTTCAGGGTTTGGGCTAGGCCCCTTACCTCCAGTGAATGGCAATCTTAATGCTTCAGCATACCAAGACATTTTGGACAATGCTATGCTTCCAATTTTGTGGCAACAGTTTGGGGAAGGCCCTTTTCTATTCCAACATGACTGTGCCCCAGTGCACAAAGCAAGGACTATAAAGATATGGTTTGATGAGTTTGGTGTGGAAGAACTTGACTGGCCCGCACAGAGCCCAGACCTCAACCCCATCCAGCACCTTTGGGATGAACTGGAACGGAGATTGCGAGCTAGGCCTTCTCGTCCAACATCAGTGCCTGACCTCATAAATGCTCTACAGAATGAATGGGCACAAATTCCCAGAGAAACACTCCAAAATCTTGTGGAAAGCCTTCCAAGAAGAGTGGAAGCTGTTATAGCTGCAAAAGGGGGACCAACTCCGTATTAAAGTATATGTATTTGAATACAATGTCATTACAATGTAATGGTCAGGCGTCCAAATACTTTTGTCTATATAGTCTATTTTACCTGTCAGTTCATTCCTGATTTGGGTTGAGTTTTACTGAACCAAAGTTATTGGAGATGGAATTGAGAGTTATGGGATTGAAAAAGCCGGGTGGAATCCACACAAATGTAATTCATATTCACCAGAAGTGCTGGTTTTAGAACTGAAATAAAGGAATAAATCAACCTATTTGGAGGCAAATCTGAGGAACTGACAACTCTGATACTGACTGTGTTCTGATGGGCAGAATCAATCTCTTACATTATAAGTTAAGACTTAAGACTTCTAACAAAAATATATGCACAGCAACCAAATTTTGGTTTTGCTTCATATCAGGGCTTTGCAAGGCTCTGAGAAGTTGGCCATTTACTAATGAAATACTATATATCTGTAAGTATAGATAACTTTGCAATTATGAAATATTTATGGCTCAAGAACATTTGTTTACTTGTGTTTATATGTATACAGTGACAGAAATATCCGGACCACACATTGCCATCACACTAACAGTGTCGCTCCTTGCAAAATAATGATAATAACAATCCCACGTAAATTATTGTTTTTTCAAAAGCAACGAACATCTCACTTTATGAATCCCATAATAATAAGTGCCATTATTATTACTGCAAACATCCGTCAGATTTAAAATCAATTTCACCTGCTAAACGCCTGAGATCTGAGAAAAGGGCAATATTTCACCTGCTTGTCTTAATATGCTCGTCATATCCTACCAGGAATATTATCAGATCAATCTGAGATATTTCCACGACAGCAATCAGTTTAATTGCATGATGTTTCCACAGTTCATTCTCTTCTCATTGCTATACTGCTATATTTACAGTAAACAGCCACATGTAGGAACAGCCCCCTGTGTGTTGTGTTCAGCTGTGTGATCAGGGCATCGGTGTACGAAATATTGTTTGCCTATTCAGTCAGTAAATTGGGGAATTCCGGATTTGAATGGAGGGGGGGACTGGGATATTTAATAAATGTGAAGGATGAGAAGTTACTACACACAAAAAATAACATGAAATTATATATCGCAAAATGTACTGCAAATTAAGAGATTTAACCTTGGCATCACAGCACACTCTAGATATGAGTGTCTGCTAAATGACAGAATGTAAACGTAATTGCATCATGTAATATTAAATAAAGAGGCATTAAATAAAGGTTTCACATAGAATTGTACGATAAATTCAGTCTTTCTAGAAAACTTGCATGTATTCTGAACAATCATTTGTCAACTTCCTCTATAAAATAAACCTAGCGTGTATGCCAATTTGAAAAAAAAACATCCACAAAGCTCAAAGTCAACATAAAAATCAACATTCTTCTAAATCCATTGTCATATTCAAAGCACATGTCGGCCTTTATAGCATTTAATGACAAAACGGGAACGGTTTTAAAGGAAATTGCATCAGTTAAACAAAGACCTGAAGTCACTGAGTTGGAGTCCAGTTTTGTATTTTTGTCTTTATGTTGAATATTTTGGGCACTCAGAGGCAGGCGCATGCCTTGAAGTGTCTCATAAAGTGAACATTATTAGATCTGCTACAATGGTCGTGCCCACACACTTTGTTCTCCTCACCAGACATTTTTGACATTTTCCTGCGTTAAATTTTCGATTACACATTTCAAAGCCAGCTGTTATTGTGGAGGGCGGAAAAAAAACAGCTTGGGTATGAGCCCAGTTGAGATGATGAATCGTTTTACAAGTTTCCGGAATGCTTTTGATGGTTTGCAGAAAATCTAAACTTTTTTTTTAAAAATTGGAATATGGAAAGACTTCTCCCCAGTGGAAAGGTCTGATTGTAAACTATCACCTTGGCATTACGTATACAAATAAAAGATTACAGCGCATACCAGGAAGAAACACATTAAGACATAAGCCTTTGATCACCCAAAATGAAGTGGACAGGACCCAGGAAAACAGCTCTGAATCAACATCACTTTCGACATGGGGAATACTGTATGTGATACGCTTTTTAATGCGGCGCACATTGGAAACAGCAGCTTTTCAGCAGCACACTTGGAGAGCGGAAATGGCTCTGCGGTTTCATTTACATGGAGACAAACACCTGTATCTGTGCTGATGTCAAAAACTCAAGCGGTGGAGGTAATTGAAGACAAATGCCTCCACTGTCAGACGGCACAGCTTCCAACCCCTCAAGCCCAACCCGACCCCCCCCGCACCACCACCACCCCCCCACCTCAGTGCCCCCCCCCCCCCCCCCCGGTAATGAACTTTGCCTCTGCGGTTAATCTGAAACATCTCCATTTCTTTTGGACATTATTCTCAGACAGAGTTTCCATTCTGTAATGTCTTTGTTTTTTTCACCCCCCTGCGTGTGTCGTTACAGCGCATGTCTATAATGACAGTTTTGGAGAATCCATGACTGTTAGCCTTAGCCGGAGGTGGTCAGAGACAGCTACAGCTGCAGTCTGGGACCTCCCCGATGCTGTGGATCGCTGTGAAACGGGGGGCCACTGCCGAGATTTTATCAGGCTAATTTGATTCTTTTATCACGGCCAATTAGTGGCAGCACTTCTCCTCCCCGAGGACCCCCCCCCAGGGCCACAGACACTGTGCAGCGTACCAACTCAGACACCACTGCAGTCACAGTGCCTGCCTCAAACAAAGATTACTGCAGCATTCAGTGTACAGGGACCAGATGACTGATATTCATTTGGAACATTTTCACTGGAACGCTGCTCAAGAGACAATGACAAAATGAATGAACTTCGGCAGTATAAAAAACAGACTTGTGACTGAGTAGAGGGTAAACATTTGTCAATATTTGCCATAGCGAGATTGAATCTGTACAAAGTTTAACGTGAACTTGAATTTGGTTTTTTTTCAAATGCATGTATTTTATTTACATGTTTTCCAAATTGTATGACTTTATTTTCAGCCCAGCAGTTCATTAAGTACTTTTTTTTCTTTTCATCATTTCACACATTTTACTAATTCTTAATTTGCATTCTCATTTTGGCTTCGTTTGAATTAATGTAAATCCCTATTGCAAATGCAAATGGCAAAACTCCCATTTTATACAGACTAGCATTGAAACATCAACCCAAATTCCAGCTGATGCCATTAAAACTGAGCAAAGCTCTGTTGCCCTGTTGCAGGGGGAATTTTAATCACACCGTACCTCTGCTAGGATAACATTTGCTATGCAACTAAATCTGAAATGAAGACCAAATGTAATAATAATGCTGGCTGCTCAGATCCAAGCCTGATTACCATGCAGGCCACGGTAATTGTGACCAAAACCCTCAATTATAAAGTAACTATGCGAAGAATAAAAGTTTGCTACTCTTTTCTGAGAGCAATTTTCAAGCTCTTACCCGAGTCCTACACAGTTTATCCCTGTACTAATGTTCTGTATAAAAACCCAAACATGCTCTCTGTCAGCTGAAGGGTGATTGGTTATGAGGCGTGTGATGACCATCACACCCATGTCTGCAACTCCCAAGTCCCTCTCCCAGTTCCGTGAGTGTTATCAGCCCAGAACGTCAGACCTTCCCTTCAGCTGTTCTGCTGCAGCCCGCGATGGTGTTAAAACACCCAGATAAGAAATCCCACGTTGCCTCCGGGCCAGGCCTGCTGAGGTCAGTAGCAGCAAAGGGCCCACCTAATGGCTTCCCATTTCCTGCATTAGCAGCTTTTTAACGGCTCTACGGCCCTCTCGTCGTGGAGCTCAATGCAGCGGCCCCGCCCTGCTGAGCGTGACCTCTGAAAGCCCGGGGAAGGCATGTCTTCACCCCGCCGTGATGCAATCCAGCCCGCTTTACGAGCCGGCCGGCCGGTTGATCTCCAGTGGATCGATTCTCTGAGTAATGAGGCCTTCGCCTGTTTGGATGAGTAATTCATAATAAAGTGTGGTTGCCTGGTGAAAATGTCTTTTTTTTCTCTCCCCCCTTCTTTGAGAAAAACACAACAACCTCAAGCCATCCCCTCAAGCCGAGAGGTGCCCGCAGACAGGGGCAAGGCCCGCGTTTTGTGTGAACCACGCCACAAAAATGCCATGGATGGGGAATGATGTGGACAGGGCCTATTCTGCCCCATTTCTCCTCCACTGGACTGAATGGCCCTCTGGTGAATAAAAATGCTGCTGGCTGTCGGTTCTCAGTAACCCTACCGAAGAACAATGAGAGGCAGAACAGGCTGTTATTGCCGTGAAGGAATGTCCACACGGGAGACACCACTGGCACACACACTCACACTGTCACGCCTGTAGAGTCATCGTTTTTTGGTACCAGTAAAGGGAGCAATTCGTCGAGCCTGTCTCAGGCTATTTAAGATGGCCGACGAATCTGCCTTCTAGACAGTGAGGGAATTGTAAGTTGTGCACGTTTTGGTCAGGGAACACCTGCGGTTGACTCGCCGCGTTCCAAACTCAAGAAAAACGATATTTTCACTTTCACTTCTGATAAATCTTAAATTGGATTCAAGTTTAGGAATACATTGCGTTTTATTTAACTGAATAAATTGGAACAGGGCTGTTTTATTTCCAGAGTGGTTGTGCAGGGGTCTGTGTCTGCCAGACGCTAGTCTTATCTCATAACCCAAACATGAACCTTGAGACTGTGGTCAATTCTGTTCTAGCCATGATCCCGAACAAAGGAAAAATAGAACCACAATCAAGGGACTCAAAAATGGAATAATTGTGTAATCTATTGTAGTCACCGTGAAACTCCCCTGAATACTGGTAGGAACGCCAATAATAATACATCCTGTCTTTCAAATAACATCCAACTTTTACGTAACGGCCACCACGTTTCTGGCTATTTATGGAATCAACAAATGTTTCAGGTTGTCAGGGTCTGGGAATGAAAATCCAGGTGAAGTGATGAGGTATTCGACAATGCAAATGAAATCAAAAAACTCTCCAGGAATCCGCTCCCCAAGAGACTGTCATGGAGATCGTCCATGTTTGGCAGCCATTCTCCCCATGGGGAAGCATCAACGGGTGAAACAGCTACTTGTTAAGTTTCAGAATATATACGTTAGAGTTCTGTGTCATTGTGATTTACACTAATTCCCTGTTTTGGCAATTAAGGCCGGAAGACATGGCCCTATAAAATTTCTCATTAAGATATTATCCTGTCATATTAGTCCCAAAGCAGGCAGTGATATTACAGAGCTGCCAGGCAGTTTTAGAAAATAAACTATGTTTGAAGATTAAAGTGTTAGCTCAAACCTTGAGGCAGGGAACATTTCCTGCCTTGTCTTTTTTTCCGATGAGAAAAACATATCAGAGCGCAATCAACATTAGCTCTGTGACAGGGTTGTGTTACATAATCAGCATCTATGAAGGATATTGAATTTCAGAATGATCTTTATTCTGATTCCTTTAATTTTATTTTTCATGGTGTGTCTGAAAAATGTGATGGAAACGCATCTGGCCTTGTTAGCTCTCTGAGTAGTTTCTTCACATGTTGCTGAACTGGAAACTTCCCCTCTCGGCTCTATAAACGTGACTCACTCTGACTGCTGGACCGGCAAGCCGTGAGTGAGAAGCCCGGTTAGTCAAGTTCCCCTCTGCTCTGGATCTGAGCGTTATTTGTCTAGAGACCGGCTACGCCTATTTGCGTCAATTTAAAAGGCTTTGTATCATCTTGAGTAATGTCTAGGATATGCTGCCTGTTTAAGACTCATCACACACACATGATATGAAGTTAATTTAAGGTCAACAGCAAGCCGATGAAACCCATCCACGCTGTTTGTACCTTGTTCCATTTCCTTAACATATGACATTTAGAATTCCCATGTGCGTCCGGCTTTAATTGTGATGTCACATATTTGGGGAGTATCGAATTGTTAAACCGAGCTGGAAGTGATATCATGAATTATGGCAAAAACTGGATACCTGGAAAAATCAGACATCCGCCCCATCCACGGAGCACTGGAGATTTCCCAGAGCAAGTGCCCCTGGGAATGTCAGTTCTGTTTTGTTTATCCTAACATGAAACATGCTGATTTTCTGGTGTTCCTCGCAATCTGGCAAGGGAAACCGAAGCTGTAGATGCTTCCTGCCTCCTGTTGTTGAATCACCGAGCAGCACGGTGCTGATAAGAGAAATAAAACAGACACGGGCCAATTTTATCCAAATCTGAAAAAAGGGTGAAAGATGAATATTAGCCATTGAAATAAACAATGAGATAACCGATGCATTCATGCAAGGCCATAACCTCCTGCCGTTTTCACTGGTGGCTTCACTTCACTGTTAGCTTCACCGGGCAATCGTATATGGCGGCCAAGTTTCCAGGTGCATGTCCCTAGCTCCCTCACACCCCTCTCTCCTGGCAACCCTTTTGCCTCCAAATGTGGCGTAGATCTCCAGGGAGCCTGCCTTCCCTGCTGCAGATGTCATTAGACTGTGTCACCTTTCACTGTCTTCCAGGATTTATTGTCTTTGGTCAACATTAACAAGCCTTCACACTGCTTTATTGGAACGCAATTCCAGCACGATGGATTTTTCAATAAAATTTATGGAGCATGAAAATGACTTCAGTTTGGGCAGAGGCGTGGCGGTGGTGCAGGCCTCGGCCATGGTGGAGGGGTAGGCTGGGGTGTGGAGCCTCCAGCCCCGAGCCGGGTAAAAAGCTGTTGCTGCAAAAAAACACTCACTCTATTAACCAGCATGGGTCGGACGCTCAAAGGGCAATTAGGTCCAGTTGTTTTTATTGGTTGATCTTTTCAATCGCGTTTACAGTCTGTCAATTAGCACAAATAGTCTCAGGGGGCAGATTTGGCCCCAGCACCTGGGAACAATAAAATAGGTGGTTAAACCAGCTTATAGGCCCATTCAGTGATCTGCGGGCAGCTTGTCTTTTTGTGTCTCAATTTTTGCCATCATTGCAAGCACTCAAAGAACCTCATTACGTGACCCAAAGCACATTTAAAAGAAGTTGAAATTTCTGGCATGGCATGATCAGTAGTATTCAGACACAAAGACACGCATTATTATTTCTTAAAAAGTTATCTAATCATGCAAGTATGTTCACAAATTTACTGAAGAAAATACTACAAAAAATGAGTCCTAAAATTACTACAGCTTTTGACTACTTTGAGGTGTGTGAAAACAAATTAATATGAATTCATCAGTCACTAACCCTCATAACCCCTTTCTTCTGTCCGATTACCATTATGATTACTATCTCGAGAAACATTTTGTGCAAATGGCCTTGTGTACCTTGGTTACCTTCTATGCTTCAAGACCTGAGACAATGGGTGTGATTTTTTTCCACAGTTAGGGAAAAGACTGGTTTGCATCCAAGAAAGATTAAGACCCTGTGCAGCACATGCACAATCTCTGTCAGATCATGAGTTACAGGTCCCTCTTTTAACACTCCGGAGCTCCGCTCTGAGCACTAAGAACACGGCACAGCCAGAATGTAAATAGAGAGCTGGCCTGTCAGAATGTGCGGTTTGGGAGACATTTACACTGTCTTAAGACTTTTTAAAGATAAAACAAAACCTGCCTTAAACATCTCAAGCGTTCAGCACTCATGGGCTCCGTGCGGGCCGCCGGCCAAGTCCCCGTGAAATAATGGGAGTTTTTGACTTTCTGCCACATGTCTCGCACCGTCTCATCCATTGAAAAGAGGGAGCGAGCAGGAAGTGGGTAAACTGTAAATTAGAGGCCCTGGGTGCTGATCCATCGTCTCTCGACATGTTTATTGTTCTTCTCTTCTCTCCTCTCCACGCAGCCTTCTGGAGTACTCCTTTCTTTCGAGTTTTTTTGGGGCATCTTTGTGATTTTTAACGTGCCATGTCCTTCTTTTCTCATTGCTCCATGCTCAGGAGCGAATGCACCAGCAAGGGTTCTGGTCCCTGATGTCTGTGGGCTAAAAGGCTTCTGCTCTGCCTGGCCTTTGCTCTTTGAGAGTACAGCAGAGCTGCTGTGTGATGTTCTCTGAGACTAGCGTGAACACCAGGACTATTGACAACAGCCGTGTCGACTGTTGAAGGATTTCACATAACTAGCCAGCAATAAGAAATGCACGTGGTCATTCCGGTTGAATAGATGGGCTCCGCTACGTATTCTTGAGGTCTGATCACAACATTTAAAAGAGAGCTTTGTGTGTCCAGTAATAATAAGACCAGCCGAGGTTTTAGCGCACTTCAGCAGCTGTTTTTATCAGCAAAGATTGCTCCTGACAATGACAGAGCGGCGTTATTGTTGCTGTATCTGGTCCATAACGGCCATTTGCCACATTTTACTGCCATGTCATGCAGTTCCCCTTCTTCTGGGAATGGGGCTATTGGACCACTCTCTGATTGCGGATTTGGAACAGTCGGCCGTCCCGTTAAGCTCTCAAAACCCACATCGGCCTCCAAACCTTTCAGATCTCCCTAACCTGTTCTGACGTACTGATGTGGGGGGAGGGGGGGGGGGGGTTTGGTTGGGGGACAGAGAGGAGTTGAACAAAAAGAAAAGGACGTGGGTTCCAGAAACTCCATCTCCAACTCAAAGCCTTACTGCAATTAACTCATCAGCAGAAACCAATTAGCGGAGGCAAACTGGGATTTCCCAGGGCAACAGCTGACACTGGTTGAGAGCGAGCTCTGAAATGTGTAATGAGGAACAGCGAGGGACATTTTGCTAAACTGAGAAGTGGTGCTGGTGGTGATATAAGTAGTGTCATTAAATAATAATTACGAGAGTTGGACGGTCATGGAGACTGCCCACAATGGAACTGCCTGGAACATAAGGTGGCCTTGAAGGTACAGGGGGGTTCATGCTTGCGATGGAAAGAAAAGCAAAAGGAATAATTGTATTGTTTTAATGGAAACTCTGAGAAGCCCGAAAGAAGTTCTGGATTTATCGAAGCTGTTCATAAGAGAGGGAAACAGCTCATTAGCTCTAAAGTATTATTTCTAATCATGATTTATTCAGATGTGGCCAAGGGTATAAGTTCATTTTAGAGTGGTATGCACAGAGCAACCCACTGAGGTACACTGGGATTAGTACACTACTGGGTGAACGTTTTTAACTGCGTCATCTACTTGTTTCCATATTAATCTGTGTAGATACCATGACCCCTATGCATGGGAGATGCACTTGGTTAGGGTAACATAGTAACCAGCTTGACCTCCCAATAGATAGATATGAAAGAGGGAGAGGAAAAGACATGTTGCAGCTGCCGTGGCTGAAAACTGAATGACACACTGGTCACAGGAAACACATTGAACTCAATGACTTCCTGTGCCAGATAGCTAATGCAGTTGTTTAACCTACAATTCCTATGACTGCCTGTTCTTGCTCCTCCTCAATATTACTGTAGTGTTGGTACATGTTTTGACAAAGTGACAATATTGGCTTCAAAGAATTATTGATTATTTAGACGTTGCTGCAGTCAGACGCTCAGTAAAAGGTGCAACCCCTTTGATAAACTGAAGCAGTGCATGCAAATACATGCATAAATAATGGAAATGGCTGATTTTTATTTTCAGATTTTCACAACCACGTAAATCTTGATTTGTGTTAATCCCCTATACTTCCGTGTGATTCATGCAGTCATAATATAAATAAGCTCTTGTCGAAAGGATGTGCCCTGCAGAATGAGAGTCTAAAGAGTTTTTCAGCGAAAAACACAAATTTAACAAAACCATTAAAAACCTTGTTCAGCTACGAGCGTAACATCGAGGAGCGTGCTCTAAAGGTTGCACAGGCCAGTTACAGTAAGTTCTTGCTCTAAATTATGTGCATATGCTGCCTTCCTGCAGTTTGGAGGGCTTATGGAAGTAATTGACGTGATTCTGAAGACACAGACCATGATGCTTTGTAATGCTAAAACTTGGATATTGTGGCAGCGAATCAGGAGTTTCCCAAAACTCTCAAATCTGATGTATGGTTCTGTAAGTGTAGTATCTACATAGCGATAATAGCCACAGCAATTGTGAGTGAAAGGGAGTGTCCACTCTCAGCTAAAGGGGGAAAAAAGTGTCACTTCCAAAGTTTATACACTACACTCCAGAATGACCCACACTGTTGTTGTTATTGTACATTTTTTTTAAATCTAATTCCATTCTTTTTTCTCAGTGTTTGTTATTGGGGGCTCTTACCTCATTTTATTTCCCACCCATCTGTGTGGAAACCCCTCCCCTCGAGGAAACCAGATACTGTATCTCCGCCGGGTTATCCTGTGGAAACCCGGCTCGCTATCCCTGTAAATAAACCTGCGAGTCTGCCGCACGGGGCAGGGGAAGGGCCCGCGCGGAGATCCCTATCGTCCCAGGCGCAAAGGAGCACCATGCCAAGGAAAAGCTCACACATCCTACGGAGGAGCCTCCCGGGGAGTTCGGGAGCCTGGGGCGGGGCCAGAGGAAATCAACGCCTGAGGGTGGAGGACTCGCAGAGCGCTACTGCTGCTGCGGCTTCACAGTAGCGGCCATCGAGATTCCACGTTTGCCGGCTTACGCAAGGAGCTAGAGACAGAGAGAGAGAGCCCTCCGCCGTTCTGGCTCTGATCCGCGCTCTCTGGAATGGGAGATGTTATTGATCGCCATGGCATCGCCTTTTATCCCCTGCCCAAGCGTTCTCTTGGCGCGGAGATCGAAAATAAAAGTGCTCCGAAAAAAAGTGAGAGGGATAAATTTGTGGATCGCAGACTCTCTCCGAGGAAGAGGTCGGGCTGCTTCAAATGGACAGCGTGATATTTAAAGCACAGCAGGGAAACAGTGCTGTCTTCCACTCCCAACGCAACACCCAGTCTAGCTTTCTGTTATTTATTTTCCCCCGGTCTAGTAAGTGATTCCTTGTTCTGAGAAAATAACTAGTCACTGGAGGGGGACCCGTCCCTAAAATAAATTAATTTCCAGTTCAGGGGCAGAGACTGGAGCCGCTCAAGACCTACAGAGTCGTATCTGTTCAAATAAACATTAGTAGTAATGGCTCAATTTCCTTATCGCTGCCCAGACCACGTGTTTGTTTGTTTTGTCATGTTCCAGGGATAACCTTTGTTTTTAAAGAAGAAGAAATCCATCCAAAACTTTCTCTTAGTCATTTAATTCTCTGAGCATACATTGCACAGCAGCTGAAAAGCCTTTTGACAAAAGAGATGAGAGGCTTTTTAAAGCGCTTACTGGAAGCTTGCTAAGTAAAGGACCCTTTTCCCTGCAATGCGTACGATGAGCCATTACACTTATATAAATGGACGCCACCTCCCGTACAGATCGGCAACAAAACCTGATGAATCATGTTCATAATTCATTTAAAAAAGGATGGGGGAGATGAGGCTGTGAGGCTGAGGCTCTGTGGTGTTCCCTGGGTCTGCCTAATATAGCACATGCACCACCGGCTGGGGCTTTCTACCCTTGGATCGCCCTTATCAGCGAGATGTAACGAGCGATTGATTAACTGTGACTGCCCAAGATAATTGAGGTGACCTACCTAGCTTTCCCCTCAGTGCTTTCCCAATTACCCCCAGCCCCCTTCTCTCTCTTACTCTCCATCTTCCTGTGCCTCCCTCTCTCCCCTCTGTTTCACACACAAATAAGTTGACACCTCGCTCCTCTCTCTCTCTCTCTCCAAAGAGGCCAGGGTTGTGCTATATGACTGAGGTTTGACCTACACCCCAGACCGCTTTTCAAAGGCGACACTGACTGATTGACCCTGGGGAGCCAGTACACTGAAATCCAAGGCAAGCGAACCCATCCGAGCACCAATCCAGCACGCTTTTCTGCGCTCACCTGTCCCTTAATTGGTTTGTTTATTGTAAATAGGGGCATAGAAGAAAACCATGGCCTTGTCAACATCAGAGCGGAAATTTGAAATCTGATATTATATTTATGGATATCTCTTTAAATCCAGTCCAAACTGACCAGGTGACCTCTGGTGCCGGCACCCGTGAGCATGTATTGGAGACTGTCGCAGAGGCAGACAGCAGTGCAGTCAGCAGCGTTCCCAACGCACTACCCCAACCACCCACAGGATGGCCCCCTGCTCTGGTCGGCGGGCAACCCGCACCCAGCCGCTCATAAGAAAGGCCCCGGGATGATTAATCGTCTTTGCAGACTTGTTCTCATTCTCCGCCTTTATTTATTTGACAGTCTGTTATTGTTTCGTCTCTTTGATTTGCCCAGGGCCCCGACCACATCACAGTGGGGAGGAATGCGCACGGAGCCCAAGCCAAAGAGACCCGCTCCCTGTCACAGTGTACTCGACACGGGGGCCTGGGGATGGGGTGGCGGCAGCGGCGGTTGTTGGTCGGCGGGGGGGGGGGGGGTTGGGGGGGGGGGGGGGTAGTGTGCCATCTCAGGCCGTGCTGCAGCCGAGAGATTTATCGTCTCTGACGCTGGCTCCCCCACATGGCAGCGCAGCGGGGGAGACAACGGGGGGGGGGGTGCTCGCCGCTAAAGCGTGGGGCACACACAGCACGTAATTTCATACCGCTATTAATCACTCATAACCCGCCGCTCTGCGGCCTGCATCGGGGACGATGCGTTCATTTTCACACTAGGTGGTCCTGTCGCCACCGAGGCAAATGAAGCCGTTTGAGGTTGTCAGAGGCTAAAACTTGAATTGTGCGTCCACAAAACACACACACGCACACACACACTCAACAACAAGTGCTCCCTGTTGGCTTTGGTTGTTAGTTGTGTTGCTGTTTTTGTTGTTGCTATAACTGTCCTTGAACAAGCTGCATGTTCCTTGCCAATTTTCATTTTTTAAGGTTCCCAGACATGAATAACCTTCTACAGCTAGTGACAATGTTCAAATGGTAGTGGTATGTACTTTATTCTTTTCCCATCTCTCTCTCAAAAGTGAATGAAAATTACCCCGCAACTGAGATTTCGCTGGATACAGTGGTTCCAATGTCTTACACTAATGGTGGTCTCTCTTCCTCTCTCACCCTCTCTTCCCCCCTCCCCTCCACACAACCCCCCTGCCCCCAGTCCTCATTATGAGTCCCTCTCCATTGTATATTTGCCTTGGCTGCACCTCCACTTGAGACACTTGCCCACCTCACGGTGAGTGACCTCACAGAGGTGCAGAGGCCCTCGGATGGCTCCTCTGCAGGGCTTTTATCCGACGCCAGAGGAATCAGTCGGACAGAGCGGGAGCCCACTGTAGTGTTTCCTCTCTGTTTACTGATCCATTCACGACCTCTGTTAACAATCCACCGACACTTTAACGAGCTTCAAAACTCAAGCCTGGTGAAATCCGTAACGGATAAAAACAGCTTTATTATTGGGCTCCGTCTTCATGGGAATAGACCTGTGCTTCAAACTCCCCTCCCGTCACTTCAATGTTATGTCACATAAAGACGACCGATTGAAATACTGTGAGTTCGGGGCAGCAGAAGCTGTTGAATATCAGTTAAAAAATCGCCTTTGCTTTACCATTTCCAGCACTAGAAGTTATGAAATTCATACCTACATACATATATACATACACAATCATCTGCATCTAAAAGTAATCCAAAAAATTGACTTAATTATGAATATGGCTAAATCTTCACTCAGTCAACGTCTATTGAATTAAGGAAGGTGATGGACTGAAAAATGATACTTTGCAGATCCCACTTGTCATCCTCTGACCTCACTGATGATGAACTCGTCCCTGTTTTACTTAAATTTGATATTTCCCAGAATGCCTGTCGGGTACTTGTAAGCTTGTGGATCATTGGCAGCTGTCATTTATGACCTTGTTCTGTGCACCATGTAGTGGGATTCCTTTCTAGGATGTAACGGCTTTAGAACACTTCACTAAGTTTCGGAGTAGGAAATGGAAAATGTCCTGGTTTTGTTTGCTTTGGCAGCACTGACGATAACGGGTTGTGTGCTTTCGTGGCCCCGCACTAACTCTAAATAGCTGTTGATAGCTGTACAAAGGAAGAAGGCTGTGGTCTTTCTCCATGTTTACACCTTCGACTGTAATTACAGATATGATAGTATTGTTTTTAGTGACACACCATGTAAGAATTTCATTGTGCAGGGCATTGAACAATTTCAAATTTGCTTGTGTTCTTTGCTGATTGATTGATGTTTCCAGTGAGAACATATATGAGTACACTTCCTAGTATCCAGAGTAAAATACCTGAGATTTCCTCCTGGGCAGAAGCATTGACAGTAATGGCATCGAAATGATTGTACTGAATTCCAGAAGTCAGCCTGAAAGCCTTGAGACTTCCTGCTGTGAGGTGTAATCGAGCTGTGATTTGGTGCCCAGCCGACAACACCTTTCGTAACACCTCTCACTCATAAATTTTTACTAAACCGCTGTGCTGAAATCGCACCTTTGCCAACAACCAGTTTTCATGGAGGAATTAAAGCCTGAATTCATTAGCAGAAATTCCCCTCCTGAAGCCAGATTGCTGAAGACAACCTGTTCCCTGTGTTGGAAACACCCTCTGGCAAGTGAGGGGAAACAGGTATCAACAGGGGCAAATCTAAACAACTCAGCACCCCTCAACAGTTTTGAATGAGTGCAGTTTGAAAAGTGCAAGAGTCCAACCAAGAACGGGTGTTAGTAAATGGCAGTGCTACTTTCTTGTCTTCCGTCATAGTGACTGTCGGCCTTGCAAATAAGCTTCTCTTTATCACCCGCTGTTGAGTCAACAGTCATTGCTAGAGATGTATCAAAAGGGCATTGCTTGTTACAGTAACATTTGATGCTCGCTAAATACTAAGCCTGTAATTTGACCCAATTAGCGACAGCTGCTCGGTTTCAGAATGAACGGCGTCTGTTTTAGATTGAGATGAGTTTTACACACACTCACACACAGATGATCAAAGACAGCATGTGTTATGTCCCACTACCAGCTCTGAAGCGTGAAGTGGAGATGTCACCCACAGTGGGGACATGCAAGACGGAGAGATAAGCCAGTGATGATTAATTAGGGCCAACTGGAAAGCTTGGAGGAAGTGACCCCCAAAGCAAAGAACCAAATGGAGGGTTTTCCTGCACACAATATGGCATCTCTTCAAACCACTTTTCAAAAACAAGGTCTGGGGTTTTGTCCCTGAAAGTTGGAGCAAAGCTTTTCGACTTGCATGTTATATCTGTCTTGCATTACGTTTTGAACTTTGCCAGCAAAACAAAACAAAACCCCAAAAATGCATGTGCTGCCCAAGGGAGAGAAGACTTCACCAGGGTGCAGATTGTAAAATGTGAAAATACGTTTTTTGTCTTTCCTTTCCATAGAATAAACCCAGCAGCTTTGATTTCCAAGTTCTCTACCTCAAAAAGAGTCAAGAGCATTCATTTCATTTTGGACATGGATTGTAGCTGCATGTCCGCTTCTGCTGAAGAATGGACAGGCGTTTTATGCATTATGTTTATTGACTAAGTTGTGGACTGACACATCTATTTTAGTACTGCTGCTTGTCTGGCTGTCAGGATTCATGGTTCTCGCTCTCTTTACAATGACTGGTTCAACACAGCATTTTAGTGTCTGTGACCCATCATTATACTGAAGCACACCGCAGTTTCTGTACTCTCAACTGTAAACCCATCAGACTTAACATCTTAAATCTTTCTATTTTTCATGGAATTTATTTGTTAAATAAATTCGAATTTTGAGAATAGGAAAAAAAAAACAAATCCCACAAAAATGACTTTTTAACCACTTGTAATTCATTTTTAATCTTTTTCATTTCAGACTTTCCCAATATCCTTGTGAAATGTTGTAATGGTAATTTTTTTTTTACTTTTTAGTGTCCCAAGCTCTGCATTTAAAGGTTTCTAAATTTTCATGTGCATTATATTTAAAAGAGTCCCAAAGTAACCATAAGTACATTCTGTACCATTCTCATTAAAAACTCAAACAAATCCTCCTGCTTGATTTATCTGATGGCCTTTTCTAATCCTCAGCATATTTTCTCCTTTTCTATTCAGCCCTGACAGAAAAGGTGTACATTTTATTGCCTTGGGTCAATGATAATATAGTATGATGCAATTCTCAGTGTGCTTGACCAAAAGACTTTGGCAGGCAGAGCAGCTCACGCTGAAAGTCAGTCATTGAAAATAATAAATCTACGTGGCGAATGTGTGCAGATTAGTGAGTGACAAAGGGGGGTGGGGGGGGGGGGGGGGGGGGGGCGCAGAGACTGCGGGGTTGTGCTCCTCGGCGGGTTCCAGCACAGACCCAGGTGGGCTCGGTTCTCAGCAGCAGTCTGGAAGCACAGCATCGAGAGAGACAGCGTTGTGCTGCGCTGCCAACAGCAGCCACTCAGTCAAGAGCGATTTTACATACACTGCACAGGCCACATACTCATCTCCTTGCAGGGCCTTAATTCTGACATTGCCCAGCAACTGTTAATTTGTCCCTCTTACTACGATAAATGCTGAAGTGCCCCGTAACGCCCCTGCATATTATGTTGGCCCTGCTGCTTAGTGACTGCTGAAGTGCAGACATTTCCCCCAGATTGTCCAGGATAGGATCTTGGTTTGCCAGTTTTAACAAAGCGTAAATTATTATGTGATGAACACTAATGGTAGAGATTAAATTGTTAAACTTTGAGCATTGCTGTAACTTGTCCTGGATGGTTTGTTCTGGTACCACAGACCACTAAATCAAGTTCTTTCTGTGACACAGAGTGGAGACACAAACAAGATCTCTCTGAGACGAAGCCCCGCCAGAACCCCTCCCTGCGAACCTGGATTGCCAAAAAGGAAACAGCAGTGTTAAAAAGGGGGTGGGGGGAGGGGGTGGACGATAATAACAAATGCAATCAAATCCTTTAAAAAAACACGCACACATAAAAGAACGAACGGGAAAACACTGGACGTAAACCCTGGCAGTCGATCGTGGCCAAGGCTGGAACGTTTAAATGCGGAGAACGGTGACTTCATATTTCAACACATTCTTCTCCAAGTCACATGGGCCGAGATCACAGCTAAACAAGATACAGATGGCCTGCAGCCCCCGGCCTGGGTGAGCCTGGCAGCCCTCAGTTTGAATTTGCTGCGGGCCCCGGCGCTCTCCTGGAAAAGGAACAGCCCCGGCGGCAAAGTCCTCTGTGGCACAGCGAGGAGGGCTCTACCAGCGCCGATCCAGCACACGAGGTCTGCGCCTTCTCAAAACCTGCGGTTCTCCTCTCGTTTGAGTTTCTGCAGTTATCAGTTTGGCTCGGCGCTCGTGGATGACTTCAGCTGAGGGATGAATGGGTTTAAATCAGAGCTGTGCTCAAAATGATTTAGCTTCGGGGTTGAATGTCCTACACGCCACAGTCGCGGGGGCCAAACCAAGCCTGAATAAAAGTGTTAACCTTTTCGTTCCTTGTTGTCTGCAAAGTCTTTTTTTTCACTTAAGTAGGTGAAACAGCCAGAGAACAGCACTGGAAACCTTGACACGGAAAAACTACTTCTCTTTCAACAGTGGAGAAAGGGGTGAACGTCCAAGCTTTGCTCTTTATCTTTATGGCGGCCTTAGCCTCGCTGGAGCACATGCCAGACCAATATGTTAATGGGGCTGCGAGATCCCGGCGCTGTTCTCAGTCAACGGCGGACGTGTCGGCTTCAACAAAGACCAGCTTCTGTGTCACTCAAAGGCAGCCAGATGCTATGAATGGTTTACAAAACAAGCTGTAAACGCTGATAAGGAGATGCGCTCTGTGACGGAAGATCTTCCATGTGAGCATGAGCTCAGCCTCCTGTTTGAACCACCGGCGCAGTGCAAAGTGCAGCGCTGCCTGTCGCTCCATTCACGCCTGTTTCTCACCCCTTCTGTTTGCCAGGCAGCACAGTTAGTGCCCGCCTTTGAAGATGAAGGATTCCGCTTTATAAATCCTCCATAACAACACTGCCGGGCTCAAACATTAACCAGACCCCCCTCACAGCCAATTTCAGAAATGACTATTGAAACACTGAAGATAGCACACCTCAACAATGCTATATGAAATATACGTATAAATTTCTTTTTTAACAAAACAGTCACTAAGCTTATTGCTTTTTGATTCCCTGAGATGAGTCAACATGTTTAAAACAATATTGTTGTGTAAGCATTTAAAGCTTTTCAGTGCAGTGTAAAAACATAAATATGTTGTAAAGTTTGTGCTAATCCTACAGATTTGTGCTGTTTACCGTCTCTGCATCAGTCTTTTCTTCTCTGTGAAAGCTGTCAAAGTGGCTCTTTTTAATCAACCAGCTTGCAGTTTCAAAAATGCAAGCAGATTTTAATTACACTGTATTACATTGATGGAGCATGTCAGGTATTTTTTTTTTGTTTTGTTAGATTGGGACTAAATGAGATAAAAAAAAAAACGTAGTTTCTTCGTGGTAAAAGGTAAAACCTTTGGGTGCAATTATCTCACTACATTAGGAGCATTGTGCTTTTACAGCAGGCCTTGAGCAAATTAATTCTCCCTGTCAATCAATGTTACAGAACGATGCCTAGAAGCATTCTGGAACGATCCGAGTGCGTACTCAGTGTAACAACACGAGACAATCGGCGGGTCTGTTCGAACCAGCCAAGTTATGTCGCGGTTTAGGCAAGGAGCCTCCAGTTGGGAGGGAACATGTTCCTCCTTGGCTCAGTGGCAGGAGCACGGAGAGGCCCGGGTAGGACGTGGGACAATCCGATTGGGGGCACCCCGCGCCAAGTCACCGATACGCCATCTTCCTGCCAAGGCATCACCGAGCAGAAAGAAAGAGGCCTCCCTTGGCTGAACAACAGCAGCCTGAAAATAGCCCAAGAGCCAGGTACCATCAAAAAGCATTTTGCCCTGAATACCCATTCTTTCGCTGTGTGTTGCTGCAGTCTGCTGGTATCTGTATACGGCATGCTTCAAAGTTATCTTTTTCAGCTTGCTGAATTACTCAGACACATACTTGCTCTCTCTGTCTTTCTCACTCCCTTCCACTCTTTTGCTCTCTCTCTCAGTCAGACACAGACACACCTGCTTCAGCAAAATACTGCATAATGATCTTGTGTCTCCCCAGGAGATGACAGGTTTGAATATAAAATAAAGACTATTTAAAAACCATTTGCTTTTATAATTAGTTTGATGCTGCAGGAGTTATGACTACAGATTCCTGAATTCCACCCCAGGGTTTAAAAAGAAAGAATTTTTGTAGACATGTAAAATCACTTGTGTGTTTAGGATGCAGAGCAACGACCTTGGTCACCAATTCTGCAGTCATGGGATGCTGTGTGTCCCAACGGAGCTGGTGGTGAAGTTCACCCAGTCGTTCCTAATTCAATCAAACTGAGACTTCCCTTCATCCCTGACTCATTGCATTAGAGACTTTCATGTGGCCCCTCTAGATCAATATTATAAATGTACTTCAAAACTAATTCTCAAGAGCCCACAGGTCTTTTGATTCCCTCAAACTAATCGGTAAAGTGCACTTCAAGGGGAATCATGAAATACTGAATTCACTTTTTTTTTTTTGGGTGACGCCTGATACATCTATTTTCATGCATTCTGTGGCCTTTTTGTAACCTTCAGCAAGAGTGGAGTGCATGCTGACTTAGTGGAATATCCCAAGAGCGGTTGCACACCCTCAGCTGTGTCAATGAGGTCAGTTATTAAGGCCATCAAAGCGGCAGGGCGCTCCTTGGAACTCTCATGTTGTCTCATCACTGTACTTCCGTCTGTTGTCGCATTTGTGAGGTCACTGACCTTCACTCATTTTTAAACATAATATCAAGTAAAACACCCTGCAATGCATAACAGTTGCAAAAGAATTATTTCCAGTAATAAGGGACCGCAGCAAATCCTATCCCACCAAAACATGTAAGGAATCCATCTTACTGGCTTTACTCACTGAAATAGGCTATAGATGGCGTCTGTCTAAGGGCTGTAGAGATTTTGAAAACACTTGAGAGTCTAGTTTAAGATAGGCCTTATCTCTGAGCAAATCCTTCTTGTATGAGTGTGGACCATCCCATAAAGCAGCCCAATGAATCACACTGAAGAGGTTTCTCAAGTAGTTATCAGCCGTTACTGACAGCTTAATCGTTCTCAGCCTCAGTGGCTTGCTTTCTCTCTGAAACAGCTTGTGAACGAATTAGGCAGAAAAAGAGAAAGCTTGAGCGAATAAGAAATTACATATAAAATTGATTCTGACTTCTGTTTCAGGCTGACCCAAACCCATTTGGCAAAGGAGTTATTCTTTGCTCACCCCCACCCCCTACCCCCCCACTTACTACTTTTAGAAATGCAGTTTCACAAAGGGGTCAGCGCTGGATAGCGTATGGGTGGGTGAAGCAGCTGGGCCGAATTAAAATGCGCTTCTACATCGGGAGAGAGGCTTAATGTGTCTTGGGAGAAATGATTTCTCTGCCTATGGATTTTTTGGATACCAGCACCTCTTTTTAGTTCCCCTGCCCTGTTTTAACCCGGTCTGGGGCCAGGAGGGTGGGGGGGCTGGGGGGTGGGAGGGTCGCCTGGATTCCCAAATCATTCACCCTCTTTCAGCCTGTTGTGACAGTCCATCCATCTCCCTGTTACAAGCTTTGCAGTGTCTCTGTTGATCTCAGGGGATTTTAAGCGGTTGCTCGGGTAAACCTTTTACAGACCAGGGATTACAGCACGGATGCTCCCCGAGGCTGAGACAGGTGTTATCTAGCAGCTCGGGCCTGAGGTAAAACCCTGAATGAAGCACCACAGGTCAACTCTGTGAAGCGCTTCTCAAGGCCCTGTCTCAAGAGAGAGCTGCTCACTGAGCCTCTTTATTGCCCGTCAATCAAAGACTTCCCTTTGTGTTCAGGTTAGGAATTAAACCCCAGGCCTACTTACAGAATTTAATAAGAACGGAATTTAATTTCATTTTTTAATGCTTCTTTCGCCATTTCTGCAACCCCGTCTTTTTAGTATTGCCAGTTGTACACTTGGGTCGTCTCACCGCAACAACCTTGCACAGGAGCGCAGAGGTGAGATGAATGCAAACCTCTGATATGCTTGCCTGCGGCTAACAGCTATTTTTCGCACTACAAGTCACCCGGCGCGCTACAAAGGAGTGGACGCTCATTGGAGGATAGGAGCCACTCCACTGATGTCAACCGTGCAACACACAAGCACCTAATGAATTGGAGTCTAAGAGACAGTGAAACCCTGGCCGACCTGCCTACCTCCATCCCCAGTGGAACGAAGCAAATTCGTTCTGCTGCTGTCCTGGTTATTGTTGGCAAATGACACGGCCAGCTTCGAACCCAAGCTGTAGGGCTCAGGCTGCGATTAACAGATTTTGATTTCCTTTGTTCTAGTGTTTCATGATAAGTGTCAGGATAGCACGAGGTAAGAAATCAGAAACCGTTTCAGTTATTGACTCATAGACAAAACTGTAGCCCATAGACAAAACTGTTTTACTATTGATGGCTCTCTCTGTCTCTCTGCCTCTCTCTCTCTCTCTCTCTCTCTCTCTGTTTCAATCGCAATTTCAATCCTTTGATTAAACTCACTGTATTAGCATGACAATTTGTTTTATCGATGCATGCGCACAGCAAACAAAAGGAATACAACAGCAGGTATCACTCTCTCGCTTGCACATTCACGCACGTTCACACCGCACGCTATCTCTCCATTTCTCCGGTTATCAACCCACGAAGTGAAATTGCTTTTACGGTGCTGCGGCTGAAACAAAAAAAAGGCACCAGGATCCCTTGCAACCCCCATCCCCTATCCCCCGGGCTTCCTGGAATGAAGAGGCTACAGAGTGGCATTGCAGCCAAACAAGCCCTCCCCTCTGGCCCTGCCCTCACACGGAGGTGTCAGGAAAAAACCCTTTATTCTCCTGTTTGAAACTCTGTGTTTGCTTTAGCTAAAGCAAAGCGCCCCCCCCCCCCCCCGCCCTTTTTTCATTTTGGTGACCTGTCTGATGACATCGCTCGCGAAAACACAAGAAAGGAATGTGTTGCAAAGGCCCGCCTCGCTGACAGCGTGATGGATGCAGTGAGTGACGGCCTTTCGTACCAGTATAGCTAAGGCACACACATGCTGGTCTGGTACAAAAAAAAAAAAGAGAAAAAGTGTCACGGATACTGGAAACAATTCATTCCTACTGCGGAGCTTTTGTGCTGGAGCTGACGTGTTTACTTTTCCCGCTTATGCACTCGGCTATTATTGCGAACCACGGGGACGCATATCCTAATGACATCTTCACTGAGTCATGTTTTCAAAACACTTTACCAATGCACAAAAATTTGGATACAAACAAATTCAAATGGCAGAGAATCTGAGTGGCATGGATCAGATTCCAGAAGTGAAAAAATGTGGTCATGTTCATGCTGCTATACATTTTGCTTTATTTTGTAATCTGATTCTGAAGGTTATCTAAGGTTCATTGAACTGTATTCATAGTTGTTATAAGCTATGCAGATAAGACTGTATTCACAAATAGTACATGCCATGGTAATATAACTGAATTCATGCACAATATATGCCATGCCGCTATCACCATATTCATAACTAATACATGCCATGCATATATGAGTGTATTCATAGCCAGCATAAGTCATGCAGATGAGACTCTATTCATTTCTAGTACATGCCATGCTAATATAATTGAATTCATACTCAGTATATGCTATGCCGATGCCATTGTATACATAACTAATCCATGTCATGCAGATATAACTGTATTCACAGCCAGTATAAGCCATGTAGATAATACTGTATTCATAGCTAGTACATGCTAATTTATATTTGATATGTTCCATGCAAATATCATTGTATTCATAACCAGGATGTGCTGTGCAAATGTAACTGTATTCATAACCAGATGGTACAGCGTGTTTTCTTATTGTTGAGGACTTTGCTGAGCTACATGAATTAACAAAACCAGCAAACAAAAAAGCTTTAAAACACCTGTTATAAGTAAAAGTCTTTGAAACATGCCACAGACATCTGTCAAACGATCACAGGGTTGTACAAATAACTCCAAGGCCGCTACACTTCTCCCGTCACTCATTGAAATCTGTGAAGGATTGCGCATATATTTTCATTTTAGAAGGAAAACATTGAAACATGGAGGTTGGATCCATTCATGTTACAGCAAAGTCCTCTTAACGCTGTGTGTTTCTGTGAGCGGTGTTAGTATGCAGATTCACACCGTCTCCCTTTCCTACTCAGTGCAGCAGCAGCAACCTATTCAGTTAAGGGGATCCTATTACATGATACAAAAGGCACTCAGCACTTTTAATAATGCTTATTTAAAGCCACAGTGAGATACTCTATATCAGCCAATTATTATTATTTTTTTTTTTTCATCATTATTATTATTATTATCTTTGGGATTAAGATCCGTGTAAGATTTTAGCACTATTATATCAATGGCTTTTTCCTTGCAGAATTCCATTGTATATGTGTGTGTGTGCATGTGTGTGTGTGTGTGTGTGTGATAAAAAACGAGAGACAAGTTAAGCTTCTACTGAGCTGTCACAGTGACAGGCAACACACAAAAGGAGAGATATTCTGACCTTAGAATAGTGAGTGTAGTAAATACTAGATATCGAGAGAGGAGAGGGGGCAAAACAAGGAGCAAGACATATAGAAGGAGCGTATGTCTTTACAATGCATGTTACATCAATCATCATCCATTCCGATAATGAAAAGGCTATTAAATATCAACCGTATTTTGCTTAGTCTACACTGACTACTGACAAAACTGTAATGGCATTCAGCTCACTTTTTTATCTTCTCACTGGCCACCAGAGCTGCTTGCCTGGCCCTGGGTCCACGTGTGTGCCATCACTGTCTTTCACCCACTCGGATAAAACACCTGCCACTAAGGAATACAAACAAGCCCCTCTACCTCTGCAAGCGGCCTTTCTTTGATCCTCAGCAGCCTTATTTCAGCCTTGGAGGAAACACTGTTCTTAATGTAACGACACACCTGAATGCCCGCGTTCATCTGATGTAAAAAAAAAAAAAAACTTCCTTTGTTTGCTCTATTTGATTTTATAGGGGCGTGCAGAAATGTGTACTCAAGCTCTGTGGAAAAAATGCCCAACCGGTCCATGCATTGCAGATGAGAATCTATTGTCTACCTTGTATCTTGATTCCAGTCATCCATGTCACTTAATACTGTGTTAATTCTTCAGCTCATTATCAACAATTGACAAAAGCAGCAATGATAGCAACACCAGTGATGATAATGTTATGTGAAGAAACAATAATCACAATTAATACAGCACAATACTATTTGAACCATTTACACACAAGTGCTAATCATTACTTTCACAATAATTTAATAAAATGTTAAATTATTATTATTTTATTGGATTTATTGTTATTATAAAAAAAACAGGGCTTAGATGTTTTATGCACACAGGAAGTGCATGTTTTAATCCAATGTATTAAAAATAAATGATGAAATGTATGATTAATACCTGATTCATGACTATATAAGACACATTTTGTTTTATATATTTAATAATAATAATAACAATAATAATATACAACGTCTTGTACCATTTATATTTACAACAACCAATGTTCATAGCTGTCATTTTAGTGAAAGTCCACTAACTCAGGTAATCAATTTATCATTATTAATAATAACATATAAAAACAACAGCAATAGAACAGTACTAATAAGTCGTATTATTGCTGTTATCATTATGTGTGGTAGCAATTGCATTTAAGAGTTTTTGAAAAACAGATTTAAACGGGCCACACAGTCTTGTAAAATATTATACTGTACATATTTAAGGGTTTCTGGCCTGTAAATGATTACAAGGCGGGATTAAGTAATGCGGCGGTTCTTTGGATGTTGGGCAGATAAAAAGCCCTATCTACGCTATTGCTCTGTGAGAGGAACGCTTTCCTGTATTTAAAACGAGCCGTTCAGATCCAAGTACAACTAAATTTCCATGCCGATTGTAACCAATGAAATTGCAAACCACCTTCTAACGCATGCAATTTTACATAAGAATTCTGAATCCTGTTCATGAAATTCCAACCAATTGCCTGGATTGCATACTCATTCTCTGTTGGATTTAAAAAAAAAAACTAAGGGGAACTCGCATATTGTATATTTTACAGTGAGCTGGGTTTCACGCGCTTACACTACATTGCTGTGCATTTCACAAAATAATTCATACCGCCTGATGGAAGATTGTTAAAATATGAGCATAAGTAGGCCAACAATTAAAGGCGGGTAGAAGATACATTTAGCTGAACACAGCTGTAGGTTCCAACATAGAAAGTAAATTAATGGGCTTCCAATCCAATTTTGTTTTATTAAAGGACTCCACTCAAATGAATGTGCATTTGTTGGTTTGGATTTCACACAAATGGAACCATGCAGGGAATGAATCAATCAAAAAATTCCATAAGACTAACATTTTCGATCATTCTATTTTGGACGCCTGCACGTAGCCGGGACTGGATGATGCTGGCAGCACGTGGGAGCAGGTGGTTAAAACGAATCACACAGTTTCCAGTGTAAAAACTAGTTTACCACAGAAAAGTCACTCTGTTTTCACATTTAAAGCGCATTTGCTGACCTCATATTAACATTATTAAGATCGTGTTTTTTTTTTCTGATGGGCTAGTCCATGAAGCTGACGTAGACTACTTTACGGAATATAAAAATATACAATAATTTGTAATTAATTCATATTATCATCAGCAACAGCAATAATCATCATAAACAGAATTATAATGTAGGCTGTAGTTTTCTTATTAGGCTATAATCGTAGGCCATTTTCAAAACACACAAACCTTGCGCAATATTACATTTGTTACAGGGTTGCGAACTGTAAACTAACTTTGGAGTTTGCTATATTCGGTTATATTCTGGTAAAAAAAAATAAGAGAATTTAAAAAAAAAATCGTATTATCTCACAGAACCGAATACACCCTGGAATGTTGGAGTGTAGAATGCCAGTTATTCAAATATACCCTAAGGCAACAAAATTACTGCAAATTGTCTTGACATACTACGGATATCTGAGTAGTCGTAGTTAATGTTCGCTTTCTTGAAGAAACTTGCGTGAACTTGTTAATGCATGGTATAATACAATTTCAGTTTCATTAAGTAAATCACAAAACCCTGTATTTTAAAGGCGCCTAAATACGGTATTGTTGCAATTAAAGATTAATCCGTTTGCTTCAGTGTCTCATTAAATGTGCAAAAGCGAATTCTTTGAATATTGGTGAGTTAGTCACCGTTTTATTTATCTTAACAAAATTTGTTATTATAGAGACTGGGAAAAACAAAATTTTTGACTATGTGGAAATAGAACAGAAATAGATTGAGGCGTAATTTTAAATCCATTACGCGTGAGCAAAAGTGTGCTGTATGCAAGGGGTATAATTTAAAGAAAATACCTACATCGCATGGCCGCATTATCCAATATACCCTCATGGATTTTGTATGTTTCTTAGCGTTACAGGACCATACAGAACATGGCAGTCTGCTGACAACCCACCGCTGAAAATTAATTTGTGGACACTAGATTATAGGCTTAAGTGAGTATAATGAGTTAGGAACTTACCAACACACTCGTTCGCTTCTCTGGCAGTCGCACGTTGCCAAGGCCGGTCATAATGAAACGGTTTGCATCTGTCACACTCCGGCCCCGCTGTGTTATGTTTGCACTCACAAACAAGGTTTCCATCCCGGTCTTTCACGCACCTCGACGCGTGACCGTTGCATTTGCATCTCCCGCCAACTTGCAGGTCTGAAACCGCGTAGAAATACGAGTCTCGGGCAAGCTCCGAGTCATCCTCGTTCTCATCTCCAAAAGTATGTAATCGACTGAACGTCACTTTGATGTCCGTCGCTGTGACCCAGTCCTGTAGTACCGGCGAGTTATCGAAATCGTGCGCCGAGGGTCTGCCATCCAAGGTGCTGAACGCAATAAGACCACCAGAGAGAGGGTGCATGTCCGTGTGAGAGTCCGTGCAGATGGCTTCTTGTTCGTTTTGCTTGGTGATTGTAGCCTTGCTTGGTTTGTTGTACATCTTCCTACACTGGGTAGAATAATATTGGAAGGGGACCCAAGATTTGCCGTAGTCCATTGACTTGAGGATAGCCATAGATTCGGGTCGAGGTGAACAGAACTGCAGGCTCACATACGTGACTTCAAATTTTTTGCCCAAGGATAATGTCAACGTGACGTTTTGTGGGTACTGGATGTAATTTTCTGACTGCCAACAAGTGAGGTTATGAGGGTTGTTGAGATCTGTTAAATATGCTGGTGGGTGAGACTTCTTTGGGTCCGCGGCGTCGCAAGTGTGGCAATTCCTCGTTCTCTCGTCCCCTTTTTCAGTTACTACACAGTACCTAGTTGCCGTTTTTCCACAGGTGCTGGACACGCGCACTTCCTTCCCGAAAGCGGAGTTCACGAAATCGGGGATGCATCTTCTCGGGTTACCGTTCTCGTCGTAGCACGGATCTGGTGGTGATGTCTGCGCAGCAAACATGCTCATCCCGTAACCACCAAACACCCCTTCGACCAAAAAGGACACAGCCACCAAAGTGACAAAAGCCTCTAAAAGCTTTAACATTGTAATCCGTGTTCTTCAGAGTCCCGTGCGCTGAAATACACAGCCGTTCCTTGGGAGAGAAAGGTATGCTTTAATATACATTATAGCCGCGTCAACTGAGAACAGTGGAAAGGTAAACGGCCACAGAGAGGCGTTACATTTCAACTGCACAACTATGATATGACATATAACTTAGACATAAAATAACATCAAAGCATGGAGTAAATGTTCACACGACGAATGCCACATGAAGGAAATAAGCAGATAAAGAAATATGATTCTAATGCTCAAAACAAAAAACACAGCAAGTATATCCAGCATGTAGTCATCGTGCATGCAGTACGTGAATGAAATCTGCTTACGAGGTAAAGAAATCTCCACATAGGACACTGTACCTCGGAATAACAGTTCAGCCTGGCAGAGAAATCATAAAGAGACTCTCAGCCGGTTCTCTTTCTCTTTCGGAAGGATATTACAAGCTCTTTTGTGCGCTTGTTTGTTTCTTGGAACCCAGATGCAAAAATACAGTATTAGACCCGTTACTCTCCTTGTGTCTGTCTCACTCTGTTCCCCTTCTCTCTCTCTCTCTCTCTCTCTCTCTCTTCACTCACACACTCTGCCTCTCTCTCTTTCTGTGTGTCTGCTGCACTCACTGTCTGTATAGAAAGTGAAGGACGAGTTAAGCCTCTGCCGAGTTTGAGGTCATCTTAAGGAGTGACAATCAACGCGTAAAGGGAGAGAACGACGACATCCTCTGGTTGACATGGAATATATATATATATATATATATATATATATATATATAGAGAGAGAGAGAGAGAGAGACTATAGATAGATGTGTAGATATCGATATAGGTAAACAGATAGATAGCATGCCTTCGGGAGTAAAGCTATATGGATCAATCTGTCTGGATACTGGAAATTTATAACAAACAGATTATTGCCCTCAGGATAGTAGTAGTAATAGAAGCAATATTTTCATTACTATAGTACTCCTGCTTCTGTTGTTTTTGATATTACTTGTGCTGTTGTTGTAACATTTCTTCACCTACATACTTGTTCCTCTTCCTCATAGTTGCGCAGATAAAAAATGCATATAGAACCTGGGCCTGTAGACAGGTTATACAAACATGCACATCCATGAGGATACAACTTTAAAACTAAGTAAGCCATGCATATTATTGGAATTTTGGTTAATTTAGTCCTGTCGTTTATTTAGCCTACACACCGCGTGCAGGCAGGAGAGACTGCAATCGCTAGTCCAGCGTGCATTTCAGAACCCACTGAGCAAACAATTTACGGTGTAACTCGATGGAACGAAACTGTAGTCGTCATTGGGTGAACAGTGAACTTCGTTTCTAAGCTGATTCTGTAGGTCTGGTTTCAGTGTAAACGTTAGAATGTCTCAGAGGTAAAATAATATATTTGCATTCCCAACCCAAATGCGCCTTGAATCGTATTAAAGCCTGCATTTTGGCACGATAACGTTCGAAGCCAGTAACTGCAAAGTAAATTCCAAGATGTCAAAGACTATTCTCATTTACCCAGAACAGTTTTCTTACTAATAAAACACGTGAAAAAAATTGTACTCATAATCTAAGCGCACTGGTGAAATTGTTTCATAATGCTTACCTAAGATTTATTATGATAATCTGATGATCGTTACTGTTTTTGTCAATGCTGTGGTTGTATTTGTGGTTGTCCTTTTAAATGCATAACGTAACCGTTATTTTCGAGATATTGCCATTGTGAGGGAGTGTTCATTTAAAGCACATAATTGTATTTAGACTAGCATGTAACAGAACTCACAAAATTATCTTTGCCTTATTCCATTCCCTGCCTTGCCACCATACACATCCATGGATTACTAAATCTTAGTGTATTTAGGACTACACTTATCAAATCACTGAGTACAGTTTATAATTCATTTTAAAAAGTTGACCTCCATATTCCGTTTCAGTTCATTCACTGTCATTTAAATTTAATTGAAATTAACAAGAAAACAGGTATAACATTTCTAATTACAAAACCTATTCGCTGGTCTCTATAGGCTGTTCACTCTCACGCTCTTTCAGTTGTTGTATTATCATATTTCCTCTCAGTACAACTGGACACCACTTCAAATTTCCTCTTGACAGACCCATATAAAACTATGTCAATCGAGTACGAAAACCCGAATTCCCGAATGTCCTTTCTACCACACATCTAAACACTGTTCTATAATGTGAGTAGACCCAGGAGTAGATGTGCAGCTTCTCGATCTTACAGGAATAGACTGTTTTATTATAGTGTTCTTGTGCGTTGATCCGCCTTGGCACTTCTACTGACAAGTTGAATGTAACAACCAAAAATGTCCATGTTATACGGCCTTTTGCCAGACTTGACCGCTTAACAGACAATTACGCGCAAACTTGGGTTAGAACGAATAGCTATGCTTATAGTCTCTTGCTGCCAGAAAGGAACACGCGCAGGCGCACAAAGAATTAAGCGCTTGATTCAACTGGTATTGCAACACCACTATTCAATTAATCTGTTTGTTTCTGCGTGTGTCAGCCTCACCTCACCACCTGTAGTTTTCAGAATCCAAATGTGGCCAAATAACTTAAAACGCTCATTACGCGCTCATTACACGGGGCAGTTGTATTTTGCTACCAAGATGCCCTCTGGCAACCTCACATTCACCACTCACCAAGCATCCGGTTTGGGACTTTAATGTGCCTTCTTTTCACGATGTCCGTCACAGTCGGCACTCGGGGCCCAGCAGTCTGGAAACGGTCTATACGCAAATACTCATCCACTGAATGTCACTGGAGCAGTAGGCAAAGTAAATGGTCTCTTGTACATTGAATTTGGGTTTGATTAATCTGCTCCAGGCCCTGCTCGCTCAGCGGGGTGTCTTTGCTATTGTAGCCGCCCTCCCCATTGGGTAGTGGGGGGTATCGGCTGTCTACTACTACCTACATGCTTCGTTGACAGCAGTATGATGAGGGAATTGTTAACTTTTCCCCGTTAAATCGGTTTTAACAATTCCATGTCGTTATACTAGACAAGAAAATCATTAAAATATCAATTAAGAAGCAAATTATCCCAGCGAGTAGACCAAATGTGGCGCAACCATAACCTATTCAATTTAATACTGATGAGCGAGTATGGGGTTTATGGCAGATTTCTAGCAGACCACTATGACTAACTGTTAAATTCCTTATAATTACTTTGAGTAAGAGCAATTCCGATTGTTTTTTAGATATTTGTGTAGTTCTGCACGACAGAAAAATATGGGAAAAGTTTCCCTTGCAGTTAAAATCGTTTTAGATATTGGGCCTCGAATTTGTCTGCTAAGAAAGAACTAGGTGCAATGTCCAACAAAGAGCGAAAAAGTAAATAGACCTACTAAAGCGATACTGAATTTGCATTCATGTTAACGTCTGATGTGTGTTCTGTTATTTCTTTTAAAATTACGTATTTCTTAAAAAAGGAACCAAATTATCTAAACTAAGCCCACCGTCATCGATACTGTATGCTGCTTCACCGAAGAAGGACTACTTTTGTTTTATCTGTTCTTTAAAATAAAATAATGCCTTTTAATCAAGAATTGCTGATATGCTTTTGATTTCTGTAACATCTTACCCGGTTCTAGTTTTTTTCTATGTGTGCTGATAGTATTTTGTTTGAAAGCGCATTACTTCAATGTGAAAGATTAATTTTCAGAAGCTGTAAAGACTTAAAGATTCTCTATCACTGGTAATGCGGCTTGCGCTAGCAAATGCTGTAAATATTTTTACTGACCCACCACTTTCGTTTGAATTTCAAAGAAATAATGGAGTTTATATTACTTATCCAAATATTTTTTTTCTTCATGGATTTCAAGCATGCTGCGTATTGCAGTTAGGCATTTTTTAAATTGCTGTTCTTTATGTCAACAGATATATATCTCGAAGAATATGTGCGATTGTAACTTTTATAGGCTATAGCATAATATTATTAGCGCCTAATGAACATGGATTTGTTTGCTGGCAATATAATTAATGCTGAAATATATTCTTACTACTCTTCCAGCGTCAGTTCACCTAAAGTTAGACACATGACCGTAATAAGACTTTTGGGGAAAAACCTGTACCATTTCGTTCTCGAGAAAATACAGGCCTACTCGGTGTCTTTTTTTGTAGCATCATTCAGTTAAGAGTTGTTCAGCGCAAACTGGACTAGTGGCTGGAAAGGATTGGGATTGGTTATTTCTGAAAATAACTTGACGTTGTTTGCAATTCACGTCGAAGTATTTGGCTTGCCTAATAATGGAGCAATTAATATATCTTTTTATAGATTACACTGAGCAAAGTCTGCACAGGGAGAGCTACACCCCTCACAGTGTAGCCTAGTTGGTAGAACTACAAAAGAAAAAAATCTGCGAAGAAATCCTCGAATGAAATAATCAGAATTGATTTATTCTCTGCGATTGACAGTTCTTTAGAATAGCAGGCGAATGGTATTTTCTTCCTCGCGCAAGGCTTTTCTTCGAGATTTTGTTCAGATTAGACGGGGGTGATGAATGCAGGCATTATCCAGGCCAGTTCCTCTTCTGAAATGCCAAATTAATTATCAAGGAATGATTCAGGGTGAGAAAAGCCAGGAGTAAGCATTTAAATGTAATATATATTGGAGTATACATACTAGAATGTGCGTGTGTGTGTGTGTGTGTGTGTGTGTGTGTGTGTGTGTGTGGGCGGGCGAGTAGCCTAAAAGTCTGTTAAATACTTGCGGTTAAGCCATAACACAAATAAATACATATGATATGCACGCATGTTTATTAAGGCGTTTTAACGTTAAAACAAACGAACTGTAAACGATAGCAAATGATCCGTCTCAGATATTGGTTGTCACCAGTAAATTTTCAACCGAGGTCGCCAAGTCGTTTTGACTGTCGCCTACTGGCATCTTACTCAAAGCAATCCTTTGTATTGGCACTTAGAAATATGTTCGAACGAAAAAGGACATCATAATTTCCGCTCTGGTGTAGTATAAACCAGACTGTGGTCACGGAATTGACATGGGAAAAAAAAAACAAAAGGTTGGTAAGGTTAAAATAAGTCCCGCCCTCAGTAGCAAACATCGATGTATTTTGCTTTCCTACTTTTGACATAAAATCACGCACTGGCCAGAAAATTCTGACATCGGGGTTCACCACACAGGTGCATCAACAGCATGACTTCCACTGTTTCCTGTGGCGAAGTCCTTCACCACTGTCGGGTGCGCACCCTGTATTTCCAAGTGAACCGACAGAAAAACAAAACGACAATTTCACTGTTACGTAGCCTACAATCTACACGTTATTACAGGACATTCCAGAACAGCGTGGCTTGGTAGTTTCAGCTTGTTTTGTTAGATGACATAATTGCAGCCATTGACTGTGCATGCTGACAAAACGAATGTACCCACTTTCCCCGCTGTCAAATCCAACGGCGCAAGTAAAATTCTTCTTTATGCAGAATTGTATCCCACTCTCCTTCAGAGTCAGGTCTAGTGTCTATTTTTCCCTCTCTAGTTTTAAATGTCCATACAAATGGAACAGCTACTTACACACATACCATTATAGAATACTGAATACACATAACAGATGTAGTGTCTAAACTTTCACATTACAAGTGATCTTCGTAAATTTCACTAACTCTTCTGCAGCCTAAGCGCGCCAAATTGTTTCATCGATGATTTTCATACTGCCTTCTTCCACTCTTCGCCTTAAAGATTGCCATTGTGTATTTAGAGCGACATCTAGTGGATTCAAGAAGTAAATACTTCCTAGGCAAATACATGTATCTTGAGCAATCGGGAATATCTACAGTTACTTGAAAAAAAAATCTACTATGGGTTCTGATGTAGGACATTTAAAAATCTATTTGAAACTATTTTAATATTCTGGTTGCGTTCCGCTTTTCAGGCTGACAGCCGTGTTAAAACTTAAACATGTACGGCGGGCCAACTGTAACATAAAATACAAAAGGTGAACACTGAGAACAGTTGAGACACTATGTTTTATCGTAAGCATGGCGTTTCATAAAATACATTTTTAAAATAGTTCACATAGGCAAAATTCTACCCATTTGCTTTTCAAACTAATCGTTTATTGAACTGTTTCATAATGTTGTGGAAATATCATGTTACCACTATGATTTAAACATTGACAGACAAAATGCTAAATATTTAGGGGGGAATGAATTAATTGCATTTTACAACTTCTTTACATGTATTAAATGTATGACACACGAGTACTTTATTATGTATATTAATGATGAACTGTCTGGATAATGATTTAATTTTACTGATGAAATATTAAAATTTAGCTTAAATATGTACCTACTAATAAATAATATTTCCATTTGAATCTAATGAATTCTAAAGTATTTATTTAAATAATTGTGAAATATTTTTGACATTTTAAAATCTGTAAATATTTGACATATTTGTTGTCAAAAGTGGGATATGATGCCATAATAATTTTAAACCTAATTTTAAAAATGAGTAAAAATACTTTTGTTTAATGTCACCTTTGCCCTGGATACAGATGGTTGTGTTGTTTATGAACATTCCATTGAACATTTCTTTGTTCATTGAGTGCCTGTGTTCTGATTTGGTTTTGCATTGATTAATGTAATGTATTAATGCACCCTGGATCTGCTGACCATATATAAAAGTGCTCTGGTTATGTCACTTTATTATCTGTTTGCATGTGCCCGTTTTTTTGTGTTGTTTTTCACTCATTCTTTCATCCCAATTTCCTCCTTGTGCATGGAGACAGAAAATAAGAAGAAATGAGAACTGAAATGGCAGGCCTCTTGACATTTACACAAAGCCACAACAGCAGTTTCTGTATGAGTCACCAGGGACAGAGTTGATTGTGTTCACTCAGGGAGTGCTACACCTGTTCTGGGATCACTGATCTCCAATCTAAATCTCTTCTTGGTAAGACTTTTCTGTTCTTTGAAAATAAAATAAGGCATCATTTTGCAGGGCAACGCATCACTGAAGGAAATGTAACATGCTGCTATTTTTATTCCATTTAGGTTTCATGTTGTATAATGTAGAACCAATGATCAGGTCATAACTGCAGTGTGGGTCTACAGTGTCTTACACACCATCTGCGAATTTTTCTTGAAGTAATGACAATGACTATCATCATATCATCAACAGTGTTCTTACCACAGGGGTCCTCCACAGTTGTTTTTCTGTTATCATAGGCTTGTCGCCACTAGGTGGCAGTACCTGTGCAGCAGGACATTTTTGAGTAAGTGTAAGCGTATTTTTTCCCAATTAATTTAAATCAAATATATTCACAAATGTAAGGTTTTTTAAACTTTGCACCTATGAGGAGGAAATATCATGCTTAAAATAACTGTATGTCACATACAATAATAGACAATTATGAATTAATTGCTTGAGAACCTTATGAAAGCTTTATATTGGCAATCCTGTTGCATTTTGCCACATGTCAATAGTGTCATTTTACTGATGTATTAATATTAATCTAACAGTTATTTAATATTTTATAACAGCATAAATTATACATACTTCAGAGAAATATATTAAGAAAAAGGCAATATTCTATTTTAAGACTTATTTTTTGAGTGCAGTTTGCACTGTGTACAAATTGTACATCTCCTATCTGGCAGACCACCTAGAGTGGCAGACAGAATTTTGCTGTGTCCCCAATAAGGAAAAGAATGTGCCACAGTAAGAATGTAATGGAGCCACAGTAAAAATGTTTTGCAAATTATTAATATTTGAATAATTTATTCTACCATTTATTATATCTCAGAATTGTGAGTTTTTTATGATTCACCTGTGTAATGACTTGTATGTGGCTATTTAAACTGTTCATTTTGCGTTACAGGTGGGGGAGGTGTAACATTGTTACAGCATTTTACATATTTCCCTGGAATAATTAATTGTTGCTCAATAATTAGTCCATGTTAATTCAAGTTGTGACAGATGTGTTTTTTATTTGCTACAGACTCACATCAGGGGTCACACAAGAACTGTAACACACACGCTGTACACACACACGCTGTAAAAGACTGCATGAGGCCCAGAGATAACAGGGTGGCGTCCCTGCTGTAGGATCTAACAACTGCACCACTGACACTCAAACCCACTGCTGTCAGGTCAATAGCCCAGTGACTTTAGCATTATCCCATAAAACTCCTGTCTATCACGGAGTAATGGTTTTACATAGTGTTATATACTCTATATGGTAATGTGGACACCTGACCATCACACCTATACGAGCTTATTGGAAATCCCATTCCAAAACCATGGGCATTAATATGGAGTTGCCCCATCCTTAGCTGCTGTAATAGCCTCCACTCTTCTGGGAAGGCTTTCCACAGGATTTTGGAGTGTGTCTGTGGGAATTTGTGCCCATTCAGCCAAAAGAGCATTTGTGAGGTCAGGCACTGATGTTAGACGAGAAGGCATAGCTCGCAATCGGCGTTCTAATTCATCCCAAAGGTGTTCAATGGGGTTGAGGTCAGGGCTCTGCGCAGGCTACTGGAGTTCCTCCACACCAAACTCATCAAACCATGTCTTTATGGACATCGCTTTGTGCACAGGGGTACAGTCAGGCTGGAACAGGAAAGGACCTTCCTCAGACTGTTGCCACAAAGTTGGAAGCATACAATTGTCTAAAATGTCTTTGTATGCTGTAGCATTAATGTTACCCTTCACTGGAATTAAGGGGCCTAGCCTAAACCCTGAAAAACAGCCCCAGACCATTATCCCTCCTCCACCAAACTTTACAGTAGGCACTATGTATTCCAGTAGGTAGCGCTTTCCTGGCATCTGCCAAACCCAGATTCGTCTATCAGACTGCCAGATAGTGAAGCGTGATACATCACTCCAGAGAACTTGTTTCCACTGCTCCGGAGTCCAGTGGTGGCGTGCTTTGCACCACTCCAGCTGTCGTTTGGCATTGTGCATAGTGATGTTTGGCTTGTGTGCAGCTGCTGGGCCATGGAAACACAATTCATGCTCCCGATGCACAATTCTTGTGCTGATGCTGCAGCCAGAGACAGTTTGAAACTCTGTAGTGAGTGATTCAACAGAGAATAGGCGGTTTTTACGTGCCACATGCTTCAGCACTCAGAGGCCCCGCTCTGTAAGATTGCGTGGTCTACTGCTTCGTGGCTGAACTGTTGTTGCTCCTAGACGCTTCCACTTGATAATAATAGCACTTACTCGTGAACTGACTTGCGGCAAAGATGGCATCCTATGACAGTGCCACGTTTAAAGTCACTGAGCTCTCCAGTACGACCCATTCTACTTCCAAGGTTTGTCTATGGATATTGTATGGCTGTGTGCTTGATTTTATGCACCTGTTAACAATCAGTGTGGCTGAATTACCTGAAGTCAATAATTAGGAGGGGTGTCCGCATACTTTTGGCCATATAGTGTATTTACTTCAAGAAGCATCAGAGCCATTTGAGGAAATAGGAGGCCCCAGATCTATAGCTGAGCATTATGAAAATCAGTATTGTTCGGTCACTTCCCACCGTACCAAGGATGCAAATGAGCAGGTCACATGTGCTGCAGCCACCACGGCATTTAATGCCTGCATTCACAGACCAACACCAGAGGAGGGTGTTACCGTAAAATATGAAATGCAAATCGCCCAGGCAGACGACTGTGCAGGAAGCCGGCAGTGTTCTTTCTCAGCGAGAAAGGCTGAGTGCGCAGAGTCATTTACAGCCTCTTGAAAGATCATCATTTGGTCGTGGGTATTTTGCATTCGGTGGCTACACTATGCATCTATAAGTGTCGATCAACGTCTTGATGACACCGAAAGAAATGTTATTGTAGGGTTGCGTGTACTGGAGGCCTTTGCAATGTCTGAGGTGTGTTTTTCAAAATGACAATGGCAGTTGTGCAACAGCCACATTTGCTAATATGATGACGGATTTGAGTTAGTCAGAAATAAATTGACCAATATGTGATTGCATGACGGCGATGTAAGAGAAATACTTGAATTGCTAACGATACACAGTGTGAAATATTGCTGGGTGGGTGAAGTTTTCCTCAGATGGAGCTGATTTTATTCAGTGTTATTCAGCTGTCTGGCTGGTCTTTTTGCAAAGCAGCTACCACAATCTGGATTTCTATACATACACATCAGGAGTTTAATTTTCAATTTTAGAAATCAAATGACTGGGAAAAATGAATTGCTTGAACTGCGGGTAACTAATTTTTACATGACATCAGCACAGCTGATTGTGGTGTGAGTGTAACACTTTTCTTGCCTTTTCAAGACCTTTTTGAGAACTAATGTTTCAGTTTATTGAAACAGAACTTTGCTCTTTTCCCTACTAATTCCTTGCACACATACAGGGCATTTACTGTAACTCAAGTCCTTCAGCTTGGTTTCCATGTCTACCATAGTAGAGCTTGCAATTTATTTTGTGGCCTAAGTCCAATCACCAACCTTGTTCCCAGAGGGGATTCAAATCCATATTTGAATAAATGATTAGTTGAACAAGAGCTGCGGTAAACAAATGAAAGTGATTAAAATGTGGAGATGAAAATAAAACAACAAGCTAATGAAATCTTCCCTCTTTCAAAGTGCAACAGCTAAACCCCTCCCCTTATTACCACATTGCCTGCCTTCCTCATTGTGCTTTCATGCACCTTTCATTCAGTTCCTGTTTTGCCGCTCAGAAGTTCACAAGACGTGTATGTGTGGAGGAGTTTTGTTTTGCTGGGGTTATTCAACACGCCACTGTAGGATGTGGTCGCATTGCTGGTTTTTCCTTCGCAAATGAATGACAATTGGATTAAGCTCTGAAGCCTTCTCCCAAACACAACGTTTACTGCGAATGGCGTGGAACATCTAGGATAACTGGCAGGTAAGCTGTTGAATTCTACTGGTGATCGTGCAGCAGCTACTGCATGATCTGCATCTCAGTCGAGACAGTACGACATCACGTCTTCCTGTCATTGCAATGAAGGAAAATTACCAGTGATTTGACAATGCGTGGCCACTCACTGTGTGTTCTGCCAGTTTTAACGGCAGTTTTAGTTAGTAATTTCAAGTGCCAATAGGTAGTAGATTCAATTGCCACAGAATTTTAAGAAAGTAAGAAAGTACAGACTAGAGGTGCATGAGACATTGGGGAAATTAGATTACTATTAAGACCCAGAGGTCTAGAACTGAACCTCCTTCTCTTACAACTCCCTGAGTAGAGGAAGGTTAAATCACTACAGTTCTGTCGTTTGGCACTGACTAGGTACTCCACAGGTCACATGTCACATTAATGTACAGCCATAGCATACAGTTGCTATGTACTGCCAAAGCACTGTGAGTAACTTAGTGAGCAGAGAATGGTCCTCAAGCACTCAAACTGTTTTCAGTCGATAGCTCACTGTTCTGTATCATCAGGCGGATGCAAGTGTCTCTCTGCAAAGAGAAGGCTGTCTCCAACAGTTGTCCTCAGCACTGGTCTTATCATGGACATTTTAATAAGCTCCTTTAATAAGCCGCTTTGTTGGCTAATTCCCCAGAGGGGCCTTCTTCATAATCTGACTGGTTTTGCCTAGATAGCACAGGGATAATGAATATATTAACAAAAAAAAAAAAAAAACGTGTCCTGAAAGTGAAATTAAGCCTTCGGGGAGGGGTGCAGTCTCATCAGCAGAACCTTCCACCATTTTCACACTGCAGACGCATGAATAAAACCACCCCACAGAGTGTAACGTGCTCGCATTTCCACCCAGACACGTGCAGTGATGCACTGGCCTTGTTCATTTCAACCCGCTGCCATCAGTAGAGATTAGTGTATTTCGCATGACAGTGCTCCTTTTGGCATGTTATGTTGTCCCTTTTGCATAATTAGACCTCTCAGTCTACCGTAACAATTTTAATGTTCCAAAACATTGATTTTTGCCTGCTGCTTAAGTCTGGTCGTGGCACATTTGTCAGTGAATTATGAAGGTAGACAGGAAACATTTTGTCTGCGCCTTTGAATTCAGTTAATTGGGTTGATTACACCAAGGCATAGAATGTTGCTGTTGTTATTAGCAACAGAAGAGCAAAACTGAAAGCACGGATTAATATTTACCACTTCTTCTTTCTTGCAAAAGTATTGTTTGTTAGGTAAATCCTCATACGCAGTTGTGTTTCAAATGCATCATTCAGAGGACAAAGGCTTTTAGAATTACCTGTACTAACACCAGTGCTGTAGTATGATTGTAAACCTGAAGGCACTTCTGCTTAACTCAAAAGCCAGTTACAACCGTATTTTAAGTTCCCTGATTTCTGTTCCTGGATGTTACCTTCCTAACTCTGTTTTAATCCAATATCTGTAATTTTTACCTGAAATGGTGCTGAGGAGATATTACGTTGTGTCAAATAAAATTAAGGATGCGTTGGCTAAAATGGCAATGGCAATGATAATACAGAAGACTTACATCTGAGCAACCGGCTTAAAATAATTAACATCACTGCACTTGCAGTTACGAGCCCCCCATTGTGTGTTGTGCTAATTACAAACTGTTTAATGTTGCATAATCCATTTGACCGTGTCGTGAGGGCTGAGGTGAGTGTACAGCTTCAGGATAGGATGGCGGTGATGGAGAGGGGACAGCCAAAATTATGTCATCGACTGAAATGGAAGTAGCTTCCTTGGCAGTTTCCCCCAGACCCACATGACTTCTCCTTTAGAATTGCCAACACGGTCAGATTGTCATTCTAATAATGCACAATGAGGAAGTGGAACAATACAAATAGCTGGTTGCATGGCTTTGCTGTCGGTCCTATATCCTATATTGTGAATGTATAGATTTTAGTGTTGTTAAAAAATGAATCACGCGTGATGTTGTGAGGTTTAGTAGAAGCTGAAGTCAACATGTTTTCATGTTTTGTTTTGTTTTTTTTTTTGATCAGTTCTCAGCAAAGAAGCACAATTATGTTGTCATCCTCTAATGAATTGAATGGGTACTAACATTGCATATTAATCATGCCATTAAGTTATCTGGGGTAATTTTATTCACATTCTGCTCAATGTGTGCAATTATTGCAAGTTGGAGCTGAACTTAGGAGAAACTAGTGCAATATGTGGACTCTCTGCTGTCAGGGGTGAACCTATAGTCCTGACCCAGGGCCAGTGGTAATTATCTCCTGGAACCCAGCTTTCTCTGTCTGCTGATCTGATAGCTGCTTACTTTTGACTGGCTGTACAATTTGTTGTATCCCTCCATTAGTCTGTGTCCCCCACTTACCACTGTAAAAAGGAGGGTCGCGTGAGGATGGTCAGGTTTACCCTCTAGGTCGCATAGTTATATTTGACAAATACATAAAAAAATTATCCAGAAGCATGTTTTTATAACTTCTAATCATGTCTGCATACTAAGAGAATAGCTATATGTGCACATTGGTAGTTTATTGACACATTGCATTTATTATTTGATAATAAGACAGTGAAAATCGAATGCGCTAAATATTACATGCTTTTATTATCTTTATAACTATTAGACACTGTAGTAACCTAAAGATGTTAACCTTTTATTGGCGTCAAAAAGGAGGTGATTGGGTATTTTCCCAAGGAATTAGAGAGTAAAGTATTCTACAAGCTCCGTTGCACCACTAGCCCACTCTGTGTTCATCTGTGCTTCCTATCCAAGCTTTTAAAGTTACTCAGATGAGTAATTCTGACCATAAAGGTGATAAAGATGACATGCTGCGTCTCTGGGTAACTCCCCTGCAAACCTCCATTAACCTCAGGGACATGATTTAAAGGCTCCAGAAAGACACATACAATAAAACAACATGTGTACTGAGGTGACACTCAATGTGTGTATATTTCCGTGTAATTAATGTGTAATGTGTAACTAATTGCTAAAACCCGCATGAAAATTGTTTGTAACGTAGATGTAGCTAAAGATATAGTAATACACATGTACAAGGTATGCCTGCTAATTACAGTGTCCTCCATAATTGTTCATATCCCTGAGTATCACAAATAATCTATTTTATTTCAGAAAACACAAGGGTTGCTATAGTTAGCATTATGTAAATTCTATTCTTACATGGATTACACTGACAGGGTATGTGTTTTACAAGGTTCTGGTACTTCTAAGTATTTTCCATTGGCAGATTTTCCTTCAGTCATCCAGATGTTTTGGCTTTCTTTTTTGAATTGTTTTCTTAAGTTCAAACCACAGATCTGCAATTTCAACTCATTAACTGAAAAAAAGCAACGAATTGATGAACTGGGTTTCAATTCATCCCCTGAATTGAATTAATTGAAATGGAATTGACTCCAGCTCTGGAGGGAACCAGGTTTTTGACCAAGCTGTCCTGATATGTGTTAGAACTTCTTAGCAAGGGATACAGAACCCTTGGGTGCAAAACAACCCTAATTGTAATATTGTAATCTCCCATCAGTTGACATGAGTTCTTTGTCAATATAAGCTTAGTTTTTTCATGCCAAACATAAAACAGATGAGCATGTTCAAACCACTCAGTATTCATTTAACCTGAGTACAAGACATGCTCACAATTGTTATACATTTACATTGCATTTACATTTATTCATTTGGCAGACGCTTTTATCCAAAGCGATGTACAGGTGAGCGATGTACAGGTGAATCTTACAAGCAACTTGCAAGCGACTTGCAAGATATTCAGACGCATTCTGGCAATTTCAAGTTGCTGCTTTTTGTGGCTTGCCTTCAAAACAGGCTTCTTCCTTGCAACCTGGTCGTGAATGCAACATTCGTGCTTGCAACTTTTTTTAACCTGCTGATGCCAGTTTGTGTAGGAGATTTCCTTTTGATTTATGGTTGCCTCCTGAACCTTTTATTGGATTGGCCATAGTAGCGAGATTACACCTACATATATGCATATATTCATTTAACAGACACTCTCATCCAAAGCCACTTATGGTGCAAGGCTGTCATGGCAAACAACATGAAGTGCAAATAACAAACGGTAACCATGGGCAACAAAACAAAGTCGGAAGTAATGACTAAACAGTGCTCAGCTCAGCGCTCAGCGCTCAGCTCAGCAAATATTCATTACATATTACACACAAGTAATCATAGACCCAGTGCCTTTCTTAATTAATGTAAAGTTCCAGAGCAGAAGAGCAGTTTTAGGTGTGGAGAAAGGGGTAGTGGTCTGTGAGGAGCAGTGTGAAGAGGTGGGTTTTCAGTCTGTGTTTGAAGAGATTCTGCTATCCTCAATAGTGTATACAGCTCTTTCCACCACTGTGGAGCCAGAGTGAAGGAGTGAAGAAGAAGTGGGAGTGGGTGGCCCCCCTGCTGGTACAGCCAGGTGACTGGAGGTAGCCAAGCGTAGTGACCTGGCTAGGTCATAGGGTCAGACAGGGGATTGTCGGTTTAGGGGACCTGTTCACATGTCAGCTCCGAGGTTCTAGTCCCGATGCAAGCCGTGGTTAGTAGCCATTAAAGTGAAGAGAGGATAAAGCAAAACTTGAATATCTTGATTAGCTGAAGACTAGGCAAGCTGCAGCATTCTAGACCAACTGCAGAGGTCTAGCATGTCTCAGGACGCCCAGTATGGCTGAGGAACAGCTATTCAGGGGAGAGATCACAAGAGTCTGGACTGGGAGCTGTGTCATGTAGGTGGTGAGGAACATGAATTTTTTCCTACATTTTATATGAGGAACATGCAGGGCTTGATCACTGATGCGGTGCATTTGGAGAACTAATGCTTGTCGTCAGTAATGACTCAGAGGTTCCTGGTGTTCTTTGCCAAAAGAATTGTCTGTCTTAGTGAAGATGGTGGTTTGTCAAGATGGACATGCATCTTCTTCCTGGTAGGACTGTCACTGCACCAATAGCCTTAAATTTAAAGGACATTATTGCAGATTTATCTTTTTGTAAATGTCTCTATAGCCATGGTCCAACTTGTGGAGGTCAATGACCATTTACCTGCAGTCTTCAGAAAGCTCTCTGGCCTTAATCTTGATAATGCATGCTACTGAATAATCTCCTCCCTGTGTTGCCTTTTATATCACAAACAAACATTAAGCCTGTGGATGGAAGCATAATGTTGGACTAGACTAATATTGTTTGATTTTGTTTCAAAGATGACAACGATACGAATAAATGTGACGCCCCATATTTTTGATTAATTATTATTTTATTTGATTATTTGTTACTTGAGTATGATCTCAATTTGTTCTGTGAGATTGTTCTGTAAGATTAAAGTACAACATCATTACCATAATTTATGAAGAAAAAAAATTATCCAATATGTGTATTTTACCCTTTATACTGTATTTTTTCCTTTTCAGTCAGGGGCATGAATAAACACGGTAGGCGCTGTTTGTGGGTGGGTTTTGCCACCCTTCACCACAATTTAAGGAAAAAATATTCAGCAACAACACTTTGTGGGTGAGCCTCATATTAGTTCTGTCTGTCTTTCCTCAGTAGTCTCCGCTCCTGTATAACACCTTTTGTGAGGATGTACATTTTTTTGACCCTGAAACTCCTTTCTGCTGCATGAACAGCATACCTCCCCTTCCTGTTTGCTTCTTTACTCGAGTCGTATCTGCAGAATCACTCTTATCACCTTTGCTCCCCTCTGCATAAAGTAATGCAGCAGGGGTGTCAGCCTTGGTGCTTTTCTCATTTCCGTGTAGCTGTGTTTCAATGACCCTGTCATGTAAATATAGTGATTAGGGATAATCCCCCACCAGGTGCTGAACTTCAGAGCAGAGGCACATTTTGCTGAGATTCAGGGGCCTATTCGCAACTCACAATTTGAGCTTTGTCCTAAAATTTGATTCATGATATCAAGGTGTTTACACAACATCGTGTTCTGCTGTCTCAAAAGTGTTGCAATTATGTAAATTGGTAAACTGAACTAATTTAGTACATGCACAGCACAGCAAACAAATACATCCAATGAGGGTAACAAAGCCCATGTATTGAGTGCTCTGGTGGCTGCTGTCGTATCACATGAAGCTGAGTGGTTGAATTTCAGTGATACTGATATTATTGACTTCTTCATGCTTATACATTCTCCTTACATTTCTAGGAATGGCATATTTAATATGTGCAAGTACATGTGTTAGAAATATTAACAAGTTTACTAGAAACACATATAAGCCTCAAGGGACATACCAAAAGTTATATTTTTTCACATTTAGAAGTTTAATTATTTTTTAATAATTTATCAACCTTCCTTATTTACATTCACAGTATCACTTAGTTTTTGTGGATTTTCATCACACACATCAGCTGCGAAAATAATGAGGGCCTATTTTTTTCAAGACAGCAGCAATGTTAGAAATTCAAAAAGTAAAGGACCAAAAAACACAGCCTCATGGGATCTTAATCCACTCTAGTTTCCCTTACAACAAAGTAGCTGGGAAAATATCTCTTTTAATATCCGGATCTATGGAATATTACTAATGATTGGTGCCTGGTATCCTATCTGGCAGGGGCCGGTAGGGAGACCCCTTTGTTCGGCAGCCTTTGCTCAAAAGGGAAGCACTTACTACATTGTTTGACTCCTGTTATTTCCTAAAGCCACCAGGAGTTGGTTCTGAATGCAGGGAATCACAGCTTGTTTACGGCCCGGAGGAAAGTCATTTGGAATATCCAACCATATCAAGCAGGAGCCACAGCACAATGTAGTGCTTCTGCTGTTCTGTGGGAGTCTATTGGCTTTGTGGATCACAAACAATAGGGCAGCACCTGTTTCCTTGGCAGGCCAGGGGAATGATCTTCCTGTTTGGTGCCGATGGAAATGAGATCCAGCAAAAACGCAGAGAAGATTCTCATGCCAGTTTTGTGCTGATGTACTGCAGAGGTTCAGTTCATAACCCTGTTAAAATTCCCACTACTAACATTAAATAAAGACCAGGGCACTGCTAAGGACGTGAGAGCAGTCTCACACACACTGCTGTTTGGCTTCTGTTAGGACCGGGTATAACACATTTCAGTTGAGCTTACAGAGCATCTGGATCTTTCTGTGTCTGCTTTGACCTGACGTGCCCTTTCACTTAATGCGTCTGCACTACTACTTGCATGTGTGCAGCAAAATAAAGGGGCAGTTACAGGGTCTTGCGATGTGTCTCTGTTCAACCTGGAAACTTGAACAACAGTTCAGTTCAGTTATATGCCACTGGTACTGGCTCTCACAAGGACAATCTCTCTTTCTCTTTCTCTCTCTCTATTCTTTCTCTCTCTCTCTCTCTCTCTCTCTGCTGTCTCACTTACTGCAGTTCAAGGCTGCTTACACTGTGTGTGCTCTTTGTAGCTGACCATCGCTGCCACTGACTAGGTGGAATGCTTGCCTGCCCTTTTCTCATGCAAATGTACATTCCTCATCTCCCGTGTCATTATTTTTTATGGTGTTTGATTAGTACACTTTGACATACTGTTCAACGGGTTTACTGCTCAAATATTCACTAGATACAAATCTAGAATTACCCTCATGCTTTTTTTTACATCATGTCGTACCCTTTGACATTTCCCGGCAATTCCATTTTTGCACACCATTGACAGGGGCAAAAGGGTAGTCTCTGACTTTGAGTAACACAGTCTTAAGTACTGGATCCCTTCTTCATAATAGAACAGTATAGACTTCAAAACAGAACAAGTTATGGGATGATTTTGACCTCAGAGTTTTCTCAGAGAGTGCATGCCTCAGCCCATGTGTTAAAACTGGGTCCGTCTCTGTGGAATAAACAAGTCAGTTCGTTGTTTGTCAGCTGCCTGATTCCTTGTTGCAAAATCTGAAAATGTGGAAGTAAACTTGTTGACATTCGAAAGGACATGCACACATCCCCTTATGAAAAGGGTATGATTTCATGATTGCAACACTTCGACAGAAGAGAGTACAACAAATTTATAATCCTTTATTATTAATGAATTCTTAACAAAGTTAAAACAAGTTTCTGGTGAAATGGTGATTCATCACATATCTGTCTATCTATCTATCAATCTATCTATCTATATGAATATATGTATGTATGCATGTATGTATATTTGTATGTATAGATATGGAAGGGAATTTAAATGAAAAACCAACCAAACTACTCAATGAATATTCATAGTATGAGAACATACTCGTACTTGTAGTTGAATAACTTTATAAAATGTTATTAAGTGTGCTCAACATTAGAGTGATCATCTAATTGAGGCCTAAAATCAGCTGCTGCAATTCTCAGTACTCTCTCACATTCAGCTAGCCATCATTTTTTTAAAACAATTGTTTCAGAGTGTATAAGTTATTAATTATAAGATTAATCAGTGGAGCCTCACCTCCTGCCCTATTTGCTATATACAACCCTGGACAGCAGCTACAGGAAAGACACTGTGTGATTAACATTATTCTTCTATAATTTGATTGTCAGGGATTTTAGCTGCCAGCTTGGAGTAGAACACAGGTCTAGTTCCTTACTTCATGTCTTGAGCTGTGAGCGCTTCCTTCAGGAATGAGCAAGTGCTCATGAAGGAGTTCCCTGGTGGCCGGCCCTGGGCCAGGTGGCTCACAGTTTCCCCATCCGTCGCTCGGCGCAGGGCCCGTCAACCCCAGCTGCACACAATGACAGTTTCCTGTCTCCTCCGTGAAAGAAAAGCCTCTCGTTGTAAAAATAGGGAGCACTTCATCCTCCAAGGTGCCAGTTACAGCGGCAGGTCGGTCAGTGAGGCCGATTCACCATTGCCCAGCCACAGAAGCAAAGAGTTGTGGTTTGCTGAAGAGCTAGTTGTCTTTACAGATGAAACCCCCTCCCCCAGTGTTGCAGGAGAGTGATACAGTGCATAGTGATATACCTGTTCACAAGGTGACTGGATGCAGTTTACCGGAAGTTTTCATTCAGAGTAGAGTTTTTGAAGCGAAAACAAAATCTTTACATAATATGGTCTTGAATCTGTTTGTAAATGTGGAACTGCTATAAAACCTGATAAAATTTGTATATATAAAAGTACTTTGAATTAACTTGTCTAGCAATTCCATTCACATATTTTAAATCATCAGCTTTTTCTGCTTTGGGCCAGCATTAAATACTGAATTTAATTTAATCATTGTTTGTTAAAGTATATCTTTTCTTGATTCATTCCATCCATAAGGATTTTTTTACAAGATATGACACAGAAATGCACCACATATTGCTCTTTTATGATTTTCAAATTTGTCCTGGTTTTCTATGGCATCATATCTGTCAACTGGGATATAAACAAGCCATGTTTTCCACTCGGGTCTTTCCCTGTTCGTCATTATCATCTTTCTTGTATTTCCTTCCCTTTATCTATAACTGTTTCAGGGGCCTGCAGGGAGACTCCAGTTTTCAGTTAGAACATTGGTCAGTTAACAGTGGTCAGTTAACCACTCGGTCTAATTCAGGCATCATTCTTGTTGCTATGTGGGGGTGAGTTTCCATAGTGATACAGATGAGCTGACTTCCACAGCACTGGGGGTTTCAGTTTGTGGGAAAGGGGACCGACACAAAAAAATGAATGTGGTGATGACCAGCAGAAGAGAGCTGGAATTAAGAAAATAACAAAATGAAGGCAGATGTTTTTTTCTCATTTTGGTTTTAGGTAGCCAAATTTCTCATCACCAAACATGCCCTTTTCAGGCCATTAAAAGCTATACTGTCAAGGAAAGGCCTCAAAGTAGATATCTCTGTATTTGTGTGTTTGTAGTTTTGACACACACCACTAGCATTTGGGTTTCTATGTTGCTGCCGTTTAGACATTTAATTTTTATCCAAATGACTGTCACACTTGTGGTCTTGTCTGACGATTGAGTCATATGTAGAAAAGCCCAAGTCTGTTTACAATTATTATCACTGTACCTCCAGGGGAATTTTCTTGATGGGGATTATGGGCTTAAGCATCATTTATGTATCATTTTTAAGCATCATGCATGTATAAAATGCCAGTTCTCTTCATGTTGCCCAAGATCTATTTCTGTCAATGAAAAAATGAACTTCATATTTAGATAGCTATTTGACATCCTAGTTTTTGTACATGCTGGAGATCTATTTCTGTCAATTAAAAAATGAACTTCATATTCAGATACCTATTTGACATCCTAGTTTTTGTACATGCTGGAGATCTATTTCTGTCAATGAAAAAATGAACTTCATATTCAGATAGCTATTTGACATCCTAGTTTTTGTACATGCTGGCCCCAGCAAACAGACAAGAGAAAGGGAACACTGAGTCACTGATGTTACTTCATTGTGGAAGTGTCCCTTCCTATTCCTCCTTTTTAAAAAAAAAAAAAAACTTCGCTTCAGGTACAACACTGGTCAAGTTTTGAAATACGTTTATGTACGAAGACTGAGTCTCAGAACGATGAAGTGGAAGTTGTTGCTACGTTTGTCCGGTTGGCTCAAGTATGGCCTCTGACTCACCGTAAAATTCCGCACTGTGATGAAAAAAAATAGGAAGTCACGAAGCAACACCGTATGACATACAGTTCTCCGCTGCTTTCGTTAGTGTCATTTGTGGCTTTTGATAGCGTCAGTCCTTTATTTATTGCAGATGTCAGCTTGAAATCAACCCAACCCGAGTCATATGGTTCTTTGAAACGAATCTCAGAGGACTGCTGGGTGAGAGTTCCTCAGAGTGTCAGTATGCTCCATTGAAAATATGCTTTTGTGCATCATGAGTAAAGCTTAATGATGATGTTTAAACATGGACAGTGACGTCCGCTTTCCATCTTTACGCTGTGTAGCAATTTCCTGGCTTCTTTGAGGTTGTGCTTCCTTGCTTGTCCAAGGTCGGCTGAAGACACTAGAGCGGTCAGACAAGGATGTTGTTTTGAAAGACAGGGCACTTTAACTATAGCCAGGAAAAGACACAGTGTTTGTGAACACCACAGAATTCCCAGTATCCTACTTTGTTTTTTCTCAGAAACACATCAGGAACATTTCCATAGTTCATGAAGCTCATTTACTGGCATGCAAATCTCTGCAACTGTATTTTTTTCCTGAAATGAAACCTGAGTTGCCTCTACCAGCAGGGCATCTCGCTTCTCTTTCAGAATTCTTTCAGAATCTTTCAGAAATTCTCTTTCAGTTTGTCGTACCCATCTTAGCTTAGCACTGGATATTTTGCACAGGGGGAATAAAAGGCTTGTCCCTTATTGCCAATGAGTGATGGGGCTCTGAATGAATTTCTGGTCTTTCTCAGGGGATGAATTAAGATGCAGCACACCTCCTGCACAGAGGACCGCATCCACCACGCCCTGGAGAGGTGCCTGGATGGGCTGAGCAGCGCTCGCTCACCCATGCAGTCCTGGCACGGTAAGCCCCCCCTCTGTCAACCCCACTGGAGGTGTCAAGGATCCGCCCTAAGCGTGAGCTGCTGTTCTGAGACATCTCACTAATATTTAAGCTAGATTCCAGGAAATATAAACATATCCTCAAAAAATACATTTTTGTGATAAAAGCCTTAAGCGTAATCACCGCTATGGTTTCACTGGAGAAGAGCAAGAACAAGATCTCACTCCAGGGTGGCAGAGTAGTGTCACTCAAAGCTGAACCTGAATAGTGATTTCCTCATTTTGAAGCCCAGACTAGTCCCCCCACTTAATGGTTCAGTCTCATGAAAATATATCTGGTGCAAAAAAGACTAAATGAAGTAGCAATGATTAAATCTGACAGCAGAAAGTATTTTTAGAACAGCATTTTCTCAAAATCAGATTAAAGTAAACGTGAAAGAGACAGCTTTCCAAATCCAAGTTCCTATTTGTCAGATGGATCTACCTCCTTGAAGACAAAGTTGTCAGCAGTGTCCTGCAGCATATGTGCATGTGACAGGGGTGTTATAGTTTAATGCGCCTCCATAAGTGTTTTCTGTATTTGTGTAAAAGGAAATCTGAAATGTTAACACGCTGGCTGAGAAGGAAGTGGTGGCAGAGACCACACAGCACCAGAGAGAGGAGAACAGGGGTGGGGTTTCGTGGGCGTTGCCACCCACTTACAAACATTTTCGGCTATGACACACATATGGTGCAAGGCAGCGCGGAGGCGCTTCAGTAACACAGTTGTGATAAACTGCAATCCTCTCAGAAACATTCCATCTTAATTTGAATATATTATAAAATATTGAAAAGGGATGTCTAGGAGTGAGAGCAAACATTCCTCAAAATTTGTAGAACCGTGTAAAAAATAAGCAGCCGCTTATGTGCTCCAGTCTGCTTTTACCATTATGTCAGTGCTGTAGTGTAAAAATAAAATGACAAAAATACACACTTTACCCAGCTTGTGTTCTTACCACATCTTGCACAAAATTTGGCAGGCATCTTCTCCACTGAGTATATGTAGCACAATGTGGTGAAAATAACTGTCAACATGTCAAAAGGCATGGTGTTTTTGACAAGGGCAAAGGCAGTGTTAAACAAATAGCATTCAACCATTTGTGTTGGACAATTTGAACAGATAGGGCTTTGAGCTCCAAGGTTCAGCTCCTGGTTTGACGACAGTGGCCCAATTTAAACTAAACACCGTGACAGAGAAGCAATATTATGATTCCCAGTACAGCTTTATCAAGTCAGTAATATTTTGAATTCTTTACTTTGACAATAGCACTAATATTATTGTGGTTGGCATTTTTATTATGATAACCAAAGAGTTATTCTCATGGGCCAGATTTTCAAAGGCTAGAGGTAGAAGCAAATGCAAGCACAGTTCATGAAACACAAATACCAATGTCCTGTTGTGCTGTACTGGCCCTTGGAGCTTCACAGACAGGAAATTTGATTTAGCAACTCATTATTACGAATAGAATTTACACAATTTTATTCAGAAATGTCCATAAGTGTAACAGTCTCTAAAAGTCTGACTGGACTTAGATGTGAATAACTTGATTCAAGGACCTGCGTAGGTTCCAGGTGAGTTTTGGTCTGTAAAAACATAATGCAAACTACTTTATCTCAGTGTTAGTCTAAAACTAGTGTCTAATAATCTAGCATTCGCATTCATGGATGTAAGTATATGTACATATCTGCATGTCATTGAGTGTAAGCATGTGTTTGTGTGTGTGTGTGTGTGTGTGTGTGTGTGTGTGTGTGTGTGCGTGTGTGTGTGTGTGTTCAGCTGGGCTGTGCATGAACCGCTGGAGTCTGGAGGAACTGGTGAAAAGGGATCCTGAGCACTTCCTCATCCTTCTCCAGGAGATTCTCAGGAAAACCAGAGAGGTAAGAGCAGAAACCCTCCACCACGCCTGCTACTACTGCAACTTTACTGCAAGGTCAGGTGACATAATACAGCCCATCCACCCTGTGCTACCTTGTCCCTGCTCAGGAAGTTTTCCAGGCTGCGCACTTGAGTCGGTGAGAATATTGGATATGTGTTGTGAACCACTACGCCCTCTGCTGGCAGGATGTATAGCAGCATGCTGGAGGCACACAGTGGTGGTTAGCCAGAGCAGGTATTCAGCTGAATAATGCATCTGCTGTTTCCATGGTCTCACAGGTCCAGGAGCAGTGTCAGTATGAGCTGGTGGCCCCATTGGTTCTCATGTTCTCCTCCACCCTCCTGCAGGTAAGGTAGAAATACAGAGATGGTTACACTACATGTGACCTCCTCTATGCTGCAACCCAAATCTGGCCATGGAACAATAACCAGACTCCCAGAGCTTACAGCTCCAGCTTCAAATTACCTTCAAAGCAAAAAGAAGTTTACATATGATAGTAAAGAAATACAGTGTGCCCTCTCTTTCCTCTCACCCACCTCACCCCTGACCTCTTTCTGCGAAGCACTGAATGCCCTCTGCTTGCTTTCAGACTCCCTACTTCCCCCCAGACTGCACTATCCTGACAGAGGCCTGCGAGGTGTTCCGCTGTTTCCTCACCTGGCCCGAGCCTTACTGCAGCCTGTGCCGAGACCTCCTCTCCACCCTCCACGAGGAGCTTAAGGCCCCCGGTAAACATCTGCCCTGTCTGGGGTCATCCCAGTCAGTACTCTGCCTACTAAAAGAACCAGCACACCTCTTACCGATGAACTAAGCTACAGAATGAACTCTACATGCTTTGTGTTAGCATTGCCAGAAGAGAACCATAATGTGTTTTCTACTGCCACCTAGTGAATAAAATAAGTAGTGCTATTGGGCTGAACCATGATAGCCTTATGTGTTACTCAGTACATTTAGTTCATTAAAAAAACAGTATACTGAATTGCATGTATATTAATCCGGTAGTAAAAACTAACAATTCTTTATTTTATTCCCATTTCCAAATAGTTCAGATATAAAAGTCTTTCTAAATAAGCAGTTATGCAGTATGTTAACCTAATGAATTACGATGGGTGATGTGAAGTATTCAGTTACCATTGTTGTTATACAGACCCTCCCCTGCACTATTCAGCCCAGAGACCTTTGCCCTCACAGTGTCAAGTCATTCATAAAATGTGGATGTGGTTCTTTGAATTCAAATGAGGTATGAGGAACTAAAATACACAGTAGCTGTTTACCAGAAAAAAAAAATCTATGTGCTACTTTATTTCCTCATTCCGTGAACATAATTTTACACAGTACACAAGGATATCATTGTAAAAGAACAGCATTCAGACGTAAGCTTCATTTCAGCTTTGGTTTTACGCAGCACTAGTTTGATAATATCTTGTCATCAAGGAATTTGTAGGGTGTGGGGCATTGCTGAATTGTAGTAAACTGTCTGAATGGCAAAGATAACGTTATCTGAGCAAAAACCTCAACACACACTTACAGAAAACAAAAACAAGTGAAACCGAGCCACATTACAAACAAAATAACAACTCTTATTCTTGCTCAGTTAATGTGCGTGTTCAGCTTTCAACTGACCCTGTCTCTGCTAGTGCTTGGTTGGTGTGTGTTACACCTTTATGTGTATTTTCTTCAGGAATCTCCTACCACAGGCTGGTGAGAGAGGAGCAAGGCCTAGTCACAGCTAACCATCGGTCAAAGACCATGTAAGTTAATTCCGCTTTCTATGGGTGGCCTAAAACATAAGTACGTGTTAATCAATATGCTGCTTGTTGGTTTTAATGTTTTTTTTTATGTTCTATGATCATATGGTATAACACAATACAATGATGTGGCAGTTTTCAAACACACAGTAAATGTTCTTCACGTGTTTACAGACTCTTACAGTAAGTATGTCGTATGATCACATTGCTGAATGTATGGTAATGTACATAGAAGGAAATGTTGTATTGTTTTCTCCCTCTGGGCTGGCTGTGTTTATTCATTGATGGCATATTTTTACTTCAGCTTATCTGCACGGCCAAGCCTCAGTTCTACTTCTGCTTTTCTTCCCTCAGCTAAGTGGTGAAGAGGTGACGTTTGTAGACTTGGGGGGTGGGGGGTGGGGGGCGGGGGTGCTATAATTATCTCTGTGAACTGTAACCCGCTCATTTACAGAGCAGACATTTCCCTGTCCATTCCCAGTATCACACATACAGACACACGTATGACTGGTTTTAGCTGTGGGCGCTGAAACCTCTGACAGAGTATGAAAGTGTTTGCATTCGGTCAGTTTTCTCTCTCCTGTGACAGATGATATTTAGAGTACAATCTATCATCAACATGATGGCCTACCAAATTTCAATACAGCATTATGTTTTTCATAAGCTTATATTTAGCAGCAAGAGAGTATATGCCTGTGTGTTTTTCTGTGTGTGTGTGTGTGTGTGTGTTTCTGTGAGAGTGTGTCGTGGTGCATGAGTGTGCAGTGTTTGCATGTGTGTTTTTGTGTAAGGGTGCATATGAATTAGTGTGACTGGTGTGTGTGTGTATGTGTGACTGTGTAATGGTGTGTGTGTGTGTGTGTGTGTGTGTGTGTCTTTGTGTGCAATGGTACATGTGTGAGAGTGTGTAACGGCGTGTGTGTGAATGTGTAATGGGATGCAGATGAGTGTGTAATGGTATATGTGTGTATGTGTGTAATGGTGTGTGTGTGTGTGAGAGAGAGAGCGTGTAATGTTGTGCGGGTGAGTGTGTAATCATGCAAGTGTGTGTGTTTTGCTGTTAGGACGGTTTTGCTGGTGAACCCGATCGATGTCCCTCCGGAGTTCTTGTCTGTGTCAGAGCAGCTGAGCAGCATCCAGCACTCCCAGAAGGAGACCTACATCACCCTGATCAAACACGCCTACCAGTCTGCCCTGGGCACCAAACTCCCCCTGCACAACATGCACAAGGCCCTGCAGGTACACCATGCTGCACAGTGGGGTCAAGCTGAGACTCGTCTTCACATTCAAGAATGTAGTCAATTGAGCCCTCCAATTATCATTTATAATATCTCACTCAATATTGTTACATTCCATGTTACATTATTGGAATTTAGTAGACGCCCTTATCCAGAGCGACTTACATAGGTTACAGTTTTTTTTTTACCTTACCCATTTCTACGGCTGCATATTTACTGGACAATTCTGTTGCCTAAGGGTACAAACAGCAGCGCTCCAGCAAGGGAATCAAACCAACAACCTTTTGGTTATGAGTCCACTATACCACACTGCTGCCCCTTTTACCCCATTAAAAGGTTACAGGACTTGTGTCACTGGCTCACAACACTAAACAAATGTATTGTTATGCAATGTTCCCTAAGGCAGCTTTCAATAAACCGTAACTGAAGATGTGGTCACAAGCTAATCTCTCCTGTCCTATGGGTCACTCCCAGTCCAAAACTGTGGAGGAGCTGGGTCAGGTCTTCTCCGATGTGACAGAGGTGCTGGAGACAGCTGTCACTATGGAGGACCCCGACAAAGCCAGGGAGCACGTTATGCAAGGGCTGGAAGGGTTGAGGCGGAAGATCGGTATCCCGGCATCCAATGGCTGGAGATCAGACGGTGAGACTTTCCCTGACTTTTTACAACTGTCACAAGAGAATATGACATTCTTTCACATGGTGGCGCTGCGTGTGTTTTCATTGTGTTGTTTTTTTAGAAACTTGAAAAACAGTATGCCATGGTGTTATTTTATATTTTTTCATCAGGAATGCTGCAGACTCTGCCGTTGCCCACGGCCAAATGCTGCGTGTACAAATGGAATAAAGACAATTTTGGTAAGGAGTTTTTGCCTCTGCCCCAAACTTAAAATGGCTCATATATGAATGAGAATTGCACAGAATTGCAACACAAAACTCTTTTTTTTTCCTCTGAGCCTGTAGTGTTCCTGTAGTTTTTCCTTCCGCCAGTAGTGTGTCGGGTGATGCTCTTCAGTTATTTTACGCCTTGTGTTTTCTTTTTACTCTCAGACATTTTAAATGACATCCTGGAGCGTGAATACAGCATGGCAACCACCCAGAGTTCCTCTGAACAGGAAGAGGGTGAGGAAGAGGAGATACAGCAGGGTGTGGAGGAGGAAGAAGAGGATAACATGGTGGAAGGGGATGCTGTCATGAGGAACGGCCGTGTGGACCACAGAGCTTCCACCCTCTCCACCTGCTCCATCCTCTCCACCCTCTCCACGGCCTCCAAGGACTCAATGTTCTCCACCTACTCCATGGCCTCCACCTCTTCCGTGCCCTCTGCACTTTCCGTGGCCTCAGGAGTGGACAGCGACTTCTGCGAGGACTTGGAGGACATCCAGCCGGAGAAGAGTTCCAAATCCAAAGCCCGGCTGAGCCGCTTGTCCATGCTCTTCAAGCCCAGCAACAACCTGTACCGGGCCAAAAGCCTGGGCAACCAGGAGGCCAAAGACTTACAGCTGAGCCGCTCCACCCGTTCCTACTCCCTGCCCCAGCCGGTGCTGCTGAAGGTGGCGGAGCAGCAGCCGCTCAAGCACGTCTGCTTCAGGAGGAGGCCCATCCTGAGCTGCGACGAGGACAACAAGGCCACCACGCTCAGGGTGGTGGTGTTCGGGGCCGACCACATCGCGGGGAAAGTGGCCAGGGCCTACAGCAACCTCCGGCTGCAGGAGCGCGCCTGTCCACGCCTCACCAGGGTCTTCAAGCTGCAGTTCTTCTTCATCCCAGTGAGGAGGAGCTGCGGTAGCCCCAGCGGGGCAGGGAGCCCCAGCTCCGGGGTCCTGTCCATTAGCCCAGTCAAAGGAAGTGCTAACGCCGTGAGTACGGGGTGGGCAGTGTGACATCATCCAAAAGCTGTCTTCATTCAGTGCCTCCTTCCTCCCAACATTACCTATGTAATGTTTTATTTTAACTGTTTTTTTTTTTTAATTAACAGTCACAAGCTCTCTTTATGTTCACGTCATAATTTTTCTTCCTGTGTGTGCTGCTTGTGAAATGTGTGTCCTGCGGTCGTAACCATGTCTCTGTTGCTACAGGAGCCAAACCCGCCGTGCTCAGAGGACAGCACCAATGATATTGCACACTTCATCGGAATACTGGACCCCTGGTACAAGCGCAACATGCTCAGCTTACTCAACCTGCCAGTCAGTGTCCTGTGCCAGGTAAGACCACCCTCTCACTCCAATTCTTTTTAAGGAAGGATCTCCCATATTCAAATAATGACATAGCAAATACAAACAGGCAATCGACACCAATTATTTTGTTATTGTGCTTTGATGGTTGCTATGGTGCACAATGCCGGCCATGCCTTGTATAACATATAATCTGTCTTCCAGGAAACCGCTTGCGTGAATGTGCATCGTAGTCATCATGTGTATTGTGTTTCCACAGCAAACCTCAAAAATAGAGACTGAGTCGTGTGAGGGCTCCAGCGAACGCCTTCCAATCCTGGCAGACCTGGTTCTATACTACTGCCGCCATGCTGCTCGTCCTGTACTGGTGCAGCTGTATCAGGCAGAGGTGAGGCCTGCACCTTTCCCCCCACTGACTGCTGAACACACCCAGGCCACTCTTGAAAAAACACATCACAAACTGCACTGCCTGAGACTTATCTCATTACATTACATTACATTCATTTAGCCGATGCTCTTATCCAGAGCAACTTCCAGGAAACAGAACATAAGTGTATCTATTCAAGTTGAATGAGCAACAGTGTCAGACAAGACTAACAACACTCCCCCTCAGCAACACCTGTCAGCATGACCACAACAGGAAAATAAATACATCACTAAAGCCTGTGATTGTTTACTTTCCTTTCAAAGGGCACTTTGAAATGCGATTAGCCCGAGCTAATTAAAGTAATCCTACAGTATGTGCCTAATGGCTGCATGCATCATTCCGTGATGACTTTTATCTAAACCCAGACCTTTTAGTATTTTAGGTCAATGGCAGAACTTACCTTTAAGATACAGGTGCATTCTAATCAGGATAATATTGTTCGGTTCTGTGGTCTGAGGCACACACAGCTGTGACCTGCAGCTAATTTTTGATGTGGTCGGAGTTACCAGCCCAAATACATGTTTCAGATGTGCCCTCTTCAGCTGCAGATAAGGTTTCCATAGATGACCTTCAGTTAGGGTTACAAGCAGACTCTATTCTGCATACAATTACAGAAATGAAAGAAATCTTGAAGGATGAATGCAATCCGAGACATCTCACATTGGCAGACACTCTTGTCCAGAGTGATATGATTGCATATATATCATCCATTTATACGGCTGGTTACTTAATAAAAGATACTTAATGCTCAAGGGTTCAACCTGGGAATCCAAACAGCAACTTTCTGGTTACAAGCCCTGCTCCTTACCACTACACCACACTGCTACATGTGGTGTCAGTTTTCCAGGCTATGATATATTGTGGTAGATTTAACAGTTAATTATTTAAATACTGGCTCTGCTGCCCTCAGATCCAGGTTCCATTTTGACAAAAGGTTTATGACCGACTGATTGAATGGTCATTTAAGATGAATAAAAACTATGTGTCTTATAGTGCCGTACAAAATGTATTTTCCTTGTATTGTACTGGCCCTCTGTAAAGTTTGGTGTCGCCTGACTGAGTTGTTGGTGTGTCCTGGTGCAGTTGACCCTGGCCGGAGGGGAGAGGAGGACAGAGGTGTTCATCCATTCCCTGGAACTTGGCCACACGGCTGGAACCCGTGCAATCAAGGCCATGGGTGAGTATCCCCTCTTATCAGATCACTCTGCCAAACATGTACTTTCAAAGCTGCTGTTGACGTCATTGTGCCAGAAGTCTGCCTCATCTCCCATTTATTTATATCAGGATATTTCCACAGAATTTTGAATTTGTGTTGTTGTGTCATCAAACATTTTTTTTTCTGATGGACGTGACTCATATAGTGTATTGTTTTTGGAGCAAAAGGGGCGCCATTCTGGCTTTTTCTGTCATTTCACACGCATTCCATTTTGTAGTTATCCTGACTTACATTTTTATTTAGTCATTTGGCAAGCACATTTATCTAGAGAGACCTACAAAGCAAAGGTGCAAAGATTTGGCCCTAGTACTTTCTCAGTAGTTGAAAAAGTCCTCTACAGTGGTTCACCTGAGTTCAGGAGCCTGGAAACAATCTAAACGCAAAACTGGTAATTAGCGGTCCTTGTCTGGTCCTCTGGGGGTAAACGTAAATACACAAAACACTGAATGGGTTCTATGTGGTTTTGTTCTGGTTGTAAAACTCTGAACAGCTGTGGGGATCTTGTTTGTTTACCCCCACATTCTGTAATTTTCAATGCCTATACAGCACCACTGATCTACTTCCTTTGAGTTGATTCCTTTAGTGTTTAGTGTCCTTTACTGAACTGTTTTGTTTTGCATTTGTGCGTAACGGCTTAGATCAAGGCCAGCATCATATCGACATCATTCAGTTTTGACCCACTCACATCCACAAAATACCACTTCTGTGGCCTTGATACATTTTGATGCAGTCCAGCAGGAGAAAAACAGGAAAGGAGTTAGAGCGCAGCCCTGTTGGTTTAACTGCGTTATACCGATAAATGCTGTTCTGCTCTTAAGTGTCAAAATGTGTTCTCTAGGTGCCGCAAGCAAGAGGTTCGGGATTGATGGAGATCGCGAAGCAGTACCGTTAACACTAGAGGTCGTTTACAACAAGGTATGGGGGAGTTCAATACACTTCTGGTGGACAAATGACACGGACATCATGGTGAAGAGCTGGTAATAATCTGTGTGGTGTATAAACCGTCTTATGTGTGCCCTCAGGTCGGTGTGAGTGGAAGAAGCCAATGGAGCAAAACAGAAAAAGTCTGTACTTCCATCAACCTGATCAAAGCCTGCAAGAAACCTGAGGAGTTAGGTAAGCTGTTAATGTGCATTCCCCAAAGAAACTTCAACTCTGTCACATTTTTGAAGGAAATAATGTGATAAATTGTGAAGTTGCCCAAAAATGTGGCAGTTGGGAAATGAATGTTTCTCACTGGATCCAACTGATTGAATCAAAAGAACAATTAATGCCTTTTAATGTCCAGTATGTGCTCTTCAGGTGCTCAGCAATGAAATGAAACCATCCCACAATGATTTGTCTTCTATTGTCAAAATGGGTTCAGCTGAAAGAAAATAAAAATATTTAACACACAATTGCCTCAGTAAATACCTAACTGTATAAATGGATAACATGTGAAAATGGTAACGTAAGTAAGTCTCTCTGGACAAGAGCGTCCACTAAATGGCAATAATGTAATGTAATTAACCATGCTTAATGTAATGTAATGTAATTAACCATGCTTTTTCTCAAATACTTAAATACACAAATTAAATAATGCATGAAACACATAAAGATGCAAGAAATGTTAATTGAAGCTGTATGAAAATACAAAACCATGTACGATACTTTCCCATGTTTATCTAGATTCCAAAATGGAGTATCTTCAGTTGATGATGACTGAGGTACTGAAAAGACAAAACTCAAAGTCCAAAAAGGGCTACAATCAGGTAAGCAGGAAACAGGCAGCTGTGGTAATGGTCTCACGGCACTTTCACAGTTGTGCGCATTGCACAAACAACATAAAGCCCAGCCTCAGAAAATGTTTCATGTGGTTAGAGCTGCAACAGCTCATAGCAAAAACACATTACTAAACTGAAACCAAATCGAGTTCTTATAAGCCATAGCCTTAGAAGAAGCAGTGCTCTTGCAAGGTGCATCGAACAGGTTACATGATGTTTGCTTTCGCTCTACTGTACACACTTACATTTTACAGTGCGCATACTCTACGTCATTTCTGGAACTGCCTGTCAGCATGTCATTTACATTGCAGCGATCCACACACAGAACATAGTGTCATCCATTTGGCCTAAAAATCTGTATTAGTATTAGTATTATCATTATGACAGCATGGAACAGTATATGAATTTCTGTCACTTGTGTCCTCAGCAACTCTCCACCACGGAGGTGAAGGTGGACAAGGTCCAGGTGTGTGGGGCAAGTAGTACCACCTTTGCTGTCTGCCTGGACCAGGACGAGAAGAAGATCTTTCAGAGTGTCACCAGGTACTGTGACACGTCCTTCAAAGTAGAGAAAGGGCTGAACAATTAGTCAAGGTCACCCTTAACCAGTTGGCGTAGAAAATTCTCTTGAACTACCAATATTTATTATCACATTCATTTAATCAACAAGCTGTCATAATATGATGTTCAATCCCTCGTCATCAGTCACAGAACGGTCAAATGCCTTAACTATAGCATAGATTAGAATCACTGCAGAGCTATATTCTCTGATGCATGTGCAGGTTGCTCTCCTGTAATATTTAAGCCAGTAGTTTGCAACAGTATGAAAGGTAAGCTAATAAATGGAATCGAATAACAACCCGTGTGTGTGTGTGTGTGTGTGTGTGTGTGTGTGTGTGCACATGTTCATGATCATTCTGACAATGAGACAGTGTGCTGACCAGTGTTTCCTTTGCTTGGTGCAGGTGTGAAGTGTCCGTGTGCTACAAGCCGGACAGCACAGCTGACTGGAAGCTGCGCAGGGCCATATCCACCCAGACTCAGCCACTGCACCCAACCTTTTGCTCTCTCCTTTGTCTGCCTATTGCCACCTTCAGTGGAGCTCAGCCCTAATGCTTCAGTGACTGAACCAGTGAATGAACTGTAGCCTTGGGGGTAAAATCTACAACCAGAGGAATCAGGGTCTAAATGATCTCACACCAGGAGACTGTAATAGGATTATATTGTAGAGTACAGACTATATTTTGTCATTGTAAAAATATGTATATTTGTATAATAACAACTAACAGGCTAAACTCCTGCACTGTAAATGTACTCAGAAAAAAAAAAGTTTTTTCGTACAGATAACTCATTTTTTAGCCTGACTGTGCTGATTTGGATCTGTAAATCTTACTGTTTATGAATTTTTCTTTGACGTGGACTTGAATCATTTTTATCTTAGCCACTCCTCTTGTATCTGCTCATACACACCCACTGGAAGTGGATGAAAAGTGCAATAACCTTAAATGCCCTCTTACTGATTTTCTAGAACTTGGATGCTGAGTATACTTCTTACATAGTTTCTGTATTTTGTCATTTCAGTCTAAGTATGCATATATTTAAAAAAAAACTCCTTACACAAGTTTAGAGGTATTTCCTCTATGTTTGAGGGCAAGTTGTCAAAACTGTGGCACAATCATCATAATCACTTTAAACGCTTTCCATGCAGCAATGAACATCGGTAGTATCTTTTGCATTGTGTACAGAATGTAATTTATTATCATTTTCATTTTTTTATCATGGTTATGTATACATGTTTGGTGTGGAGCACAGAGAGATACATTTATAGATTAGTACAGGCATCTTTGATGGGACCTACATTTTGAGACTGAACAGAAACAAAGATTTTTGTTCACAGGTCACAAAAATCACAGGTCATGTGGGGTAGAAGCCAAACATTAGAGAAATCTTGAAAGGTCAGACTAAGCTTGAAAAGAATATGTGGTACACTCTGATAAATAAACGACACTGCTATTCCATATGCACTCTATATTCAATATGGTACTGCAAAAAATAATAATATTCAACTTACGTTTTTGTGATGCTACTTGAGTCTGATAACATTGATTTCAGTGCTAATACACATTTTACTCATGAATTGTTTGCAATTAAATGTTTGATAACATGTGTAATATTTGTATATCCTACATTTTAAGAAGTACCCACCATCTCTCTACAATTGTATATATGCATTGATAGTAGTGTGTAATAGATTGATACAAAGTGCCCTACATAATTTTCATACCATTATTTAAGTTAAACAGAATCCTGACTTAAATGAAAAAATAACTGTGGGATATATTTTTTCACTCAGATAAACTGAAAATAGTCTTATATTTAACTAAAAAAAAACTGAAAAGAGCACCATTTTATCTCAGCATGCTGTGAGAAATGGGTCAGAGTACATACCAATCCAACAATCTTTTTGACACAACATCCTAAATTCTTACATTTTAACATTTTTAATTAAATCAGTTGTATAGATTTGGTGTTCATTACAGAGGTGCAAACACCTCTTCAGTAGCCACAACACAAACAGAAATGGCACAAATCTGTCAAGCTGCATCTTCAGGGCATTTGAGACCATATGTTGTGTTCACGCACAAAAAGCGAATCTTCTGGACATACTTATCAGCAGTATGTTTTGTGACAAAAAAAGATGAAGCTCATGTTTATAAGAGCTCCATCCTCTCTGTTAAATACAGAGGCATATCCATTTTGCCTTGGAGTTGACTAACATCTTAAGGTATTATTGACCTTGACAGACACATGATAAAGATGTATTTGGGTGTGTGCCACCAAGATAGTGTTAAAAGAAAAAAAAAACAGCATGATTATTGAAGGAGCTGGAGATGTTCCACAATGAAGGAGAGGAGACACAACCTCATATAACACTACAGGCAATGTCTTCTCAGAATCATGAAAGATAAAGGCAGTTACACAAAATACTGGTCGATGGTACAGTATGCAAATAAACTTGATCATTGTTTTTTGAAAAAGATATGATGACATTGCCCTGGTGCTATTAATGTCTAAAAAGAGCCCATTACTCATTCTTCTGAACAAAAATGTGATTCCACAGTTTTTTGGGCAATTTTGTTTTTGATTGGAAGACAATATGCAGGACACTTATACAGTCTGTGTTTGAGCATGTGTATATATATAGAGAGAATATATATTGAATATTTTATTCATATATGTATGTATGAATAAAAAATTCACACAGAATTCTTGTGGTTTAGTTTCATACTTTTCAGTATGAATATTTAAGGCTCAGTGAGAAGGTTAGTCAGGGGACTTTCCCATGATCAGATATGGTACAGTGGTGCTTGAAAGTTTGTGAACCCTTTAGAATTTTCTGTATTTCTGCATAAATATGACCTAAAACATCATCAGATTTTCACACAAGTCCTAAAAGTAGATAAAGAGAACCCAATTAAACAAATGAGACAAAAATATTATAGTTGGTCATTTATTTATTGAGGAAAATGATCCAATATTACATATCTGTGAGTGGCAAAATATGTGAACCTTTGCTTTTAGTATCCGGTGTGACCCCCTTGTGCAGCAATAACTGCAACTAAACATTTCAGGTAACTGTTGATCAGTCCTCCACATCGGCTTGAAGGAATTTGAGCCCATTCCTCCGTACAGAACAGCTTCAACTCTGGGATGTTGATGGGTTTCCTCACATGAACTAATGGATTAAGGTCTAAATTCTAAAGTGTTCACAAACTTTCAAGCACCACTGTAAGTGAGACTAATGAGACTATATACAGTTGTACAGAGACCAAATAAACTGCAACCATGGCTGTGATTACCACCCAGGACACAAAGGCGTTGACTGATACAGTTGACTGATTGCACTGATGAAGTAATTTTGCAATAATAGCAACCATTAAGAAAAAAAACATAGATGACGTAGTCTCTACTTATCATTCACTTGCAATCAGTGATGTTGTTCCTGTTTAATTTCAGTACATGAAAATTTTAAGAGATTCATGTAAAAAAAAGTTCTGGCAGAAACAATTAAGCAGAGAGTTCTTCAACTGAACGTGTGGATCTGCATTAGGTTTGTATCTGCACACATCCTAACTAATAGGTGATGAAAGTGTAACGAAAGAGTCAGAAGACCCAAGTGCAGAGCTCCAGTACTTTTAATAGAGTTCACAAATCCAAAACAGAATCTTCTAGAACGGTCCAAACACAAGCCAGGGTCAAAGAACTTGGAGGGCAAACAGTAGTACCAAACAACCAATCCAAATCGCCAGACAATAAGCAGGGTCAAAAGACAGGCAAACAGGTCAAAAGACAGGCAAACAGGTCAAAACAGGAACAGAGCAAAGCACAAACACCAAGAAACCGGTTCAGCATACAAGTACAATACCTCACAAAGAGGTGCCTTAATTGCAGTTCTTAAATCCCCAGTGGTGATTAACTGAATTTGCTGCAGGTGTGGTTAAAACTCAGGCGACTCAGAGTGTGGGCGTGGCTGAACAGGGAGTTGGCTGGAGGCGGGTCTGACAGAAAGTCATTACATTACATTATTGGCATTTAGCAGATGCTCTTATCCAAGGCAACTTACATGGGTAATAATTTTTTACATGTTACCCATTTATACAGCTGGGTATTTACTGAGGCAATTGTGGGTTAAGTACCTTGCCCAAGGGTACAGCAACAATGCCCCAGTGGAAATCAAGCTGGCAAACTTTCAGTTACAAGTCCTGCCCTTTACCACTGTGCTACACTGCCACCCCATCACAATATGTAGCTAGCTACCTAATTCCTCGTCATTCTGAGTATCCATGCAGCAGCCTGTTCAAAAAATAAGTTCAGTCTTGTCCTCCTGTTATAAATGCTATCAAGGATAGCTGTAGCCTACCCTTCCCTTGTATACCTCACTACAAGTGAGATTTGAGGGACAACAGTCACAAAGCATTATTTTGAGAGAAATGGTCAACAAAACCACAATGGACTTCATGTAGAAGACACACTCTGTCAAAAATGTCACAATACGTGTCCTAGTTGCATTGGTAATCATATGCCTACGTGCCTGGGAGGTGCTTTGTTAAAATTTTGCTTTAATTTACAGCCCCAATTACAACCAGGTTCAACAGTACAGAATTGTGTCCCTGATTTAACAAAGGAACATCAAAATAACCAGGTCGTACTTCCCAGACAACATAAGAGCTCATTTCATATAAATATGAAGTTTCTTATAAAGACGGCTGTGATTATTTCATGTTCCCGTTTCTCATCCAATCCTGTCGATAAGCATGGAAACAAAACCTCATATAAACCTTTTCTCAACAATAGATAACATGTTACCAGCTGAAATGGTATACTGTTTTAACCAGGGTGTTGTACATAGTACCTACATTCTAAACATGTTCGTAATGGAAAACAATTTCATATGAATGGAACATCATGGAAAAAATGTTTATTTAAGGGATGTAAAGGCTAATTTTCTATAATTCACCCTAGCAAATTGATTCTTTTAGAAAAACTTATCCATACCCATATCTGAGAACAATACTGATTCAAGGGAATGTCGGATGGATGCCTGTGTAACTAATTTTTAATCATTGGTTTCCCCTAAAGATGCACACATGATAAAACATACTAAAACAGGAATCCTCTGTATATAAAGCATGATAGAGTGCAATTAACACACAAAACTAATGTGTGATATAACATATTTTTAAAAAATAAGCCTAACTGATGAGAAAACATCTAGACCAAGGAGGTACTGAAGTAATATAGGAAGCATGAATAGAAGTCATCAAAGCATCACTAGGACATTTCAAAGATAAAGGACCAGGTTTCAGTTTAAAATGAAATCCTTTCATTTTTAGTAAACTATTATTTGTGTAGGAAAGAAAATGCAGCTCCCAAAAACTAAACTCATTGCACTCTCCCCCAAAGCCAGAGGAGAGCAGTAAGTAAAGATAGAACAGCACTAAAGAGCGTGAATTACAATTTCTTTGGATGATTTCATGCCAGTGAAATAAAATATGCAGAGTGGGTGAAACTGTGTGAGACAATGCAGGCTTAAGGCCCACTGCACTGAGGCCCAGAAACCCATTTGTATGCAGTGGATACCACTGATATAGAATGTACTGTACAATAACTGAGTTATTTAGAGACAATATTTTATTCTTTAAATTCTAAAAAGCAGGAAGAAAAGGTAGACCTCAGCAAACTGGGGTCCTGAAGTTTGGAAATGTTAAAATAGATGTCCAGCAGCCTTTTTGTAGTCCCCTAGTCTCAGATATATTTGTTCTGCTCTCTCAAATGCTGACTCAACTTCCTCGGCTGGTGTTATGCAAGTTGAAAGTTTTGCATGAGCTTCCGTGTTGGAATAAAGAATTAAAGAGACAAGTGCCTACCAGAGGACCGGAAGATAAGGTCCGTAAATACAGTTAAAAAAAAAGTCATTAAGACCAATAGGATTTACAACCAAGAAACTAGCAATGCCTTATTTCAACACATGTAGGAAAGAAGCTGCCAATATTGGCATTCCATCTAAATATTACCGAAAAAGTCAATGAAAAATATTTATAGATCATTATATAGTTTTATATTAAAATTGTGTTTGTGAAAGTCTTCATCCCTTGAGGGTCCAAGAACACAAGAACACAGTGGCACCTGGCATACAGTGATCACAATCTGTCTACTATCCTGTTTACTACATTACATTATTTTCTTTTAGCAGATACTCTCATCCAGAGCAGCTTAAACAGTTTACAATTTTATACGCTCCCCATTTATAAAACTGGATAGCAGCAGAGGTAATTCTGGGTTAAGCACCTAAGCAGGGAATCAAACCAGCAACCTTTTGGTTATGACCTCCTCTTCCTCAGCCTGTTCATCTGGAGGAAGTGCGGTGAAGTGCTTAACTTGGTATAATTTATCATTACATAGATGTAAGTTGTCCTATTAGGCGCATCGCTCAATACCATAATATTGTAATGTCATCATACTGCCATGTGGACACATCTGCTGACATACCTGACGTGTTTTACGACACACGTTTCTATCATAGCATCATATTTTTTTAAAAGAAATCCTTCCATATTGGAGCGGTACAAAATTTTAACACCATTCAGTTGTCAGTAAAGTTTTTGTTTGCCATTGACCGGATTGCCTACACTGCGCACTTCAAAAAACAGGAAAAACGCCTGCGTCTGCTCCGGCATCGTGAGTGTTTTTACTTTTCTCATTCTGCGCAGATGCGGCGCAGATTCACTGACGTGTAAATCATGTGAATGGCTAACGAGTTCTCTGCCAATCCACATAATATTAACTGGAGAGGATCTGCACAGTATTCGCGCAGCATTGATCTAAAGCACGTCGTAATCTTGAAAGACCCTGTAAGAACTTTCAGAATATTCACAACCATAATTTTACAGCAGCCGTTGACCAGTTCCATTAATCTTTATGTTATATCAGCGTATTAATGTAATCATATGTGTCCGCTGACATTCAGGTGATACAAATATCAGTGAATCTGCGCAGCGCCTACCCCGAACCGCTGGCAGCGGACAATTTCTCAACGGTGTTGAGACAGACAGTGGGCGTAGCTTATTCAGTTCGTGTCACAGAGCAGCAGCGAAGTTAAAAGGGAAATCTTGCATCTGCGGTAATACAGTAGCTGGCATCGAAGAAAATGAAACTTGCTGGTCGCCGAGAGGTAAGTGCAGAGTTTCTTGTGTAACCTAGGATTATGAAAATTTGGATTAGCTGTTTGCTCGTGCATGTTCTTAATCGTCCTTTTAGTTAAAATTCTATGGGTACCACATCGTTGCCTATCACCCTGTGCTTTGAATAAATGCTTTGTACTTATAACGATCTTTTACACGCGCGAAGTCCTGACTTCCAAACTGGACTGCGATAGGTACTGGTGGTGGATTAATTCATGATAGATTATTTTATCTGTTATTAATAGTTTTCACGTTATGTCATGAAAAGATATCGCACGGTTTTTGCATGTGTACATAATAAGTGCTTTCTGATAAGTATGCGCTGTAACAGATACAATTCTTTAATAGTTTATTTTAGCCCTTGTTTCATATACATAAAGATCGTGTTTCGTACATAGAATGTTGAACATTTTTTAATTGAATGTTATAACTTCATCGTTAGTTCAGTATTGCGACCAAGAAAATACTGAGTGGCCATCAATATTTATTATCCCTTTATGGCATAGCTATAACCTAATGTAATACTAAAGCAAATTTTCATGTGGTTCATGTGCAGTGTAGCTAAATCATTGTAACCTCCGTGTTTGTGTAGTCTTTAGTGGGACAGACTGACCGCATGTTACATCAGAACTCGTGCTAGTAACGACAGTTGTTACGTTAATCAATTACATTATTATCTTGGCTATGGAAATGTCAGCAATTTAGTTGGTTGAAATCTGGAAGATTTTCTCCACATGGTTGTCTGGCGCGGGACCTGTTATTAAACTGTTTGAAACAACCAAGTGAATTGCGACTTTCTTAGGCTATTCGTACCTCTGATTCAGCAATAATGAAAATCTCACCTAGGAGAGGTTTACTACGGTTAATATGGCGATTTCCAACACTTGATCCTTCTGCTTTGGCCTACTGCACCTCGTACATTGGCATCGCCAACAAACTGCAGTCCATTCTGCAATTAAATTTCATTTGCTGGCAAGAGATTCTGACACAGCTCAGAGCTGTAATCTATAATACATGCATGACTGAGCAATTTTAAACTCCAAACTGTGGGTTTTAGTTGCTCCAGTAACAGGGGCTCATTCATTTCGTTTTAAAGGGGTAGTTCTAATTGATTGGGATTTGGGGTTTTTCCAGAAACAACTTTAATTATTTTCAAAGTTTTAGTGTTTTCTCACATTTGGTGCATGCACTTAATAAAATGCAGTGCCCTCCAGTTGCTTTAGTAGAGAATATCATGTCACCATGATGTGAAGTTTTAAAACTGCTCCCTGAACCGAACAGGTCTACAGATGTTTATCATTTGTTTTTATTCACCAGGAATTTCATTACTAAATGTAACAGCCGCATGGTCATAAGCAATGACTAAATCCAGTGCTAAAACCATTCAATGAATGGTTTAGAAACTGAGATTATATATTCTCAAATAGATCATGCTGCATTGCAGCTATATACCATTATGCCTCAAATGTATTATGAGCATGTGTTGCTCTTGTCTGCCTAGCATACTCCTTCTCAGTCAGCATTTCAAGTAATCACAGGTCCTGGATTGTACATGACAGTTGCTTTGCAACCATTGATTCCAGAGTGTCATATCTGTGCACTAGGCCAGATGATACAGGTTTTGGCAACCATGCATATACCTGAGCTCTCAGTCCTGTCAAGTTGTGGTGATGTACAGACTGTACCTTGTACATTGTGGGCAAGTTCCGTGCAGTAGTACGATTCTTAAAGTCTGAGGAGTATACAGAATGTTAGGCTGATGCATTCTTTCTCCTGAATGAAATGAAGACAAAGAGATACTTCTGACAGGAGAAGAAACAATGATTTTATTTTTAACTCCCTCTGTGTAAACACTGTGTAGTATCATGGTCATCCAAAGACAACATGCTCTAAATCTGGGGGGAAAAAAAAACAAAAAGGGCACTTAAACCTTTTTTCCTTAGGTTGAAATAATAGTGGTAATATTAACAATAACAGAAAAAAGGCCTCAAAGCCTTAGATCTGAGGCAGTCCGTCCGCTGTCTCCTTGAAGCAAAAAATACAGCTATCCAGGGTGTGCTCCGTTTCCTTGTTTAGAGTGAATGTTTCCTGGAGGCACCACGCATGGGGCATGTCCGTCATGATCTGGTGTCTGAGGCCACTGCCGCAGGCGCTGTGAGGAGCGGAGCCTGCAAAGCATTGAGAAACGCAGCCGGCCCCACTTATATCTTACCACAGCACACCGCTACACTGCACCCTCAGGGGAAGGGTCATGCAGTCTTTAGCCCCAGAGCAAGCCCTGTGCATGTGTGCACGCGTGTGAAAAGAGGCCGTGTACATTTTTAGGAGCTATTTATACACTGCTGAGTTGAGCATGGTTTGGCAATTGCAGTGTCAGGTCCTAGTGGTCAGCAAGAAAAGAGCATTGTGGATAAGGCACAAGATGAAATTACAGTGCAGCAGGGCTCAACTCGCCATCACTTCTTCCCCTGCTGTCCCCTAGTGCGGTGGTTCTCAGCCGGTGTGTTGTGAGGCAAAGTGAAGTGTGCCGTGGAACTTTGAGGAACCCGATGCCTTTTTATATAGGCAGGTGTGTTTGTGTGTGTGTGTGTGTGTGTGTGTGCGCACTTACACTCTGTGAAAAGACTGATGTTTTATATTGTGCTATTAACCCTTTAGCACGTAACTTATTTTTATGCTATGCAGCGCGTGTTACGTTACATGGTTCGTTATGTTTTCAGTAGCGTTATTAAGCTTCTCATAGTTTTCAGTTAGCATTTGCTATAATTTTTGTGTTAAATCGTTGTTTCCTCAAAGCTAAAATTAGCTAGAATTTTTCCAATCTAGTGCTCTAATCGTACCGGTTTTAGCATACGCACTAAATGACAAATCACACCGGTGTGACCGTACGTGCGAAAGGTTTAATGGAGTAATGTTTTGTTTTATTTTATTTATTTTATTTTAGTATGTTGCTGTTCATGATGCCGCACTATGTTGGACAAGTTCTTTCTCCGATGTACTTCAAGGCATTTTTAATAAATTATACGATTGCCTGTCTGATTTAACTATCTGTTTGATAATTATTTGACAGTCTGCTGTAGTGCAATATGGGTCAAATCTCCCTAATGACATTATAGCCTATCATAATGTGCGTGACATTCTTCATAATCGATAACCAACTCTAAGTTGGTGTGCCTTGACGTTCTGGTTTGACCTTTGATGTGTCTTAGCCCCAAAAAGGTTGAAAACCTCTGCTCTAGTGTCTGAATTGTACATGCAGATTTATTGCAAATCTGGTGAAATGTTGATTCATTCTGTTTACTCGGGGCTGCATACTTAACAATGCTTCAGTAAGGCACGCTTCATCAACATCCTTGCATATGATGAAGTGTGCCTTATTGAAGCATTATGAAGTATTCACCACAGTCACCTCATTCTCTCACAGCATTTTTATTCTTATCATATGTAAATAAATAAATAATATAATTTAATACACCATCATGCAATCGGCAACCAAGTTGGGAGATGGGGTTGTCCATAATACCGAACAGTACGGCTCCACAATAGCACAGCAGGATTTTTTTTTTTCATAATAGGGCACCGGGTTGTCTTCTGGTTTCCACTCCATAGACAGTAAACCATGAACACTGTATTTGAATACAAGTGCATACAAAAAGACTAGGCTAAGCGCAGAGACGATACTAAATCATAAGTGTCACAGTCTGATAGCAGGAGTCATTACACAATATACCACATTCACATAAGTGCCATAGTAGGTACAAGAGGAAGTCTGAGGGCTTAGTAAGCATATTTGAGGATACAGCATGAATATTCAGACTTAGAGGTTAGGTGAACCAAGATGCAGTTTGAACAGAGGAAGTGTAATGAAAAATTTAGGAGTCAGCATGAGCTTGGTTGGAGGATGCATTAAAACTCATTCAGTATGCCATAGAGTGTGCAAGCCAATTGTAAGGGAACATTTGACTGTATCACTGTATCACTACAGAGCTGCTGCCTCTTTAAAGCTCAGCATTTACATTGAGCTCCTTTGGTACATATTTTGCAAGACAGTTCCCTATGGTTTATAGAGTAAATGTGTTTCCTACAATGTGGATAGAGCATGGACAATTCCCAGCTCCTAACTGCTAATTGGCCGGTGCGCATGGGAGAAAGGCCTCTCTGAGGGTCAGGCCAATTTCAGGAAGCAAAGAGTGCCTGAGAGATTCAAATGAGAGTTACGTCTGTTGTTATCTGTGTGGTATTTCTGTTTGTCCATGTAGTAATGAAAACTAAAAATGGAGAATTGCTTGTTTGAGCCTACATGGCAATATGCTATACTAAAAAACTGCTGTCAATGTGATCCACTCATTATTTTTCTTAGGGACCTTGTCTGAATAGCAGTTTAGCGATCTCAGTTACAATGGGATATTTTCAGTTTTAACCAAATATGAGCATTAAAATGAGGAAAGCCTCTGAGATGGATGAGAAATGTATTCATTCCATGGCAGGAAACCGGTCTGCACTTTCCTCATATGAATGTTGTGAACTATATTTCTGTTGCCAGTGTGCCAGACAGAGGTGCCAGAGCCGCTAGCATTCCATCCCCACGGAAATTTTGCATCTCTGAGGCCAAACCCGCTGAAGCTGAAGTCATAGCTGACGCACAGGGGTACATCCTGTTCCTGGACTGAAATATAGTGGATCACTTTACATCTGACAGCGCCTCTTCAAGCCTACTCTAATTTTAACAGCAGCTGGTTTTAACAGGCCCACGCTGAAAAAAGGTCTTCCGCTGGTCGAAGACATGGCAGAATGTGTTTGCCCATTGCGTATTTTGCACACCGCACAAGTGAGTCACTTCAGTCTTCATGGGCTTCTGGTGGAAGAGGTATATAGCAGTACAGGACATTAGGAGAATGCAAGTAAAAAGGAAATGACATTTTCTTGTTTTACTACAGATGTTTTTTGAAATGAAACAAAATGTGCAATATGAACACATCAAAGTGAAGGAGTGAAAATTCCAAGTCTGTTCCTGAGTAGAGAGGCTCACAAACAGAAAAGAAAAGGGATCAAAGATTGCAAAATTTAAATTGTATATTCCAACAGATTTGCATATTTTACAAAGTATTATAGACTGCTGGCAGCTGCAAAAGAGTTTCATATAGGTCCAACAGTATTACAAGGTACTTTTGAAATGTGCAGAGAACAGTATTATGAGGTTCTCTGTTTTGGTTCCTGTTTTAATGTTGATTTATGAACTATGACAAGGTTTGGCTCAAAGTTTGCTTTAGTTTGCATTGTTATTCCTGTTAAGGGTTGGTTGGACAGGAGTGTAAAAACAGGAATGTATTTTTTTTTTTTTATTTTACTCCATAATTTTACACTCAGATTTGGTTTTATGTAGCATCCATGTGAACAGAAGGCTGAACTTCTTGTTGAGTGTCCTGTGTCCAGTGGTTGAGAGTACAACATTGTAATAAAGTAATGAAAGGTAAAACTTAATTACCCATGCTTTCCTCTAATTTTTTTCTGCCTGCTGTGTGTAGTTTTTGTGACATACAGGTGCAATAAATAGCTCTCTGGTGGGCTATTAATTTTTTCCACAGTAACACGGCTGCCTCTTGCACAGAGAGCGGTACAGTGGAACTTCCGACAGCACAGAGGTGTTCGTCACACCTGTGGGTGCCTTAACTTTTACAAACCAATAAAAATAGTACTCCTTACCCTACAGATCTCAAGTGCAGTCACAGCCCTGACGTGACAGTAACATGTCTGTGATCATGTCGAGCCGGAGGCGTTTGAACCAAGAGGGCCAGGGAAAGGAGGAAATCAATGACCCAGCATACACCTCCAGAGTATAGAGTTTAAGGTTGCCTGGAACTCAGATGAGGAAATGATCTGAAATGAGTCACTAGTATTGTTGTTAGAGAATTAAATACTAAAACCACCGTGACGCTGAAGGTGTTTTGTTTGGCACCATTGCACACCTTTCACTGACCTGTCATGTAGAGTGACAGTCCATTCAAGAAGCCACCTACACAAGCGGCCGTGTGGATAACGGACCTGTTTTTGCCTAGAGGTAACTGTTTCCACCTCCTCCCGCATCTCAGGGCTGGTTTGGTCTGCCCCAGCTCTGATGAGATTTCCATGTCACCCCTTTTTATATAAATCCCATCTAAGGTCCATTGTTCCTATACAGGATGGTGATAGGGGAAGCAATCCCCCGGCTTGGCCAGGTAGAGAGGAGAAGTTGTCAGTGTGCAGTGGTCCTAAACCACTTCCTCAGATTGTTCAGCTTTAAATGCAGGAAATGTGTTGATTAATATTCCCCCACCTTGGCCCAACTTGTTTTTCACACAGACAGGGCCTCTGTAGGGTCCCAGATGGAAACAACTGTCAAGAGCACTGATGAAGAAGCACAATACGTATAAAGTACTGTTTGACTGACATTGGTTTTCAGACAGTATTATCCAATGAGCACGTGTTTTTAGCCTCATGAAAGACCTAAATTGCTAATATTTCTTTTAGCTGCAAATTACTTAGTTTGCACTGTGCATCAGTTTAAAAGTGGACACAAACTGACAGATTTGGAGCTTCACTGATTTATCCACTGTCAAGTTGGTGTGCTGTCTACTGATTTTAGTCTGAATGATCACTTTGCCTCACGGTTCTGCCTAGATGATTGGAAACATGCCTGTCCCTCACCACAGCATATTTTTGTGTTTTAAAAAATGCTCTGTTTTTGATATTATTACTGGTCATTGTTATGTTACTTAACCACACTGTGTATAATAAAGCAAAATATATATCAGCAAATGACGTTGTTCATTAGTCTGGTCACCAGGAAATCATTTTCTTTATTGGTTCATAAAATAGACCAAGTTGTGTTGTCAGACGGTACATTTATAGTACATAATACTTTACTGCAACAAAAAAATTAACTATAGCAGGCCAGCGGAGAATTTGTGATGAAAATAAGAGTCCCCTGTAAGAGTGTAAATCTTTTCAGTTAAATTGAATTGGTTAGGTTAATGCTCCAAGAGACATTCTTAACCTTAAAAAAAAAAGTTTGTGAAAAGCAGCATGATGTTTGTGCTTATCAGTCAGAAGTAAGTGCTAGTAGAGCTGGTATGTCAGAAGGATGTTAGAAGGAACCATTTCTGGGCAACTTAATGGAATGCATTCCTGTCCTGTTTGACACTTGAGACAACAGTCTGAGACAACAGATACCACTGCCCGTGGCATGCGATCGCAAGGGTATGTTAGAAGTTGTTTTCCTATAGGTAAGACTGGCCGCACATCTACGAAGGGGATTTTCCAGCTTCAGTCCTTTCCCCAGTCCTGCACCCGCAGGAATGAAAACCTTCCTGTTTTCAGACTGTTCCAGCAGCAGGCAGAAGGAAACAACCCAACAACCATGCAGTCCTACTTTGGCTTTAACATTATTCTAAACCAAGAGGAGTGGAAAAAGTACCCCGGGTTTTTCTCGTTACTGAAACTGAATCCAGGAATAGGTGGTAAATCTCCCCTTGGTATGAGGTATGAGGAAGTGGGTTTAATTGACAGTACCCTTGTGCTCTTTTCTTTTCCACAAAACAATAGGCTCTCTGTTACGTCTCCAAGCAGAGGGAAGCTTTGTATCCAGAGCATGCCGAACACTACAGCATGCCACTGGCACAGCTGTGTCACTCTAATATTAAAATGAACAGCGTATTCATACGGCATGTCTTCTGCTTGTGAAAAAGGGTTCGACTACCGGCGTGAGAATTAGTTTGAAACTAGCCAGGTAACTCTTTTTGTTTTTGAACTATTTCTGTGGCTAAAGTAGTCTGTAAAAATACCCACATATATCAGTTTTATGTGTATAATTATCTTTCATTTCTGCCTCAGCCTATAATACGGAGATTTTAGGAGGACACATACGCTGCTATACAACTGCTATGACAGTCTGTTCTTAACAAACTGGATAAAAAAAAAAATCAAACTCAAATTTCTGAGTATTGCCATAGTGATTGGATGTATTGCCACCCTAAAACCCTCACACTTCCAGCATGTAATAAAAACATAGAGCTGCACAGCCAACATATACTATGCAAAAATGGCATAGACAGCAGGTGACCTGCTGTGTGTGAAACCATGCAAATAATCTTACACAGTTGAATTACTTTGCTGAGAATAAACACCTGCAGTTCCTTCGGAAAACTGACTTTCTCTGAAAGTAGAGATTACATGAATGTTTGTCATTCCTGAACAAATATGACCAGTGCAATTAACTCCTGATGGAAAAAAGGTGTGTCTGGGAGAGCAGGAATCTTGTAAGTCAGTAACAGAAATGGAACCTAGCCACTGACTGTTACATTCCATAGCTACAAGCACAACCACAGCACTGTCACAGAGCTTGGATAGTTGTGATTTAGAAGTATCTTTCTGCATATACGTTCAAGCAGACTTTTGGCAGTAGGAGCTCAGGATCTTGCAGTTGTGTCTGAAGCAACCACTCTGAGCATGGAGGATGTTTACTGAAAAGATTGGGTGGAGCAGCACACAGTCAGATCAGAAAACATCTGAAAACTGTGCCTTCTGCTTGTGGACATGGATCGCACAGATGTTCACTCCACTCTGACGATTTCACCTCCATTCTCTCAACAGTCCACGTCTTGGTTTTCACTTGTGAAAGAAAAAAAAACCTGCAGCAGGCCTAAATATATCTCGACAAGCGTTGTACGCCTACTCATTTGGAGGACAGGAAGCGTGTTGAGCGTGCTGATGATCTAAAATCGAATGAGGCCGGCTGTTGAGGCTGCAGGAAGCTTGTGGTCATTGGTACAATGGTGCAACTAAGACTGCGCCGTCTGCCCTGTGTTCACAGATCAGGGCTGAATCCACACACAAGGCCCCTCTCCACAACACCGTAGGCACGGGCTTGGCAGAGTGAAGGGGAGAAGGGCAAAAAGAAATCGCTAAACATGGCAGTCTGAAATCATGCCCCCCTCCTGTCGTCCCTCTCTTGCCTCCAGCCCGCGCTCCCTCCCTCCCACCACCTTTTGCACAAACCTTGAGCACGGCGTCACTGCCCGCCCCTTGCTTCATCACGAGCAGTAAGAGGAAGTGTGCTCTGTGAGGAGCTTTCCTTTTCTAACTCTTCATCCCTTCGGATTGGACTGGAGGAGGTCGGATTCTAGGAGCCTCAGTGTGTCAGTGGGCAGTGGACTCGGCCAGGGGAAGGTAACGTGCAGCTTTTGTTTGGGGGATTGACCCATGAGCTTCCTGGCTCAGCGGGGGCTCTGACGGACCTGTCAGCTGGGCATTGTTTTAGTACAGAGTACAGAGCCGCTCGCTGTGTGTGCTCTGCCTGAACAGAGAAACTTCTATTTTTCTTCATTTATTTTTAAATGGAGAAGTCTATCTGTCTGAAACAAATGTGCTGCTCAGTACAGTGGCCACAGTTCTGGGCTGGTCTTTTGAACGGCAGTGCACTGCTTACGTTTCGTGTTATGTTCTGCCATGTATGCATTGCTTGTTGTGTTCATCTGCATTCTCGTTGCCTTGGTATTTGCCGTAAGTGTTCAGCATATTTCTTTCCCCGCTGTACTCGTAATTTCACATTTGAATCATGTTTGTAGAATTGTGATGTTTTAATGACAGGTATGAAGGTGAAGGTGTTTTTAGGCCGTACCGGAGCTAGGTGAAACGGTGAACTGTGAGATGTGAGGTATATTACAAATTAAATATTTTCAGCTTTGTGCACGATGCCCTTGGATTGGGAATGTAAATAGCAGTTGGAAGCTTTATCAGTCAGTTTGTCAACACAACCAAGGATACAACTCTAAATACTGTGGCCTGGACAGCACACCCTGGGGGTGTACTCACACTAGGTGATCCATACCGTGCCCGAGCACATTTGACCCTCAAAGTCCAGTTCGTTTGACTAGTGTGATCGCTCCATACCGTGCCCGGGCCCGCTTGAAGAGGTGAGCTCGGGCACGGTTCAGTTGGACTCGGGCACGGTACGCATCTAGTGTGATCGCTAACTGTGCCCAAGCATGGAACTCGAACATGACGTCGATGATGCAACTGTCCCATTTAACAAATGTATCCGTTATAGCAACAGTTATCTGTTAGTTACACACCCAGCCATAATAAATTCTTTAAACCATCATTTGATTAGCTAGCTGACTTCCTTAAACATAACAAGCTGGCTACCTCCAAAATGATCTTTGATTGTTTAGTTCTGTAGATCTATACCTAAAAATAACTCTAACCTAATAAAACTAACCATACTTTACGTGGCGATATAAGCATGGCTGTTGTCAGAGGCTTAGTCAGAGTATCACAAATGAAGCAGCCAACCTGTTTAAGTAGCTAGTCTTCAACAATCATTCAGATACGTAGGTAGCCTGTTAGCTAACTAGCTATGTTTGTCAAATCTATCGGTAGATAGCTAACATTAGCTCCCCAGCCTGTTAGCATTGATTATGCAACGCAGCAATTTTCAGTTAATCCTGCAGCACGTATAAGAAGAATTTTACAGAGGCAGCTGACCTTGAGGGAGGAATTTGGAGCTTTACTCGCTGACAATTCACATTTATCAATAAGGTGAGAACCAGACCTGTTATTAAGCCCAATATTCTCGAATGAACTGAAAAGTGTACTATCCAAGTAGTAATAGAAGATGTTTGTTGTTGTAATGATGACAGTAGCGCACACACAAGTAGTAGCCCTAACTGGTTAACATTAGCTAACATTATTGTGATTAGGCTACTGCAATCTGACACAAAATATTAATCTGTCCCTTAGCATAATGACTGAATCATCAGCTGCCTCTGTAAAAATCTTATAGCGCTTTTCTTCAGCACAAAAAGTCGCATCGTGATGACTTAAGCGTGCTCGGGCCCGGAACGTTAAGCGCAATGTGAGCGCAGGCCAGCGGGGGAGGGGGGACAAGCATGCTCGGGCACGGTACAAGACAACCGGGCCTAGTGTACGTATGCCCTAGTCAAAGGAACCGGGAGGAAGACCACTAAAAGATGAGAGAGTGTGAAATTGTGCCTTTCTCTTTTTCAGCTGAGCCCTATGGGCAAAAAACTTATACGGTCCAGCATTGTCTTGAAGTGTCGTTTCTGCTGCACCACTTCTCACCATGGGAACCACAGCAGCTGAATACAGACCCTGAAGAGCACAGAGATACGGCTCACTGAGCTTTCTCTTTCATATCTCTCTACATACTAATAGTTAATAGTACTGAGTATGTGACTAGTTCATATTAGAAACCCATACGTGGGCAGGCTCGGCATTCGGTAGGAAACGCAGATGTTCTTTTCTACCCGTAACAGGCCAGTGGTAAGGGTAAGCCGTCTGTTCCTTGGGGAAAACCTACATGAAAGACAAGATATCTGATTGTCTCAAGCGGCTATGCACTCTTGATTCTATCAAGTTGCTACGCTCTCTGATTCTATCATGTAGCTAGTATGCGTTCTATCAAGCTGCTGTACCATTAGATTATGTTTGTTTGAAGACAAATTTGATAGTGACAAAAGCACAGAATCCTTTATGACCCTGCAGAAGTGTGAAAAACGTGTGTGTACCCTTTTCTGCATCATTTTATAAGTTAAAGGTAAAGGTGTTATTAATATAATAGTTAATAGCATCTTAACAGGGCTTGTCAATGGTGTACCATTTGCAGGGGGTACTTGCAAATGATGGTGTCTCTCTTTCTGTCACCTCTAGGTGGCAGAACGATATGCAATCAGAGGCCATTGAACGTCCGGCCTGTGTAACACTGCACCTTTTCTCGTCTTTGTGCACTGTTACACGCTGTACGTGACACATATGCCTGCCTTTGTCCATAGGGGTGATGCCCTGGCACAATCATGTGTGTGAAACATGACCACCATGGCCTCTTGGGATCTGTGTAACAGCAAGCCAAGCATGGAGACCACAGGTACTCTACACACCTTTTCACTCACCTCACAGCTGCTGTTGTTCCCTTGAGTCAGGTACGTAGGTTGGTAAATATCCAGCATGAAATAGTGTTCTAAACTATGTAAGTCACTCTGGACAAGGCCATCTGCTAATACATTATGAATAAGAATGAAGATAAAATGGTGATTATTACATAACGTTTACATTTAGTTGCTAAGCAGACACGCACAGACACAGCAACTTACACAGTTTACAGTCCTTACATGTTATCCATTTATACAGCTGGATCTTTACTGAGGCAGTTACAGATTAAGTACCTTGCCCAAGGGTACAACAGCAGTGCCTCAGCAGGGAATCAAACGGACAGTTTTTGGCGTGCAGGTCACACCATCACACCATGACAGAGCAGCTTGAGGTCAGGGAAATTTTAGAGGCCTCTTTCAGTTCGTCCACTTCCACAGTTCAGTGTGACATCTGAGCTGTCTCACAGGTGGTGGTGTCTCCACGGCTGCGGAGTCAGACATTTACCGGAGCGTCCAGGCAGTCCTCCGAGAGCTGGACTGCCAACATCCCTCCTCCATGTTCAACAAAGGTACCACAATCAGTCTCACATGGGCATGAAGTAAACCAACCCAGAGATCAGGCAACATAATGTTTAATAACCACGAACTAGCTGAATGTGTACAAAAATGCTGCTTCTGCAGTTGTGCTGACTGGATCACAGGATACGTATATCTCACCGTATATCTGTCAGCATCTCTTCACACCTCATCAAAGATACAGTGGAATAAGTGATGGGATGAAACAGGGTAAAGTGATTAATGTGATTGGTTTGTGCGGTGTCTTGGCGGCTGATTACCAGTTACTGAATTTGTCTTTTATGAAGGGATGTTGAGATGGACGCTACACAAGAAGGTCCAAAGCAACCCCTCTCACAGTGTCTCTTTGGTGAAAATAGTGGTGAAGGAACTGGAAAGGGTATGTCGTCAACGTTCTCGGTCATGAACTCTGTTCTATCCTCTAGTGGTAGAGTTGAAAAAGTGCTCTTATTTTGTTTAAACCCGCAGTTATTAAAAAAGTGAATGTAGTGTTCTTTTATTTCATCACAAGATGAAATCTCACATGGACATTTTTCTCAGAGGCAAGAAAAATGGTTCCTTTGTAAGAGAACCATAATTGATGCAGTATTGTATGGGGGAAAAAAAAAGATTTCAAGAAAAGTAGTCTTATTCTTATTTTAAGCCATTTTTGTTACTCTGTAATAGCTTGTCGATAGTTTGGCCTAGTGATCAGCTGCAGAGGGTGAAAGTCTGCATTAGAAACATGCAAACATGCACAGTATGTGATTTCTTTTTTTCATTGTTCCAGGCAGAGAGAGTGGACTGCAAAACATACATTATTCCCCTGCTGCATACCCTTATCTATGCTGTTGTACAGGTGAGATCTCTTCCTTAACCGTAATGAAGTTCCTTGTTCGCAAAGGTGCAGCTCAGCTGTAACTCTGTATCTGTACCTGTTTTCTGTTGTTGGTGAGATAGCTGTTAGTTTCCTCATATTTGATGTTTCTGGACAAGTTTCCTGTTTGTCTTGCTCCTGCCCAGATTCCCACAGCACTCCTGTCCCCTCGTTCTTATCTTATTGCCTTGGCCCTGTGACAGCTCCTCACAAGCGTTGTACGTGCCGCTGCCAGGGAAATGAGTGTTGACCGTGACTGTGTGTTACAGACGGCTTACATTCCTGATGACCTGTACAAGAGGGTGTACGACTTCTGCAAGAGGCTCCTGACCTTGCCTCAGCCCTACTGCACTGTGGGCCTCAGCTACGCCAAGCACATGAAGACAGAGCGCTCCACGCCAGGTAAGGCATCCAGTGGATTCACGCAGACTTTTACAAGTCCAGTGAACCAAATGAATAATATTATTACGCATTTTGTAATGATGAAGGACTGAATCTTTATCTCTCATTGGTGAATGTGGACTGTGAAGCAACCCTCCCTTATGATAGCTTGATATTGAAATGTAATTAATAGCATTCATGCCTTTGTGTGTTTATTCAGGCTTTCATAGTTGTGCTCTGATCTCCTGTAGCAGTTGCTGTTATCCTGTTTCCCTCACAGGTGCTTTGTACCAGAGGATGGTTCTAAGCGAGCAGAGTCTGAAGAGCGAGAACTATCCCTTCCAGGAGAAGTAAGTGGAGGACCGTTTGCAACACATATTTATTCTGCTCGATTAGGTCTGCATGTCAAACGCATCGTGGCTCGGGGCCTGAGTTCTGTCTGTGTGAGAGTGAACGGTGAAGACGTGGGGTCACACGCAGCACATGCCGCCCCCCACCCCCCTCGCATTTGACAGGAGGAACAGCTTCCTGAAGAGACGGTGACAGCCAATGAAACGCCGGGCCCGCTCCGGCTGCGGACTGATCGCATCTCGGTGACCTTGTTGCAGGGTGTTCGTGTTCGCAGACCCCGCGGTGCTCTCCGGGCCTCTGGGGGCGGCGGTGAGGGCGGACGTGGAGCACGCGGGGTCGTACCGCGGCCCTCTCGCCCACATGTGCAGCGTGGTGCAGCACACCCTGCAGTCTGCGCTCGGAGAGGACTGCCACGGCCCCACGCTCGCTGACGTTCTCAAGGTTAGTGTGGTGAACAGACGAGGCGGCCAGCCGTGCTTGTCACTACCATCTCGCTTCCCTGATCCATATCAGCCTCTTTCAGTTCTCATTGGTTAAGGTAAACGATAAGAGTCCCGTTGTTCTGAGAGGTGAGGTTGGCTTTATCACCTGAGCGCGTGAAAGAGAACTTGATGAACAGGCTGAGTTATGCATGGGTGGTTGAGAGCACTGAGAAATATTTTAATCATTTTCTACCTCAGCATCATCAGCATACATCATCGATAATCAAAATATACACTTGATTTAGGTATTGTACACTTGATTTAGAATTATAGGCAAAAGCTCTACATGTAAAACTGCTTGACGCTTGGTGGTTAAAACTTTGTGGTGACAGAAGCTTGTGGTGATACAAGCTTGTCTGCTTACAATGCAGGTAGTATATGTTTTTGCACATTACGTGTGCACTCATTGTGGCAATATTTCCCACAGTAGTGCTCTAGTACAAGCATGGGGCTAATGATTCAGTATCTAAATGGCACATGCCTAACCAGATTGAATGCACTTTTTGTAATTCGCCTTGGATAAGTGTCAAATAAATAAATGTAAATTCTAAGTGTAAATCATATTCATTTCAGGAGGGAGTGGACTTAATGCAGTATTATTACATGTGCTGTTTTAACCACACAGGCATGTTTTTAAGTTTGTCAGCTTAGTCAGTGAGCCAACACAATAGAGCTCATTGACAGTACAACATACACTCGGTGGTGTTGAATTGGTCAACAGGACACTGGCGTACAGATGTGTTTGCCTGAGGTTTAGATGGCCTCTCACCCCTTTCTATTAATAGTGTGTTTTGTCTGTGGCAGGACATAGGCCAAGATGTTGAGCCGTACTTCCAGGAAGTGGTGGCGACTGTGGAGCAAAATGCAGAGGAAGCAGGGGCGGACCGTAGTCAGTACGCTGCCAGGCTGCGGCAGCTCTACAGCGAGATCCTGACTGCTGCTAACCAAGGTGCGCGGACAGGGCACCGCACAGACCGCCGAAACGGAGTCTAAGAACTGAGAGGCTGTGACTAGAAACCTCAGTCAGACAGTGTGCACCGGAAGATTTGCCTGTTTGTTGCATGCACAGAGTATGAAACACTCTGAATGGCTCATAGTTTATAGCTTGTAATTTTTCACTCATCTTTATTGTCATCATCATCATCCCCAAATGTGTGTTTTTTTTTTTTTCCTTCCACCTGCTGCCAGAAGGCGACAGGAAATGCATTCAGTTTGTTTTTCGGTATTCTTTTAAATCCTTTTGGGTCTTCCTTTTGTTGTAGACCCATTGTCCCGCGGCTCTCTGTGTGACACTCCGCTTCCCAATCCGGAGATCAGCTTCCACCTGTGGAGGGAGGAGGAGGAGCTATGTGAGTGCGCTGTTTCGTGGAGGCGTGTGCAACCCCCCCCCTCCCCCCGCCTGGCTGCAGCGTGCACGGCTCTCTCGCTCTATCAGTTGATGCGCCGTTGCCATTGGCATTTAAAAACTAGCATTACATTACATTTACATTACGTTCATGTAGCAGAAGCTCTTATCCAGAGCGACTTCCAGCACAACGGAACAGAAGTGTACCCATTCAGGTTGAATGAGCAACAGTGAGCGTAACACTATTCTAGCCCTACCACAAGTTAAATTGCGCAATCTGACTAAGAAACGGAAGCCAGTATAGTATACTACTATATGTCAGTCACTAGATCTACACAAAAATAAACAGAAAGTAATACAACTGCACTGTTGCACTACAAATATCTCTGCTGATGATGATGAAATAGTACTGTCTTTGGGGTCCCCTGACCCTTTAGTGAGCCCATAACTGCAGTCCCTGAGAACACTGAATACTGCTACAGACCACCATTTTGTAGATAATTCCTGACAATTGCAGGAAAAAAACTCAACTGACATAACTGGTTTTATTACAATATGAAAATGGTATCCTCTAACAAGTTAAATACATAGGGTGGTTATTGATCTGGTGTTTGTACCAGACAGTTTTCAGTTTTCCAGCTGGTCTATCTCCTTTTTGTTACTGATACAGGGTATTGACTATAATCAAAAATCTAATTATATTTCATGAAACAGTTCAAATCCTAATAAACCATGTAAAATCGTGTTATTAAACACTGAAACATTTATAAGCAAGTTGGAACTTGGAACCACAGCGAGCTTGTTTTGCATACTGTAGTATGACTGCTGATACTCACAGTTATGAAATTATTTCTGACTGGAAACAGAAATATATATATTTGCATGCGAACTCCATGAACTCTTAGACAGAGACTGTCAGCATACACTGTCTAACCGAGAACACGCATTGCAACATGCTGTCTTTGCTCAATGGCTGACTTTTCCTGTACTTTCTGATCTTGCATGCAGGGCGCGAGCTGGCGAAGTTTGTCCGCTCCAGCTCCACCGAGCGATGCTCGCTCGACCAGGACGACTTCGAGATGCCGGATTTTCCGGCGGACCTCAGCCCCGAGATGCCCCGCCATTCCATCATGTCCACGGACAGCGGGATCGAGAGGGACCTGCCGCCGAGCGAGCTGCCCGGCGTGGGGGCGGAGTCCCCCGGGGGCGGGGCCGAGCAGGAGCAGCTGCGGCTGACGCGCCGGGGCTGCATCAAGATGAAGCCCTCGGTTACGGACAGCATGGCCCTCATGCAGGACTCTCTGGAGGAGCCGGGGGCCGGGGGGACGCTGCAGAGGAAAGCGGGGAACAGCAGCACTCCCTTCCCCAAACAGCAGCGGCACTTCATCGCGCGCATCGTGTTAATGGGAGATGACAGGGTACTGGGGAGGCTGGCCAAGGCCTACTACTCTCTCAGGTACTGCAAGGCCTATTTCCCCACCGCTTTCCCTGTTTCATTGTGAAACCATACACTGGGCGTCAAGTGACTCTTGTGATTATAGTGTCTACCCTTAATAAGGAAGGACTAAAACATGTTTTCATCTGCAGGAAAAGGGAGGCAAGGCGTCTCTTTTTGACAATGAAAGTGAACCTGCAGATGTACTACATTCCTGTCACTGATGAAGCCACCATTACGTCTCCTGTTAAAGTAAGTCGTTCCGGACTACGTTACATTTTACATTTATTCATTTGGCAGATGTTTTTTATCCAAAATGACTTAAAAGTGAAGCAGAGTCGAACTACAAGCCAGATATCTTTTATGCAGAACTGGATTACTTTTTCACATGCAGGGCAGTCAATACAATATCGTAAGCAGTGCACAGTCAGTATAATATCATAAGCATTGTACTCTTTTTTTTTTTCATTTCAGGAAAATATCTCACCAGCAAAGAAAAATCTTTGTGCTCTGGCCTCGTATTTGGGAAGGGTAGACCCATGGTACGAATGCAACATCAACAGCCTGGGATACATGATTCCCAAGCTGGCAAAGATGGTAAGGATTTTAAAACATTACAAACACGGTGTGTTTGATTTGGCCTGTCTGTAAAAATCAGTTGCATTTTGCGCATGTTCAAGGTCTTGCTTCCTGGCAGCATTACGCAATAGACACAGAAACAAGGAAGTTGCGTAATTGCAACACTGCATTTAAATAGGTCTTAGCCATAGCTTGCCCTTTCGCAGAAACTGATACAGCAGGGGACTGTGAGAAATGAAAGCATGCAAGTGTACCAAAGAGCATGCGGCACTGAGGAAAGACAAACCACAGCTACACTTACACAGACAAACCAATGCCTGAGGTAAAGTCTGAACAAAAAGATTGGGGGAACAAGGGGAAGAGTAATAATAAGTCCTGTGGTATTGCTCACAGTACATTTCAGAATATATTAAATTTGTATTTGCAAATGGTTTACATGTAAATGAGTACACAGTTTACATGAGCAGGGTAAGTAGTCCTGCCCTGGGAATAAAGGAGCCCCAGAGCAGTAAGCAGAGGTAACATCGGTCTGATATCATTGCAGCAGTCCGGGCCCAGCAGGTCATCAGAGTCCAGCTCCTTCCTGGTGGACGTGATGTCTTACTATACCCGCACTGCGCTGCAGCCTGTCTACTTCACCATTTACTCCGTTAAGGTGAGAGGCTTTGCGTGTTCACTATAAAGGTACACAGGATGCTGTGCCTTTTTAACAGCCCTGACAAAGTCTGTGAGCTACACCTGGGTTGATTGTCAGCCTCAGCTGTGCCTACCTGCAGGTGAGCCCTCCTTTATCCAGGGTACAGAAAGCCTCCCAGGCTATGCGAATCAGCTCGGTGTGGCAAAAGGTCTGGGTGTGGCAACAGTGTCGGTGGAACCTTCTACGCTACAGCACTTTATCTCCTTTTGTCATGCTATCATTGTACTGTCAAAGACTGAGTATTGAAGGTCATAGTAAGATATTATATATTCACATATAATATCTATATAAAAATGTGGACAGTGTGTTTTGCAATGTATGAGATGGCGGCCAAAGCTATTAAGTGCAAGAATTCAGAAATGAAACTTCAAGTTCCCAGGCTGTCAATTTTTTCTCAGTTTGACTATGTTCCTCTCTTCACTCTGTGTGTGTATGTGTGTGTATGTGTATATGTGTGTGTGTGCGTGTGTGTGTGTGTGTGTGTGTGTGTGTGTGTGTGTGTGTGTGTGTTTGTATGTGTGTGTGTGTGTGTGTGTGTCTGTGTGTGTGTGTGTATGTGTGTATGTATGTGTATGTGTATATGTGTGTGTGTGTGTGTGTGTGTGTGTGTGTGTGTGTGTGTGTGTTTGTATGTGTGTGTGTGTGTGTGTGTGTCTGTGTGTGTGTGTGTATGTGTGTATGTATGTGTATGTGTATATGTGTGTGTGTGTGTGTGTGTGTGTGTGTGTGTGTGTGTGCACGTGCAGATCTCATTCTCCAACCTGACGAAAGATCCAGTGGATGAAGTATTCGTGTCCCACCTGGAGATGGACTTTCCCGAGTTTAGGCTGCTCACCACCACACTGAAAGGTACGGCGGGCACATGTCACAGCGTTGCAGCATTACGCTCTGCGCTTAGTACGTCATAGTAGAGCAATTTAAATGCATTCTGCTCTCCCCGGAAGGTCGGATGGTTGTGTCACCAGTGCATCCTCACTCTTTCAGATGCGTCAGTGCGGCACAAGAAGAACATTGCAGAGCTGTGTGGAGCGGTTGTTTCCATAAACTACAGAAAGGTACGCAATGAATTCATTTGAATTCATCGAGACTTGTTTCAGGAAAGGATCAGTTATGCTTAGTTCAAGGAGGAGTTACGCTTAATCTAGACACTGTAACTGTTGTTCACTTCTGGAGTGATTTTTAAGTGTTGCTGCACTTATCTGATGTTTGACTCCCTCTTTTCCTAAATCGTTTTCAGGCCTCATTAAGCAGTAGAGAAGTGGATACGGGGATATCACTAAGAACAACAGGCATGAACATCAGTGCTATTCCCTCTAACGAAACAGAAGGTACGAGGACTAGTTTTTTATGCCCTGGCAGTAAAGACTGTACTGCACTCTTTTTCAGTCATTAAGGCTAAATTAAAAGCAACATTACAGTATGTGTTGTTATAGTAGTCGTTAATATGACTGAAACACAGAGTATGCAGCTCTATTTTTATGAGCTGTTTATGAAATCTACAAGTTACTAAAATTCACACTTAATAATAGTATTAAATCAGTATTTAACTGAGTTTACTATGATTGAGGAGGTCTACAATTAATTGTTTTTTAGACTGGAACATTTAATTGCACAATGCCTCTTTACTTTACTTATTGGCCAGATACTGTATATAAACAATTTTGAACATGCAGTTTTAATGAGATGTTTCTGTCGAAACTTGAACAAAACGTTTTGCTCTTCAACAATTTAAAACAGGTTTCAAGTGATTAAACTCAGGTCAGTGCTAAATCAACAGGTCAATGCAAATGAATGAAGAGCAGCTGAAGCACGGCATGCTCCCAGGACCAGGGGTGGTTACCACTGTGTCAGTTCACTGCTGTAACCCTGTTGGTCCTTCTCTGCTTTCTCCAGATTTTGACTGTCTTACTGTAAGCTTCAATGAAACGAAACCCAAACTTGGCACGGTGAGTGTTTGACCTTCCCCTATCAATTCATAATAAAGCACATTGTACGATAACTTAAGTCATTCGTCCGCATTTCTGTGTGCTGGTTTCTACAGGAGCCCAAGATTAGAACTTGCAACATAAAAATCAGGACCCTTGAAAACAGGACTTTCACTGTTTGTCTTGACAAAGACTCTCGCAGAACGTTTAAAGATGTTCTAAGGTGAGATATGTGGGAGGAGTTCTTTCCAAATCAGCAGCACTCAACAAGGGGAATGGAACATGCCATGGTGCAGTTACTGCACTAGCTCTACACTGTACAGCCTTTGTGTTTTCTGAAATAAAATTCATTATTTGTGAACAATATAAATTTACTCTGTGAAATGCTTTTAAGACTAATGTTAAGACTGAAAGTATACTAAAAGTGTAATAAACATACTACATACACACATTAACATTTTTAAAGCATAAACAACATCCAACATCCAGTATCCACTATCCAATATCCAGTTGTTACTATTTCTTTTCTATATTAGTTTTTATGTTGAGGGTAATGAATATGCCATTTTGGAAGTATGCTAAAGCCATTTTTGCTGGAAACAGTGAATGGATTGTGTATTTAACTGTCCCTTTTTTCACAGTGTTGAAATATCTCCTTGCATGGATCCTGGTTACTGCATTCAGAGGACCATGAGGTCCAAGTTCAGCCTTAAAGAGGAGACAGGACTGATCAAGTACATTAGCAAGGGTCTGCCTCTTCCCATCAACACCTTCGCTGGCATCATCCACTGACTGGAGGGGAGGTGGAGTATCGCTCATATGGAGAAACTGACATTGCTGTTTACAGTGGCTGAAGATGCGTGAAGCACCACCCATCTGCAAAGACTATTTGGGTGCTCACTGAATCTTTGCCAGGGTATTTTAGAAGCTGTATTAATCAATTGAGACTGCAGTTGATGAACTGAACATTTGTAGAAACTTCAGATGCATGGAACTGTTGGTTAGTTGGCAGCTCCAAGTACTTTGATGTTTGGTACCTGATTTATTCCTGACAATCAAATCTATGAATCACAGTCACTGTCTTAACATGCAAGTGCCTTAATTATATAGCACAGATACACATATGCACTATTTCCTGTTCTTATGGAAGCTATGTCTAAATTGGCTCATGGGGTCTGAGCTGATCTTGATATCTGTGATATGAAGCAGCTCAAAACACAAGTACGCCCCCTGGGCCGGATGTGAGTGTATTGCAGTGCTATTACCCATAGGCCATCTTTCTAGTTCCAAGAGCCAAGCAGAGAAGCACTGGGTTCCTTTTGTATAAAGTCTTTGGTATGGTGGGATTTGGGACAAATAGCCCATAACAAACAGCCCATAGCTGTAACATGTCAGAGCTGCCCATTGAACCCACCAGTTCACTTACTACAAACAATGCACACATTCATTTAGTAAAAAGTCACATCTGAGTCTTATCTGAACCACCAAAAAATGGTATACTCAGTGGCCTTAAAGGCAGAACTATGGTCTGGTTAAATTTGAAATGTTTCATAAGTGACGCAAATGCCTATGATCAATCATTGCAGAACTGTATTTCATAAACCCAGGGCCCAGCCCTCCTCCTCCAGTTGATGACTTAAGCTGACCTTTCGTTTGAACTTTTTGATGAACGGACAAAAAAAAGCTCAGTATTTTTTTCCTGCAGATCACTGTCTGATCATATAAATAACCAGAGAATCATTCTGAAAGACTTTTTGTGAGTTTACCAGTGTGTGGTTTGTGCATGGTAATGACTAAATTGCGCTCCATTATCGAATTGCATGCCTGCCTGTAATACTGGGAAACAAAAACATTAAGAAGTAGATTTCACTTTGGATGTTGCTGTACTACGACCATGTACAAAAGAACAAATTCAAAATTAATTTCACAGGTTTCATATGTCAAATCCATGGTACGAGAAGACTTGTCATAATTGTGCGGCTGTTAAGAAGAACCTAAGAATTGGCTGCTCTATTGCTGACTATGACTCCACTTTCTCAGAGCAATCCCAGCCTAGATAAAACGCCTCCTTGGAAGAAGCAGGACTCGTTGTGTGTCTCTTGAGGCGGATTAGAGGCTGTCTTAGCCTTTCTTAGCCTTAGTTGTCATTGCCTAACTATGAGACTATCTGAGGGCATGTTTTTGTCATAACAGCAAGAAGTCTGGTTCATTGTGCTGCACAGCATTTGAAATCCATTTTGTGAGACTGACAAGGGAGCTGCCTCTGTTATTTCTGCTGCTCACTGAGCTTCTGCTACTGATGTCTCTTTGGCCCTTGACTTCATATGCTAATCAGAGATGCAGTACTCAGTGTCATTGGCTTGAGGCTGTCGGTGGGATAGTTAATAAGATGACCACAACTTGCAAAGCCCTTTTGCTTTTTTTTTTTTTGTCTCATGCAGGTTTCTTTTATCTTTAGCATTAGCAGTAAGATACGTATTGCTTTATTGTGAAGTGTGGGGTCATCTGACAGGACAGAGTTTGATATGGTTGTTTTGGAAATGACTTTTTTTCATAGTGGGCATTCTTAACCAGTTTAGAAATTCAGCACTATACGTAGAGGACCACATCTGTCAAAGCTACTTGAAACTGATGTGCTGAAATTGTCCTACTGACCTGAATGGGTGCTGAAAGGGTATGTTTTTCAATAATGAAAACCAAAACATGTTGGCTTGCTAATGCTCTAAACCATTTTGATTTAGAGTACATTTTCCATCAGTCCTGCACCCATGCGTTTTGAATTTAGGTTGTTTATCATGATTAAAAGACATGATTTTTGTGTTTGTTATACATGCATACTCTGAAATCAGACTTTGAATCAGTTAACTTAAAATATAGGGGGTGAGGAGGTGGTGGCAGTACAGAACTAGAATGGATTTAGGTTCATTCACTTTTAACATTTGCACACTATTTCAGTTTTCTCTTCTCTACCCAATGTTATATACAAATGTATGTACTGTATGCACTGTATTTAATGTAAATTATTAGTTTTAATTTGTAAAAATAATTGTTTTGAAAATTGTACAGACAAGTATTTATAAAAGGACAAATATCTCTGATGTCTGTTTCTTTTTTAAACTTGAAGTGCACTATTACATTTTTCAAGTCATAAATCTATTGCAAATGTCAGCACAACATGAGCATTACACAGCCTTATACTGTCTTTCATCTTCCTTAATACACTTTTCTGTCAAACGGAAGATCTGCTCTATCACTCTTCTGTAGTTATTTTTCTTTCTCTGTGTTTCATTTAATGACATAAACCTCTTTTATTTATACCCATCTGATATTGTTTGGTTTCTCCGTGACATTTCAGTATTGTTACTTAAGCTTCATCGAAACTGTTTTGATTGTTTTACTTCAGTGAAATGTCATTCTAGATTTTGATTGATGCTTCGAGTGTTGCTATAACAAAAGTCCTTGTATAGGACATGATCTGAGTGACCCAGTAATAATGAATGCACACAAAGATATACTTTTTAAAAACACAGCTGCCTATAGGCAGCAGACTGAAACTCTTAATTGCAGTTCATCATTACAGACATGTAGTGTTATTAGTATTAGTATTTCATTACAGGCATGTAGCATGTATTATTTGTCATCTGTATTACACTTAGTTTATGTTTAGGGCAGTTAACCGCCATATATAAAAGTAAACTGCCTGCATCCAAATCTGAATTCAGGACTAATAACCAGACAGCCAGTGTCGGTGTTAGTAAAGTGCTGAAATTCATCAGATTTAGCGATGGCCAACATGTGGCCGCTGTAGTGAGCATGAAAGAAATGTTTTATTACAGGCTCATGTCAAAAAATTACACTTGCATTGATAAGAGGACGTGGTGCGATGATTTTGTAATAATGGTTGCTTCATTTTGTTCTGTCCAGTTAAATACTTCAGGATGTGCCCATAACACAACAGGGAATGAGGGAACAGGGAAGAACAAATAGTGTTTCTATGCACGTACAATAAGCCTACGCTCTAAATCTATATTGAAGCGTTCTATTCTGAATCTGACAAATAAATCTGCTGAGGATTTCATTACAGATTGTCTGGAACAATAAACACATATCAGATTTCTCATAAGAATAAAATACATAACTTAATTTGACATCAAAGGTTAACAGTTCTGTCTCCAGGTCTCAGTCTTAATGATTAACATTTAGCCTTGTTGTGCAGTGATAAACTGTTAGTAGTTCTAACAGACCATATACTGTATGTGCTTGACCTCCTCCGAGATCTAGTGGGTCTGCCTAGATGTTCTCTTAACTGGGTCTATTTGTATTGTTTAATTCTGGCATTTTTACATTAAATGAGGCATTAAAAACTAGTTTTATTTTCAAGCAAATGTGCTTTGTCACGGCTGATCATAGATATCTCAAAGTGGTTATCGTTTTCTACTAGGAAGTATTCAAGCAGAACAATCCAATGACATGAGGGGAGTAAGCTGAAGAGATGGATAGGCCTTATGAGGAGCCATTCTTTCCCCTGGGGGGAGGGGGGCTGTATATTATACACTTATTCATCCTCAGACTCTCATCTCCTGCAAGTGTTTCAGTGACATACCATTTTATTTAAGTAGATTTCAATGAAAGTCTCCGGAGTCCTGTTATTTGTGTGGTTCCAGGCGCACAAGGGCATTATGTTGCTTGGCCATCCACAGCGTAGGACTGCGGGACAATCCTGAATGCAGTGATCTGGCTTTATCTAAGATCCATGCAACCTGGATGGGAGGTGAAACGCCTACTGCTCCAACAGTCCTGTGAGACAGAGGTTTTATGCAGGGTTGAAGACTGAGGAAGAACCAGTGCTTCATTCAGACCTGGAACAGGGCTATCCATGTGTCCGGAATGAGTCCTACAGATGCTGGGTTTGGAGTTGTCTCAAAAGATCCATGTTCTTGGAATGGACGACTTATTTTATCCATAATGTGTTCAGCATTTTCCATGGAAACAGTTTGCTGAAAGCATATCAAGCTAAGCCAAATATAGTGTGGCAGAAGCTTTCTGGTCCACCCAGTTATGGTGAATCGATGAGACATTGCAAAGCTGTGCCATGCTCTCTGAGCTCAAGACCTTAAAATTTATTTTCACTCATTTTTTTCCATGTTCAGGCATCATTGATTGTGTTTCTGCTGGGAACTTCTCTAAAGAGCATAATAGATCAGCTAGGCCCCTTTGTTCCCTGGGTGAACAGAGTTTACATGCTTGGGAATATTGATCTTTTTATAGTTTATACCTTCCATCACACTTACAATATTTTTTCAAGGACAGTGGTCATAACTGTTTTATGTGTTGCAACAGTGTTAAATTGCTGTTACGGCAATTATCTGTTATTATTTATTATTCATACACACACACACACGCACGCACGCGCGCACACACACACACACACACACACACACACACACACACACACACACACCTACCTTTCCGTAGATTCATACAAAATGGCGGTTTATTAATATTAGCTAATAACTATTTGTGTATCAGTTCTCCCATTCAAATTCAAGAATTTCTCTCATTCTTTTAACAATGTCACATGCGTGCCACAAGGTGGCGCCATTCCGTTAAAATTAAGTTCATCTTTTCTCAAGAGTCCGTTATTCCACACACCTAAAGCAACAGCAGAACAGATGATAACACCTGCACGTTGTCAGCGGCGTATCGCCTGTTCTCCTCCGTAAATAATGGATTTTATGATACCTAATGGTTACCTCTGTAGAACAACATAACGCGCTGAAATAAAACTGAAGGATCTTTTTTTTGTTTTGCGCTTTAATCGTAAATCCTTGACAGCTATCCACGAAAACTAGGAAGAAATGGAAAAGGAGCAATTCTCCAAGCAGTATGGGTCTTTGGAATGCACAAAATGGAATGCTGAGACGGCAAAAGCAGGTACATGCGTAAAATCTGAGTATGGGATAAAAAAATGTGTTAAATGTGTTATTGTGTCGTTTTTAATGCGGCAAGTAGTGAAAACACAACGCTTAAGCATGGCGTGGAGCATGTTACTGAGCAGCTGGCTATCTTTCGGTAGAATTTATTGTGTAAAGCTTTTCTTTAACTTATCAGTAAACGGCTCTCAGACACTCGCTTTCTTGCTCCTAATACTTGGAACATGATGAACCACGAGTTCAAACACTTGACACGTTTGCCAACCGGGCATGTGATGATGCGCATCCTTGATGTTAAAGACTAACAGCTTCCGAAATGATACAGTATGATATCGTTTATCATATAGAATGACTAACGTCCATGCTGCGGGTTGTGATTTTCACGGTTGTGTTGTATCTTTGCCCTTTTATCTCTAGCGTTATATTCTCGTCTTCCTGTTCTACTGGCTAATGTTGGCTGTATAAATGCATTTGCTGTTGGATGATTACGCACGGTGCAGCAGCTATGCAGCCAAAAATATAAAGTTGTCTCCTCTTTATGAGTTACATTTAAGAGAAAAAGCATTTTAAAGGTGTGTGTGTGTGTGTGTGTGTGTTTGTTGTGTGCGCGCGCCCATATTCTGTGGAGAAGAAACTCTACGTCTACAAATGTTCTGTGAATCGTTCCGAAAAAGGGCATCTTCCAAATAAATTGACAATAAGGCATGCAAAAAATGCGACCAACCTGGTGTTCACTTTTCTAGCTTTGCTGGTTGAAACCTAGTCCAAAAGGAGGAGTGCGTGCTTTAACAAACTAGCTTTCAAAAACGTATGGAAATGACTCAGAGTTCAGTCAAATGGAAAAAAAAACAATATACTGAACAAAACAGGAAAATCTGAGAATGGTTGAAGAAAAAAGAAAACTTTGGGCAAAAACGACCATTATCTATGTTTTTTGCCTTTGTGTTAATCAGAACAATTTACCTGGAAAGCATAAGTGGTGGATTTAAAAGGTGAACTATGGAAGTAAAACACTGAACACAGAGCATTATATACTTACTTCAGATGCTTTATATTTTTACATTTGTACAATTTTCTCATATCCAGGTTAAACACGCCAAAAGTCTTTGTTATTTAAATTATTGCTTTGCTGTAATTTGGAATAACTGCCAGGCACAACTCTGAAGCTGCTGCTGTGTGTTCTAAAACAATGAAACTCAGTATGAAAACCATGAGTTATATTCCCACGGAAATATCCAATACACCCCATCCCCTATGTTATCATTATAAATTAAAGTGTTAACATCAGATATTCCCTCTGCATCCTGTTTGTGAGCTGACTATTTGTGTAAACTGTGCTTGTAAACTGTTAAATATCAGATTTTAACCAGTATTTTCTGTGCTAATACATTGATCTCTTCTAGAGGTGAAAAGAGATTCAGTGCTTGATTAGTAGGCTTAAAATCAATGTATGAAAAGCATTTTGCTTTGCAGGGGGATATTTAGCTTGTTGAAAGTGTCTTGAATGGTAAATCAACTCCTTTAAACTACTAAACCCTTTGTTACTTTGATAAATATGACAATGTTGATGATGTAACAAAGAGGAAAGGATCATCTGTAGATGGCATTCTTACGGACTCCCTCATATTCATCCAGGATCCAGCGAAACAGCTGCTGCAGGACATAGTCATTCCCTTAACAGCAAAGCAGTGCGGCATGGTGCATTTTCCGCCCTGTGTGGTGTGTTCCTATTACTGCAGCTGGACTGAGTCATAGTCCAACCCAACATCTCTGGCCATCACCACACTGTGAGGATGAAACATACCAAAAAATGGTGGGGGTTAGAATTTCATTGCGCCAGTAATGATAATTGCATTAATAAATTTAGTTATTGTAACCTCAGTGTTGAAGCCTCAGTACCCTGAGTAAAGACTCCCTCATCCGACCAGGTGCATATTCCACATCTACATGGCTCGTCTTTTTGACATGTTATTAGGCTGGTGCAAGTCCTCAATGCCTCAATGTCCTCAGGGCGATAAGGGGCACAAGCAAGCGAGAGTTCCAGCACATTGTTATTATCACTGAGCTGTGAAGGCTGTAGGATGGGAACAAACTATTCCGATTCCCATGTGAATTCCTCTGGGACACCCAGAGGAAGCTGTTTGCTTGGGCAACTGTCAGCCGAAATTTAAAATGCAATTTGCTAGATAACTTACCCATGATGTCTATCAATGTCAAGCTGCTGGTACTGGCTGGCTATCAATAGCTGCTATCTGGACTGCATGGTTTTCTGACATTTTAGCATTGTAATATTCCATTAACATTTCTTACCTAGCTAGTTACCTTATGTAAGTTACCTTATGGAATCTCAATATGTTCACCCATATTGATGAATCCCATGTGAAAACTACTCTAAGTGTTTAAAAATATTATATTCAACATTACATTGCATTGCACTGCATTGCTTTCTTGAAACATTGGTAGAGGAGAGCAATTATGAGGACCTTCAGTTTTTTGCTGAGTTTTGGATGAAAGAGAAGAAACTGCAATAACAATTGGATGAGGTGTATTAAACACAGAAATTTCCCTCCAGAATGAGTTCTATCACCAGCATTGAAGTGACAGGTTGATTTTTTAAGAGGTAGGACCAGATGTTTTCCATGTTATGATGCAGCAATTCCTTTTTAATGTGAAGGCAAAATTAACAGGACACAGAATTGGAAAACCTCATGTCCTTCTCAGTGACTAAGAGTGGAGGGCAGAAGGGACAGCACCTTATTTAGAAAGGATGAGCCTGGATGTAATTTTGCTTAAGCAGCATCAGGCACAATTGTGCAGCATTTATGAAGAATAAGAAGTGCCAAGATTTTGCTGTTTGTTTTAGCTCATGTAATAGCCAAAAGGATGTTGAGGCTGACTCCAGCTCAGGAGAATCAAGGGCTCAAATGGAGCATACATTCAGGGTCGCACAGGTCTTAATAACCATTCTGTGTTCAGTGCGGGAAAATGTAAGTCTGTGAGTCCCCTTCAGAAAGTCTGACCAGATGGTTATCCCTAGTGAATAGTCCTTAGGCAGCTGTATGAGCAGCATTAATTGCTGCCACAAACCCTTTGAATGCTACAGACGACCTCAGACAGGTCTTGCATGAACAAGAGAATCACTGGGCTCGCAGAGAACAATGACTCTTTTTGCCTGGCACCATGCCATGACTTGATCTGTAGATCAAACACATTAGAAAGAGGTACTCATGCAGTCTGTAATGTTTTCCCAACAGGTCTGGGCAGTCCCAGAGCTAGGAGTTGGGTTCTGTCAGAGGCTAGGCCCACAATATTAGCCCATTCAGACTCAAGTAAGTGGAATAATATGCCCTAGGTTTTTTCCAAAGACACTAATAAAGTGCCAGACAATCAAGGAAGCCTTAGCTAGTAAGCTGAAGAACAAAAGCCTTATAAGCAAGGTGCTCTAAGCAACTACACAATCAATGGTAGGGAAGGGCAGAGTTGAGGTTATGGTTGGTGAAGGTCAGCTTGTTATATAGTGTCACCTCAAGTTTTTTCATAGTCTGGTACATCGTGATTGTTGTGTTTCATTATAGTGTTGTCCAAGGTGATGGAAAGGTCTTGGAGAGCAGAGGACTTTAGGAATATAGAGCAACTCACTCTTAGAAAGGCTGAGCCCTAGGTGACAGAGAGTCACTCAGGACGAGATGTCAATGAGACAGGTTGAGATGTTTTATGAGACCAACGTGGTGGAGGTGAGAGAAAGAGTTGAGCATCTTCAGAGTAACAGTCATATTAAGAAGCAACAGAGCCAAGGGATCTTGGGTACAGGCAGAAGAGGATAGAACCAAACACTCCACTGGCACTCCAATCGAAAGGCAGCAAAAGGTTGATGCAGAGCCTCATCAGCTCGTCTGATAGAAGCATCCAGAGAATTTAGGATGTTAGCCATCTGAGTGTGCACAAGATACCAAAAGCTATTGGTTTGACATGAAATGAAAGCAGATATGTGTGCCCGCACAAGTAACTTGTGGGCTACTTTGCAAAGAAGAGGGGACCCCTGTCCCTTCTTTGTCTCATTTAAGCACGCCTGCTGCACTGTCTCCTTTCAGTAGCACAGCATGAAGGCTGGGGAGAAAATGAAAAAATATGAAGCGGATCCTTCTCAGTTTCAATTCACTGATTTCCTGTGAGCCCCAGGGGGCTACTAATAGCCTCTGAGCCCACCCCCCTGCTCTTGCACAGCACACCCCAGCCTTCCAGGGAAGATCTGATTATTATAAGCTGGTATCGCAATACTGGGCTTATTGGGCTCATTATGTCCCAAGGTCAGGTTTTGAATGGTGTCTCTGGTATCGGAGTGGACAAGGGAGCCAGAAGGCAGCTCTAAACTGGGTACAAGAACAGGAGATCCAGATGGACTGCCCACAATGCTATGGTCACGCAAATGAAGGGGCAGAGACACATCTGATACCAAACCTTTGGGCTGGGGTAAGGTGGAGCAGACTTTGAAAGCATAGTGCTACTCTGGAATTAGAGAAGCAGTCCAAGAGCATTACCAAGGATGGTGCTCTCTAAGATATATTTCAGTTGCTTTTTCCATGTTGATTTGGTGCCTGGGTGCCTGCAGGTGCTCCATAATCAAAGTCAAACGCTGTCAACTGACCACTTTGGAAGATCAAGTATCAGTCATGCAGTCAACAGAGGAGTCTTAGCCAATCAGATTTACTGAGGAAAGCCTGTGAAGGAATGCCTGCTTCAGTATTGACACTGTTGACATTCTCAACCTCAAAGGACAGAAATAGCAGTTCAAGCATCTGAGGTCCAGCACAGGATGTATACTGCCAGTCCTCTAGGGGACCAGAAAACTGGGAAAATAGATATGGTTGTCTGTGCCACAGCACCTGCTTTCTGACCAAAGCTTAGCTGTAAAATCTATCCCATCAGGTATCCTGATCCAGCTGGGGCGTCTGCCTGGCTCCAAACCCTGGTAGATGAAAACAATGGGAGTTCAAAGAATGATTCACTGTCCATATCACTGAGCCCAAACTGATGACCATAGATGACACTTTGCTGTCTGGAGAGTGGCTATTTTCCAAACAGACATCTGGCCCGGTGCCTTGGAACCCTGCATGGAGTGGACAGTAATTACAGATTCACTGGCAGCTCAAGTGACAGGACTCACACTGCTTTTTCAGTAGGTGATGCAGATAAAGACCAAGACAGCACCTTAGTTAGGTAAGCACATGCTAAGGCAATGTCACTTTGCAGATACTTCAACCACAGATCTATCACTCTGCATTGTATATTGCCCTGTATCTGATTGCTGTGAAAGATGTGCAGTGGGCATAATTGGGCTAGGTAGACTGATTCACTGTGGGTAGGGGATAACAGCTAATCCAATTTGCATCTTGGACCTAACCCAAGATTTAACATTCTTTTGGTATAGTGCTAGCCTAAGTACTTCTCTCAGAAAGTTGGTGGGAAGGGATGCAAAGAAAAAGGAACTAAGTTCAGTTGTGTGGGGGGGGGGGGGGGGGGGGTTGGGGTCACCACTGGCTCAACAGGCAGAGAAACCACAAGAGCTGCTACCATCCTTTGGATTAACACCTCACAGAGATCAGGCTGAGGTCACATGACCACCTTGCATAGTCACATGATGACGTAGCTGGGTCTGGTGAAGATTTGAACAGTGATAGGACTGGGACACTGACTGGACAAAAGTTGTTATGGTTACAAATACCTAACATTATGTGAGGCATTAGACTGAAGGACATCTGAAATGGGGTGCTCAGAACCAGATCAGCTGACTATAGAGGGAGTATCACCATAACTTGTTCACGGGGGCTGTGGCTTCAACTCGCTGAGGTAGAACTGCCACTTCCAGGGGAGAAAAATTCTTCTCTCCCCTGCACTGCTTAGGCATGACAGCAGGAAGCGAGAGCTCTGTCATTTCACTGAAAATGTGCACCAGCAAGTGGAAACAGTGAAATAGTTATGCAACCAGCTGGATTTCGTTGGACTCTGCTGGAATGATCACAGTCAAGACAGGATACACAATTACTGTTGCCATTCTGTGGTGGCATACCTACCTGGCACACCATGCTAGGATGACTTCCCTGCTCGCCTTCTCAGACATATCGACACAAATTGGAAGAGAATGTATCCCATTAGTGTGTAAAGAAACCCAGCAGGGTAGCTGATTAATAAGGCAGTGGACGAATATAAACAACCAAGCCAGCAATGTTGAACAGCTCGATGGTCAGTTACAAGCTTTTAAAGTTAATAGCCTTTTAAAACTTAAGCTGTTTTCTGGAGTTTCTCAAAACTACTACAACAAACTGATGATGCTTCAGTGATGACTGGATTCCTTACAGTGTACCAGTGTACCTGTGCATACAAGAGTGCACGGCACTGGAAAGGGTGAAGACCTAGTTACTGATAATCATAAATACCACCTATGCACAGGCTAGAATTAATGCTAAAAGAAAGCAGTAATATTGATTCATGTTGGGAATCAAATACCTCTTACTCCAGTGAGCACTCCTCCTGGAAGTATAACATGATACCTGTAAGATGCCCAGCTATACCATTGAAGATTGCTGTCTGAATGTTCTGTATGCTCGGAAAGAACATGACGTCAGCCTTCTCAGTGGTCTGCAAACACAGCCCTTGGCAGGTATCAGTCAATGCCGCAGGTTGACGCTGGCTTGAAATCTCTCCAGCCAATGAAGATGCAGTGTGAATGACCTTCGTCACACTGTCAGCAAAACCATCAGGAATCTATCCCATTCTGTGGTGTCCATGTAATGCATTCATCACAAATTCACTGACAAACTGTCACATTCAATCTGTCTTATCTGCCCTGTAATGGCACTGTCATCTTTTCTCGGGCAATGATTGCAGATTGCGTTTCCGAAACTACGGGTCTTGAAGGTGTGATGAGTAATAATTCATTCAATCACCTTTTTAGCATATTGTATGCATTCATTGCTTTTCCATTTATTTTGTATTCAATTATTTATTGGATTTCATTTGTCTCAGTGTTGATCATCTATCAATTTTTAATGCCAAGGTTCTTAACTGGATTAAACCGCCTAACACCCTGCATTCAAATGTTCCCTGTTGTTCAGGGGAAGGCTAGATTGTCTTTGTTTGCACTTGCTCAAGGACTGTTCATTCTTTTCTCAAACATACGTAGGATCACCTCTACTCTTAAAAGAGTAACTTCACTGAAAATACCACATTGAATGTGGTTCCTCACCCTTATTGTAGTAAGTATACACATTGAAAACTTCTTTAATTTTTTCAGCAAGTGAGGGGAAAAGTTTGTTTGAAATCCTTTCATGGTTTCATAACTGACTTCATACTGTTTAACCCTCATACATTGAGTCCATTGACCCATTGAATAGAAAATGATTGTAAATTTTACGGTCGTTATTTCCATCGTATTTAAATCACTTCCGTGTAAAAATGTACGTTTGAAACTGTAGGTATAGTCTGCTGTCTTTACAATAAGCTGGTTTGCTTTTCAGCAGCTTGCATTTCAGTAGATTGCTGGCTGTGCATAAAGATGCACAAGGTGTACCACCAGCTTCACAGTGTATTCCAGGGATCAGAGGCAGACATTAACGGTCTCATGTTTTTGTATTTGATTTTGGAAAATGAAAATGCTCTGGCACTGTGTGTGTGATCATGATATCCACTGTCACCTGCTTTGCATTCTGCATTGCTATGAACTGTGAAGTGCCTAACCTGGTTTATATTCTGTGCACTGTAGGAAGGAAGGTTTGTGATTGATACAGAATAAACTAACTGTTCAAATTTTAAATGAGCCTGAATAGAGGGGGTGCTGGAATAGGATGAAGGAGGGAGCAGAATTCACACTGAGGAAGAGGGTGAAGATGAAGGAGGACAGTGAAGAAACACAACCCAACTCACAGTTTCACGAAATTATGTTAGATTGTTAATTATTTATTTGGTGGACACTCAGAGAAACTGTCAAGGCCATCATTGGATAGAAATAGGGGATTGCATCTAGGCATTTAGGTACACTCACATATAGCCTTTCAATTCTAGTGTACCACCTTCTGATGTATCTGTCAGTAGTGAAAAATATTGTGAAAAAATTGTTCAGGGGGGCTCCCAAGGCACTCATCTTGAGTGAAGGATGAGCTATAGGGATCAGTTTGAAACTGGCTGTGTCATCTGCCCACAATAATCAGAACTCCACAGCAGCAGAACAAATTGGCTTCGTTCCACCGGGGATAGGCACGGGTAGGTCAACCAGGGCCCCCTTGTCACACTGTTCTCAGCATCTTGGAGCTCATTGGTGCCTGCGAGTTGCTCGGATGTTGTTGGTGAAGTAGAACCTATCCTCCAGTTAACACCTACTGTACTTCACCTTAGCATAGGGTGGGACATGTAGTGAAAAAAAAGCAGTCGTTTTGGCATACACATGTATCTCAGCACTGCATTCACACTGTCCTGCATTCTCACATGAGTACAGAGGTTGTTGTGGTGAGACAAGCCTGTAATTAGTGCAATTGGCAAGAATAATTGAGTGAAAAGGGTGGTGGGGGGGGTGCTAAAAAGCAAAAAAAAATTGTTTCACATTAGTTAAATCTTTTTGCTGCCCTTGAGATGTATTTCTGTGTTGGGATGCATTTTCCAACATGCAGATATGCTGCACCGGGTCATATTTTACAAATCTGCTGAAAAATGTCTCAGCCAGAAGCAGAGGCATGGCACCCAGATATTTCATACATGCTGTTTTCATCTGCATGACACAGAACATTGTTACTATTGTAGGTCACGGTAAAAACCTGTGAGGCCAGTACTGAATGTCTGCAAGAAACTTCAATAGTGTGAAGTCACAAATGAGCGTGTAACTTTTTAAAATCAATGAATAGCAGAAAAATTGCACACTACTTCTATTATCTGGCTAAAAACTTTGCATTTAAATGCAGACACATTGACATCTGGGAGAACAGAACTGTGGGAGTGCTCCAAGCCTAATCCTTTTTTTTTCCAAATCAATTAAATAGAGGATATCAGATGTAATAGTCCACATAATGTGATGAGCGTAGACTATAGGACATCCCGCCCACAATGCTGCAGAATTTGTTTGCCACTCCACCTCTCTGGGAGACATCCAGAATTCTAACACCTTCAATTAATTTGGCTCATTTGGGTTTCACATCAGTCCCTATGTTCACATTCTAAGTGCAATCAGAGGCCTATTTGAAATCTGATGGTATGTGTGAAAGCACTCTTAGTGAAACCCTCCAGATAGCACTCTCTTGGCATGGTGTTTACAGGTGTCTTTTCTGGTCAGTTTTTCAGTTTTGTTTCAGTTTTCTGTACAAGTCATCTGTAGACCCAGGACAGTGCAGTTTCATCCTGTCCATTAGCCCCTGTCTGATCTGTCAGCCTCGTCTGGCCTGTGCTCAGTGAGAGAGCAGCTTCATTAGGCAAAGCTGAGAGACTATGGTGGACTGGAACCTCATTTAGACTCGGCCGCAAACTCCGGAACCTCATTATGACTGGCAGCCTGAAGAAGCATGAAATAATTAAAGAACACAAAAAAGTCACGTATTACAACATATCTTGCAGTTCTGTCTGCCTTTTTTTTTTGTGCAGGCGGACTTTGAGTAACACAAAGCGGCAGAAACTTTGAAGGTTACTCTGCAGTGGGAGTCAGGCAGCAGGGGAGTGCACTTTTAAATTACATCTGAAGACCGGGGGTGGTTAGACAGCCCAAGGAGCAACTTTGCAAGGGAATCGGGAAGTGAAAAGACAGACGGACAGTGCAAGAGAAAGATACAAACTGAGGGTAGAGGATCATTTAAATTGTAAAGCACTTTTTTTTCCTCCAGGACAAAATAGTATTAGTTCAGTCTGGCTGGCTGTGATTGGTATTCATGATTGTTTTGAAGTGAGGTAGTTTTGGCAGAGGCAGTGCGGTAGCATGGCTGATTACTGTGTGGGGCTCAGTAAGAATAAGAAATAAACAATATTCCATGGCTGAATTCAGGAGCATTTTAAGTATGGTTGAAATAACAAAGTGTGTAATTGCATCAATATTTTAATGTGAAGGCATAGAATTTTGAGGTTTCATGTCTATTTGGATCAAATGACATTTAACTGTGCCTGGACATTTAACTGTGCCTGGTTTTCCATTAGTAAATATTTGACTGAGTGAGTATGTAACTCAATTAGAAGCACATGCTAGCTCCTGGTGTGACAAAACTTCTATCATAATTTTGTCTGGGGTTTTGTCTGATGGATGTGGTTCCAGTGCATTTCCACAATGATGTTACTGCAGCAATTTACCAGCAATAAATTTCTCTTGAATATGATGTGAACTAAGACCAAGGTTTATTAAATATTGTGCCCAGCGTTGTGACGTGACTCCATCTGTGCACAGCTGTGGGTGCCTGACTTTAGAGCTAGGTCCTGGCCCTGACACCTGTGGTGTGTGTCCGTCACCATGACCCCTGATATACCACCCTGAGTGTGATGCTGTCTCTGTGCAGGGGTGTCAACACCCCGCTGAGTCTAGCAAGAGTGGGAAGTGTTGACGGCTGTCTCTGTAATGGAGGCCGAAAGCTAGGAAGACAGCAAACCTCACAGAGATGTGTTCTAGGAAAACTGTTGTGGCATTTCAAAATCAATGTGTCAGGAGCAATTTTCAAAACAAGAGGTGGGTGGGGAGGAGGGAGTCGAAACATTGAACCCCAGGTTTTTGTAAACAGACACCTTCATCACTATTCTGTTGCCTGGGCCATGTTCAGGTTGAACCAGTGAAAAAAGTTACATGTATCATAACCAGCATTTTATTCAGTCATATTCTATAATCTCTTTAAGGAAGACTTTACTTACTTCTGCTTTCTCCCTATTTTATGCTTTCATTGCAGAAACATTCATAACGACATTTACTTACTCCAAAAAATAGCACACTGCACAATTATACACACTGCACAATTTTAATTTTCCTGTTTATGACATGTCAGTCAAATCAGAATCCTGTCCTAATCCTTTCCCTTATTTGAATGAGTCACTGCATTACTATGCCTAATGCTCTGGAGAATTTGATGCTCCTAAAGTAGTCTGTACCGTTCTGTATCCAGGTCCAGACTTGCTTCCACCAATTCTAAGCTCCAGAATGTTTATTCACTGGTGTAGTTATTTCACACGTTTAAGCAATTCCTGTGAAGCTATAGTATTATTCATTGTTCAATGTGCCCTTAGAAGAAGGTAAAAAATTTATGCTGCGAAATGATAGTAAGACATCCATCATGGAGAAACCATACTCCTGCATATTATCTTACAATACACAATAATGTGTTATATATCATCCGTGTATGCGGCTAGATATTTACTGACTGATATTTATTGATATTTACCCCACATAACCCTTGCTGGAGGTTACAGCATCGGTTTCATCTGAATCTGCAATACTCTTGTTACAAGTTGTCTGCGACACACGAACAGCACACCGCTGCCCAGTCTTTCTTGTAACAGACCTCTGTTTTTTAAATTTGATAAATTTGGCCCACAAAGCGCCTCCAAGTTCAGAGGCCGATCCACCCAGCATGAATAAAATGCATGGTGCTTCAGAATAATGGATTATGCATGTCACTGAAGTGGAGATGCTTAGCACTATGCATCTATGCTGTTGCATTGAATTTACTTCTTTACTCCTGCTACAGAAGCTGATGGGAGTTCAGCCCTGGGGCGGTGGGGCTCTCACCATGCAAAAAGTGCAGATTCAGAAAAAGATACACGTTGGTTACCACGGGCTTGATCCTTTCTGCTTCTACTTTTTAAGCATTGCCCTAGGGTCAAAGATTAAAGTGCATCTCGTTAAAACAGTCTTCCACTCTCTCTTATGTTTTCAGTTTAAATGCCTTTCGGGGTTATTTTTGAAGCAATAAAACCAAGTCAACACTGAAATCCTAGAAGTTTAATAGATAATATTTAGGGTTATGTTTTTGCAGGGTAAATGTAAAATACTCCATTTTCTTTCCACAATCCTTTATACAGTAGCTGTTCTCATAAGGTGTTATTACTTCCCACTGTAAAATGCGCAAGTAATTGACAGGTTTGAGGGCATTTGGTCCTTGAGTGATGGTATAGAGGGTATTCTAGAGGAATAGGTGGTTGGGAGATTTGTTTATTTGTTGAGTTTTGCCATCTACAGTTAATTAGGTGCATTAATTTAAGTCAACACTGACATCCCAGAATCCAAATGAGAAAATAATGACAGGTTTTGCATATGCAATCCACACACTGAAAAAAGTATTAAACGTGCCTTTTTTTTACTAGAAACAAAGTTGACAGTCCTCCAGCATGATGGCTCAGGAGACAACTGTGATTTGTTCCCTTTGCCAGCCTTCTAAATCACAGTGTGCAGTCTTCCTGCCTGTGTTTCTCTCAGCTCAGGAGACAGTGTAACAGCAGAGGGCCGTAGTGTGGATTACAGATTGAGTCTCAGCAAAGGGGTTTAGTGTGGACAACAGACCGAGTCACAACAGAGGAGTACACAGTAATGTGGACTACAGACAGAGTCACAGTCGGGGTTTGCAGTTACGCCCACAGACAGAGAGTCACAGCGTAGCGGTGCTGTTGCCTCTGCAGACTGAGTCACAGCAGAGAAGCGCTGTTAGCACTGTAAACCGTGGCCGTGAGGCCATTCTTCGACCCTCCGCCTCAGAGGAAAGCGGAGCCGCTCCCACGCTCCTGCACAGAGGGCTCTGCAAGGCTGCTGCATTGTCAAGAAACACACTGGTGCTCTGCGTGTGTGGGTTTCTGTGTCAGGTAATACCCCTGCAAATACGGCTGTTCGATTAAAGTGTTTACACAGGTGTGTGGAGGCAGAAAAGCAATAAGGAGAGCCATGAGCGATGCACTTTAAATTTCAAAGCCCACTCTTTGCTTTGAAAACAACTGCGATCTTTGTCTGCACTTAACACAAAAAGCAACTCGGCCTCTTTGAGGTATTTACATTCAGAACTGGCATCACTCAGAAAGGTGAACAGAGTAGAACTTCACTGCTACTTTCAGCTGTGTTCAATAATTCATTTAATGTCATCGTTACCCTGTTGTCGTAACTATTCGTGGTGCTGTTTTTTCATGTCTTGATTTATTTTAAGAGAAAAGTTCATCAGAAATAGTTAATAGTTACATAGGCCTTCCTTTTCAATTCTTTCACATGTTACATTTTGTGTAAATGATCATTAAATGATAGGTAAATTTTTTCATCACACATCATTATGATTATGTTATTATATGAAATTAACAAACTGTGTATGAAATTTTAAAGAATTCTTAAATGTGTTGTTAAAAGTTTAGCGCAATTCCCATTGCAGTTGGATTGGTTTCTTTCAGACAAAGTAAGCATACCTGAGTATTTTTTAAGGATATCTTGAGGTTTAATTTCTCCCTAAAGAACTGTCTCCCATCTCTAGAGTCTGTGATGCAGAACATAGGCATTTACCCGTGAGACCTGCAAATGAGATTTCTCCCATTAATTTAACAGTCAGACCCTCCTTTCAGGATCAGTGGTTACTCATAGCATCTCAGACTGAGATTCATACACACCAATTAGCCCGCTCTTCCATGTATTATTTTCTTGCTTACCTGTCATCCAGTAGGTGAGTCAGTTAGGACTGTGGGAATAGCAGTCAAATCAAACTTAAGTTCAAAAAAAAAAAAAACGACAAACTGACCAAAAATTCTGATGGAAAAGAATGTGGTGCTACACAGATGTCTCACACCTTCCAGCTCAAAGACAGCCCAAACCGCTACCACCTGCAAAAGGTTACCCCTGTGTGACACAGATGTATTGCTTCCTTGTGCTTTCCAATCCCCCCGGTAGTGATTGAAGTGCCGTCTCAGCCTGGACAGGTGACAGGAGCAATTCACACCATCTTCCAAGCCAGCTGGTATTTCCTTTCCTCCCCCAGCTGGCATGCAGGCCTTGCATGTAGGAGCCCAGTGCGGGGACCAGAGGTGTGTAAACTTGGGAAGCATGTGTGCTCATAATTAATAGCAGCTTTAGACAGAAGTTATGCTAGGCCTGCTCTCAGATGACATGCCGTAATTTGTTCTTGACGGGTGCGGTGAGTGGTGCAAGCTGTAATTTCAAGCCACTTCCTTGGCAATAATTTACGGGCGCTTTTGTGTTTTTTTTTTTTTCTGAGATAGGAACGATGCTTGATAGTTCCTGAGGTATCAGAGAGCATCGTTCTCGGGGCGCTTTATTCACCTAGCGGTTTGGGTACTCCTTTGCAGGACCAGAGCTTTAAAACTGAGAAGTACAGTATCATGAACTCTTACATATCAGATATCTAACAAACCTGCTCATTGCATTTATATTTCATCATACAGTAAACACTCATATCCAGAGCAACTTTACAAAGTAAAAGTACCAAGCGCAACTAGTAAAGTCACAAGAACAACTGAATATACAGAATGCAAAAAACCATTATGCTTCAGCCTCTCACACAGTGCTGTGTTGCCTAGCACTACGCTAAATACATACTGTACACGCTGCAGTAAATTAATAAGTGTAATACATATGTACAAAAATTTATACATAGAATATAGCAATACACCATAGACCACAGTAATATGAAGACATCTCTTGGTGCGCTTGCTGTGCAATTTCTTTCTACGCTTTTGCTGTGACATTTTCAAAATGATTTCACAGTATCACTGTACAGCATCCTGTTTTCATTTGAGAATTTATGTCACCCAGAATACTTCTTTAGATGGGCATTTAGCAATTGGGTCCTACAGTTCTCTTTAAAACATTCTCAGTACACATTAGAAGGATAAGCCAGACTACATTTGAGACTCCTCCTCAATATTATACTATTATGTATTTCAGCTTACACTGGCAGAAAGGAAAAAAAAAGAAATTAGAATGATAGAGATGTCAGGGAAATATTCAGCAACAGAACAAAATTATGTAATTTCCAGTGGTTTACTTTGATAGAAAGTGGTGTCTGTACATAAATAATTTATGCAAGGCTTAGTCCCAGCCACAAAATTGAACTAATACAGTTACTGAGTTATTCAGTATGCTGCAATGATGCAGTTTTACATACTATGACACAGAGGGGCACTGCTGTCGAAAATGACCACTGCACTTCACTTCACAAAGTCATTTGGGATTGGCAAAGACACCTGACCAATGAAGGACTTTGCTCAAGGGAAACTACAGCAATGCTCCAACCAGGATCTGAACCAGCAAATTTCGAATACTTCATACCAGCAACCTATACAAATTTTAGACATGTAAAAAACATCATAGCCTCAGATGAATTTTGAATCAAAGGAGGAACTCCATGGTGACAAGAGAGTTATTGGTTTAAATGGCTGTGTAAATCCTGGTTCTCGTGATTCGTTTGCTGCATTCTTCCAAAGGCTGGATTTAGTGCCAAGTTCTAATGTGAAAATGACCATATGACATGACATACAATTCTCTCTGTCTTTTATTTTTTTAATATTAACCTTTAAAAGACCCCTTTCACAAGTTCCCGTGCATTTGTTTCTAAAGCCAGGATGGCGTGTTTTAAGTAACACGTAATGTATTTTTATCTCTCAGTTGAAGAGGACGTCGTCTCAATGGCAGACTCTACCATCACGATAGATGACATCGAAGGGGAGCTTTTCAAGATTGAGCGGATAAGGGACGTCCTGGTCAGGAGGGAGTCGGAGCTGAGATACATGTGAGTATCCTAGTCCTAATCTGATGCCAGGGAACAAAGATGATTTATATGTGAGCAACCTAGTGCTCTGCCATCAGACTGACACCAGGAGCATCATATCTGAGATATATATGAGTATCCTATAGGCCTCTGTTGTCAAACTGATTCTAGGGGAATCACAGCTAAGCTGTGTTTGAGTACCCTCATCCTAAACTAACTGCAGAGAAATTATAGATAAGATATACCTCAGCATCCTTGTCCTCTGCCATCAAACTGACCCAAGAGCAATAAAAAGCTGAAAAATATGTGAGTACCCTATTCCTGTCCTGAATATATTGGTATTACAGGTGAGGTTCACGTGGGTCTCCTAGTTCTGAACTGACTCCAGAAGAACTGGAGCTAAGAAGTACATATTTTCTATTCTAACTATTCTAATCCCCTACCATCAAACAGACTCCAGGGGAATGGAAGCTGAGGTATATGTGAGTACTCTAGCCCTACAGTAATTTGACTGTAGGGGAATTACAGCTGAGACATATGTGAGCATTCTAGTCCTACAGTAAATTGACCGTAGGGGAAATAGAACTGAGATAAATGTGAGTATCCTAGTCCTAAACTGACTCCACTGGCATCTGAAGTCAGATATAAGAGTACATTTGCGAGTATCCTTATCCCCTGTTACCAAACCGGGGGGGGGGGGGGGATCAAAGCTGTGGTACGAGTGAGTATCTTACTCACAGTGAATGTTATTGTACTGACCTGATAGCTAATCACAGACATTTCTCTCACATTCCTACACATTTCTCAAGTGACCCGTCAAAGAGGTCAGCCATAGAGTTTGAATAAAGAACACAGAGCCTGTGGGAATCTGAACCCAAGGGCTGAAGAGGTTTTCTGGACGCTTTACACAGTCTCACAGGCCCTCAGTCTGCAGAGAATGCAGCATTCTGTGATGCTTTGAAACAGCTTGAGAGACGGTTGTACCAAATTTATTGTTGCACTGCGTAGTGAGACATGTGGCTGGTATCATGGAACAGTCAGACACAGTGCTGCCACAGCACCAGCCTCATAGAAAAAGAATGGCCTCCAGGCATGGAGGGTGGACGGAATCACCGTGCAGAAGGACAGCAGTGGAGGGGGAAAAGCAACAGGCATGGCAGGAGGGGGGGCAAAGATGGGTTAATTTGAGAGGTGCCTCACCTCCGTAAGGGCTAAACAGTGAAGATCCTCACCCCCGGCAGATGGTGCCGCAGGGTACCGACGGTGAGGAGTGAGGAGTGCCCCTGATCAAAGAGTAATTTGTCTCTGGGGGTCTCATCCTTCGAAATGTCAAAAGAATATTTTATGTCTTTTTATTTCATTATGGACACGGTGTGCCAGCTGATGAGGTTTGTAGCAGTATAGTTTGTGCAGTAGGTCTGTCACCTTTGGAAACATTACTATCATTAGCAATGGATATAAAGAAAACATAACTGTACGGTGCAGTATTGCTTAACTGTAGAAAGATTCATTTTGCCATGATTCAGGAAAAAGAGTCTTTATGTAGCCAAGAACAGAAGCCAGTGACTTTTAGCTGTGACATGTTGCATCCAAGCCCCGCAGTGCAGAAAGCCTTACCAAGGCTGAAATCTGTTTAAACTGACGGGGGCTGAAGGCACACTGCTTTAGCTGGGCAAGAACCAATACTGAATCTGAATCCATAAATTAGCATTTGTGGGAATCTGTGTGTGACACTCGAATTTTTAGAAGCACACATACAGTAAAACAGTAATCAAATTACATATGCAAATGGTGATTTATGTCCCTTCTAAAATGAGATGCATTTGGCTTGAGAGCGGAGCTGAAGTCTATAGCTGGAGCTCTCAATGCTGACTTCAAGCCACAGGCTGCTCCACGTGCAGCTTATTTAAACCAATAAATGTCATGACTGTTCAGACCAGGTCAGGATCCCTATCCTTAAATGGACTTACTTTGCCCTCTTCACCTAATCTTGATCTGGTCACTGCACAGAGATGAATCTGTGAAACTGCATGTGCAATAGCCCATCGCTTGAAGAGCCTAGGGTGAGTTCGAGTTCAAGTGCAGCCAAATACTAAAATGCTAAAACTCTAAAATAGATCTTAAATTAATATGCATTGTGTTTTAAGTAGAGTGCATGACAAATGCAAACGAAATTTCTGATGTCTATCTGACACACTTCCACAGCACATCTGTCCTAATGATACCATGAGTGGCTCTTCTGGCATATAAGTCTTCATTACCGATATAGTCTTTCATGCATACTTGCCAGCTCTCCAAATGAAGAGTATGAATACTACCGGTTCTGAGAACATTTGTAAAGGCAGGACTGAAGCTGCCAACTCCAGATGGCTCTTGTTCAGTCAGCATGTTTTATTTAGAACTTTCAATATAAAGTCCAGTGAGTTTCTTTTAACTTCAAGTGAAGCTGAACAAAATAATCTAAAATAAAAAAACAAAACAATATGCACTAAATGATGTCAACAATATAACACTATAGATACCCACAAGCCCCTGCTTCACCCTCACAAACCTTTAGTAATTATTCCTTTTGTAGGGGCTGGAATATGCTGAGCTGTTTTGCCTGTCCTTACAACTCCTGCCGCTTTAGTTTTCAGCACCAGTAAGCAGCTGCTCATTGTTAAAAATTCAATGTATATGCAGAGTGCTTCTGCTGGGATGTATAATACATGCTTAGTTATTCATTTACCAATTCAAATCAGATATAATGTTCAGGAAAGAAGGGGAATTTCTCATTGCCATGCAGACTAGATTCTCAAATTTGTGCAAGATTACATTGCATTCATTTAGCAGACGCTCTCTTCCAGAGTGACTTCCAGCACAAAAAAACAGAAGCGTAACCACTCAGGATGAATGAGCAACAGTGTCAGATCAGGCTAGCAACACTCCCAGACCAGTGAGTGTGAGCATAACACTATTCAAGCCCTACCACAATTTAAGTTGTGCCACCTGACTACACAGCCTAGAAACTAAGGGAAGCCAAGTACACACACTACTATACATCACAGTCACTACATCACAGAATTCAAAACACATTGCGATACTACATGTAAAATAAGCAAGTAATACAAGCAGCCGGTGTTAGGGGGTAGCGACTGAGGTGGAACCGAGATGCAGTCTGAAGATTTGGGTCTTCAGTCTGGTTCACAAAGATGGCCAGTGATTCCGCTGTCCTGACCCTCGTGGGAAGTTCACTCCACCGCTGCGGGACCAGTACAGGCAGTCATTGTGTCTGGGAGGAGCAACACCGTTGCGATGGGACAGTCAGTTGCCCGATGGTTGCAGAGGGTAGCGATCTGGGCAGAACATACGGTTTGAAGACTAGTTGAAGGATTGAGGGGGCTGTCCCTTACACTGTCCTCTATGCCAGCACCAAGGTTTTGACCTTGATGCGAGCAATAAAAGGAAACCAGTGAAATAAGGTGAGGAGGGGTGTGACCTGACTACATTTAGGGAGGTTGTAAACAAGTTGTGCAGCTACATTCCAGAGTAGTTGCAGGGGTTTGGTGGCTCAGGCAGGAAGACAAGCAAAGAGGGAGTTACAGTAGTCCAGGCATGAGAAGATCAGGGCCTGAACTTGGAGCTGCATAGAATACGTAGTGAGGTAGGGATGGATTCTTGCTGCTGCAACCTGAGAGGAGAATGACAGCTGGCCTGTCAGAATCAGAATCAGAATCAGAATCAGAATAGACTTTATTGTCATTGCACGGTGGGGTACAACGAAATTGCGGGAGTAGTAGAGAGCCTTGAGCCGCTGCGTCCGTACGCGCCGCCATTTTAAATGACTGTCAAGCATTATGCCAAGATCTTTGACAGTAGTAGTGCTATTGGTGAACAAGCTTGTAGAGTTTAGGCTGAGGAAGAGGTCTTGAAACAGGGAAGACCTGGAGGGGATGTAAAGAATCTCGGTATTAGTCAGGTTAAGCTTTAGGTGGTGGTCCAGATCTGCAAGCTGCAGATCATAGCCACAGGGATACATAGGAAGGGAGGGCAGTACGAGAGCAAGGCAAATGCTAGAAGAACAGTAAAAGCAAATGCATGCTAAATCATGATATAGACAACCATGGGATTATTGATGGTAACTTTAATAGTGATAAAAATAATCAGTTGACCCCTTAATAAGAAGGGGTATACGATATTATTGTTAGCAGCAGTGAGAAATTGTAGTAGACATAGTATATAAGAATTAAAAATAAATTTCCTTTGGGAATGATAAGCATTTTGGATGCACTAGAGAAACACAGGAACCTAGGCCAAGAGAAGAGGCCAAGCACAGAGAATGTGGAAACTACAGTGTGGCACAGCTGAGGCGGCAAGAACCCACACAGCCCACATCCAGCCATGACAACGTAAATAACAACAAGACAATAACCACGACAACAGACGAAGCAACAAATGGCAATGATAGTGGCAGCAAAATAACAGTAACAGGAAAAAAATCTGGAAAAATCAGGATCAAGGAGGAGAAATAATTTCATATCAAAACACAACATTTTGAAATGTAACATATTTAGAGGTGAAGCCATTCAAGTTCAAAAACGAATGAACTGTTTAGTGAAAATAAAATAAACACTAAGAACGACCACAGACAGACCTGCATCCTCTTTATAGTTGTGTCTTTCATTGTTGGCAGCAAAGGCATGTTTAGCACGTAGGTGGTACCACAAACTTGATGTACTTTGGTGATCCTGAAATTCATCCTGGCAGTAGGTCCAGGTAATTTTGTTTGTTTCCAAAGCACCATCTGGAATTTATCCTCATTACACTTTACTCTCCAAGCCCTCGCGCTCTCCCTCCTTTTGATTTTTTTTCTCATCATTACAGCTTCCTCGCCTCCACATCTCACTTTGACTTTGCCGACAAAACCAAACTGTGTCTGAAGAAATTGCATCAGGTTACAATAGTTAATACACGGAACTGTGATCCATTGTAATGAAAAAGACTATTACAGTATAAAGTATAGAATATGGCGGGCAGATTTTAAAATTCAAAGAACTTGGCATGAAGTTGAAGTTGAATGAAGACGAATGCACACAATTCATATCAATGATGGTTCATTATTTGCTTGGCAGACATTCCTATTCAGGGCACCTTACATAACTTCTGTATTATCCATTTATAGAGTGGCACATAAACCGAGGCAATTCAGGCTTGGTATTCCAAATTTCATCTCCAATATTTACCAAGAACCAGCTCAGAGAGGTTTTCATGAGCCTGTGATGATATTTCCCATTTTATGTTACTTCTATGACGGTCGGGGTTATCATCATTTTTCAAACATGAACATCCTTGCAATTACCCATTTTCTTTCAAAGCTCTTATTCTTTTTTAACAGATATTCTTCTTTTTGATCTCTGTGTATTGCTCGGGTGTTTTTGAACATTGGCTGCGATCTTTATAACCCCCCCCCCAAAGATGGTGTTTGCAATCTGCTTCTGCAGTCCCGGATGTCTCATAGCTACAGCGTACAATAGCTAATAGTTATCCTCTGTCCTCACCACAGTCAACAGTCCAAGGCAGGGAAACAATGCAGTGAGCTGGAAGAGCGAGTTCATTAGTTCTGCCTCCAGGAACCTTCTGTAGAGATTCGCAATGCTGTCCCTTAGACTGGCACACTTCCATCCACTGCTTGGGTGCAGAGAAAAAAAAAAAAAAGGACAGCCTCTCTATTCTCTGGCTCGGTGCTGTGTGAATTATGTCTTATGAGCAGTTTTTTTTTTTTTTACCAATTCATGATGACTGCACTTACACTTTGTGTTGACCACAGTTATAATAATGATTGTATTGTTGACAGGTGACTGAGCATGTAGTATTGTGCATCAGGGGGTGGCAATGTGGTGTATGGTAAGGAGCAGGGCTCATAACCAAAAGGTTTCTGGATCAATTCCCTACCGGGGCACCACTGCTGTACCCTTGGTAAGTTACTTAACCCATAATTGCCAATGTAAATCAAAACCTACGAAAGTCACTCTGGATAATAGTATAAATGACTATATTGTAATGTAATGCGGAGCTGATGTCAGTAGCTTGTGTGAGTCCTGTGATAGGGCAGCAGAGTGGATGAGAAAGAGGACATTTTAAGAGGGAAAGCTGAGGGTGAAAGTTTCCAGCGGGCTGCAGACCTGTTTGACTGCTGTCAGACCATGCAAACACCTGTGCCAGGGCCTGAGAGACTGACTCTGTGGGAGACCGACTCCCTCATCTCCTACACAGGCTTCCCATCAGCAACAGTATGCTGGATATACAGTGAACAGTCTGTGTTAATATCTGCTTTGTGCCATGTCAAACTGTGGTACAGACTTTCTGAAAGAAACGCAAGTATATCGGCAACTGTGTGTGTATGTATTAATATGAAAAGGAAGGGGACAGATTTGCTAGAAAAACCTTTTGAAAGACACAGACAGACTTCTGTGAACCTGGTACCAGCAACCGTTTAGAAGTTCTTTCTATTTCTTCAGATTTCTGTGTTTACGTTTCCGGTCTGTTTACCTTTTGAGTGACAGCAAGTCCTAATCAATTGAGCACAGACATTTTGATCAAAGCGATCGTAGCGCTTTTGTGACAGGTGAGAGAGGGTTAGCTCTACACCTGTGTGATGGGACGGAGGCTATGATTGACACCTCAAGCTTTTTGGGCTCCTTGTGTGACCTCAATGCCAGTCCTCAGGGGTGCAGACAGGGGACACCTCTCCTTATCAGGGCCAGCAGCCAGCTCCGTCCAGTCCGCTCTCGTCTCGTCATCCTTTCCCCTGGGCAGCGCCATCAGGAGCAGCACAAATGAAAGTCAGGCGTTGCTCCAGCTTTTCTGACGGTTTGTGTATTAACCTTTAGGAAAGTGGTCAATCCCTCTCAAAGGAGCAAGAAAACAAGCGTTTCCTCTGTAAAGAAAGTCAAACTTTGGGAATAGCTTGAGGACTAGCCATTACCTGGATATTGCAGGGCCATTGTTATCGCATGATGGATGGAACAGTCACTGTCCTGCATTTTAATCCGACACGGCCGTGCCCGTTCGCATAGTGTACTGCTGATTAGGGCTGAGTCATTCCAATGCTGGAGGGCTCACAGGGGTCTGAAGATATTATTTTGGAAGAAAGGCAGTGTGCCTGGTGTTTCTGGTATGAATCAGATCCTTAATGAATTGTATGAAATGTGCAGGTCTCAGGTCGACATGGATTTGAATTTCACTTCTTTTTAAAGATAAATCAGATTCCTCTTTTCTATTGCTTTTGAAACTGTACAGGTTTTGATTTTGTGTATTTGTTCTCAAAAACGTGTCTTCCTAAAAACAGGAAAACATAACCTGAAAATGTATACTTCAGCTACAGGTGTAGTCAGCCGTAATGGCTCCAGAATGAATGTTTTTCTCTTTCTGCAGGATGGATGACATCCAGCTTTGTAAAGAGATAACACGGCTCAAAAAGGAGCTGCAGAAACTGGTTTCTATTCCAGGTAATGTTGAGAATTCTTATATTTCATCTGTTGTTCTGAAGGTCATTCAGATCGGTTTGAAAAAGCCTTTCTGTTGTCACAGGAAATAAGGTACTCTGAGGCAAAATGCCAGAACAATTGAAAACACTGCTAGTTCACTTCTTTAGTATGTATCTTGAAGTAGGGGTGCACCATGCATAGCTGTGGCTATTACACTTTGCTGCTGAGCTTTTCTATTACCTCCACCATGGGCAGGTTGCATTCATCACTAACCTTGTCAACACGAGAATGCTGCATTACAAAATATTTTTTTCTTACACAGTGGAAAAATACATTAATATGGAACGACATGGACAAACTGCACTGTTTTTTTACAAAAGGTGTTCTCTTTAAAAGAGGAACACCCTGTCTTTTCTGCGAATGACATATCTAAAGAGTTAGAACCAACAAGTGATTGTTAAGAATATCCTCAGGTGTACATTTTTTGTCTTCTCTTTGCAAAAAAAAGGCAATTTTCTGCCTCTGTCAAGGGTCCAGAAAGTGAATTTTAAAAGAGACTGTAAACAGAAGAGAAGAGAAAGCCAGGGGCTTTCCAAGGGAAGCTGCAGATTCAGTGCCAACCTGCCGATGATCCGACTGGCATCTAGCAGTCGGATCTCCAGCACGGCTGGCACAGTTGGCACAGAGACCAACGGCAGGTTGGCATGTAGGGAGGAGAGGCAGGTGCAGGGCATCTCGAGGCACACCATCTGCAGGGAGGGGAGCTTGTGTTGGCCTTGATTCACCATACAGTCAGGGCTCAGTAATCCGCACATTTAACACAAGGGCCTCCTGCCTCTCCGATTTGTTTTCTTTCCCCCTGTAATCTAGCTGTTACTTTTTTTTTTTGCCTGAGGAAGCACTGCAGATGTTCACAGATTCCTATTTGGCATGATTTGAGACTGACACACGCTGTGAACCAACCTGCAGATAAAGACAAGTCCAACGATGACAAGCAGAAGGAGGAGGAGCTGCTGCAGCAGATCCACAAGCTGGTGGAGACCAGGGACTTCCTGGTAGATGATGTGGAGTTTGAAAGACTGAGGTGAGCAGAGAACATGTTTTGGGGGGGGGGGGAACCATGGGTGTGCGAAAATTAAATGTGTTCTTTAGCTTCAAACTATAGTGAACCACAAACGCACATTCCAAAGGTTCTGCTGTGAAGAGTAATAAAACATCATGACCAGTGCTCTGGGTTTCTTTAGTGTGCAATTAATAACTCTTAATAGGATGAACGCTGTCCCCTGGGTGTGTAACAGGCAAATATCAGTGCTCTCCCATCAATTCAGTTCAGGAGACTAATACAGTTCAGGTCCTGGAAGGGGGGTGGTAGGAAAGAGGAATCATGCACCACTGTTAATAATCTGATGAACCCTGACTTACTGTGCTAGAAAAGAAACCTGTCACCTGTCAGCGAGATATCAGTCAGGCAGGCATCCATACGCGTGCGAGGGGGGAGGGACAAAGCTGGTCAGTGTGTGGAGCTTCAGATTGTTTTTATCTCGCCTTTCGTCTGGTGTGAGCCTGAGGCGAGGGGAACTACGAAAGGTGACATGGTAACGTTTAGTGGCACTTCCCTCTGCGCTCACAGCGGTATTGTAACTCTCCGGCAGGGAAAAAGAAGAAGACAAAGAGATGGCAGAATTCTTGCAGTCCAAGTTTCCCAAAAACCTGAAGCAAAAAAGTAGGTGTTCGTGCATGTATTCACATACCTCCCTCTGCGGACGGCCTATTATCTGTCACTGTGGTTGCTTGTGTTCCTGCATCAGATCTATTTGCATGAAATTGTCTGCGGGTGATTATCGTAATGATCAGTTGCGTTTCATGTCAGCTTCATTTTTACTGCTGATTTGAAGGAGCACATCTGGGGACATTTCTCTTTGATTATGTTCTTGATTTGTCTTAATTTTTCTCATTAATCTAACAGCAGATATCTTGCAGTATCTGAATACTGTGCGATGGAAAAAAAAAAATGAAATCTTGTGAAGGCCTCCTCCTAGATTTGGTTAGCAGCACCCCTGAGCATATGTTGAAAGAGCTAAAAATCTTTTAATTAGCCTAATTCTTTAATCTGAATGGTGTCTGCTTTTGGGGAACGAATCTGAGCACAGTGTATCTGCATTATCTTAACTGCTACTGTGAATTTTAACCAGCTTTAGCTCTCTCATACCCTCTGACAGACATGTTCTCGCTCCAGGTCCCTCTCAGGGCAGAAGGATGACCTCCAGAGGCCAGCAGACCTCCTCTCCTTTTGTCGCCAAAACCGGGCTCACCCTCCTGAAAGAGTGCTGTGGGTTCACCTGCTCCATCATGTAGGGCGCCCCCTGGTGGGCGTCGCTGTGTGTGGGTGGAGCTGAAAGATTGGTGTCTTTGGGTGTAGCAGTGGAGTGTGGCAGTTTTGCTGGAAGTGAAAGCTTTCTTGAAGCCAGAAATTCTGCAGTGCATGGTGATTTCCTGAGGAGGGCGCCGTGGAAGGTTCGGAATGTAGAATGTTCTGTGTGTTTCCTGGTTCGCATCCCGGCCGCGTGCTCCGCCGTCTGTCTTTACTTCAGATCTGTGCTTCTCATTGGCCCGCTGTCAAGCTGTGCTCCTGCTCGGGTTTTGGCTGGGTGTCAAACCTGCACCTCCAGCGCTCATCTCCCACGGGGGAAGTGCTACGCAGTTCCATCGTTACATCATCCCCTCATTACGCCTTCTCATTCATCATCGTTAGAGCCCGCTAATGAAGCTGCTGGTTTGCGTGCACATCCTTCCGCAGCGCTGGGACGGACAGCACTGCTGCAGCATGTTAGCAAGGGGCAGCACAAGCTCATCTAAACTCAGAGGGACAGTTTTAGATGGCTGGTGATGGACACTTCCTGGAAGTCATATCTGATGTTAATTCTTGATGACATAAATCGGGTGAAAGAGTCTTTTGCAAAGCAGTGCTGTTCACCAGTGTCACATCGTGTTAGTGTAAAAGCGAAGCAGTCACTGAACTGAAGCATTTTAGATGTGAGTTTATAATATTGGCATTGCCTCACTTTTTTGAAAGCTGAAAATTGAGAGGAGTAGCTGATTGAATACTATCAGTCTTACACAATTTTTAAAACATGACAATGACTTCCAACTAAAATTGCTGTAATGAGGCAGAGAGTGTATATATGCTACTGTTGTCATATCACCTCCCAATCAGTTGCTTTCCATTTTAACCCTTTGAATATATTGTTCTGTTAGATTCATAGATCACAGTTTGCTTTGGTTTTATTGGTTTTTTCATACTGGAAGTTCTGGTAGCTACACAAAATACAAAGTCACAAAATATTTCTTTGGACAAGTGATATGGTCAACACTAAAAAATCTTTTTTCCTTCTACTTAAGACTGCAGAGCAGATCAGCGTGACTGCTACGTATTTAAATATACATGTATTTAATAATGCAGTGGGAAAATTTCACTTGACATGTGAGTAAGACCGCACTACTCATCTTCAGGGCAGTATGAAAAGATTTTGCACATTGCATAATCAGATCTCATGCACAAAACATTTTTTTCTCTGTCCCTTATAAGGCTCAGGGGTTACGTTGGGTGACAGTTAGGCAGACAGCATGACAAATTAAGGTTTGTGAAGTGCAAATCTGAAGGAATTTTTCCATACCCGAGACCCTGTGTGTTTCAGGAAGACAAGCATTCAATGAGCAAAAAAGAGAAGCCAGGAGTACAACCCACAACCATGGGCCTGGGAGGAAGTAGTAAGAGGATGTGCAGTATTCACTTGTACTGTAGGAGGTGTAAAAGGGAACGTCAGATTCAGGTTTTCTCGGAGAAGATCTGCATGCACTATCAGGATGGTTTCTGCTAGACCACAAATGAATATCCAACATACTCAGAAAATCAAAGAAAGGTAGCAGGAGTATTGCATCAGATCCCCCAAATTCAAATCTTTATTGTTGCCTTTTGTGGGTCCACTGGCTATTTGGATAATATCTGCTCAGTGAAAACTGCACACCATTTATCATGTTTGAAATACAACAGTGTTAGCTATCATATTTTGTAACATCTGTATACATTATTAAGTCACAATGTATTTGTGAAAAATTAAGGAAGATGAGGATTTTTCAGGTCTTGATGTGATGTTACATTTTCACAGAAAGAATTAAAAATCAAAAAGATGACAGTCAGATAATTCAATATTCTCAGATTAAACACAATTAATGATATATATATATATATATATATATTCAAATATATTCCAATACCAACTTCTGTATTCACTCATTTTAACACTTGATAAAAAAAAATTGGCAAAAATGACACTAGATTTAATTATTGGCCCGTCTCCAGTCACGATAACAGAATCCTGTCCACAATCTTACATGTAATTTTATGATAGTTTCCCAGTTTTTACTTTAAAGAATACTATGGTAGTGACGTAGAGGATTTGCGCTGAATATCAAGAACTTTGTGCTTATATCTGGCAAGAACAGCAAGATGAAAGATGGTCAAACACATGACCTATTTTCACAAGTATCTGTTTTAGGTGATTTACAGACCATTGTTTAACCTGTTTCTCACTACAACATATTTACAAACTCTAAGTAATTACAGTGAGTACTAGATCTTACATTTATTCATTTGGCAGATGCTTTTAACCAAAGTGACTTACATAGGCTACAGTTCTTTACAATGTTACCCATTTACACAGCTGGATTTTTACTGAGGCAACTGTGGGTTAAGTACCTTGCCCAAGGGTACAGCAGCAGTGGCCCAGTGGGGATCGAACCGGCAACCTTTTGGTTACAAGTCCTGCTCCTTAACCGCTATGCTACACTGCCGCTTTGAATTGATTTCTGTTACATCACGTGTTGATTTTCACTATGCTGGGGTGGAAGTCACTCAGTTGGGCCTGTCACTCAGTTGATTTAGCTGTACGATTCTTGTATGGGCATAGAATGTCATGAGTAAAACGTCACATGCAGACTTTGCCAGTAACATTGATAGCTGTGTTAGATTGAACTGCAGCTGCAGTTCAATAAAGTTTTTATATTCAAATTTCAATTGAATTTCTAATAATAAATAAAAACTTGTCGGTACGTGTCTCAGTTTTCAACAGTCATTAAATCACATTACTCCTGAAAGAAGTAGTTTGGGTACTTTAAATTAGAACATGACCAAATAAATGTAGACAAAAACTTTTGAAGTCAAATGAACATGGGTCCTTATGTCACTCCTCCTGTGACAGAAGGTAAAAGTGAGTCTGTTCTTCATTTCTAATGCAGATTTAGGAGAAAAGCTTCATCTGTAAGTATACTGTATGACAAATATTTAGGAAAAGGAAGTATCTGATGCAGCTGTGTTTATGACTATTTCATAACTGAAACATTGCAAAAAAAAGGACCACGTCCTTGCTTCCAGTTTTAACCGACCAAAAGCTTAGTGTTATAGAAGGTGTTATCTTCAATTAGAAGGGCTCTTGTTTTCCAAACCCCTCAAAGTCCCATCCATGCATTAAGGCCCCAGATCTCCCGCCTCTTAATGTTTCCCAGGTGCTTGACTGCGGCACCCTCATTTATAGCCATACCTCATTAAGCAGGGTCTCAAAGAACTCAATGGGCCTTCTCTGCGCAGCCCGGTCTCTATGGCAACTGGAGCTTATACACGGCACACGTGTGCGACGAGAGCCATGTAAAAAGTACATGTTGACTCTTTCACCATCCGCATGACGTTCTGCATAAGCAAGAATGCGTGCTCTCTTCAGCTGAGTGCACAAGTGAAAGATCCTTTGTGTGGGGTCCCACCCACGTAGGGCAGCAAAGGTAGTGGTGGCAGACCAGAAGCAGCAGAATGGGTTCTCCCTTCGCACTGTTAGGAAAGCCTCTAAGAAGTATCCCGTGGAGCACACCCTCTGTATTAGCCTGCCCAGCAGGTACATACATAGTGTAGTATGCTCACTTAGTATGTCTTAGTCTGGAAAGGGCTGGTCTATTTCCATCTGGCCTGCTACGTCACTAATTCGATATTCACAGTTCAGCCTTGGGGCATTGTTCACTTGTAATAGGATGACCTTTTTGAAGTCAAGGACCTATCACAAAGATCCTGTTCTGCTTTTCCCATCCTTGCCCAGAGGTGTATGTGTGATTGACAAGACAATGACCTATCAGGCACCTCCAGTGAAATATGCATGTGAAGTTCAGAGGTCTAAACGTAACAGCAGAACCCTTTTCAGGAGGAGATCGCTTCACACCTGTCATCAGTGGGGCAGGCTACCTCTGCGCACCAAGATGAAGGTTTATCTCGTCAGTCAACCGTTCATTTTTTTCATTTCAAAGGTACCCTGTTTCTCTTGCTCCTGCTGCCTCGCCTAACAGATCAGCTGATGAGTGGCTGTCATCTCCTCTCCTCTCTGCTGCACTTATTTTCATTGCTTTTCTTTTCAGTTGAGCTGATGCCTTTGTCAGAGGTCTACAGCTTTGTGTTACCTGTTTTACCTGGAGCTGCTGTGGTGCAGCCAAGTCCTTGGTCATAAGATCATGATCCCTGCCTCTACCTTGTCAAATAGCCAGCCCTAATAAGAGCCCCACAGTCTTCACATACAGCATGTCAGCTAGGGCTGAAGGAACAAAGAGCCAAATGATTAGATTTATGTTTCACCTTTTCTTTTAATACCTGAGGACCAGACAATTTTGTCATTGTCAGTTTTTATGTACTGAGCCATTTTATTTCAGGGAGTAAATGTACCAATGTTGTAAATGTGTCTGTGGTAAATCTGTTGTACCCATCATTCTGAGCATTTGCATGTGAGAATATCTCCATTCATTTCGTGGATTTGTACATTCATCACCGAAAGTCTTGGTTTTGAAAATGCCAAGCATTCACTATGAATGGATGATGTAAGCATAGTGATGTGCTTAGTCATCACTGAGTCTTTTTCAAAACGAGTGTACAAGAGACTACCCTCGTGAATGCAGAAGCAAGCGAACAGGACGTGCCGGGTATGTAGGAGAAGAAGAAAGAGGAGAGTTCAAAATAGGGGCTGTGATTGTGTTTGAGGAAAATGTCTCCATATAGCTGGAGAGGAAAGGCTGCCTCGTACGTGAGTGTATATAGCCCTGAGGGGATTCGCGCTGTCAGTATTCTGAATGCATCCCTTTCCCTCTGTCCCTTGCAGTACAGTGTTGAGTGCTTTGTCTGTGCATTTGTGCGTTTCAAAGCTGTCAGTGAAGCAGAACTTCAAGGAGATCAGTGATTGGGTAACGGGTCCCCCCCCCAGGTCAGACTTTAAGTGCGATGAGATTGAGTTACTTTCTGATGGTCTTCTTTAAAACTGTGTCTGTCTTCGGCTTCTCCGCACATCCTCCTGCACGGAGGTGCACGGGAGCGTTGAGGTCTGACGTGTCTAACGCTGTGTTTACAGCTTTGCTCTCTCTCTCCCGCGCGCCTCAGAAGCGGCTTCTTCATGCCATTTGTGAAGCAAAATTGTGTTGTGATGTGTTGCCTTTTGAGAGGAACTGTGTGGATGTGCTGTTTTTATTATGCTCTTGAATTAAAATCTTGCAGAGAGAACGAACTAAAATGCTAAGTATTTTTGTATTTGAAAGATATGTACTGTTATTATTGCTTCAAATAATCTATCATTTTGGTGTGTTCATCTTTATTGAAAAAATATATATGTATATAATTAATGAATGTGAATATTGTAAGACAAGCAGATTTACTGTTTCAAGCTGCATGCACATTAAAGCAATGGTATACTGAATCAACGCTGGGTGTATGTGTGTGTGTGTGTGTGTGTGTGTGCATGAACACACATGCACGTGTGCCTGTAACTGTGCGTGGGATTCTTCATGCGATTTCTGGTCCACACTTTTCAGACAGCTGTCACTCTGTACATGGATATTGAAAGATAACAGAATGCAAAATTACTATTTGAATCATAAAAAGTGTGATGTGGTTTTTTTGGGATGGTACAATATGTAAGGAGGGTGTGAAAGATGGTACAATGGTAATGACCTCTTGTAAATTACCTTGGTGGATATTCGAATACAACATGAAACATCTGGTATTATATAATATATAACCAATGCTTTACAGCTGCATTTTCCAGACAGTGTCAGTCTTGGGGAGTAGCCTTGGAGTCCAGACCCCTGTGTGTCTCCATGCTGTGTTTAGCTGATAATGAGATAAGTTACTGTCACACTCCCCCAGTTATGCTGTGTTCTGAGCCCCACCATGGGGATTTTACTCTCTGCTCTGGCTGTTAAAGGAACACCTGCTTCACACATCATTTGGATACATAATGCAAGCTGAAGAAAAATTAGTGCTGTGCTGGCAGCTAAATCAAATCTAAAAGAGTTTAATCTGAGGGGAAAAAAGTCTGGATTTTTCCATCCGTGGATGTGAGCCAAAATTACCTCCAGTGGTTCAAGCATAGGGTAACGGAAAGCAGGGAGCTTTTTTTTTTTTTTCATTTTTCCGCAACAAATGAGTCATCTCTGAGCCCCTTACGTGCCCAACAGAATAATCAGGTTATTTGAATGCAGGGAGTTGATCAACACTGAGTTTGGTCCAGGGCTTATCTTTTTCTCATTACCTACACCAAAACTGAAAGTGAATCACAGTTTCTGTTGAAGATGCAATGTCCAGGTCTGTAAATAAGTGCCTATCAGGGGTGACTATAGTTTATGACCTTGGACCGCAAGCTGAGATATCACAGAAATAGGGGGGAGGATTGAACAGTCAGACCTCCAGCTTTGTCCCTACTCCACACAGTGCGAGCCTATGAAGATTGACAAATGTGACTGCCCTTGTTTGAAATGTTATTAATTCATTCTCCAAACGTAATATGCTGTATTTTTGTATGATGACTTGAGAAATTTCTGGAATATTCCTACAAAACCATTAAAGTCAACAGAATCAACAAGCCCTGGAATACACCCGAGGGTGGATACTCTCCTGTTTTGGAAAGTTACTGTGCTTGTACACATGTGACCCCATCAATGAATGATACCAGTGTTTTCCCCTCTGCAGGATACACTGGGAAGCACTGTGTTTTATGTCAAATTAACCTGATTATCCAGAGTTTTAATTGTTGTTCTCCACCCATGCTGTCCTCAGTGTGTTGTCTTATTTAGGAAATTGAGTGCAATGCGCTGGGTCTGTCGGAGTAGGATAATCATGAGCTATTGTTCTCTCTGTGAGTTCAGCAGCATGTTTTCAGTGGGTGGGAGACAGGAGTAATGAGCACACAGCCACCGACGTCTGTGTGCAAATTAACAAAGACATCATCGCTGTAGGTACAACTCTCTCTCCCCCCCATCACTACGACGAGTTGACTTTTGACCGAGTCTGCAAGGCATCCCGATGTGCCGGTGCGAGTAATTGTCATGGCAACAAACCCGGATGCCGTGTTGTGCGTGGTAACATCAAGAACAAGCGGTTGTCAGTTTCCCCCTCTTCAACGCATCCGTCTCCCACTGAACCCTCCTGCACTGCGCAGAGGGATGACTCATACCTGGGCCCCGCAGAAACGCTCATTGTGATACGTGCACGGCTCTGCACCATTGCACACCAGGGCGGTGTCCAGCACTGTGACAACTGCACTGGGTGACCCTGTCACTTCAAAACAAAAACAAAGGTATTTCCACTGTCACCTCTCCAGTAGTGTTTTCAAAGCATTCGGCAACATGTTGGCTTATATTCAGTCTAAACCCAGCGCACTATATTTCCACAAATATATGTTGCTTTATGCAAGAAAAGGAAAAAAAAAAGAAACCTTTGCTTGAATTCATTACTCAAGCACAAAGTGCTCGGTGGTTAAATTGCATATTAAGTCGGCCATTGCAAATTAAGATGAATGCAACAACACCCCAGTCTGGATGCAGTTAAGGAATCAGGAGGTGATATTGTTGCTTTTTTAATTACAGCAATTAAAGGCTGCTTTGGTGGAACAGACACAGTGGGATTCTGTGGCACTGAGAGACACTGCTTATTTTTCCCCACACTGTCCATAGGTTGAAGAATAAAAATGAAAAGAATTACAGCTACCACTGGCATTTGAACAAAAAAAAAACACAAACTTGATTTTTTATTATGGTCTGGCCTTGTGTGGCGCAGACACTGTTTTCCCTTCAACGGTGCCGTGCTCTTATTGAAACAAGCTAATAAGGCTTTGTTTAGGAACCAAGAAATTTCACGTCTGTTTATTTTGAGCAACTGTGTTATTTTGCTTTGGCACAGCTTGTGATTGAAAATCCAGCTAATATGCTCCACTACACTCTGGAGACAAAAAAACACACTGACCAGATGACAGACTGCGCTTCAGAGAAGACACACCTCTCTTCATTAAATCCACAGCCCACGGTAAACACTGGATGTCACGAGAATGAAGATGTGTTGCGGAGTCAAGGTTTTGGTATCCCTGCAAGCTGCTGATCTCCGCTTACATGCTGCAAAAGCTGAGAAATTAAACCAGTGGCTCCTGTTTCCTGAACCCGCCCAAACAAATGGAGGTCAATTTAAATTGCCGTATTTATTCCACCCTCAAGTTCCTGTCGCTGACCTGATCTTTTCATTTCCTTTTGTCTTGCTGAAGTTTTCACCGGAAAACAATAAATAAATTAAGAATTTCATTGTGGCAGACTACATCTGCTGAAACAATTGGAAGATGGGCTGTTGTGTGCTCTCATTCCTCTCATGAAAAATTTTCAAGGCTGCTCAACATTTTTTGTTGTGTTATTTCTTGTTGCTCTTTGAATATTTAAAAATCTAAGAAATGTATCTTTCAACTGTGTGACCTTTTCAAAAGCGAAAGTATGAACATTCAATTCAATTCAATTCAATTTTATTTGTATAATGCTTTTTACAACACAAGTTGTCACAAAGCAGTTTTTCATTGTTCCCAGGCCTAAGACCCCCTGAGAGCAAGCCAAAGGCAACAGTGGCAAGGAAAAACTCCCTAATTAACAGGAAGAAACCTTGTGCAGAATCTGGCTCAGAGGGGGAGCCCATCTGCTTCTGGCCAGCACTGGGCAGATAGAATTACAGAGAATACTTGTACTAAGTTGTACAATGTACTTTAAGACATCTGAGTTTGATAGACAGTAATAATTAACAACTGAGTAATTAGAAAGTGTGTCCTAGAATGTCCGGTTCTTGGCACACAGGTGGCTTAATAGGCAGGGCAGCGAGGTAGCTGGACTGGAAATCGGGATGTGACGCTTGAGCTACAGCTCCAAACATGTCAAAACAAACTTCTTATGTTCTTATGTTTTCAATTAGAACTGTCAATAAAGATTTTTGGAAAAAACAAACATCCCCAACATGGACCTGTTCCATAATGTTTGGTCGTCACAGAATGGTGCAGGGAAGGATGCCCGATTCTATGAAAAGAAAAGTCTTTGTTTCTATGAGGGTACATTTTTCTATATCACTGCTGCATATTCATTTCAGTTAATTCAGTTCAAGAAATGAATGGAAATCTAAGTCTTTCAGTGAAAGTCACCCATAATTTCCAATTCATGGATTGAGTTTCAGTTCATTGCCTGAATTTACTGAATTGAAATAGAATTTGGGAATTTTTGGCATCCGCAAAGCTTCTCTGTGTTTTCTGGCCAATTTGTATCTCCCCCATTTGGACTCATTTTCATTTCTGAGATGCTTTAAAGCAAAGTGTTGATCCATTTGATCCATCTTACAATGTGTAGTGCCTCTGTTCTATAATACATTCTTTAAGGCAATCCTGAATTTCTCCAATGTACACAACACTGACAATGTGCCACAATACCATAAGGACAATATATTATTTAAATGACCTTCATACTCTGCAGGTAATTAAATGTTTAATTTCCATTTTGTGCCACTAATTATGTGATTAGTCGTTTTTTTAAATAGGCAATTACTGCATTTTCCACATTTGACATTATCACCTGAGGCTCTGCCAGTAAGAACGTTTTGTTAGAATGTTTTGTTAGAAACTTTGCACATTGATATTACTTCCCTGCCAAGTCGTGGCTTTTTTAGAAGATAACCAAAGATAAAATGAATTACAGGACTGACCATGTAAAAATCAGAGGAAAAACAGAGGCTGAGAGGTATTTACAGAGTCGAGGAACATCTTACATTCCATATAGACAGTGGAGTGGAACTCAGCATCCCTTAATAACATGTATATATAATTAAATGCGTTCACAGCCCGCAGCTGCTGTTCCCTAGCAACATGTCATAGTCATGGTGAGTTAACATGCATCCTGACGGAACTATTGCCCAGTGTGAAGTGAGGCCTGTGTGTTATGCCATTGACATTTTAATTGACAATTAGAGATGTTTCCTCTCGCGTCCGACGTGGACGTTCAGTGTTTGTGCATCCGTGGCGTGACAATAGCTTCCCATTGTTCACAGCCCGCTGAAAAGGGAGCGCAGAATGCACGAAAGCGAGGAATAATAGCTGGCTGATATCTCAAAGGTGCTGTTGTGAATGAGAATGTAAATTCCTTGTTGGCTCTCAAATTATCAGGGTTTTACAAAGGTCACGTATCTCTTGAATGCTCGGGGAGAACCTCTGGCCTGTGTTTCGAGGACGTGAGGCAGTTGATGAATGTTGTTTCAATGGCTACAAAATGAGTATCAGCTTATGCAAATATCTGACAACGCTGACATCAGTGCGGATGCTTCTTGCATGCAAGTTTAATTGTAAGCAAATGTGGCAAGATTTTCTACATGCTCGGTTTCAGAAGAGGACGCAAATCCTTTAAACAGAGAAGACGGTTGAAGAATAACAATGTTTGTTCCAGGTGCTTTTTAGCACTGTCTGACAAAATATTGCCTGAGTGGCTCATTGTTATTCAGTAATTAGGCTTTTAAAGTGAGATTAATTCCGGTAACAGAAATGAAATTCAGCCTTAGCAGAAGCAGATAAATTCAGCCGAATATGAGCTGACATTTGTCTAATGAAAGAATAAGATTCCATTACTGCCTTCATTCTGAATTGTGTTTTTTTTTTTTTTTTTTGACCTTGGCTGGCATTATGTAACCACGGTGGAAAAAAGATTTAGGTCCTTGATGTCTTCAAAATGTTAACAAATTTGGTAACTGCTTCAGCTTGCTGTATTTTTAACGGATTCAGAAAAAATGGGACTTGAAGATTTTTACAGCTGCTTGGCAGAAAAGGCATTATTCTGTAAAGAATAGGATAGGTGCCAAATTAATAGAAAATTGCTGTACACCACAGATGTTCCCCAGACACTGTCAAAGGCAAGATCAGACCCAATCAAGATTTCAGTAATTCCTTCAAAAGACATTCCTAAAGTCAAAAACAGACTCTTAGATTGTTTGTCTATAATTTAAAAGTAATTGTTTTGATAAAGAACTTATATAACTTAATATCTTCCTCCTTCATCAAATTACAATAATTTGCTATTGACGGTAAATGTGGTTTCAAAGCCCACACCTGTGTATGTCTTTGATCACCAACATTTAATTCAAGTTTAAGCTGATGAAAGTAAATTACGACTCTTTGTGGCCAGTCAAACTCTTGTCAAATGGAGTTTCATGCAAATCCAGGTTTGTTCATTGTTCTTCTTTGTCAGTTGTGTCACTAGCAAATGTTGTGATTGAAATCTATGATAGTGTTTTTCAGCACAATTACCTTAATTAAAGTATTTTTTAGAGATTTTGATTTAAACAACAAACACGTTGGCCCCACTTTATATTAACCAATGAATTTCTCTTATAACAGCCTTTCATTAAACTTCCACATATACACAACAACTTTGTCATTTCTAAACTAAGTAAAAAAATAAATTAGATATTTTGTTGAATATATTCTAATACTACAAATACAAACTATGACAGAAATTCCAAATATAAAAGCAGCAATATTTCTATATATACAACATTCTAATTGTGAGTATACAATGATAGGCTCAAATAAATTGAAATCGTTGAACTGAAAATAAAATCCACAGATGCAGATTTTTGGTTAGAAATAAAATGTCAGTTCATGGCAAGTGCAGATTAAATTCTCTATTTCAAAGAGCTGCAAGTACTTTGCCTCAGAAAAATAAACGCTTATTTGTTGTCAGACCCATTCTATGATGACGTCCGTGGTGTGCCGCGATGTGTCTGTGACATTTATTCTGATTGGTTGCCACAGGCCTCTGCTGTATAACCCCAATATCTGATTCATGTGATACTGTACTTCCAAACAATGCCAGCGCTCCAGAAGGAAGATCATATAAGCACAGCATGAGTGGCAGTAAAGATAACCACCTGCATCAGGGCAGTAGCTGAGGAAATGACACCACATTAATAACAAACTTCAATATCTCGATCAAATTTACAACAAACTGCATTTGCAGTAATAGTTTGTTATTTACAAATACTTTTGTATGGCACAGTGTAATTTATATCATCTGTCAAGCATGTGGTGGAAACTATAATCACACCAGACACACGAATAGCAATATTTTCATCAGACCTTTTTTCAGAGGATTTATCCCTGGTTGTGGCTATCATTTTCATCCACCCTAGATTCATAATCTATCCCTTACAGCATAGAAGCCATAACGGATTGTTATCCTAATGTGAGATTGGTGTCATTGATGTAATCCCAATTTTGTCAACCCAAATGTCTGAAAATTGAAATGTAAACTATTGTAATTAAGGCAGTGAATGCAGTGGAGATGAATACCTCTGTGCTGTGTGAATTAATGTGAGGAAACACCAGGAAACAACCCCTGAGGAGATGACCACTGTGGCTGGGATCAGCAATGGCAGCTGGGTATCTTATTTCTGCTTTGTGTGGACTGTGATCACACATATCAATATCCATAATTTCTCCAGAAAACATAAGAACATACATGGACAGACTCCTCATACACATGTATTCTCTGGAGGTTTTAAGCATGGTTCACACATCTCAAGGTCAGTGGAGCAAAGATAAGGGATTACTTATCCTGTGGCTCCAGACCGTGGCTCACATTTTGAAATGAAGCTCATTCTAAAAATGCATAAAACAAGGGCTATATCAGACTTATTGGAAAGTTAATTTAATACCCAGCCAGAGCATATGATACTGTATAGGATGCAAAAATCCTTAAGCATCCTGGATGCCTGCCAGATAACTAACTATAACACTCACAGACTGTATTCCCAGGCAAATTTCAGTTTCAGGGGGCTGTGTGCTGAGCAAGACTTTATTTGGCAAGAGTCTGTTTGTGATCCCTGCGACCCACTGGTCATGTCTATTAGCTGCTCAGAGAAAGAAAGGGAGGGAGGCATTCCTCCAGAGCGAGAGTGGTTCTGAAGCTGGTGATGTGTCAGCGATGAGATGACCCAGTGGATGCAAGCTGTAATTATCACACATAGAAGACACAGATGGGATAATTGGTGTCTCCGCTGAGCTGCTGAGCATAAGCACTCACCTTAAACTCTACCAGTCTTCCAGCCCTCAGTTAATGAGGGGGTTTAATTCTGCAAAGATTCTTCTGTCCTGATACCTAGGAACAAAATAAACTGATGACTCTTCCCTTTCTTCCTCTTTATCTAACATTAGATGTAACATTATTTAATAGATAGATCTAACATTATCTAATAGAGAGATAGATTGATTGATTGGTGAAAAGTTGTGTCTTGTTTCTTGTCATACTGGACTGCATTTTGATGCAGTTTTGTTCTCTTTTTCCCTTGAAGTGAATATTAATGTATATTTAATGGGGAGTCTGGCTGCTCAGCAAGGGCTTAGGACTCCACATAAACACTGGCTCTAAGAATACTGCTAGTCTCAACATCATTTTGCTGGTACAGCACTTACTTTTACCAGTAACAGTAACAGCAAATAAAAAGGGGAAAGGAAGATTTTTTTGTTCTCTGATGTGGGGAAGGTACATGGGAGTGAGTACATGCAAGAACACAGCAGACTAAATCTAATTTCCTTATAATTGTAAGCTCCAGTGTCAGTAGCACTGTATGATACCTTTTTTCCTGAGTTCAATAGGTTCTCATGGTGTCATACCATATATGGAAATAACATTACAGTAGTTCAGATACAACCCATCAGTCGGGTCAAGAGGAGTGCCAGCTAAACACCCCGTCAACAACTCAACTCAGATTTGCCCAGGATTGAACTCAATGAAGTGAAATGCTGTCATCAACAACTGTACCAAGGTGCGAAGGTTAGCAGCTTTGAGGTGAAACCATATCACTTGGAAACTTTAGGACCATTTGGATAGCTGTTTCCTATGAATTGCCCTCTAGTGCTAGAAGCTGTGAAAGCAGATAATTGTGAAGCACATTGCCACTCATTCTAGTGTGTGTGTGTGTGTGTTTGGGGGGGGTTGGGGGGCAGAAACAAAATAGGGTGAGGAATACAGAAGAGGCAGCCAAAGGTGGGCCTGCCAGGGGAGTTCATAACAATTGGGTGGAGATAAACTGGCTCAGGGAATCACTGGAGCTCGCCCACATGGCCAGAGAGTGGGCCAGAAACACACTGTTGGAGCTGAGAAAGGAAAAAAAAAATTGCTGAAACAATGAAACTCTGCCTCCTCACCAGCTTGATGGAATATCGAACAGCAAGTGAAAGAACTTTGCAGCCCTGACTCATTTCATGGACCCATTTTAAGACCAACTCCAGGGTTCAGCCAAAATGTATAACTTGCCAGTGGAACAAGTGTGAATTGCTAAAGCATACAGAATATATATCTATCACACAGATTATTGTTATTAATCTGTTTATATTAAAGTATTCTATAACTAAAATATCTACTGACAGTTATTTTAAGCATTATATTTGTGTCAGGACTGCGGCTCCCTAGCCGGGTTTGTTTTTGTTTTTGTTGTTTTCCCTGTCCATGTGCTTTTGTTTTTCCCTGTGTTCCAGCCCTGCCCTGCTCTCCGCCCTGTCTCCGCCCACCTGGTCATCTGACTGGCTCCACCCGCCTACCTGCACACCTGAACCCCATCTTGTCATCTGCCTTGCCCTATATATTCCTTGTTTGTTTCTTGTCTCATTGCGAGTTCGTCTCAGTTCGTCTGTGTCGCTACAAGCTGTTTGTTCCTGGCCTGCCTGCCTGCCTGCCTGCCTGCCTGCCTGCCTGCCTGCCTGCCTGCCTGCCTGCCTGCCTGCCTGCCTGCCTGCCTGCCTGCCTGCCTGCCTGCTTGCTGTTTATCTGAACTCTTGCCCGACTACGTTTTTGGATCCGATTTTTGGTATTGTTAGCCGTGTTTCTCTGGTTTTCCGACTTCGCCTGTTTTTGACTACGTTTACTGGATTCCCCGTGTTGGCTTTATTAAACATCGCTTTGTGCACCCCATTCCGCTGTCTGCGCTTGAGTCCCTGCCTGAGCCCTGACAATTTGTCAGCTGTTATTAATGAGAACTAAATAAATGCATTGTAAAAAAAACAAATAAATAAATAAATAAATCAAACATCAGCAACAAAAAGATAATCCTTGAAGCCCTTTCTTTGTGGATCTTATTCTAGCAGTTCCCCAGTTTTAAGAAAGGGTGAGACAATAAGCAGGCTCTCTGCAAAGATGTAGCCTCCACTAACTTACATATTGAAAGGCTAAGTGTGTGTTTATACAACAGCATTACACAGAGAAGTAATTAGGGACAGAAACAGAAAATTTACACTTTATTTTATGCAACCACATGAATGTTTTACATGAGTGTTTTTAACATTTTGACTTCAGTCTCCGAATTACTTTAAAATAACTTGCAAAAATGTTACTGTTTTTCTGTTTGTCACGGGTGGTACAGACAGTGGAACATTTGGCCAGATTGGTTCTGTCTGGTGCACCTGATTATTGGTCAGCCCATGTGTTTAGGTATATGTGCAAGTCAGGACATGTGTCAAAACAATGTTATGAATGACAATGGACATTATTTTTAAACCTTGCTCAAAGCTCATCATCTCAGCAAAGAAACAGATGGGCACATTGCTGATTCAATGTCTTCTACAATTTTGATGTTAAAGCAGAAAAGGACCACATACTGTCCACACCCTGTATTTCAAATAGCTCAAGGAATATTAGGCATATTTTGGGACTGTGTATTTATAACATAACTCTGGTTTTGTGCAGTATCTCTAACATCCCAGGTTTTCGTTACTACGCGCAAGCTAGATATGCTTTTCCCAGACCTTAGAGTAGAGGTGAGTCAGTATCTTATGAAGGTAATATGCTCTAATGTAATTTTACTGCTCAGAAAGAGGGTCAAGGCCTGATGTTAAGTAACATTATTGGGTGAGGGCAGGGAACTCCCTGTTTGTGTCTTACAAAAACCACTGAGAGCACAACTTGACTATGCTAAAAAAAAAAAAAAAAAAAAATCTTTTTAAAGTCTTTTTCTGGAGGGCCCTGGTGATCATGTGCCAGTGGGCAGTGTGTGGTCTCACAGCCAGTTTGCCCGGTCTTGGCTTCTCAGCACCAGTGTCTGCTTCAGAGGCAGAAAGCTGATTCATCAAGAACATGGAAAAATCACCTCTGATCTTGATCCCACTCTCCACTCAGATTATGACAGAGCTCTGCACATTTTTATATCCATTTTATATATTTTTACATTTATATATTTTATATATTATAAAATATTTATTATTTTATTATTATTATTATTTTATAAAATTATTATTATTTTATATATTACAGGAACTGTGTTGCAGCTATGAGAGAAGCCATGATGCAGTTACGGTGAATCCCCCATCATTTTACACTTCGCAGCCCCAGACGGCCCCTTTCAAATGATAAACCATTCTTGCTTGTCTTCTTTGCTCTTGTTACTTGTCTCTTCATTACTAAACCAGAGTACTAAGTTTCCACTACTAGCATAGTGTATGCTTTTAGACAGTACCACCAACTTCAGGATACATGGACTGTCAGCTGGAAGAACAGCTGAGATTGCTTGTGACACACTTGACTCATGTCACCTCTCCTGAAGCTCAGGTAATCCTGTTATGTACTACTAGCCCCTGCTCTAGCCCCTGCTACACAACATTTGTATTCATTCTGCTAGCTCCAGCCGCAGACTCCTAGCCATTAAAACAGGAGTATACCATTAAAAACAGGAGTAATAGGTGCCTTACACTGCTGACCTGGAACACAGCATGGGTGGCACCCAGGGTGCTAGACAGGCAGGTGATTATCTTTGCGAAAATGTTCTCACATTTAATTGGATGGCAGCCCGGAGACTTTGCCTCACTTTGAATTCTTCACTTGTGGCTCAGATAATTGAAACTCCCAGCCAAGTGGACCATTTCCAAGAAACAGCAAACAGCAATACTGGAAATGAATCCGAAGGCTGAATCATGTTTTTCAGGAGTTACACTAGTGTTGAACATGTCTCATAGGGAGACTTCAATTGAATTTCAACAATGTGGCCTGGAAGGGTGGTTGTTTTCTTCTTGTGTCAGTACATTTTTAAGAGGTTTGTTGGTTAAACACACCACTGAGTGCTATTCAGTCAATACAAGGACAACATAGTATATGAGCATAGGAAAGCATGTTAATATTAATAGGAAAAAATTCACCAAAAATAATACAGATGACAAATGGCCCCAAATCGATTACGGAGTTCATTTGTAAGAACATAATTGTGTGTGTCATTTAGTCCTCTAGTAATAGAGTTTGTGACAAAATGTCCACTGACAAGAGTTCTATGTAAGTTGGCATCTGAAATAATGTGCCACAGTGTGAACTATTTATTAACTTGTGCTGCACAATTACAAAATAATTTATCATTCTACCTGAAGATTTGACAGCAGCAGGCCTGGTAGGGATGATAAATAAGTCTGGTAAATTACACTATTGATTAAGTATGTTCAAAGCAGTAATTAAAAGAAATAAAATTTTAAATAATACTTTTGTTTGGATGGATAATTACCTCCTCTGGCTGTGGTATATTGATGCCACACATTAAATTTGACAACATTGTGGATTGCTTGCCTCAAGCAGAACTCTCTCTCTGCCTCTTTCTCTCTGAGTTTCACATCAGCAGCTCTGTATTTATCATGCAGTTGGGGGCTTCAGAAGTTCGCTCTGGTTTCACACCTGTTACCTTCTCAGGGAATGGGCTTAGACACTAACAATGTTTCAGCTGCCTCTTTCAATGAGTCACTGCTCTCTAATAAGAGATATTCTTCCAGGCATTATCATGCCATCAAATGACATAATATCGGTTATAAGAAGTAATTAAAACAGGGAAGAAGTTAGAGGCACAAATTTTGACAACAAATCTGACTGAAAACAAGGGGGACCTTTTAGAACCACAGAATCCACAATCCATCGGTTTACTTGAGATGAAGAGGAAATCTGATCTTCAGCTGTTCGGAACTACGCTGCATGAACTCTTCAGTGAATACAGTCATGGGTGCAGCACCTGTTTGAATCTGTTTCTGTATAGTGACAGAACATGGAGTCATGCGGTGGACAGGGATGAGGTTACAGATTAATAAGGGATAGCGAAAAGGTGACCACAGGTGGCCCTGAGTGTGACATTTTTTAAAGAGCTCCACTCCATGGGCATAATGACCGCACATTCTGTTAGAGCCAGTGACGCAGGTCCATTGACAATGGCCAGCACTGTGAAAATGTCTTGTCCTGCGAGGCCCGATGACTCATCCCCCCCATCTGCGTCATTCTTTGACTGAGAGAGAGAGAAGAGAGAGAGTCTCCCATCCAAGGCATAACTACCATATTCTCCCTGATACGGGCTCCCTTTCTCCCATATGATTCCACAAGGAGGCAAAGGTACATACAGTTCCAGCAATGAGGATGGCATCATATGTAACATTCACCAACAGGAGCATCAGACTGAAGTTCTTGCACCTTAGCAGATCCACCATGGTTTTTTATGTTTCTGATAAATGTTACTCTGTGATACATAGTATCAGTGTCTTAGCTGTACACCTAGGTACCTCCAATGACCTCTGGCAAACTGTAAGATACATATTACCACACCAGCTTCCATGATTACTTAAATATTTTGCAAACATTATTGTAAAACAGTGGGATGCATGTTAGATGAATAAAAGACCAACATGTAAATATGCATTTCAAGTACATATTCTCTTAATGGGCAACCCACTCGTGAGACTAAAAAAAGTACCTGTCTCTTATGTTGAGACCTTTTGTAAATATTTGCCTGCATTATGAATGTTGTATTTCATTAACCTTTGGTCAAGATTAGCTCATTAAATGTGTTTGTGTTTAATCAGTGAGATCAAGCAAATAGAGGGACACTGCAGTTAAACCTTGGGAAGAATTAAACTGCATTTGGTTTAAAGGCACTTTAAATGTTCATTTTACTGATTCTTATTTGAAATGTACTTGTGTGAAACACTACATCAGATTTGATCATTTTAGAGTAACAGACACACACCCTATATGGCCTACAATACTGCTGACCTCAGTTAAATGAAAGAAACGTTGTACAATTTCTATTATAATGCTGTTTTGATTATAACCTTTCATCACATTGCAGGATTGTACTCCAGACACCTGAAACATTCGAGAAATAATGTTTGATTTTCATGAATAAAAAAGGAATTAGTCCGTGCTGGTCTCTTTATAGTTTATTTTATTGTACAAATAAAACCTTTGTTTCTGGCACTCTGGTTGCTATGACACCCTTACTCTCCAATTGCATGGTATGATAAAAACATATTAAATGTTTAAAGATCAGCACTTTGTGGTATGACAGGTAACAAATACTCAATCTTGATGATTCAAGGAACAACCCTTTCACTTTCCTCTTTGCACTGAAGGAGCGAAACACAATTTCAATAGCATAGCATTACTGTTTTCTTTAAACAGCTCTTTGATTGACACAATTCTAAAACGTTATTGTGTGATTGTTTATGAAATTGAACAAACTGTTACGTGAAAGAAAAATTAAGTAATATATTTATGTTATATATTTTATTATGTATATTTTTTTCTAAAACATAATCATAACGTCATATACTGTATGTGATTGCATACATACATGATTTAGTTTAGAAAAGTATATAGTTTTGTATGTTCTTAGTTGACACACTGGTGTTATCTCAAAACTGACACTAGACCCAAGTGTACCTCGTGTCTCACTTATCACCAGTTTTCAATTTAACATGAAATATACTGCATTCACTTTCTTCGTAAGAATAGTAGTACGCTGCGCTATCATCATAAGCCAGTCGTTGAGTATTTTGATATCCGATACTATACTGACCTCTGTTGGCAAGAAAATGCCTGTTCAATTTCTTTTCTTTTTAATGTTTTCTACGTCTATGGCAAACCATCAGCACCGTACCACCAAGCATTAGTTGCGTAAAACTACGAACAGTAATGAGCAATACACCCGTAACATTCGCATAAAGACTAACTTCAAAATTTTAGGTGAATGAATGGTCCACATCATTGCATCCTACCAAGGACTTTATAAACCTGCTTAATCCTACCACTCAAACTCAGTCTATGTACAGAACGCATGGACGGTCAGTTAGACGACACTGCACAAGCTCTTTTTGCGATTTTTTCAATGAATTTTAGATGAAATATTAACTGTCCTTTATTACATAAACATTCTGCCAAATTCAGTAAAATTCAGATTAAGTGAGAAAGACAAAAAGACAACGATAACGACAATAACTAGTTTGCTGTAGCGTTGGATTGGTATATAAAATTTTGAAAGGAAAAAATACAGATAGCAAAAACTATGTGCGGTATATCTACAGGCTATATTACAATTACAAAATCATTTGTCTAATGTATCATTATTTCTACCATTAATCATTTATTATTGTATTAATCTACTCAAAACTCATCATTCAGAACGCAGCCAACTACAGCACGCAAAAAATATAACGGTACTAATGATAACGGTACCATTGCGCTGGATAAGAGCGATGAACTCCTCCTCTAGACTAACAGAGGGCGTTGTAGAACCATGCTTTGAAAATCTAAAGAAATTATGTCATCCCAAGAAATCGCCTAAAGAAGAGGGTTATATCTAAGACAAACACACACAAACTGAAACACATTTTAAACGGTGTCTGATTTTCTGTTGCGTTTTTTTTTTTTTTTCAAATTCAACAAACAGATGACAAAATGTCTGGCTTTCTGAACGCACTGCGGCCCGCCTGTCCCAACTGATTCAGCTTACCAAGTACAGAGCCACGGCTTCACGTGCTATCTCGTACAATAACCAGTCTGGCGCAACCAACTATGATGGAAAGAGGGAATGCGTGCCTTAGATTTGATGGACATGGCGTTGACCAGTGGTTGTTGTCCATTTTTTTTTCAATCGGGAACGTCGAAACCTATAAGCTGCAAGACAATATCCTACCGGCAGGTGGAACAAGAGGGGAGAACGCACTATCAATTATGGGGGTCAGTTTTTGTATGGGGAGGGGGATCTTAAACCAATAGAAGGGCTGCATGCTTGCGGCCGTATGGCGCAAATCCCAATCGCATTCTAACTTTAATTAAGGGGTGTGTGCGCAGTCCGCCGGAGAGGCGGGAATAGCAAACCGGTCTACTTGGTTCGGTTGAGAAGACGTCTGGTGGTGGGGGTGTATCTTTGGTGCAGAAAAGGCGAGAAGGGAACAGAGGCTGGAATTTTTTTTTTCCAAGAACTGCAGAATACAGTCGTGTTGAGAGGGTTAGTTGGTTATTTGTGTTCAGTTTCCCAGGTTTTTTCACTGCACCAGGTAAGTAAAGAATTTTTGATGGTTATTTTCTTCTGAGAAATGCCTGGCTAGCTAACGGATTATTTGGGGTTGGCTAGCTAGCTATCCAACGTACTGTTCAACGATGGAGGACCGCTAACGTCAGAAGGCTGGCTAGGTTGCTACCGAGTTAGCTTAGTAGCTATTGCTATATGAATTTTTTTGCAAGCAGTGGTATTTTGAATTAAAAAACGTTCCTGTCTTGGCTTATGTTCAAACTGTAAACTTTATGGGAGGGAAAATGCAGCTATGAACGAAATCTTTTCATCCTTATTTTTCTCCAGAGCAAACCACCCACCTAGCTATCTGCTGTGTTAGCTGGCTAGGCGCACTGGCTTGACTGCGCACAGCCGCACACAGGGTAGTTGCAAGGTAGTTAGCCGGCTAGCTACATATGTGGCTTTTACGTATGTGTTGATCGCTCGGTGGATAGCTAGCCATCTTTTATTGAGTGAGAGTCAGTATGACCGAACAAACGAACTTCACAAGCTTCTTTTTGTCCTTTGCGGCAGTTGGCAAGGCATGATTGGGTGGATCGCACATCGCTCGCTAGCTCTATGGCAGCTATCGGCATAGGCGCTCTTCAGACGCAGTTAGCGACCCAGCTTAGGCTAGAGACGCATCTAACGTCAGTGCGCCAGACCATAGGCGGCACTGCGAACTCCGCATCCAGTGGGTCTGACCCACTTTTGAGTTTGTATTGCTCCATATTACGACCTAGCTTGCTCGGGAAACTAGGGTAGAGCCTTAGTTAGGTAGCTTGCTTGGGTAATGCCAAGCAGAAAAACACCCTTTAAAACCCTCATGACCTCTACAAATAAAACGCCTCCCCAAAGTTTCTCGTGTTCTCTGCACCTTTACCCTTTATTTTCCCTATTTGGTCATTTTTAGCCTTCTAGATAGCGTTAGATAGTCGCATAATGCAGATAGAAGGCGTTTTTAGCCGTAACAGCCAATTAGAACGGTCATCAGTATCTTCGTTTGCCAGGGAATCTCCCGAATCTCCTTTTTCGGGGATTGTTATTTAGTTATCAGGTAGCTAGATGTACATGTATGACTCGGCGTATCACAATCATTCTCCAGACCCGCTTCCAGTGGAGCATCTACACGTGTAACCAGTCTTTTTTTACAGCAGTAATGCCTTGTTCGACTAGCGTTTACAGCTGGTCTTAATAATTATGGGCATGGGTGACTTGTTATTAATCTTGATTGGTAGGCTCACTTTATGTAGCTAGCTATCTAAATCAAGTAGTAGGGTTAATCTGTTCCTTAGCGCGCCGTGCCGTTATTATCTAGTTGACGGGGGCACTCTGTCACGGAATGTCAGAGCAATTAGTTCGTTTATATCAGCCTCTTATTGTCGAGAGTACAGTCCATGAAAATAAAGTACATGTTTATTAACGAACAAGCTTGTGTCGTTTCATTTGTAACCACCACGTTCTACTACCAGACCCTTGCAGTTGAAATACTTTTCGAAGTGCAAACAGGTGCAAGGCGCCTCTTTGATTGGTGCAATGTGAACTCGCTTACCAGTCATATCGCTGATTGTATAAACCCCATGGTTTGTGAAGGCGTGTGTGCAGGGTTTGCCCTCCATACAATGTTCATCTTGGTTGAAGTGCAGTTTTAGCCTACAGTATCCAGGTTATCTGTTTAAGATAACCTTGGGTTAGGACACTATCATTTCGTTTTTTCCCCCTTCATGTCACCACATTTATCATTTCAATCTTGTGGGTTTTGTGAATTGGAAGAGGAAGTATGCCAAATTGCTGCTTATCAGTCGTCCTTTACAAATTGTTTACGAGAATCCAATCTGTAATATGCTACACTACAACTGCACTTGGCAATTTAATACAGCGCAGTAGTTCTTGGTTATCAGACGGGTTTAAGTTTTTAGCTAGTGAGAACTGTAGGGGTTCTGCCTGTGTGCTTGGGTCCAGTGATAGAGGGGAGGGTTGATTTGTCAGCTCTTTGCCTTGAGCACTCAGGAAAATGGCTGTCTCATCTCTCAGTCTGCTTGTCAGTCAGAATGAGAGTTGTAGGGGATCAATTAGTGGGTGGGTGTTACTGATATTACAGAGCACTTGCCCACACACACACACACACACACCCCTCTTCCTCTCTGGTGTTCGCCCCTATGTTTGTGTAGTTTCAGTGTTAGACTGGGGTGTTTCTCTTAAGTAGAGGGCAAATTAAAGGGTAGTATGCGTATGGTCCATGTATTTCCTTATTTGAGGCTTAAATGTTTAGGCCAAGATGCGCTGGAAAAAAAATGTTGCATAAAGACTTTTGGCATGACTACATGTGTCAGCAATGTAGGGGGGTGGGGTTCCCAGTGGAACATATGGGATAAATCCTTGTGTGTCTCTTGCCAGGTGGCCTGTTCTCTTCTGGTATTTGGAGATGGCACAGCGGAGTGGGCAGGAGGACCCAGAGCGGTACCTCTTTGTGGACCGGGCGGTCGTATACAACCCGGCCACGCAGGCCGACTGGACGGCCAAGAAGCTGGTGTGGATTCCATCGGAGCGGCATGGCTTCGAGGCGGCCAGCATCCGGGAGGAGCGTGGGGATGAGGTCCTGGTGGAGCTGGCCGAGAACGGCAAAAAGGCCATGGTCAACAAGGACGACATCCAGAAGATGAACCCGCCCAAGTTCAGCAAGGTGGAGGACATGGCTGAGCTGACCTGCCTGAACGAGGCCTCCGTGCTGCACAACCTCAAGGACCGCTACTACTCCGGCCTCATCTACGTGAGTATCCCCCAGCATCCATCTTATAGAGCGTGTCAGCAAGCTGGAAGGCCTCGTGCTGGATGCGGATCTTCAAAGTTAGGTAGGGTTTTCTCTGAGGTGGGCTCCAGGCTCATGTGTTCCAGTAATGCAGAACCAAAATTCCCCAAGTCAGCCTGTGCACATTAAGTCAGAGGAGCCTTACCAGCTTTGAAATGTCATCGTTGGCATCGTCAGCTCTGCCTACTTTCGTGACCAAATCCTGCTGCTTGAGAACCCTAACAATGCCCACTTTTCTCAGCAGGGAGGATTTTACTAACCCGTTGTATTAAGAACGTGCTTGCTTCCGGCGGACGTTTGATGTGTTTAAGCGCTCATTTTTGCTCTTATCAGTCCGTCATCTCTGTTAGTCAGGTTTTTAGTTGTGTTCAGGATGAAAGGGCTCTGAATTTTTTCTTTTTTTTTTTTTTGGCTGTTTGCGTTACCGCCTCCCCTGCTCTCCAGCTTACAGGACCGCGTTAAGCTGTGGATGATTTGCATTGCGTCACGTCAGTAAAGGCAGTGAGCAGCCTCATTGCTTTTTACAGGCTCACCCCACTGCTCCCCCAGATCTTACTATTTTCCATTTCTCCTCTTCTCCGGGGGTTGTAATTCAAGTCCAGTCCACTAATCTAAATAAGTTCAGCTGAAAAAACAGTGCGGTGCAGGCCGTTTCGTTTTCGCGATGCCTGCGATATAACAAGATCAAGCTCTCGATATTAATCTTTCAGCGGTGTCCTAGATAAAAAAAAAAAAAGAAAGTGTCTCCCGTGATCTTGACCCAGTTTGTGACATGCATTCCTGAAATAGTATTGGGGTTGGCAATCACCTGAGACTGCACTGAGCAAGGAGAATGCTGCAGGTTTAGTCAGGCTATTTCAGGGGGTTTCATCTCCGATTGGAGGCTGGACAGAGACCTGACGGGTGTGATCATTTTTTTCCATTTCAGTGTACGCCTCCTCATTTCCTCTTGTCACATTGCGTTTATGACAGTTCAGAAGTGATTTTGTGATGGGTGTAGAATGATCTTTTTGTCGTGCCCTTTTTGTACCTAACCCAGGTTCATGGCCTGGCTACTACAGAGCCTTGCTCTGCTCATTTAACTGCTAAACCAGCCGCCCCGCTGAAAGCAGTCGGGATACGTTTTTAATGGTCGCCGATCAGGTAACCCACTCGCACCTCCGAAGAAGGAGGCCATGAGTGTAGTTGCTGTGGGAGAGACACCTCCCCGGGTCTCTGTGCAGCCCCTGGCCGCGTGCCTCCCGGCTCGGGGTGGCGTGAAGAGAGCCCCTTTTCCCCCGTGCGCCTTTGTGCTCCTGTAAGGCCCTGCTCCTCGCGGCCTGTGCGGATGGCCCCCTGCCATACTGCTGCTCCCTGCAGAAATCAGACTGGCAGGCTCATGCTGAGTCACAGGCTAACCATAGCGCTGTAACTGGGCCTTTGTCTCAGTAGATAAGCCACAGCTGTCCCTGAATGTCTCGCATTTTTAGACCCCGAGCTCGAAAAAACCCCCTTCCTTAATTAAGGAATAGCTCAACGCCAGGTTCGCCCTCTTTCACTCTCCCCGTCTCGGTCTTGGTTCCCCTTTGTTTCCCCATCTCCTTCTTTCCCTCCCTCCCTTCATACCTTCGGCACATTTTCAACCGTGCGCAGATTAAACCTGACACTCCGGGGTGTAGAATATCTGGGATTGTTTTGGTACTTAGAGTTATTTCAACAACGATGAGTCGTAACTGCGAATGTAACGCTTTTTTATTGGGAGCGATGGAGGGAATTTCTTTATGGAGGGGTCTCGAATGGCTCATGGCTCACTGGATAGGACTTTCCATTTCCGTTCCGTTGTTGCTTTTAAGGTGATGTAATTGACAGTTTAAGAACAGTTTCACAGAGGTAGGGTTGCCATTATAAACCTACTGGATGAAATAATGCCTTCTGAGGTGGTGGACCTCATACCATTGGGAAATCGCATGTGGTAACTTTCTAATTTGGGAGCGAGGAAAGAAAGGGTCAGGTTGACAGGGTTTTGTTCACCAGCACTTTAATAGACAAAAATTACTGTAAAGTCTAAGCGACCTTTGTTAGACCCACCAAATTAAAGGGCCGCATGCGGTATGCTTTACTAGTATACTTCTTGTTTGGACTAATTTTTAGCTAGTTAAAACTAGTTTAAAAACTAGACCATGTTGGCTTTTTCAAAACGTCTCTGTTCATGAAGCGTAATAGATACTGACAGTGTGTGTGTGTACTTGTTTCTCCTCATGGCCAGGAGTGTTTGTTATTAAGAGTAAGTTAATTGGTCACATGTTGCGGTTGTCATGTTGGATTATGTGTAAAAGACTTGAAATTTTAATCTCATTAATGACTGGCATGAAGTGACTGGCATAAATGTTTTAAGTTTGATTCATGGACCATCATCCAGGTTGCAAAATGGAAGTTTCCATGAAAAATCCAGCCACCCTAACACTTACTCACTCCAGTCACATTGGATACAATTTTGAGACTACCATAAATGTATTGAATGTCCGCTTTGTAGGATGCAGGGCTAGGCTGTATCAGGTTTCCTCCAATTAGAAATTATGGTCTGGCAGTACTCAGGCCAGCTGGTGGCCATGTTGTTTGTTTCTCACAGATTGTAATATTATCTATTAACTATAATCCTTTGCTAATAGCATGCCTTCCTAAACACCTTTAAAGATAGTTGCAGCTTGAAGTTACTGTAGATTTTTGTACTTTCCTTGGATCAGGTGCATACATTGTGTAGTATCTTTGTGCAAGTTCCAGAAATGGGATGGGTTACTTAAAAATGAAATTAAGTGTGGTTATTGCATGTGCCTCAGTGTAAACACAGTTTGGCTAACTACCTATGCACAGTGTATCCATTGTAAACATACCAAATAGGATGGAAGTGATTAAAAGCAATCAATTAAAACCTTTTACCTATTTCATTTAGGTCTTGTTCCTAATGGACATTCTGGATGCCTTTTCAAAGTCAAAGTATGTCTTTCTGGCAGCTGGCTAGTCTCATTAGTTCTGACACTTTTCTCCAGACAAGAAACTTGAGTTCAGGACTTTTCTTTGCTTCTTGAATTTACAGCGTCACCGTTGTTTCTTTAAACCATTTATTAATGTAAGATGAGACAGCATCATTCCTGCTATCTAGCTGGCTGTTTCTTTTGTTCCTTGTGAGAAGCTTACTCTAAATTGCCAACTGTTGAGTGTGAATCATTAGCACTGGCCTGCATGCTCTTTAGTGTACTGTAATTTTCCAATGCAACCTTTAATGGAGCACAGAAAACTGGAATTTTGTCTCTGCAAACAAAGCCAGTGAAAGACTAGGTACGCTATTGATGCTTTTTGGAGGAGTAGTGGAGTTAGTAATGCCTTTGAAGAATAGAATATGTTGCAAAAAATGAGGGAAGCTTTTTACTCCACGTTAATGTGAAAACCAATAGAACATCTTCATCTTTGAAGCAAAATTTTACAGTGATCACTTAAACCACATTTCATATTTCATCAATGGAGATTTTTTTCAGTACTCTGCTTTGTGAATTCTGTGAAAAGTGACATTTTATTGAATATACAGACATAATTAAGCTGCTGCTGCAGAAGCCATTATGGTGCAGCTTGACTGCAAAAAATTACAGGCGCAGTTATTTCATTATTTTATGTGTCCCCTAAATTTCCCCATCGGGTAGCTGATCTGTTCTCATGCTGTGATTGGGCTTTCAGTGGTTACCCAGAGTTACTTGCACATTTTACCACTCAGCACTGGTTTGCCGTCTGTAAGACGGGCTTGTGGTCTTCTACGTGCTCAATATCTTTAAGAGCTGCGTTGCTATGGCGTTGCCATGGCTCCACCAGGGGATGTTTTAAATACAAATGGCAGTGAATGCGAACATGAGCTTGGCACAAGCATCAGGGAGGCCAAACAATGTCCAGCGTTTTCCCCGAGTGTTTTACTTAAAGTCATGCGGCCTTTTGAAAGTCGAGTCAGTGTTTTTTATTCTTATTATGAAACGAAAGGAGGTGTGCTTTGATTTCATGCTGCCGGCTGTGCGGTTGAAAGGGTCCTGGTGTCTTTGAAAGGGTCCTGGGTCGAGGACCCAGAGGCCTGAGCTCGTCACTCTGCTCAGAGGAGGCTTCCAGTAGAGATCTGACGAGGGGGGTAAAGTTGAAGGTTAAAGCAAACAAGCCACCGGAGGTCAAGCCTGGGTGTTTTTGTTTCATTAGTAGCTCGCAGTCTCGTCCTTGAGCAAAGCATAAAGGGAAGGACAGTTTCTTTAATCAAACTGAGCTGGAGGGAGGTGCAAGTGTGTCACACGGAGGTGGAAAGAGAGACACGCTAAAGGATGAAAGGAGCACGCTGGTGGAGTAGGCTTAAACGAGGGGGTTCAAGGTGAGTTATTGCTCCTGTCTCTCACCTCCCATGGGGTGTAGCAGGCTGGCCACAAAAATGCTTTGCTGTCACTAACAGCCTCCCCCCTGCTGACCCCTGTGGTGGAGAGACTGTGTGTGCCTTCTGTTCTCTGGTCCCTGCCTGACTTGCATGTGAGAGTCCCACCCTCCCCTCACTGTGTAGTTTTATTGTAAAATCAGACTTAATGTCCTCACCCTGGCATCCAGTGTCAAACGCACAGGCCAGCTGTGAGTCCAACTCGCTGTCTAGATGAAGTATTTACCACCCTCTGTCAGCCCCGCTTGTGAATATGAACCATTTTGGGAATCACTATCCTGCCCTCTTCCTTTAATCCCAGCAGCAGAGGGAACCCAAATATGACCAAAAAACATGTGGCTGATGGCTACAGACCATTTGAATATGTGACCAGGTTTTTAGGCGCGTACAGTAGCTTCACGCACACACTGGAATAGTGAGTGAGAGCTTGGGAGTGACGCTGCTGCTGCTGTTGTCGGGGAGGGGCTTATTCATATTTTAATAATAAACCATAAACTGGGACACAGGCAGGGCCGCAGGCTGCCAGTGTGTGCTTCCCCTCCACCTGTTGGCATGAGATGGTTCAGAGAGGGAGGGGCGTTCCAGAGCCGAAGAATGTTAATAAGCATGAAGTGTGGCGATAAGGAACAATCGAAGACAGGAAGAGCAGAGGATAGGGTCAAGGGCCCCGGGGTAACCTAATACAGCTAGCCTTCATTATTAATGGCAGAGGGCTGGCTGGAAAACCGTGGCGTGCCTCTGTGAAGCTTTAAAGCGGTATTCCCCTGCGTGTCCTTAACATGATCTGAGGCCTTGCTCCTCAGATGGGACAGGGTTATGGATGTTTTTTTGTTAGTTTCTGTCCCCCCCCCCTCCAGCTGTTGTATTCTTCCAGTGCATCCCTCTGCAGTTTGTCTAAAGTTGGATAGTGCAGAGGGAAAAGGCACAGTGTTTCTCTACCATATTTTTTTTTTTTTACCCAGGGTGCATTGCACTGGGTTCTTCCGGCTGGCAACTTTCTCACTTTTTTTTTCTCTATAACATGAGGCTTTCCTCTCAGCCCAGACACTATTCTTCTCAGGAGACTCGCGAGCTCTATTGAAGTGTCATCTTACATCGTCGGGAGCTCGCCGTTTGTTGTTTTTTTTTTTTTTTTTCCCGCCCCTCGTTCTCCGCTTCTCATGACCAGACGGGAACAAGTCAGTATGGCCGTGCTTGGACCGAAAGCACTCCTTTCCCTCGGCAGACCACAGCTTTGGTTTGTGGCCAGCTGGGGGGATGTTTATGACAAGGCAGCGGCTCATCCTGTAGGCAGGCAGAACTGCTTCGCTCTGCGGTCCTCTCCTCCCACGCCCGGGCCGCGGTGCCGCCCCGCTCCGACGCAAGCCATCGAGAGCGGCTTTATTTATAGCCGCCTTTCCTTTCAAATCAGGGGAATCAATATTTAATTAGCTACAAAATGGGGGGAATTATGTCTAAATTGCAGGGACTGTGTTTTCCAAAACTTTTTCCCTGCGGTTTCTCCAAAAGCTTTGCAAGATGCTGAACGCTGTTTGCCGAGAGCCGGCTTGGCTGGAGGATCAGTTGGACGTTAACGATTAACTGGGATCCTGGGGAAATGTGTCAGAGGGTGCTGTCATTAACCACAGCGTCTCTGCTTCGGCTGAGATGATCTTTATTGGAAGCCTCATTCCCTATGCCTTTCTGTGGGGCCTCGATCAGAGCTGAACCACTGAGCCTCAGTGCCCTCTCTGCTTCACAGCCTGCGTTGTTCTCAGTCTTGGCAGGAGGATCAGACAGCTACAGGCCCTGTGGGTAACTCCAGGTTATTCCCAGGTCTGCTGCAAAGCCCTGTGAGTAACCTCAGGTTATGTCTTTGCACAGGGTTTTGATGGCTCCGGCCTGACTGGATGGTCGTGAGTCCAGCACTCTACTAGTTCACCCATTTCTCCATGTTTCTGACAGTTGAGACTCAATAGAGCCTTTCGGTATGAGATATTAGATATCCCTCATGCAAGTGTATGCGTGTTTGTTTCTACATGTTTAGCGCTGAGTTTTATTTTTTGTTTTTTCCCCCTAACTTGCAGTTGGGCAACTGGGTCAGAAATCAATTTTCTCGGACTAAATTTTTACTTGCCCAGATACGGCGTAGTTTAACTGTTGTATAAAGAACATAAAATGACAGCTTGATGTCATAAGTTTGACCACCGGTTTGCTAGCTTTGTGATTCTTTCTCCCGATGCACACCTGTCTCATGGTTAACCTGGTACTGTTTTCCATAATTGCAAAAAATCCACTGAAAACAATTAATCTTACTGAATTGTTTTCTATAAAAAGTGGCTGAACAAATGTTACTGCACTCACGCCATCCTTTGCCAATAAATGAAATGTGAGAAAGGGGAAGTCTGGCTCCAAACTGGAGACCTTAAGTTCCCTATTGGGGTCCATGTTGCTAGCTCAATAGTTGTCTCACACAAGTATTGGTAGCAGTTTTTTATGCTGCACGTAGAGCTGCTGAGCTGAAGCTGGCATCATCGCCAATTTATTCCAGTGCAGTGCATGAATCCAATCGGTTAAACTTTTCTTGCTGAAAGTAATTTTCAGCAGTACATTACGTATCTGGTTAAAATAAATTGTTTAATTGTTAGCTAGCTGTAGTACTCAGCTAGCTTGCTGGCTGGCTGACCGTTTTCCAAGGTGCTTAGTAATATAATAGTTAGCTAACTAGCTGGCTATATTAACCAGTTGAGCTAACTAATTTCTAACAAGGAGCGAGCTATAAAACTAAGTGGCGCGTTACGCCTCTGTGTCAAAAATTAGTTCTGTGATGCAGTAGATGTCACTGCTGTTCAGCCACTTGATTAAAACCTGTCGCAACTCCACATGTACATTAAAAAGCATTAACAGAGCTAACACTACTGGGTTGCAAGAAGAAAAGTGGAAAAACTGCTAGGTCCCATTTGAGTTGCATGTGGCTGAGAAACACAGGAGTTTTTTCCTCATTAGAGGGGACTAGGAGGGAGACCCCATATGCAGCTGTGAAAGCCACACCCCATGGCACTTTGACACTAGGTGGTCAATTTAGTCTGCTTCCTCTGCCTCAGATAGCTAGTTAATGGACTAGTGCTAGGCATGACTGGTCACAGGAAACAATCTGACCTGCCTTTTTCCTTTTCCACACAAATAAAAAAAAAAAAAAAAAACAAACACACCTGTCGTTGTGCTATGCCAGGCACATCGAAACTGTGGATTTTGTGAACTTGAGTGCTGAATTTACTCTAAATCGTCGCTTGGCCGATCAGGTAAGTCAGAGGCCGAGTTTTGCACGACACGTGTTTTTACTCGCCCCGGCCGAGCGGGCAGCCGTTAATGTTGAACCCTGCCACTCGTACCGTTATACCCAAGATGCTTTGCTGAAGCGAGCCGGGGGCAGCTGGGTAATGAGAGGAGGAAGGCCGCGTGTTCGCAGACTCTGTGGCCGTCCCTCCACAGCCCAGAGCGGGGCTCAGAGTTCCCCCAGCCTCTCGCCCTGCCTGTGGCGCTCACATCTGGAATTGTTCCCCAGAGCGGCTAAACGCTGTCCTAACGGGATTTCAGAACAACAGACCTCTGTCATGGCCTCAGAGTGGTGTTTGTGCCCCTGGCTCCTGGCCAGCAAAGAGTGCATTCCAGCGTCCTCTCTGTGTGTGTGTGTGTGTGTGTGTGTGTGTGTGTGTGTGTGTGTGTGTGTGTGTGTGTGTGTGTGTGTGTGTGTGTGTGTGTGTGCGCGCGCACGCACAGTGCAGCCTGTCTTCTGGCTCCCCCCCATCCCAGGGGACAGTCCCCTTCTGCCATGTGCTCCCCCCACCAAGAGACCATTCCGAACTCATTAAGAAGCTGGTATACATCGGCCCTTTGTGTTTCGCCTTGTTGGCGTTTTGTAAGCCACCTTACGTGGCTTACACCTCACTTTTTCATGACTGTGTCCGATAAAAGCGAGTCTTGATGTCAAGGCCACACATTCCCCAGCTAAAGGTGAAATTGCGTAAAGTACGTAGCCCACGGCGTGTGAACCTGGGGCCGTGTGAGGATAGCACCGGCGGAGGCAGCGGTTTGAAATGGAGCTCCAACTGAGAATGCGGCCCCACCAGGGAGGCGACGGCCGCACCCCGGCTTAGCGGGGCCTTCGCACGGCCCTGCCGCTCCCCCCCCCCACCATTGCACCATTGCCCCCCTCCCCGGCATGCCTGAGCCCCCGTTGCCATTGTTCCAGCTCAGCAACTGGGTTAGCTGGCCCAGGGCCCCCCGCGGCCTGCGCTCACAGCAGACAACATAATTACAGGAATGCGGCTCTGCGGCCCAGCCAAGCATGCTGGAGAGGGAGGCGCGGGGAGTGGACCGCTCCGCGCGCGCTCACCCCCCTCCCCCGCCCGGGCCAATGGAGAAGCCCGTCGGCGGATGAGGATTAGCCGGCCCCCGGCCCGGTCACCCGCCCTCCCGCTCTCTCTCTCTCTCACTCCCGTGCCAGTGGGAGGGGTGAGGCCGCACAGGGCGGATGCAGCAGCTCCACCTCCAGGCTTGGTGTGAGGGGCGTCTGGTCCGCATGCAGGGCTGCCTGGTCTGTCGCCCTCCTAACCTGCCTGCCTGTCTGTCTGTGTCTGCGTGTGTGGCGGCTTTTGCTGCAGTGTCTGCCAGTGAAATCCCACCCCTGCTGCTTCACCCCTGCACCACCCTCTGAAGTCTGCCCCGCCCTGCAAGTGCGGACGGAATGTCTAATGAGGGGGGAAAAAGATGCTGCCTTGGCGTCGCTCCCTGATGAAGTGCATATCATTACTGTCTCCCCGCGTACGCTGGTGTTATGATGTGGTTTAAGCATCACAGCTCACAAAGGGAGAGGGGACATTATTACTTTCTCATAATGAATCCCAACTATCAGAATGAGAAGCCTTTCTATTCTACCCTTTTGCATAATAAAACGCATCTTCTGCCTGATCCCTGGCAGAGCGTAAAGGCAGGTTTGGATCGTGGTTGTTAAGGAATGTAAGCTGTAAGGTGCTCCGTCTGATGTTATGTTGATGTTCCAGCTAGGCCCTGCTCATTTACACTCTTGCTACACTCCTGCTCATTTACACTCTTGCTACACTCCTGCTCATTTACACTCTTGCTACACTCCTGCTCATTTACACTCTTGCTACACTCCTGCTCATTTACACTCCTGCTCATTTACACTCCTGCTCATTTACACTCTTGCTCAGTCCAGTGTTCAGACAGGTGGAAGCGCTCTCTGCTGCACCAGCTCTGGCCCCTCGATGCAGAGTCCCTTGCCTTGGAAAAAATGGAGGCCCTCTCCATTGTTGTCAGCGATCGCACAGGCGGGTGGAATTCCATTTTGGCACAAGCGCACAGGAGCCCAGCTTGAATCCGGGGTAACACCTTCTCCCCTCAGACACGCCGAAGTGTGTGTGAGCCCCGGTTTGGACTCCCTGCCTTTTTCGAGTCTGGATCACAAATACTGCAGGCCGTCAGCCGAGCCCTCGGCCCCAGTTTTTTTTTTTTTTTTCCCCCTCCGAGCGCCCCGCCCGCCCGCCCGCCCGCGCTCGCGGCGGCGTGGAGATCATGCTCTCTCAGCGGGGACGGGACCTGCATTCTCCGGGCTCCCCTCTCGCAGGAAGGAGCCCGTGCGCCGCTTGGGGGGCGAGAGCTCGGGTGCGATCGCTGGGTGGAGCGCGCCCAAGGTCGCGCCCTTCATTACCGGGCCGCCGTGACTCCTGTTCCGTTCCCTCTGACTCTCCTTTGTCTCTCCCTCCTCATTATTTATTCTCTCCCATCGTTCTGCTCCACAAGGTCGGCTATTATTGGCTCTGCGCTTGCCCGCTGTCTGCGGAGAGGGCTGTGGGCTGCTTTCGTCCCAAAATGACCCCTGTTCTGGCCTTGAGCCAGAGGGGGGGGCGAGGGTGGGGGGGGGGGTGAGTGGTTGAGAGGAGCAGTAATTACTCCACTGATTGAGAGTGTGAGAATAGTAACCCCACGCTTGTAACTTGACTGGATTTTCTGCATCATGGATGAATGAAGGGGCTGCTGTGACTGTGACTTATTTGACCAGTGGTCAGTGCTCCATACCAACAAAACTGAGGTTTCTGCCCCCAGTCCACCATTTCATGCATCTGTTATGTGATTTTAAGAGAGTCAGAAACCATGTAGCTCTCCTGAAGACCGTATCACTCTTGTAATCAGCAATGGGTTCAGTTTTTCCTCATGTGTGGCAATCGGATCATTAGAATACTTTTAAGAGTATTTATTTGGATGACTTGTTGCATCTAATTTTGGTTCAGCATATATGTGTTTAATTGTAAATAGCAGAGGACTACTCTGTGTGTATGCAACACATTAGCATTTATTCCATTTGTCCCGTTACTCTCCAACACTCTGTATAAACACTATAGACCCATTGATCATTGGACATAAATATCTGTATAAATACAGCTAAGGTTGGGGGGGCTTATGTTAGCTGACTAGTTTAAAGATGGTACGAAGGCAGCTGGAAGCCATATGCAGTATCTTGCCTTAAGGTAGAAAATAGAAATACTTTAACACCCACTTGCTTATTATCTCAGATCCCTTGTTTCTTTAGATAAGTGTCATTTCCCCATGGATCATGCAGTTGTCTGTGGAGTGCTTAATCTCAGATGCTTTTAATGTCTTGAATTCCACCAAAACCTCATATTATGTATCATTGTGTGTCAGCCATCAAAGCCTGTATGAATAGTTTACATCACAAAACATCATTCCACTGTAAATTGCTTTGTCTCTAAGAAGCAGTAGGGTACAGTAATACAACACCTACTTTCTTTTTTTTTGTGGCTGAGACAATGTGTTTCTGTTTTGTTACAGCTACATATAATACGTGGCGTTAATTATCTTTTGCCCAGCTTCGTCTGTCTCTCCCTGTTTATACTTTTCCCTGTGATATAATTTAATCAGATACAGACTGTTCAAATGTTGATTTATTCAGACAAAGAGCAACTTGAATGTTAAATTAAGCCATTCTGAAAAAAGCAGTACTGTACAATACAGTAACACTTGACATGCATGCGAATGTTGTTTAAGCACACACATTCTGCAAATAAAACATTGTCTCTGGTGATGGTAGACAAGTGGTAGATTCTGCTGACCAACGCCTTTTCTTTTTTTTTTTTTTTTGTTTCCCTCCTCTAGACCTACTCTGGACTTTTCTGCGTGGTCATAAACCCCTACAAAAACCTGCCCATTTACTCAGAGAATATCATTGAAATGTACAGGGGTAAAAAGCGCCACGAAATGCCGCCCCACATCTACGCCATCTCGGAGTCCGCCTACAGATGCATGCTCCAAGGTAAGCGCACCACGGGGTGGAGGGGGGGGGGGGCACTTATGCCGAAATAAACACTAGTCACCTCCTGTTTGTGATGTTGTGGTACAGCCTTCTGGAAGGGATCTTCGCTCGGCATGTTAAAGCCAACTTTACTGAGTGGGATAAAGACGTAAGGAATGTTTGCGAGGGTTTTGTTGTTGTTGATGCTGTGGGGAAGCACCAACCTGTGAGATCGGATTCCGTGCCTGAATGAGCAGCACACTGCCTCCGCCGGTGCAGGGAGGCTGTGGCCCGCACATGGCTGAGGGGGAACCTTTCGTGCCGATTGAGCGTCATAACTCCTCCGGGGACAGATATCATCGCTGCATCCATTTAGCGTATCCCTGCCCTCTGGTGTGTGCTACGGCCGATTTGTGCTTTCAGTGATCATCAAGTTCCTATACCAAAAGGATGGGATAGTCACGCACCAGCGGTGGCACCTTCCGCTCCAGGCTGCTCGGGGAGTTGATTCCAGGTGGAACCGAGTTGATTGTTTCTAATCAAAGTTTAAATACTTCCCTTTTGGCCCCACCGACAGTCTTGGTTCCTGACCCTCTGACCTTTCATCCAGCATCATGCTGTGCTGAATGGTGTGCTCCTTTATGTGAAGCGGTGACTCTGCAGTGAGTTCCTTCCTGAACAGCGCTTAAGACGCTTCTTCGTAATCCAGAGGCCCGTTGTATACAATATCATATTACATTACATGCATTTAGCAGACGCTCTTATCCAGAGCGACTTCCAGCACGAGAAGAGAAGTGTACCCATTCAGGCTGAATGAGCAACAGAATATATACTTATCTGTATCTAAGTGTAAATAATCCAGAGGCCTGTTGTGTATAATATCAGATCTTTAGCTAAGTGTAAAATAATCCTGGTATTAGGATAATAGGCCTGGTGTATATATAACAGTAGGTCTACGGCTAAGTGTAGGAGTAAAGATGGTCATGCCCTTTTTGGAATGCTTAGGAATCCAACTCCACTCTAATCTGAGGCCTGCGCTTGCATCACAAAAACTTGTTAAAATAGTTTAACAGTTGTGCTGTGATTTAAGAGATCACTGTAAACTTTTTACAAGTAAGGTACAGCAATTACGTGAAGCCCTCTGATTGAAACCACGGGCTGTGGTTGGTACACGCAGAAGATGTGGTTGTCTTAAGCCCTCGATTTCTGAGTGTGTCAGTCACGTCGAGAGCGAATTTATTTCGGCAGAAAAGGAGAGTTTTTGAAGCGCTGGAGCTTATGTTTCGGCTTTGCGTCTCTGCAATAATCCTCTTTTTGTGCAGAAAAATCGGGTCCGGCTCCTTGCAAATGCCGCAGCTCTGACGCAACACCACGAAGGGGAAATTGGGAGCGACAAATAAATTTGCGAAGGAATTGCACTCGTCGGCGTGTTTGTCTTTCCAGCTGCAGCGCTAAATGAATTTCAGCAGCAACGGCAGGAATGTGGCGGTAATAGTGGAAAGAGGAAGTGGGAGTCGGGCGTTTTTTTTTATTTATTTATTTATTTTTTTCGCCCTCAGCGTGCTGGCTGAGGGCTTGGACTGTGGAGCTTCAGGAGCGAGAGGCTCTGCGCGGGTGTCTGAGGAGAGGCACATCTGCGCAGATACGGAGCCTCTGAAAGGGCTTCCTGTCACTGAGGAATGCGAGCGAGATGGCTTCTTTAGGAGACTCCGCGCTCTGAACCTCTGGGGTTGCTGCAGTCCTAAAAAGGGGTTTCATCAGCCACTGCGAGGCTGGTTCTGAAAGAAATTATTTTTTTTTTTAAAAGGGAGAGAGAAAGAAGAGAAAGCGAGAGAGTGGATTTTCTTATCAGGCTGAAGGTGAGGTTTGGAGGAGTGTGCTGGCCTTGTGATAACGCGCGCGCGAGAGCCTGTGGGTCAAAGTGCGCGAGGTTCAGGGCCCTCTGTTAACTCGGCCTGTGATGCCTGAAATGCACACTGGGCCTGCGGTCGTAAATCCTGTCATCAGAGAGGAGCCCCACGCAGCGTCTCCGGTGTCTCCGCCCGCACGGCGGGGTTCGGCTCGCCTCAAAGCCTCTGCCGAAACGGGGGGAACCGCCGGGATTCGTTTACAGGAAGCTCAAAATGAGATTTTTCTTTCAGACCGCGCTCCGTCCTTCTCTCTCTCTCTCTCTCTCTCTCTCTGATGGCGGTAAACCCCGCAGCCCGTTTCATAACCGCACCCTTCTCTGCCTCCCCTCTCCCCCCAGCCCAGAGCTCAGAGCGGGCCCTTCTCACTGTGTGCCCCTCATGGTTATACAACTGTTTCCATGTTCACAGGGTTAGCTGCCAAACGGCGCACAATAGAATAAGCATTAGCCCTTCAAAACTATGTCCGTTTATATCTGAGCTCAGTGCCCAGAGCATATATACTTACAGCTTTTATTATGGCTAGCTACTGCCACAGTAGTGTCTGCCTTACGGATGGGCCTCTCTGTTTGGGGGGAGCTCCTTTTTTTTTTTTCCTTCTTTTTTTTTTTAACCATATTCCTGCTGGAAGCAAGCTTTCCCCTGGTTTACGCCAGGAGAAAGACGCCGCTTCTCAGAGGAGTCTTTCAGCTCCTGGTATTTAATATTAATGGCTGTATGGATGCGCGTGTATGTGAGAGCCGGGAGCTGAAGTGGGCCTCGGAGAGGGAGCTTTATTGTCTCGGGGTAGTTGCCCCGCTGTCGGCCGAGGCACGCACATTCACAGGCAGCAGCAGGCGCAGTTATTGGGCCGAACAGGGAGCAGCCGACGCTCTCGCCTCCGTTTGGACCCGAGGGGGAAGAATAGCACAGGCTTTGGCTGCGCGTTGTTCGGGAGCCCCGCCCTCCTCATACTTTCCATCTACACGCAGATAAATATAGCGGCCTCCGGAGCACGGCGCTTTCCCTCTGCGCCCCCGGCGGGAAGTCCCGCGCGTGCGCAGACTCGCCGAGCGGGGCGGGGCAGAACCGGGGCTGGCACCGGCGCCAGCGGAATGAGGTCATCCCTGCCCTGAGATGTCCCAGCTCACGCCAGCGGCTCTGCCACCTCACGGGTGACGCTCTGCCACCTCACGGGTGACCGTCGGGCCTAAAGAAGGCGAAGGAGGCACCCTGCCGGCTTTCGGGCTGCCGGCTTTCGGCTTGCGCACCTCGTTTCCGATAAAGCGGCACGGCTCGGCAGTCAGCCTGTTCAGCTGCGAGGACAGATCTTTGTTTAAAGTGTAAACGGGCTTACCGCTAGCTCTGACACAGAGAATTTCCCGTAGTTCTCTTGTCTGTCTGTCGTCTCCTTGAAAGAGTTCACGAGGGTGGGTTACAGTCATCCCATTTAATTTGCACCCTGTGGTAAAACAGATCTTTTTCTGTGCATGGATTCAGCCACGATTAGTGGTACATCCCCATCCAGAACCTCATGAGGAATCTTCTACATTTCACTGTTCAGTTCTCTAATGGGAACTAAACAGTAGTAATACTATTGGTACTTTTAAAAAAAAAAAAAAAAAAAAAAAAATGATGCATTTGTAACCAATTTTTGGCTTTGGAGCTGCTAAGAAGGTTGCAGTGCGAGGGGAAAGTGCGAGCTGGAAATACAGGGCAGTGAGTGTCCGGAATGGTAATGCCCTTCCCTCGGTGACAGAGGCAGCCGAGCTGGCCTCTCTGAAGTGTTGCCACGGCGAGACGGTAGCACCCTGTGGCAGACAGGGTCCTCCTCTGTCCCGGGCTGATTAATCGCCCAGAAAAGGATGGGGGGGTGAGGAGCTTCCTGTGTGTTCTCTTTCCTTTTTTTATTAATGATCGCTGGAACGGCGTGCCTGGCTGCACCTCACCGCCTCTGTGAGATCCAAACACGGTCTCAGGGCTGTATCAACAACACCCAGACAACGCTGCCGCTCAGGTCTCGGTCTCCGTAAAGGATGATGGCGGCGGTGCGGTATTGTTTGCGTGTGTTTATGTAGCGAGGCAGGACGGAAGCGTTTAATGGAGCCAGCTGTGTCACTGCGGATTGGACAAATGGCTGGGGGCGGAGCAGCCTGATAGCCGAGGAGTACCAGAGTCGGGCCTGCAGGGTCTGGAGGTGTCGGAGCTGTAGCTGAGATGGATGTAGCACAACCCCCCCCACCCCACCTCCTTAACACTTAGAGGGTGACCCGTGTGGTGTGGTATAATAAGGGGCTTTGTGTGTTTGGGGAGGGCTCTCTCTCTCCTTGGTGCTCGATTCAAAGATGATTGTCGGTCAACTCTCCAGTCGCCCCGGCACACAGTCCTGATTCTGTTGCCTGGACCTCTTTCATCTACATATCAGACAGCTATGCCCCGCCCCCCTACACCCACAAGCCCCCTCTCAGCAGCCACACAGCAGAACAGCTCTGAGGATCAGAGGGAGCTGGCAGGTCAGCTCAGTGCCACAGACACTTTAGCAGGAATGTGTTTGTCTGATCTGAGGGGAGGGTGAGGGGTGCCGTTGGGTTGTTTCAGTCGGCTGACTGCTTTTCAAGATGTGGGGAGTCTGTTGCATCCATTAACTGCTTACTCAGACACAAAGTTACGACCCTCCTGGCCGAGAGCCATGCAGTGCTCTCTATGGAGGCTGAGCGAGATAATACTTATGTAGAACAGGACATGCTGTTGTCAAGGGGGCTTACATGTGTAGACCTGGTGAGCCAGACTCCACGCACTAGAGTGTGTGTAGACCAGCTTAGCATTATGTGTGCTATGCAAGACCACCGGAGGTGGATAAAGTGTTGTGGGATATTGATGGCTCGGTGTCCCCTCTGCTGCTACGAGCTGCGTGCCCTTCATGGAAGCTGTACCTGCAGTGAATAATAACACTCACCTGGCAAGATGCAGGGCTTTGCAGTGATTGCCGTCTAATGCGGAATGACCCAGACAGAGCCTGTGTAATGAGGGGAATGAGAGCGCTGCGTAGCCCGCCCTGCTGTGGTGGAGCGACCGCGGGGTGCAGCGCAGAGAGGAGGGGAGGAGGGGAGGGCGGGGCGGAGGCTGCGGGCCAGGGCTGGGTGCTGCAACCGTGCCCTTAAGATGACACTCTGAGTCACTTCACGAGACGTCCGGCTGTACGTGAGCAGAGCGTGAAGCATGAGCTCTCCCTGTACACCCCGTAAACCAGAGGACGGAATGTTGCGTTGAGCAGATAGCTCACATAGCGTGTGTAGCGGTCATGACCTTCCCGGAGCAGTGAGTAGAGCAGGGCCGATGACGGTGCCGGTGACCGCGGAGGTCTGAAAAGGTGGTGAGTCAGTGGTGGTTAACAGCAGAGCAGAGCGAGGCAGCGGGGGTGAAATCGCCACGGCCTTCTGGGTAATCTCTTTAAGCGGGACCGCGCTGGCCCGGGCCAGGCCGGGCGCCAAAGGATGCGCTAAGCCTCCCAGAAGGAAGCTGTCTGGCGCTAGGCCCTCGTCCCGTCCAACGAGCAAGACCTGCCGTCTTTGTATGGGCTTCACAGCAGCAGACAACGAAACTAGAGAGGGAGTCATGGTGGAGCCATGCTACGCTAAGCCATTACTATCTGCAGTGCAGCGTTTCCTGTTACACAACTTTCTATTTTTTTTTGTTGTTTGTTTTTGAGGTTAAATATTTGAAGAGTGTGTGGCGGGGTTTTGTTTGTTTTGTTTTTTGGGGATTTTTTTTTATCTGTAGTTATAATAATTGCAGATACGGCGTCTGCTCAGAATGCGGTCCCGCTCAGCGGATGAATGGCATTGTTTTTCACAGCAGTATCAAAGCAAGTGCCCCCCGGTCAGGGCGCATGTGCTCAGCACGCTGGAGTGTGGCGTCCTTTTGGGGGACAACCATTAGCGCAGATCACAGGAGGCATGTCAGAACTGCCTTTAATGGCGCGGACTGAGGGGTAAATGAGGTGTAACTTTCGCCAAGCGGGAGAGAAGGGGAGAGAGAGATTGTTTACCCGTTTCTTTACAGAATGCACACATCTGCTATTGATTACGTCGCTGAATGGTTTGCGTCATTTGTCTCATTGGCTTTTTTGGCTGCATCAAATGAGGCACAAGAGGCTAATTTTATCATTTCTTTAACATGTAGTCAGGAAAGGTTAATGCTCTTTTAAGCGAAACCATGTGTTTGGATGGCCTCGCCAGCTTGGCAGCTCACATCCACTGCTCCGAGGTCTCTGTGCCCAGCGCTCTACCAGGACGGCCGTGCCAGACTTTTCTGAAAGAGGGCGGGGGGGGGGGGGGGGATGCTTTTTGCAGAGCCATAACTCAAAAAGTGTGAGAATGAGGCCGTTGATCCAGACCAGCCGTTTCTCCCGGAGCCCTGGGAGGCTGATATCCCCGGCTCTGTTCTCCTTATACATCTCCCAAAAAAACCCAAAAGCCCCCCCTCCCCCCGTGACGATTCATTTATGACAGCCTCATTGCGTTCTCCATACCCGAATGGCACGGCTCGCACAGTATGGGGGTCGGGTCTGCGAGTTCGTCTGCTGTTGAGGGCTGTTAGCGGACTCCGCTGTCAGAGCGGCGCCCTCACAGGAGACACGGATATCAGCGGAGAATACATTCCTCAGAGCGGTTCCCAGAGCCCCGCTTTTCCGCAGAAGCCGCAGCTACCAGCGGAGAGCGCTCTCCTCAGAGCGGTTCCCACAGCAGCGCTTCTTCCGAAGGAGCCGCGGGTCTCCGCAGAGAGCACGCTCGTTAGCGCGGTTCCCACAGCACGGCCTGTCCGCGGGAGTCAAGAGGAGTACAGGCGGTGCCGCGGAGGACACCGCGGGGCGGGGTTTAACGAGGTGTACGCGCTGTCCTTTTGGACTCGGGAATTGCAGTACATTCGCGGCGCGGCCGTGGGTCACTTGTGGCCCTGCTCGCGCACGCGTGCTTCTCTTGCATGTATGGGTGTGTGTGTGTGTGTGTCTGTGTGTGCGCGCGCTGTACAGCATATGCTCTGACTCACTGCAGGCCCACCTGGTACCAATAAAGCCTGTAATGAACAATAGGGGGTTTCATTGCCGCATACTTTGAAGCAAATCCAAGGCTTTGCGTTCAGCTTTCAGCCATCCTGACAGCGCTGGAATGGAAGAGGGCATCCGGTAAATTATTGAAAATGTACCTAAAGAGCTGTTACCTTTCAAATACCCTTCCAGCATGTCATATTAAAGGCATGCTGACATAATTTCTCTATCTCTGATCTTGGAGTCCATCACCCCACAGAACCATTGAAAGTGTGTTATGTACACTAGTGAAGCAAAAACACTGTCGGTCACCTCCGCTGTTGACAGAGGGGGGAGGTGCAGGCGGACTGCAGTGCGATGCAGCTGCTGCTAGGCAACCATTACTGCTTTTGATTTGCAGGAGGCGGTTAGGGTGTGCGTACAGCAACAGGTGTTACGGTTTAGATGGTGTGCGCACTGCAGTAGACTTTGGGGTTTAGTGTGTCCACACTTTGACGGGCACTGGGGTTCAGGGTGTCCACTGTCACAGGTGTGAGGGTCTCCATACTGTGGTGGGTGTTCGGGTTCATGGTGTCTGCTGTGACAGCAGGCCTTTCTTGTCAGGCCCTGGATCAACCTCGGTCTCAGAGAAATGCAGTTTCTGTACCGCAGTCAGGTCTGCTCCATTACCGGAGCTTTTGGTTTTCTCATTTAAGTATCATCACTGTCTGACACATTGAATGTTTTATTAGCGAGAGCTGAAAGCCGACTGAAATAAGTTAAATGGAATTCATTTTCTGTGTGTGAGAGAATGTGCTTTTTTTTTTTTTCCCCTTCCCTGAGCTTTAATTGCGCTTCACCCTGCTGGGAAACACATGCTGAACTTCTGTCAGACCTCTCCCTGCCTGCCATTAAACGCAGCGCGATAGCGGGAAAAAAAACGGCTGAAAATCCAAAATGGAGCAGGGCTCCGGCCCAGGAGCGGGCGGCCGGGTTAATAAATCTCAGCGCTGGATCCGTGCGGAGGAGCGGGGCCGCGGAGCACTGTGTGGGAGGTTAATAGGGCCGGGGTGTGGGAGGAAGGAAGCCTGGACGGGGGGGGCGAGGTGCTGAGGGGATGAGACCGGCCCGTTTCCTCCTGCCCGTCCAGGCCTGGCTCCGCGCGGACCTGACACGGTGCAGCTCGGCCCGAAATGGCTCCTCTTTCTTTTTTTTTTGCGTTGTTTTTTAAACGCGGTTTCCTGGCAGTGCTGTGAGGCACAGGGGCTCTAATGAGTTCTCAAGGCCACCAAACGCACCGCGTCCCACCTGCGGACTGCCAGGCCGTGCCAGAAAAAGCACATCCCGCCATGCTGCCTGTCGCTTCGGGTCTGGAACTGTCACCTCCTGCTCTCCTGACATGTGCTGAAAACCCCCACACACGGCCGCCGTGACCGGCCTTGAGAGCATGACATCACGGCGGTCTAGCCGGGTCAGCATCCATCACCGCCTGCCCTTCTGTTGCCGCTGGCGACTTTTCTGTTGCCGCTTTTTAAACGTGCGCCTCCAGCACAGCGATGTCCCGCGTGCCGCGGTGCGGGGGCCAGGTGGCGGCTGGGAAGCCCCTCTCCGGGACGGCGGATGAGGTCATTGTCAGGCCCGCGCCGTGTGCGTTTGTAACAGACTAATAAAACATCCCTTCAGAAGACGTGGCCAGATTTCTGCCTGGTGCGGTCAGACAGCTGGTCCTGTTTTTCAGTCCCAAACATTAGCTGTCCACTCATCTGTAAAATATTTAATCTGCGCGGCTTATTGCGCCGTGGTTCGTACCGCACTGCAGTTCAGAGGAGCTTTGGCCGAGCGGGACTCACCGCTCCCCGCTCTCGATCGGGGCTGAAGCTGAAGTAGGCCACAGGCTTTGGCTCTGGTGATCTCCTCACAGTGGCTGTGATCCATACATGCGCAGTGCCCCGCAGTACCTGCAGTCTGGCTCTCAGCTCCTCAGTCATATGATTTATTATTCACCTGCTTCAAATGAAACACAGGTTTCCTGAACATGCGCAAGGTTCATTCGCCCGGGTCATGCATACAGAGACGTGATTAATGCCCAGGCCTCTGTACCTCTCCTTAAATGATACATTCCTCAGTTACCGCCCCCCCCTTCTGGGTAATCGTTTTCCCATGGTGGGTCATTTTTAATGTTGTGAAGTTGCGTAGTTGTGTCTTCCTAACTGATCTCTGTGTGTCATTTGATAATACAGCCCCAAAGCTGTGTCTTGTCTTTCTCAGTGAAAGTCTCTCCCGTAATGACAGTTTAATCGTTCGTGGGGGGAGGATTGACTGCTTGGAGTTTGGCCCGACGCGCACAGACACTCAGCAGCGTTTCGCGTTGTTTGTGCTATCGTGATTGCTATAAGTGCGGATGACAGTTACAGGGACCAGGCGCAGAAGAGTGGTCCAGGCCCCGCTGAAGCCTGGCCATTTCCCGTCAGAGGGAGCATTGAAAAGGCCGGAGCGGAGAGCGGGTCTGTCTCCCGTTACACACGGCCGTGGTGAGAAAAGGCAGACGTAACCGGGGAACATAACTTCAGGCTTTTAATGCGACTGCTTTAAGTGCCACTGGAATCTGGCCCAAAACGTTAAGCGCCGCAAGGCGTCAGATTCATAAACAGCGCAGACCTTTGTAGCGCTCTAATGAGTTTTTCCGATACCAGTGCTAAAGCGATACTTTTAAAACGGTACCGCTGCCTAAACGGTGCCTGAACTGATACTTTAAAAAAAAAAAGCACAAAACGACAGTCGACAGCATTAAAGAACGGCTTTTTTATTGCTAATATCACTTGTATCTATAACTTGCCTATTAGCTTTAAAAAACACATAGCATGGGGATAGCTGCTATTGCACAAAAAATAGCTATTCAATGTATCGCAACGGCTATACCACCCAGCCGTAGGCCACTCAAGCATTTAACCCTTTCGCACGTAACTTATTTTATGCTATGTAGCATGCGCGTGTTATGTTATATGGTTCGGTATGTTTTCATTAGCGTTATTAAGCCTCTCACTTTTCAGCGCCACATTTGCTATACATTTTAATGTTAAATTGCTGTTTCCTCAAAACTAAAATTAGCAAGAATTTTTCCAATCTCATGTTGTAATTGCACTGCTGTTAGCATACGCGCTAAACATCAAATCACACCGGTGTGACCATATGTGCAAAAGGGTTAAGTGGCACCGAAATCTGCGTTGCGATTTGGTCCAGTAGATACCGGTCATATAGGAACGGCACCAGGTTTTGGTACCCAACCCTACTTACAATGCAGATGGCAGATGGCTGAAATTGAGACAAAGTGCCGCGTTCATAGCGGACCAAAAGAATGGACATAGTTTAGTTCTGGGGTACATAGAAATGGGTTGCCATGGTGCTAAAATTACAGGCTTTTTTTGGTATGTGCTCAATTAGTTCTTTTTCTCTCTGACTCAAAAAACCAATGAATTCATGACCTCCTTCGAAGTTTCGCAGAATAATTTATAGGCTTATTTAATTGCTCTCCCAAATGCCAGAATCACACCTCCGGCTGTGTTTCTGTCCGTTTTTTTTTACAAGGCTACACCTCTCTTGCCATCTCGTGTTTAGCTGTGCAGTCTGCAAATCCCATAATCTTTATTTTCCTCTCACGCCTTCAGCTGTTTGATTTGGCGGGAAGAAGGGAGAAGGCATTTCCAGCAGGGGGAAAGGAGTGCTCCATACATGGTCAGCCACGGCAAAGAAAACGCACCGATCGGGAGGTGGGGGGGGACAAGGGGCCTGCGGCTGGTAGGGATGTGGAGTGGAATGTGTGGAATGATTGTGTGTGGGGCGGGGGGGGGGTGATGCATTAATCCGTCTGGTGGGGGGGGGGGGGGGGGGGGGGGAGCAGGGGTAAATAATTAGCGCTGGAGCAATCCCTCCCCAGCGTGAGACAGACCCCGGCTCCCGCAGTCTGGCCCGTGGGGGGAGGTCTGCAGGGGGCCGCCCGGCACCGGGGCTTGCGGATCAGCACGGGTCCGGGCCTCTTGGCAGGCCTCTGTCGTCCCCCGAGTCCCACAGAGGGGGTCTGCGGGCTGGAAGTATGGCATGTGCATCTCGTTGCCCCATCTTTATCCATTCATTCTTCAGTGTGATTTTTTTTCGTTTTACTTCTTGCGTTACAAAGCGAAAGAAACTGGTTAATCCTTCCACCACCTACCCCAGAGTGTGCTGTTTTTTATTAAATTCGCTCCTGTGTTTTTCCTGCATTGCGCTGAAGCCTGGCTATTACAGCCTGCCTTGGGGACTGAACAGAGACCACCGGCCCAGTGTGAGGTATGCTCCGACCATGTAAAATCCGCATACCCACATACAGCGTCCCCCTCTCAGCCTTCCCAGGGAAATCACTCAACTGCTGGTGGCTGCAGGGAGAGCTCGGCCGACTGGAGAAAAGAATAAGTGTGGGTTTTTCTCCCGCTCCTTGAAACGCCCATCCTGTCCGCGCGGAGGAATGCGGCGCTGGGAACCGCAGCCACAGTGGCCGTGGCGGAGTCAACTCCGCCTGAGAGATGGTGGACCGACCCCGGGAGGCTCCTCCTTCCAGCGCCTCTCTCTCCGGGTTCACTGAATGCACACGGAGCCGTGGAAAACCACAGCTTGCTGGACGATGGCTTGAATGGGTGGACCTTTGGCCTTATTTGTCACAATTCCTTTGATCACGGGGAAGTCGACGAGAACTCTCCCCCATTTCATCAACCATCAAAGGTCTGAGGCCCAAGAGCTGGATTACACATGGTGACTGACCAGTTTAGTATCCGGATATGGTCTGTCTTCAGAGCGTTAAAACTGAAGCAGTTCTGCTCTGGCTCTGTTGTGAGCTGCACTTGAAAGGCAAAGAAAATGATTCGGCTGTAATATCCACGAGCAAGATTTAGCGTAACGTTTAATCGTAGGAGAGTTAGTTAATCGTACTAGAGTACTATTTTTAATTACAGTGTTATTTTCCCAGTTGTTTTGCTCCTCACCACGTATCAGGTGGGAGAGATTAAGTTTTTGCTCAGGAGTAGGGCACCATAAGCTACACGCCCCCTCCCAGCACGCTGATCCCACGCCAACCCAGATGAAAACCTTGGTAATCTATGGAACCGACAGATGTCCGGACTCCGAGGGGGCTCGACAAACGGAGAGAGCCAGACCCCGGTCACAGATCCGAAGGGGTGTGGCCAGGGATGGCTACTGGGTCAGCAGGCCGAGCGGACGCAGCTCAGAGGCATGGCCCACTTCTCGGTGCCCTCTTTTCGCGAAACACGTTCAGAGCAGGATTGGCTTTCTTTGTATGATGATGGGCTTAATGCTGTTGAGGGCCGAGGCATGAAGAAAACTGTTTAATTCACAGTAGAAGTAGATTTCATCACGTCGTCTTTTCTCTCTTGTTAGTGTTTGCATGGTGCTGTGCGCTTTGCTCACTCAACAGATTTCCCTAGACGCGCGTATACGTTTTGTTCCAGAGGAGTGTGTGAGGTGTTGCCTTCCCTCAGGGGGCACATGGCCCGCGGAAGCGTGTTTGTCTGTTTACGCCGCGGCCGCTCCACACGGGTTCCCCACTTCAAAGCCCCTTTGTTAGGCGGCGCAGAAAAGAATCCGAGGGTTGAGCTGGGGAGTTTGCAACGACCGTTCGCACTCCATTGCTTCCTCTTAATGCGGGAATTAGTTGTCAATAGCAGGGGCTGGCCGAGGCTCAGTGTGCCGGCCGCTCACAATAAGCGCACTGTGGAAGGCCAGATTTCTGCCCGAGAGGAACGCCTCGTTTGGTGCCTTTGTGTCTTCATCCGAACACGCACGTCCTCTCCTCCCCTGCGCCCTATTCGCTTCTCAAAGTCTTCTCAAGGTTGTGTTTTCTTCTCTAAAATACATTGTTTTGTTTTGTGTATTGTTTTTTTTCCCTTTTTCCTCAGAAATCTATTGTGGCATCATAATGTTTGACACTGGGGATGATGCCCATTTGAATGGCCAAAGGTAGTTTGGGGGGGGGGGGGGGGTTGTTATGCTTTATGTCCCCCCCCCTCACTTAATGAAAAGTTCTGTAAGGAGTATATTAAGAGTCCTTTTAGGGGATGGAATGACCAGCAGCAACCCCAGGCCCTATGCGCTGTCATAGCTTATAAAAGCAGCGTAGGCCATCCATTGAGGGGCTCATACCTGCTATCTGACATCAGAAGTCTTATAAGGGAATGTCATTGTTTTTCTTTCGCCTCAACGCAAACCAGTTTAGCCTCTCCCTGTCTGAGTGCATACAGCATGGCCCCAGTGTGTCCTCTGAGTCAGCCATTCAGCAGAATAAAGTCATGTGCTGATGGAAAGAACATTAACGGTTATGCCAGCCATTAAAAACTGGACAGTTAATTAATGCCACAGAAATGACTGGTTTGTTTTTTCTCTCTGAATGCCCCCGATGGCTCTGTGCCCCCGCGAGCGCTTCTCGGTAATTGGTGGTTTACGAGCCGGAAAGCCGTGGAAGTCTGGCGGGCAGAGTGGGATGAATGGAAGGCAAGAGCCTCCTCTTTACTTGATTATCTCTCCCCATTTCCACTGCTGGGTGCATAGAGAGTGAGCTCACGGCCCGACCGGCCTGTCGGCTCTCCTCCGGTCTCCTCCGGGCGAGATAGGGTTAGGAATGCGGTGGGTGACAGGAACAGGGAAGAACGAGCTGTGTGTGTCTTTGTGTGTGTCACCCCCCCTCCCCCCCTGCCCCTCCGCGGGTTCGTCACACTCCGCTAAGGAAGTGAGGTCACCCCTTGGAATATCAGAGCGCTCTGAGGCAGGCTGAAAGCGGCCAGCCAGCGCTGAGGAAACCCGGGCCCTCTCTCCACCGCCCCTCATCCCTGATGAAGGCTCCAGCTGTTCCTCGGCCTGCCCCCGGGCCAGCCAGACACCCCGCGCAGGAACACCATCAGCACCACCCCGCTTCCCCGCTTCCTCTCGCGCGGAGAAAGGTCAAACGCCTTCGGATCTCCGAGAGGACGGGACAGCTGGGGTGTCCGGGGCCGGTGACGGCGCCGCCGGGCTGAAGTCATCCCGGGGGCCGGCCCGGAGGCCGCGGCTCCTCCAGCATTAGCATTCTCTGCAGGCGCGGAGGCTCACGGCTGACTGATCACCCTCACAGACACCGCATTATTCATGTATATAGAGTTTGCTGTGCTGTCGAGTTCGTGGAGAAAGCCCAGCCGTGCCCCCCTACTAATGAAGACAAAGCCCCCTTTTCGGAAAGAATAAACTATTCAGGTGGCGGTCCGACAGCCACGTTTGCTCCGGGTCCTTCCCATGATCCCGGCTCTCTGCAGCGCTGGGCTTGGACGGTCCCAGCGTCAGAGGAGAAAGTGTGTCCAGGGGTGTGCTGACGCGTCCTAGGAAATGGGCTCCCAGCCAGCCTCTGCGCCAGGGCAGTGAGGTCAGAGGTCACACCTCTGAGCTGCATCCGGCCTCCCTGTGTCCTGGGTCTGACTCGCATTCCCAGGGCGATTCATAATACCGATCCTCGTTCTGCATAGAAAGAGGACGCGGTCAGACACATCTGTAGTCACTGTTTGTTTCGGCTGAGTGTTAATAGGAAAGGAATGAAGACCGGTTGAGACGTCATCCCCTTTGCTGAAGTACCACACTGTGCTGAATGCAGTCCTAATAAGATAAATGCTTAACATTAAGCAACAGTCTGGCACGGCAGTACAAAACTTCTGCACTGTAGTTTTGCCTTGAATTTTCGCCATGTTAAAGAAGCTGCAGTTTGTTCAAGATAATATGAATAAGTGATTCACTTTTCTATTTAACCCCCCCCCCCCTTTTAACACAATAGGCATTGTTGGCATTGTTCTGGGCACAATGCCCCCCCCCCCCCCCCCCCCACTGAAGTCCCGCACTGGGCTGAGGCTTGCATCCCGAAATCCAGCAGCAGTAAATCCATGTAATCTCCATATCATTTGATCAAACATGGGCAGGTCCAGCGCGCAGGGCAGCTGACGTCAGTGGGGAGTCAGTCCGCCATCAGCAGCGGCTTAGCTGGCGTTGCAGCCCCTGCCCCGTTCTTTTCGGGGTCAGTCAGACACAGAGAGCAGATGAGCCATTGAGCAGACGCTAGCTTATATTAGCCTCTGAGCGATGTGTGTCGGTGGGCTGCGGGACCGAGCGGGCCTGCGCTCCCTGCTGGCCAACGCGAAGGGGGAAATCGATGGACGAGTCCACGGGAGGTCACATTGTTTCGTGCGGTGTACGGCCTGGCTCTGACATATACCTGCTTGCTCTCCCCGGACAAAGGCTTATTTTTCTGTGTGCTGGACAGGCTTTTGGCTGCATCTGCCTCCACGCCCAGAGCAAAGTAAAGCCTGAATGCCTGGGAGGATTTACAGTATGCGTCTGCTTGTTCAGCAGAACAGCATTTTACCGTTAGCCAAAGATAGAGACCAATAATGCTGCTGTCTGTGCCTGGAGCCAAGCTGCTATATTTTAACACAACATGTTAAATTCTTCTCTGGCCGCAGCCTGTGCAATCTCGGTGTTGATATAAACCACATGTTAATGAATCTATATGGTATGTTCCGCGCTCATAATCGTCGTTAGCGGTCAGGGGAAATGCCTAGGGTAGCTGAAACATGCCAAAAGGATGTGTAAATGTCGGGGAAATGCAGAAATATTCAAGGTCAAATACTCGTTGACGCAGAAGGTGCAGTTGTTTGCCCAGCCGCTGTGTAGGCGGTGGGATAAGCTTTATGTTTGTAATAAACACAGTAACCTGATCCCTGAGATATTGATCATCGTCAGTTCATGTAGGTTAATCTTCTAATGCACTATCCAGTTTCTCGCTCAGCTGCTTGCATTTCATACATGGAGTGCCCTCGTCCCAGTGATATGCTTCTGTCTACTTCAGCAGATTGAGAGAACTCCATCTGAGTGCATTGTGGGTTGCACACATTACATTACATTACATTATTGTCATTTAGCAGATGCTGTTATCCAGAGCAACTTACTTATGTTACGTTTTTTTAACATGTTATCCAGAGCTGGATATTTACTGAGGCATATGTGGGTAAAGTACCTTGCCCAAGGGTACGGCAGCAGTTCCCCAGTGGGGAGTTGAACTGGCAACCTTTTGGTTAGAAAGCCCTGCTCCTTACCGCTATGCTACACTACCGCATGCTTACCCTTTATCATGTGGCAGGTTCAAAAGTGCTTAATTAACTGTGGCACGGACAATGAGGTTCTTTAGAGAACAAGCTGTGCTTCCTACCTTAATGATGCAACGTGCATGTATTGAAAGGAAACTCTTGTGGGCAGTAGTCATCTCGTCGGTCGAGTCGCCCCAGCACTGGAAGAATGGGTGCATTGTGCGGTGGTGTAAGAGCCGCGGGTCAGAGAAGCCGCGGGGGACGGAAGCTGCAGGCCGCGGCGGTTGGGAACGGGGTTGCCGTCCCAGAGGTTAATGGAGGGCCCGGGTCGGCGTGGAGCCGGTGACCAGCGCCGCGGAGCAGAGCAGGGTGTTTATCTTATCTGTGGTGTTCCGGCTCTGCCCGGCATGCGGTGCCGATGTGGGGGCCTCGCCGCTGCCCTGCTGATACTGGAAGCAGGATAAGGTTTCCCACAGCTGAGCCCCCAGAACCAGCCCTGTGGCCTACACTGCCCCCCTTTCCATGCGGCCCCACCCCAAAATGACTGGAAGACTGTCTCTTTGTGGGACAGTGTAGCATACTGGTAAGGAGCAGGGCTCATAACTGAGAGGTTGCCGGTTTGATTCCCCACCGGGGCACTGCTGTTGTGCTCTTGGGAAAGGTACTTAACCCACGGTTGCCCCAGTGAATATCCAGCTGTATAAATGGATAATGTAAAAACCCATGTAAGTCGCTCTGGATCATGTCTGGTAAGTGACAATACTGTACTGTAATGTAATGTGTCATGTCAGACCAGCACCCATGCTGGTGTGTGCGCGTCATGGTTCTGTGGTAGGATGTTCCTGGTAGGTTTGTCTGAAGGAAAAGGACAGGCCTCAGGGGCTGCTTGTTTTGAAATCGTTCAGCCCTCCCTTTAAACATTCTCTCCGCTTCGTGCCAGGACGACCGTTGTCTTCCCTGCAGCGGAACCCGCACGGCCGCGCTATTTATTGAATCAGATGTCCTGCACGAGACGGGAGTCTGTTTAAGTAGAAGATTGAATCTGCTGATTTCCCCAGATTAGAGCTCGGCCGTAATCATGCCCAGCTGGGCTGCTGTTTGCGGAAGGACCGGTCTGCTGCTACTGCTGCTGGGACATTAAGGCCCGCCATTATGGGCCTGTAATGGTGACCCCGGCACCCTGTAAATTCATATACAGTAAGCCCTAATACCCTCTTACCCTTATCCTGCTCCTAGATTAAATATGAGCAATTATGTTTAGTCACTGAAACTCATTTGCAGCTTTGGCTTAACCGTATCTCCAACGGAAGTGTTATTAGGTTATGTTCTTGAGACGTTTCGTGGAAGCAAATGGTTTTATCCATGTGGGGGCGCTGTGGAACAGAATAACTTGGCTGCTTTTTTCCCTCTCCTTCTCCATGGTCATTTTGAGAATGGTCAAGGTTAAGAGGGGTCTTTCATACCTGGTCCTACTGGAATGATGCTCCTTGAAAATTGAAATCGTGTTTTAAAAAGCACCATGGCCCAAATGAACACTTTGTGTTGAATTTCCTCTCCAGCAATGCCTCAGGCTCTCATGGCAGCTTCCTCACGCAGCGATGTGGAGGGCGGACATGTGAGGCTGGTGCGATGCCTGTGTGCTGAATTAAGGCTGGGTCACAGTCCACTGTCAGGCCTAACAGGATGTGACTCCATTGTCACTTCGGATGGCTTCAGCCTGAAGCGCTCTGTCCATTCATTTGGCCATTAATTCAGCCGTGCCGACTTGCAGTCAGAACAGGTCAAAACACAGCCTCACCTTTACAAAACATATCCAAACCTCGACTCAAAGTTTTGCAAAGGTTTACTCTGGGGAAACATTTTTTTTACCTGTAGATTATATTGTGTTGCTACCAGGCTGACTTTCAGGCTGAACGGACCCTTGGTATCAGCTCGTGTGAAATATGTATACATCGCAGAGAGGGTGTACTGGATATCCCCCACAAAAATGACTGAATGTTAATGTGAACCTCTCTGAGGGTGTCTGTGTAAGTGGTGGTTTAAAGATGCTATAGAGCAGTCTGAGGGTGTCTGTAAATAGTGCTTTAAAGATGGTGAATGTCGCTCTTAGGGTGTCTTTGTAAGCGGGGCTTTTAAATATGGTATAGCGCAGTCGGAGAGTGATTGTAATTGAAGGTTTAAAGGTGGTATGGAGCAGTCTGAGGGTGTCTGTGATTGGTGCTGTAAAGATGGTGTTGGGCAGTCCGAGGTGCAGAAGAAGGAAAGAGGCTTCATGGAGGAGCAGTCAGAAGCGTGAGGGAGCCAGGCTGTGTGGGCGGCTCCAGCGGAGACGGAACAGCTGGGCGAGGGAGTTTCCTGCAGGCTGAGGCCCTCGCTGCCCCGCCTATGGAGCACCCTGTTGGCTGTACCCGGTCTAGTGGTCTGTGGGACTCCTCCTGTCTCCCTGGGCTTCCTCAGCAGGACATTCGGCTCATGGTTCTGGATAGACTCCCTATTTTTCAGGCCCAGATGAGACACAGCATGCTTCTCTCCAGTGCAGCGGTTTGGCTTGGGTCCACCTTAAGGATCCATTTTCTGTCTTGTCTTGTGCGTGTTACGCCTCAGCATTTCTTGAACCTGAAGAGCTCAGTGACACTGGGTTTCAGCCCTCTGTAGATTGTAGATAGTTGTAACTGTACTCTATCAGTACGCACATTTGATTATACATTCAGTAAAGTTGGCTTTATTCCTGCGGTGTCTTACTGTTGCCAAAAAACATTTAATGTTATAAATGGTTTAATGTGTTTGTACAGCAGGTAAGCATGGTGCAGGAAAAGAGATCTTAATCATCATGTCATTGTGATGTAACAACGGAATCCATGAGTTTGCATCCTCAGAAAGTACAGGATGCGAAGCCGTGAAGTCTGCTCGTTCACGGAGACAGAATACTCTGGGCCAAATGCTGATGCTGTGTTTTTTTTGTTTCTTCTGCAGATCGGGAGGACCAATCAATTCTTTGCACGTGAGTAAACTTGCATCCGTTCAGCAGGTTTCTTTATGCAGTCAACTGAATCTTATGTTGATAGTCTGCATATTAATTATCAGTTGACTGCATGAATGTCTTTTGTAATAGTTTATTGTTGTTCTAGACTTATTGTTCGTTGTAATACAGTATTGTAGCATTTTATGGCTTCCTGTTATTTTTATTGGAATCATAGCCTTGCTCATGAATTTCATGTCCCTTTTATGACCTTATTAAGAAAGACCAGGATTTCAAGTACATCTGTACCACATTGTTTGATTTCAGTATGAACTTTCATGTGCCTGTGATATTCTTCAGCCACTCGCTGGATGTAACTGATGGATGAAACGGGTGTCTCCATGCTTGGCCAGACCCTTTCCTGCCACCTTAACGTGGAAAATTGGCTCAAGGTTTTGCAGTTTCAGCCCTTGCAGCCCCAAGCTGCTGGAAACGGTTCAACGGCACAGGCTTAAAGTTTAACCTCCAGGTCTCGTCGAATGGGGACACTGCAGCAGGGTCAGGAGCAGTGCTGCGTTGGCCTCGGGTGCCCTGTTGAGGCTGAACTAGGCCAGCACTCCCTTAAGAAGCAGTGCCACTGGATATGATGATTCGCGCTGTTTTTCAGGCCAAATTAGGGGAATTGGCTCATGGGATGCACTAATATTGCGTAACTTTTATGGTTCCATTGCACAAGTTCTGTGGATTGCCCTTAACTTTGTGTTCCTGGAAGTGAATGAAGGGGAAAAATAAGCTTGATTTATACTCAGATTCCATCCTCTCACACCAAGCTTTTTTTTTTGAGCAGAGAGAGATGGGCTCATATATTTTGTTCTGAAGAACTGGAAACTCATCCCGCCTTAAAAGGAGCTCTGAAGAGCTGAGCTGACGTGTTGAGGGGGTACGCATGGAGCCCTCGCAGGGGAATAAGAGGAGCTGTGAAATGTCTGGCATTTTTGGTGCACAACCCCTGCCCTTGTCTCAGGCCCTGATATCCGTAGACAAGAATGCCGGTAAAGAAGAATGTCAGTGTGGCATCTTGACATGAGTTCATGTGACAGTCTGCGCGCGGACGCGGCGGAGGAGAGTCTAAAGAGGCGCATTGCTAATGCATTACTGAGGCTACGGGTCATCCTGCCCCAATTTAGCCATACCCCCAACCCACAGCTCAGACCTCCCACCCCCCCCCCCCCCCCCGCCCACAGCCACCCCCCCCAACACTGTTTACCCAGCAGCGAGGGGATGCTATGCCCCACAGTGCCTAAAAATAGACCCCACAAAAGGCAAAAGCCTGTTCTTTAAGCTTTTTTTTTTCTTTATCCTTTTGCCTCCAGTTGCAAGGTCCCTCCCGCTGTGTGAACGGGCTGTGCAGGGTTTCCGCATGTTCAGAACGAGGCTGTACCAAAAAAAAGACCAGACCAGAACATTCTTTACTTTGAGTTATCCTATTCCAGTGTGATCAGGACTGCAGGCACACATACTGGAAATGGGGTTATTATGGCCGAGATAAAGCAAACAGTTTGTTCCTAGAGCACTGCTGCTTGGATTAGACACACACAGGACACTTTGTGTTTTCTGAGGGGCAGAGCAGCCTGTGTGTGTGTGTGTGTGTGTGTGTGTGTGTGTGTGCTCTCACAGTGCGTTAAAGGGGTCACATGCACTTGAAAATGCAGAGCCACGGAGAGACCAGGGCCGTTTAATGAACTCGCATGTCAAGTCTGTGAAAATGTGCCTTGTTTCAGCTTTGTGCTCCGCAGACTTGAGGAATCTCGCACTCAACAGTCCGAAGGCGAATGCCAGACTCGCTGACACACTCGTGAATGCCGTCTTCTCAGAGCTGTCACAAAGCACGGTATTTACACGATACCGATATGGTCACCTGGAGACATGCCCGAGCGCCACATTCGTTCATCCTCCCGGCATCCTCCACCCTGCCAGAAAGTCAAAGGAGGATGTGAAAATGTCGCAATGTTTTCTCTGTCAAAGCTCTAGAAATGGTGCCCTCCTTACTCCAGTTTGAATAGATAGATCATTTACAACACAGTTAAAAAGGACTGAATATATTTTATGTTTAAAATCTTTAACATTTGAGTATATTTAATGTTTTAAGCATGGATTGTTCATTTAAGAACACGGTTGAAGGATTAGAGTTGCCGTTTTGGGGTTAAACCATTAAGACAGCATTCTACTAGGACTCTGCTGATTGCTGCTTATGGTAAAGCCGCTGGTATGCGATGCGTATTGACTTAAAATTCCCTCGTAGAGCGGGAGCTCGGCTCGCAGGGCTCGCGGAGCAGCCTCGCCTTCCCACGGACGCTGCCATCTGCGCGAGGCTGTCATTACTGTGGGGCGAGAGCAGATTCTGCCCGTCCCGAAAAAGAGCCCCCAAACCACAACTGCCGAAAGCACGGCAGGGAAAATAAACAGCGAGGTTGCGCACGCTTCGATTATCAGCTTCGTCTGATCCGGGCCCGTTTTGTTTTCTTTTAATTTTCAGGTTTTTTTTTTTTTTTTTTTAGTTTCTTTTAGAGGTCGGGATGAATTTCTTTGAGTTTTTACTGACGGTAAGTGTTAAGCGTTGGTTATTGAGGAGATGACACGGCGGCTCGAGACAGGTGTGTCTGGCAGCGCTCAGGTTCTACTTTGCCAATCGTATTTGTGCTGTTGTTCTTCTCATCTCGCAGAGGTGAATCGGGTGCTGGGAAGACAGAAAACACCAAAAAGGTCATTCAGTACCTGGCTCACGTCGCTTCCTCCCACAAGGGAAGGAAAGACCACAACATTCCTGTAAGTTTCGGCTCCCTCCCCCTGCATCCTCGCGCCCCCGTCCCTGTCCCACCACACACGCACGCACACACACACACACACACACACCCCTCCCCTGTTCCTCCATCTCGCTCTATACGTCCTCCGCTGTCTGTGTCAGGATTGACGTACTAATATGTGGAGTCGCTTTTCTAATGAGGCGCTCTGGAGCGGAAACGAGTGCATCCGCGGATGCAGGAACGACAGGGCGGTCCAGAGGCCAAACTGACCAGTGCGTTTCAAGGTGTCCTCAAGCCCAGTGCCTTTCACTGGCCCTTGAGAGAGGGCAAACCTCTGAGATCGCCTTGAAATCAAAAAGTGTTGTTTATTTTATTTTTGCTAACCTTGTTTTTGAAGCGTTAGCGGTATGACTTTGCAGCATTTCATGGAATTGACTTCTTTAAGATTAACGTCACAGTGCTGTATTGTCTTGTCACAGTGAAGCAGCTGCAGGCTTGCACATCCCTCTGTGTGAGGTGATGTGACATAACTGAAGACTGTATCAGAAAATAGGCCTGCTCCCGCTGCCTTTGAGCAAGAAATGTACCTGTAGAGTTGAATACTTGAAGGGGACCATGGTCTGTTCCCTTGATTCCTTGATTTCCAGTCTTATTTTCTTATATGTAATTGGAGCATGATGTGATTTATTTTTCTGTAACAAGTAAATTGGTATCAAATGTATCAAATGTCCAGCCAAATGTCCTTCACGGAACAACTCCCAGGTGCCTTTAACAGTGTTGTGCATACCCCGAATGTTAAAAGCCCGCCAGCTTTGATTCCATGAAGTGCGGTGTGAGTGTGGGGGCGTGGCACACGGCACCAGCAGCGGGGGGGACGGTGCGTGTGCGCGAGCCCCCTGGCCTCTAACATGTGCATTTGTTTATTTGCAACAAACAGCCTGAATCGCCTAAACCAGTGAAACTCCAGGCAAGTCTGCTTTTATTTTCCCCCCCCACACATGTCTAAATGCATGCCTCTAACTCTGCGCTATTACATCACCAAGGGTCAATGCAAGGCATTTGTCTGCTCTGGTAATATTTATCCTCGTACATTTTAATCCAGTTCTCAATGACAGCCTAGTTGTGCTTCAAATAAAGTCAGGTGTATTTTAAAACATACACCTCTGAACATTTTTGTAAATCTGTACAATAAGGGCAAACAAATTCTGCAGATTGACCTTGTTTCGTAATATTTTGCAAGGGTTAGTAGTCATTTAAGGTAAAATGTTGCATGCATCTGTAACCTGTCGTTCTTTTGTTTGGTATTTATAGTTGTTCCTGTTTCTCTTTGCGTATTTCTCTTTAGTCTGCAAACCTCAGTGTTTTATAAATGCATTTACATTCTCATACTGTAATCCCTGCATGTGTTTGGGTGTTTTGAGGGTGACAGCTTTGATTGTGGGTATCTGTCTTCTTTTCCATACCCGATCACCTCTTTCTCACTGTATACCACTGTACACCATCACATTTAAGATGTTAATTTTATAGCACTGTTTTTGGCAGCTTTGCACACTTCAGGAATGTATAATGATTATGTCTATGTATAAAAAAAGATGTGTAAGAGTATTTGGTGTTTATTTCTGCAAACCATTTTATGTTTGAGTTGTGTGAAGAATGTGTTTTAATTGCTTTTGTGTGGCACCTTCTCTCAGTGAAGTCCTTTTTACTATGCATTAGTGTTTTATTTTTTGCTTTAGGAATCAAAATTTCAGTTTCCTGTCTTCACCGGGATGTTCAGAACGCTGTTTATCATTTCAGAATAAGTCATTTAAATCGCTTAAATGCAAGATTAAAACATTGCAGTTTTAAGGCACAAGTGGGTCACTCTGCAGCAAGCGTCACACAGATTCCAAAAATAAGAACTAGGTTAGCTTTTGGTGCTGAAAGGAACTGGCCAAGACCAAGGAGCAGTCAGTACAGCGCACCTTACTTTTTACGGTCAATCAGACAGGACAAAAAGAAGCAAAACACAATACAAGAAAATAACCTGTTTCATGCTAATTATGAATTTTCAGTATGCATTAAAGTTTGTCTTTAAATTTGGCTGTTAAGGCAAAGGCTAAAGAAAGTGTCTGTCACCCTAATGAAAATGCATTGATATTATCTAATTTATCTAATAGATAATCTAAATTATCTAATTTAGCTGGTACCAGCTAAGAGAAGAGCATGCCATTTTTTTAATATTATCTGTCATATCTGTTCTGTATATTCATTGAAGACTGTTGTGATCCACTGTTTCTATTAAGCAGAAACATTTGTTTCAAAAGATCTTTTTTATTATGCAGTTTCTGTACAGCATTGGACAATTTCTGAAAGAAATGTAGTTAAGTCTCTACCTTTGAAAATGACCTGTGAGGATTGCTTATGAATCACTTCAGTGCTTGTTTTCAATCAAATTTCACACATTTTTATTTTTTTAAATATTCCTCCATTCTAGTGAATGAGGAAACCCGTGCTGTTCTATGTCCAGCTTGCTGTTCCTGGAAGACCTTGGTGCAGATCCATAATACTTAAAACTGCAAAATATCATGTTGTCTGGTGATTGGCAAACTGATTCAGCGTTAGTCTGATGAAAGTTTGCTTCACTGTAAAATGACTGTTTGCAAGCACAGCCCATATTTTATTGCATTGACTGTATAACTAGCATCCACTTATTTACTTGAATGTTTGATACTGCATCTTGTCATTTGTTGGGTTTTTTGGTAAATGTCAAATGTCTGTTAGTACAGTATGCTGTTTTTTATGTTAATGACCATTAACACTTGTTTATCTTCATCATAACATTTGAATGTGCCCATTGACCATAGAGTGGATCCCTGTTCTATGTGAGTAGCATGTAGTCCCTCCCTCTCTTGCACTTGATTAATTACTTAAATTCTCAATGGGCAAAAGAAAGGCGATGCTGTTGGCCTAGCTTGTCTCCATCAATAAACATCTGCTGTTTCCGTTGTTCATATCTAACACCTGGTTGGCCGCTTGCTCTAATTCCCTGCATGCTTGCGCTGTTCACCCAGCCTCTTGCTTTTTCCTGGTAAAGATCCAACATGGAAGCATTCTCTGAAACCCGATCCTGCATTTGGAAAATGTTGCACCCCGAAAAAAAAAAAAGCTGGAGAGCTTCTTTTTTCAGATTTGTTTTTTTCCCCCCCTCTCTCTTTGGTTTTCCAACTAAATCCGGTGATTTTATGAGGCCGCTCTGCCTCTGTGCTGCTGAAATGCTTATAAGCTAAAGACGCGCACACACAGGAGACGTTTGTATGTGTATACATACATTTAATCAAGCTCTTGTCAGCAGTTCATCTGTAAGGTCTTTGCTGCGTCCAGTTTAGCTCTTTTGCAAGCTTGCCGGAGGAAAATGGGAGGGAGGACCAGGCCCTGCCAAATAACAGTCTCATTAAGGGGCCTCTTTGGTTTCCAAATAGCTGGAGTATGACGTGGTGCTGAGTGTGAGGACAGCCCAGGCCACAGGCTGATGTGGTGTGGGTTCGTGTGGTGCACAGGTTAATCTGGCCTCCCCATAGAACCAGCCTCACAGCTGGGTTGCTCCACACAGGCAGGCAGAACACAAGTAGGTACTAAGTGATAGAAGCCTCCTGCGTAGTAAAACCCAACAAAGAGGGTCTCGTGCATCTGGAAATGCATGACGTCGAAATAATTGTGCATGGTCCATGCAGCTGTTCCCCACACACCATCCAGGTCGCAATTGCCAAAAAGTTCTCTGTCTCTTCAAGAGAAGACCCCACCCTTTTCCAAGAAAAATTGATTTCTACACAATATGTGACAAGCTAACTAAAATAGCTGCCAACGTCATGATAAACTAGGTAGCAAATGTCAACTCGAGAGCTAACAGATTAATTAGCAGATTAGTTAGCCAAGCATTAACCACTGAAAAATTATATTAAGTTGCTTGTAAGATAGCTGTTTAAGTAGCAATCTAGCAACGCTAGCCTCTTGCAAGCCTGATTGAAGTAGACAGCCAAGTATTAATTAAATGCAAAATGCATTGCAGTGCACGCAAGCTTAACTAGCTGCCTCAGTAGATGGGAAATCTTGCAGTGGGTCCTTGCATTTGCCCCCTAGTGGATGTTGTAGTGAACCCTTCTTTGAAGGATTCATGGATGTTGGTAGTATGTGTGAACCGGAGGACAACATTGTGATGTCAGAAAACTTTTAGTGAAGGTACACATTTGCGCTGAGTAGTATGTGGACCCCTCAGGGAGGGATTACTGTGTGACTTTGAGATGCAAGGGCAGTGTGACCTGGGAGAGGATGAACAAAGTGTGCTTCAACAAGAACCATCACCATCCCACAGGAAGACGCGCATCTGTGCCTCAATCCCAAACCATAAACGCCTTTCCAGTCCTCCTCGGGGCAGGCAGCTTTCCAGCTTATACACACTGAGTGTTATTACACTAGCAAGCTTGGAAGGGTCCTACATTAATGTTAATGAACAGGCACATTCCTCTGCCTTCTCCGGAGAGATTCATGGGACAGTTTAACTGCTGTCATGATGATGTCCGCTAAACCGCTCCGAAGCACTTTTCTGTGAACCAGTACCTGAACAGATTGTAATAAGTGCTTTATATTGTGATAAGAAGGAATGGAGATTTTTCAAGGAATAGGTCAAACCCCAGTGAGATTACTCTAAAGATATATGGTATTGACCATACTTTATTAACCGCGTTTTCAGAATGTTTTGTATAAATATTGTGTTTGGGAGTTATGCCTTTGCTTTGAACTGGGAGCGGGTGCTGCAGTTGGCTGTGAAAGGTCTGCAGAAGGGGGTTTCTCCTTGGAGACCTGGGCATGAATTTTAGCTTCACGGCAGCTGTTCCGTTTTTCGCTTCCTCCAACTTTCCTTTGAAGCGTGGTGCTGCTGCTCCATTTGAGCGCTGAAAAAGTGATCTCATTTGGTAAAACTTCGTCACAAGGGATCGAACTTCATCTCACCATCTCTAACCAGAACGGGGGCGGTGCGTATCCGTCGGTCACAGGCTATTTCTGTCCTTCGCCGCTACCGCCATTAGATTTAGCGCGGTTCTAGAAGGAAGAGGGCAGCGTTGGTGCCGGATTGTCTCTCCCTTTCTCTCTCCCCAGTGTTGCTTTTTGAGATTTTAACTGCTGCCTAGTCACAATTAGCCTCCTGAGGTCGAGAGAAAATCTGGGCATTGTCAGAACTGTAATGCACTCCACAGGAAAGCAGGTCAGGCTTATTTGCTCCTAAATTGGACCCCTGCTGCTGTTTGCGATCTGTCTTGTTTTTTTTTCCCATTCCTCCTTGTCTGGTTATAGGGCTGCAGGGTGGAGGAGAAGGAGGCAGGTAGCGTAGGAGCAAAGTATGAGGGCTGCAAGGGCACCTCCTTAAATCTTCTCATCGACTGCGGGAGTTCCCCTTTCTCCTCTCTTCAGCAGGAAAAATAAGGCTTACAGCAGATGTGTTCCTGTTTGTGCCCTGTGTTAGGTTATAGCGTATGTATCCAGTCTGTGAACTGCAGTTTTTTTTTTTCCATATATTTTTAGTCTTCCCCCAGGACTGCTTGGATCTGTCCCATAAGCACTTGAATTTGCCTAACCCCACCGTGTATCAAATGAGAAATAGTTTCACTCGTATTTCCACAAAAGGGAAAAAGCTGCTGACTCCCCGGGCTGGAAACGAGCACTTCTCGCCATCCTGGATTCCCTGCCGATGACAAAGCCACAATAGGGCCTGGATTCGCTGCGCCACCTGTCCAAACATTCACTCGGGTCATCATTTGTTCAGACCTGGCACGCTGCAGTGCAGTAGGTGTGAGAGAGCGAAGGGGTCACTCCCCCTGGGCCCTGCCGTGAGGACAGATTCTTCCTGATATCATCCACCCTGCCTCTGGGCTCAGCCGCAGATGGGTGAGGCCACAGCGTGCCCGGTGGCTTACTCAGTGAAAGGCCTCAAAAACAGCCCCTGCAGCTCTCACCGGCAGCACATTTGTATGTTAAAAGCTCCATAGAAGAACGGCTATTTATAATAATGTAGTAATCTAATTTAATATGTAATGTAACGATGTAATATCTGGTGCTTGTTGATTCCCTTAGTTTGTGAAAGTGATGTTTTTAGTTATTTTTTAATACAGCGGCATTGATGTAGAATGGATGGATAGCAGATCAATGGGGTGAACATCAAAGCTCTCTCACCACACTGAATAATTTCAGCATGTGTTGCAGGGCAGTACAGGCAAACAGTAAATGAACTCCATCCACCTTTGGTTGCAGTCACTTTGGAGAAGAAAGGACAGTTCTTATTTAGCACTGCTGCGTAGCATACAGAGGAAAATGCAACCTCCTGTCCAGATGGCTTTGAATATTCCCTTCGGTTGACTTTGATGAGCCGAACCATATGCTGCACCACGGAAATGTTTTTCTGTTGTGTTCCTCGCTGGGCAACAAAGCCCTTATGCTGCGCGTGTTCTCTGGAGGTTTGCCCTGACGCAACGCGAGCCCCACAGGAAGCTCTCAGGGGGGGAGCAAACTGCGGGGGGGGGGTCTGAAACGGACAGGGTCGGTGGCCTTGCTTTTAATCTGGGCTCCGGGCCCCGGACACGTCCGGCTTCTGCCTCGCGTTCCGGCTTTGGCAGACGGCACCGATGAGCCCAGGGTTCGGTTGTGCTGCGTAAGGCCTTCTGTCTGAGCGCTGCCAGGTCTGTTGGCTGGCGTGACAGGGTGAAGCAGCTCCCCAAACCACTGCCCCCCCCCCCCCCCCACCACCACCACCACCACCGGTGCCCGGGGAGTCAGTGCGGACTGGTGGCAGAGATTAAATCCCCCAGTGAGCCTCGCACGGGAGCGTCCTCGCGCAGCCGGGGAGATCAGCGCGGTGTTATACCTCTGGAATGCGGCGGCCCAGACCTGCCAGCTTATCACATTTCCTGCCGCAGACGTTTCTGCCAATGGCACATTCGATTTATTTGGAAAAAAGCAAATTCCTTACTTTGTCTTCTGTTTCCTTTCCCCCCCCTACCGTCACCACCCTCCCCTGTTTATTAACCGTTACTGAGCCCTGCTCTGGGTTACGGCGGCCATTTTGTTGCAATTGTGGCAGCTACTGGCATATGGGGTGTGGTTTTCGCAAGCAAAAACGCTGGAAGTGCAGCGCGTCGGAGTGGTAGCTGGTACGGGTTTGCCCAGTGTCGCTGTGAGTTTTCGGGATCGCACAGAGCCTCTGAGCACATCCTCTCTGCATGCTCTATTTATGTCACTCCTCTTTTGCAGCATTCTAACACCCGTCTGTTCCCTTCCAAACTTCTCCCGTCCTCCCTTTGGTCAAGCTGTGGCATAAACACAACACTCTGCAGTCACTTCACCAAAAACAAAAAAGAAGGCTTCATGCCTTTCAGAACCCATTTCCTCTGCTGAAGGTGAAGTTCACTGGTCTTTAGAGGTGGCGGTTATGCAAATCAAGATGTCAGCTCACTTTTCCATTGGATAATTCGCTATCACGCTTTGAATTGCGATTTTTTCAGGTGGCTGGGGGGGGGGGGGGGGGGGGTCTGTGTCTTGACCCAGTTCTGTCGTAACACCTCTTCACCTTTTAGGGCGAGTTGGAACGTCAGCTTCTGCAAGCCAACCCTATCCTCGAATCCTTTGGCAATGCCAAGACGGTGAAAAATGACAACTCTTCACGTTTTGTAAGTAAAAACAGTAATAGTGCATCCCACATCCCCTCCCCAATAACGCTTTAACTTTTCCTGTTTCTGCCGTCTACTTTAACTTGACCCCTCAGTGATTTGGTTTTTTTTTTTTAATGTTTTGCTACTGGTAAGGACATATCTGCACATCTAATGATACTGTTGTGCTCTTAAATATCCCTGTTAGCTTATCTTGTGGCTTCAACCAGTGTAGGCCAAATGACCAATGTTGACCATGGACATTTTCCAAGCATACAAAAAGGCCAAATTAAAAATGTCAATACAACTATGCCATTGAGTATTTCATTGGTGGGAAGATAACCAAATGTAAAAAAACAACCTGTGTTGTGCAAGTCTTCACTCTGTCAGCCCTCTTGATCTCAACCATCTGGAGTCTGAGTGAGGCTTAGGTTGCATGTGTTTGAGTGTTCAGAAACCCCAGATCCCTTTAAAGATAACGAATGCCGAATTGATAGACTGGAATTTGATTATCATGGTCTTCCTGCGATTAATTTTCTGTTATTACTGACATTCCTACCATGAAGAGGCGGCTGGGAGTCATTTATTGGTGCTTTGAGGCAGTATCCGTTTTAGACAGTGTGCTGCAGTCAAACAGCACGTATCACATGTGCAAGGCCTTTTTGACCTGAACCTTCCGGCTCTTTCTACAGAAACCAGACCAGTGCCTCTGCCAAAGAGTGCGGGGGCTGTAGGGCACTGGGCAATTTGATGGCACAGTCCCAGGTTCAGCTGTGAATCTGCCCTGTACTTGTGTGAGAGGTGAAATAACCAGCTGGGGAAGAAGTAATTGTAATTGTAGTGTGACACCCTGGAAGACAAATCTCTCTGAGGTTACCTGCTTGGATGTCACAATTATCCCCAACTGATCAGTGCACATTTTCTTGCACACAGTGCACACTATTTTTTACCATGTGACCTTGGAGACATTCTTCTTAAAATAGACATTTGAGAACTGCCTCCCACCAAACGTAGGTGTGTGAGTACAGTATGCAGCAAGCAGGGAGGTTCACAGCACGTCCTGCTTTATTGGAACCAGGCAGCCTGCTTTCCTCCCACCAGCTGCGTCTTCAGCTGTTACCAAGACCACCGCTGCCTGTGACAAGAACCCACTGATGGCACAGGGACGCCCAGACTGCGCCTCACTCTCTCCCTCTCTGTCTCACACCATGTTTCACACCCCAGGGCAAGTTCATCCGGATCAACTTCGACGTCACCGGCTACATCGTCGGCGCCAACATCGAAACTTGTATCCTTGAGTTTGAAGTCAGAAGGCTGCTGCAGCTGAGGGGTGGTCAAAGGGGGTGCAAGAGTGCTCTTCAGAATCTGAGCGGCATTGTGAAAAAATGTTCAGAATGCAGATTCATCCACAGATTGGCTTTGTAGGCCAGTGTTCCCTTGTGCCCAGTGCATGACTCACGGTGTGATGAATGCATTCTGAGAAACACGACAGAACGCCGTACAGCATTAAATCCACGGGGGATCAGATGCTGTCGTTTTCAGCTTCCACTCACGGAGGTGTAGCAAAATGGCTGTGCTCCTCTAGTTGCTTCTCGGTGACCTGCCACTGCGGCTTCCATAATGTTCAGTTTACAGAATTATCGGAATGTTTTCATGCAAGAATTTTATTTTCATATCTTTTTTTTTTTAGCTTAATTTTACACTTTTTGCCTCTTGGAAAAAAATGCCACAAATATCTGCAAAGACACAAATTACATGAACTAAGTTATCTTAGTATCATGTTAAAAAAAAAAAAAAGTATTGAAAAATTCATTATGAATTGCAATGAGGCCCTAGAGCCAGTAGTTTTATTATCTCTGTCTCCTTTTCAAACGGATCGCCCGAAAGCCTGCCAGAGGCTGCATCTGGGGGTCTGAGATCTGCTCTTTGTCTTCATGTACTAGTGGTTAGAGGCATGCAATTCTGCAACACTGTTTCCATACTCCTGTGTTTGGGGAAGGGAGACATCCTGTTTAAGGAGTGTGCGCTCGCTTAAAAGTTTCAGCATAACAGAATGCCGTTCCACCGAAGAGGGACGTGAGGCATTTCGAACCCGCAGTGTAAATTCCCCCGTCCTTGACCCCATTGCCCAGACCTGCTGGAGAAATCCAGAGCCATCCGCCAAGCCAAAGACGAGCGAACCTTCCACATCTTCTACCAGCTGCTGGCCGGGGCCGGAGAGCACCTGAGATGTGAGTGTCAGCCGTGGACGAGTCTCACAGAGGCCCCAGACTCCTGCAGCAGCAGACTGATACAAATAATAGGCCACAGAGTGTTCCCAGAGCACTTTTATACCACCGTCTAAATGCTCCTTTGCTTTCTTAGGTCTTTCAAAAATGGTCCTTTTAAACTTTATTGCAGGTTAAATGTTCTGACCATCAGTAACTGAATCTGTAGGCCTTGGCCGTTCCATCGTTACTGTCCCAGGGATGTGCAGTGAATTGTTTTCTCTTTGTTGTCTCAGCTGATCTGCTGCTGGAAGGGTTCAACAGCTACCGCTTCCTGTCCAATGGCAACATTCCCATCCCGGGCCAGCAGGACAAGGACAACTTCCAGGAGACCATGGAGGCCATGCACATCATGAGCTTCTCCCATGACGAGATCCTGTGTACGAATCAGTTTACACATTTTCACACCTGAGCCCGCGTGCCTGTACACTCTGTTCCTTAATGCATACACATCATACGCTTCCCCTGTGACAGTGTCCTGGGGAATACTTCTCTTATTTATACATTACTCTGCAGGAGTTCAGCTTGATCATAAGCTTGTCCCATGACAAGATTCACAGCAGTAATAATTTTTTATGCACCCACACATACATGCGCTCACGCACACATACCAGCACTCGCTCATATCTGCCCACACTGCCTCCTACACGTCAGCATTGTGAGTTACTCCCATGGCAACATCTGGTGCTGGAGTCATTTTTCACACACACACACACACACACACACACACACACATGCACAAAGACACACACCATGCACTTGAAATGCACTTTGCAGGCTTTTAACTCTCCTGTTCGCTCCTTTAACTGTTATCCCAGGTGTGTTTCTCATTGTTTTTAATGGAGTCTTGAAGATTAAGTGGCCTCTTGCCTTTGCAGCCATGCTAAAGGTGGTGTCCTCAGTGCTGCAGTTCGGGAACATCGTCTTCAAGAAGGAGAGGAACACAGACCAGGCCTCCATGCCCGAGAACACAGGTAAAGTGCTGTCCTGTTTGGGGGGGGGACACACTCTGTTCAGTCTCTCTCACACACACACACACACACACACACACACGCACACACACACGTGTGTGAAGCAACCACAGCTGTTTCTCCTTAGAGCCAGACAGTGAGATCAGTGAACTGTCACGTACCGTCTCCTGTCCAGGAAGCGCCGCTCTCGCAGGGCTTGGCCGCCGCCTCCGCGCGCCGGGCCGTGGCGGTACGTCACAGCTGCCCTGATATATCCCCTCCTGTATCGCTCCGGCCCGGCCGCTCCACGTTAAGCCGTGACACTGTTTAAGTTATCGTTCATCCGCCCTGGGACACTCCCAGGTGATGCGGCGTGTCGGGCACCGTGGGAGAGGGGACGGCCGTTGGCCTTATCAGACGCAGCTCGTCCGAAATGCCGAAAGCAGAGCTCTGGCTGCAGGTTGCGGCTGGCGATTTGGCTCAGCGCAGTGATGGATGAGTCCCTTAACTTTTCCAGGGCTCCAACAGTGACGAATTCAGAATCGCTCCAGATCCATTTTCGCATGAGAAAGAATTAATGATTTTATATTTTTTTGTCCATAAATCAGGTCTGTTTACTCCACAGTACAAGCAGCCAGTGTTTCATTTTCTTCTTGTATACTTGCGCGTACCTAAGAGCTTACGTCTGACAACAGGGGATTATTCATGTAGAAATATGAGGTCATGTCTTTTATTCCATTAATGGTCAGCTATGAGCCGTTTTGTCAGTAGGGGAATTGAAGCATGTATCATTGGGAGTTGCGGAGGTGTAGCCCACTGCCAGGATCTAGTCAGGTGGTCTGAAGTTCAGATGGTGGTCCCAACAGTGGAAACATTCCACGTGTATACCTATTTTAACACTGCCAACCTATGATTGGAACCTACAATTCTGCGAAAGTTAAGAAAAAAAAAAAAAACCCTTTCTGCCACTGTTCCTCCTCTCATCTTCCTCCCCCTCCTCATCCTCCACTCGCAGCTGCCCAGAAGCTGTGCCACCTGCTGGGGATGAACGTGATGGAGTTCACCCGTGCCATCCTGTCCCCGCGAATCAAGGTCGGCAGAGACTACGTCCAGAAAGCGCAGACCAAAGAGCAGGTAGGCAGCCCTTCTCGCCAAACGTATTTGTACACGTTTGTACCCACAGCAAGAAAATCGGCAATATTTACACTTACATTTAGTTATTTGGCAGATGCTCGTACCCAGAGTGACTTGCAAAAATGCATTCAGTAGGGTTAGGCAGTTAGCTTTGCAGATGTACTTAAATCATTAGTGCCACCCTTTTAGGACTAGTGCCATTGTGGGAGACCTTGACACTATGGGATTGAGTTAAAGGACAGTACAACTATTACTGTACAAAATTAAGCTTAAACCATACAACCTTAAATGCCGTAGGTTTGTAATGTCATAACACATCACAAGATTCACTTCCATTATTCTGGGAGACAGGTAGAATTGTTTCTAAATTAGTACTAAATGAAAAGCTTTTGAGTCCGGCAATATTAACTCGTGTCAGGAACCAAGGAGAGGTCACGCATTTGCCTGAACGTCACTTTAGCTGGATTTCCATCGACCAACCTTAGCTGTAGGTCAGCTGTACCTGAGGCGAGCTGGATGTGTTAATACAGCAAATTGACTGCTACTTGTGCTGGCCAACTCCAGATACAACAGTCGGTTGGCCCAGAGCCCAGGAAGTAGGCGCGCATATCCTGTAAAATATACCATAGTCAGAAAAGTCCCCCCCCCCATGTTTACATCCAGCTACATAGTACAGTATTGTTCACATATCAGTCACGGGTTGTGCCAGAAAATAAATGCTTTATGTGTGCCAGATGTGTGTATAATGGGCATCAATAAAAAATTCAGTAAGTGGAGAAGTTCCTTTATGATGTGCAGCAAATCTGTAAAGGTGTTAACAGGGATCCTAGTGGAAAAAGGTTTGTGTACTCAAACCCTGTAGTCATATGTGTATAATACTCCTGTTTTTATAAATGTTACAGCTAACAATCCTTACTGTTCCAAACCAAGTCGGACCTGGTAAGCGCTTACTGGTGTACATTTAAATATGATAGAATTTCTGTATGATTGCAGTTTGTAACAATCTGCAGCTTCCAGGACAAGGAGCTTGACCTTGTCTCGTTGGCAGAGGTCGCCTCGTTCTCGTCTTCTGTTCACTGAATGTCCCTGGAAATGTCGGACGTGCTCAGCGCGTTCGAGCTGTTGGCCTGCAGAAAGGTCTGTCATTGCAGCAGATTCAGCAGAACACTGCCCTTCATTTGGACAGAGGAGCAGTGAGATGTTTAATTCATGTTCACAGGCACCTGTCTGCATGGATTACTCCTCCAAATTCCTCGCATATTCACTGATACGCCTTACTGTGCAGGAGACAGCCAGGGGGCAGCTGTTCCTTACTGTGAATGAATGTATAGATGAACAAAATGTGTGACTTGCTCCCACAACATAAGGCCCCATATGACCCTGCAGTCAAGAAAAAACTTGAATACCAAGTCTTCAGTACCAGATTTGTATGTTGTAAATGACATTTAAAGAGACCAGTATGAATTTCAGTGTCTCAAATCTGAGAAATGTTCATTTCAAGACGTACGGGGTGTTAATTCTCAAGTGGAATTTCCCTTGGAGGTTCTTAGCACTTCATTTTCAACTGTAAATGTACTTATGTCGCATTAGAAATAACAGTATAATCAACTACAGTTTACATAACAGAGAATGATGGCCTCATAAAAATGATTTTTTTCAAAGTTCGAGTTTAATTACCAGTAACATACCAGCTTTCAAGTGGAAGGTGTACAAAAGTGTAACTGTTCTTCAGAATACATAAATAAACTTGGAAAATGTAACATGGTCAGTAAAAACTGTTAAAGTAGTTACTCCACTGCATTGTGTGTATATCCTAGCTTTGACAGTTAGCCTACAGACTGAAATGGAGCAAAAAAAATTGATTGAGAGGGAAGGGAACTTTGATGCATGACTAGTAGCGAAGTGTGTCTGCTTTTGTGAGAGCAGGTCATATACCTTTCCAGCATTTTTGTTGATAAAATATATTGTAATTTAAAGTAACCCTATATGATGATGATATTGGTAGTACTCCCAGTATTTGCTGCACCCATGAGGAGTTTAATTCGTACATTTATATAGTCTTTTGGCAAAGACTGTGTAGTGGAGTATGATGTGTAAGAGGCATATATTGACATACCAACGTGATTCACAGTAATGGAATCTCACACTCTTGGCTTTAGTGTGCTGGTTTGTCATCTCACCAGGACGGTCTGCCCACCACCTCATCACCAGCTGAGCCTTGGGTTCCTTCTCTCCTCTCCCCAGGCGGACTTTGCAGTGGAGGCGCTTGCGAAGGCCACCTACGAGAGGCTGTTCCGCTGGCTCGTTCACCGCATCAACAAAGCCCTCGACAGGACCAAACGCCAGGGAGCCTCCTTCATAGGCATCCTGGACATCGCCGGGTTTGAGATCTTCCAGGTACTGTAGGCAGGCAACCGACCAGCTGTCTTCCCTCACCACATGTGCATACATATACACATATATACATATATATACATACATACACATATGTATACACACATACTCATTTACACACACTCACATAGTTCATGCACTCAAGTTCATGCACACAGAAACAGCTTGATGATGGGCACCTGAGATAAACAGCCTAGAAACCCTCTCCTGCTCTCTGTAAATTGGTTGCTTGCCAGCGGCTGCAGGGAGTTCAGTTCGGACATCTCGCTGCTTCTGCACGAGGCAGAACTGTGGCTACATTTGATCGAGTTTCTCAGCTCCCACTTTTTCAAGTGTGTCTGTGAACTCCTGTGCGGCTGGGAAGAGAGGTCTTAGCTTACAGACTCAGCAGAGGCAGAGGACAGCAGAGCCTCGTTCAGATGATCTCATCACAGTATTTGTGATCCGTAAAATTAACCATCCAGCTGAGTTCAGTTGAAATATGACTGCTGCTTTTTTTTCCCCTCCTCACCCAAACGAAACCTATGCGAAAGGTAGATCATTAGCAATGACAGTCGCTTGATTTAACTTGGTAATTGTGGTCAGTTACTAAAACCCTAGCAATACAAACAGGCATGGTTTATTGATTTATGCATGAAGTTATAATGGTCTTTGCAAGACACATACTTTGGCTTTGTTTTGAGAAGAGACATCGTTCCAAGGAAAACGTCCACAGCAAATCTCCCAACTCTGGGAGCTTTTCGCCTGATTTGTGGCAGCTGTTTTTCCTCCCACAGGCACCCAGGAGGCAAAAATGTACTACAGTGAGGTTCGAACACTTAAAGCCAAGCAAAATAATGAAAAACCAATAAAAATAGCATGAATTCTAATGGAACGTAATTAAAAGCATCACTCATTGTTTTTGGTTATGGTGTAAGAAAATAAATATTAGTTGAACTAAAACTGCTCATCCAGATCGATAGGAGCCTGTGGTGTTTCTGTAACAGTACCAGTAAGAGTCAAAAAGAAGTGTAACGTGCAATGTTGAGTCCCTTAATCTGAAGCTGTGTCTCTGAAAGCAGTCCTTTGCTTGTGCCTTCTGTCTCTCTCCTGTGCAGCTGAACTCCTTTGAGCAGCTCTGCATCAACTACACCAACGAGAAACTGCAGCAGCTGTTCAACCACACCATGTTCATCCTGGAGCAGGAGGAGTACCAGAGGGAGGGCATCGAATGGAGCTTCATCGACTTCGGCCTGGACCTGCAGCCCTGCATCGACCTCATCGAGAGGCCGGTGAGTGCGTGAGCCAGAGAGGCCGTCTCTGAGCGTCGGAGGCCGTCGGCCTTGTGACTGTGGCTGGACGGTGGACCGTGTTCTTAGTGTCACCGGGAAAAGCCCGCCCCCGTCTGCTTCTCCGAGCCTCTGACGCTGTGTTGCTCTGGGCCTGCAGGCTAACCCCCCCGGCGTCCTCGCCCTTCTGGATGAGGAGTGCTGGTTCCCCAAGGCCACGGATAAGACCTTTGTGGAGAAGCTGGTGCAGGAACAGGGCACCCACCCCAAGTTCCAGAAGCCGCGGCAGCTGAAGGACAAGGCCGACTTCTGCATCATCCACTACGCCGGCAGGGTAAGATCAGAGTCCTACTGCCCGAGCACTTGGTCCATAGTTGCCAGTCTGCCGAGGCCTTTGTTTTAGTCGTAGCTTACATAGCATTCAGTTCAGAAGTTCCTTTGACATTTGAAGGTCTCACACATGCACTACTTCCTGTTTCCCTTGAGACTGCCCCACTTCAGATCTTCACATCTGTGTGGAGTGAGTCATGGTAACTTACGAGTTAACGTTTCCCTATAGGTGAAGGAACAGAGTGTCCCTTATTCATATTCATTCAGTGGTATTTGTCCTTATGCAGTGGATGCATGTTACTACGGAAGGGAATTGGCTTGCGTTTCCTAGTGGCCTGTAATGGAGAAATCGCACTTCCCACAGAACGCCCTGCCATGCACTGCCGTCTTGAGAGCACATGTGGTTCACATTTATATGAGATTTGCAATAGCACACAAGCAACTTGCGTAACGAGAGGCCCCCTCAGCTTTAACTCTTGTGCGTGTGGCCACGCATCCATGGAGATACTGCGCAACATGTCGCCCCAAATCACATCCATCAGTGTCGTGTTTGTAATAATATGATCTTTAATACAGTCAGCGTTTGTTTGGTGCAGTGGATTTTTTACAAGCCTGATCTTCAGTCAGTGTTACGTGGCTCGTTTCCCAGAAGGCTGATGTTTCACACACCCTTTGCTGGGCTCTGTCCAGGTGGACTACAAAGCGGACGAGTGGCTCATGAAGAACATGGACCCCCTGAATGACAACGTGGCCACCCTCCTGCATCAGTCCACCGACAAGTTTGTGGCGGAGCTGTGGAAGGATGGTAAGCTCCTCTCCTCCACCCAGTCTGTAATTCGCCAAAGTAAGCTGCAGATACCTTTACTGTGTCAGGGGTGAGCCACGGCCGTAGTTCTAGCACAGGAAAAACTGGTTGTCCTCACAAACCCATCCCATGTTGTGCCTGATAGACGCTTTTTCTCACTGTTGACAGAAATGTCACGTCACATGGTTTTAACGCATCTCAGCAGTTCTTTTACAGAAGTTTCCTTTTTCGCCTTCAGAGCATTTAAACCACGCTTGGACGTATGACCCACTCCATTGTGATGTCTGTAGAAATCTCTGATTAGCGCTTGACCACTGGTGCCACCAGGTTTACCAAACATAAACTGTAATCTAGGAGTTTAGGAAGGGTTTAGTTAACTATTTGAAACAAAAGAGGAAAACTGATTGTCAGACAGTGACAGACCCCTTTACTAATCACTAATGAGAAGTGAAAATAAAAGAAGTTACTGATTTTGAAGCCTTTCTTTTCCTGAAGGCTGGATGAATGAATTGGGTAATGTGCATGGCATTTCCTGCTGGTGTAGATAACATTTGGGTAATGTGTGATTTGATTTTCCTCTCTAGCCACATGCAGTACTAACCGGTGTGTTTTTGTGTGTGTGTCTGTGTGTGCGTGCGTGTGTGTATGCACGTGAGTGTGTTTTTTTTGTTTTTTCCTTTTTCCCTCCCTCCTTTCTCTCTCTGTTTCTCTGCTTTAGAGATTCAGATTATTCAAAGAGCCTCTTTCTATGACAATGTTTCTAGTCTCCATGACCCTCCAGGTGAATGTATACGATGCTGTAGGTCTCTGCTTACAAGCGCATTGTGTACTTTCAGAAGCACTCATCGCCTCTAGGCTTGCATGACGTTAATGCATCGATACTAACCTAGTAAATGGGTGATGTTACCTTTCAGCAATGCTGTTCAGCCTAGTACTCTTTTGCTTTGGGTAAACACAGCCCAGGTTTCACTCAGTCTGATTTGGAACATTTGTTTCGCAAGACCTTTCGCCAATGTCTTGTTCTGATTGAAACCAAATAAAACTCTGATTGAACTATAGGCACCAAAGTCCACCCTGCATTGTTGCCCTGCTATTAGGCCTCAAGGCCCCGAATTAGACTATTAGAAACTGAATTAGACAACTATCCAAGAACTGAGGGTTTGGCTCTTTCAGTGTTCTAGATATTGGATGAAATCATTTGTGCTTGTTTTCATCAAACAGCAGACTGATGGAGGTTTGCAGTGCATATGGCCATTGGTTTCAGCACTTTGTAGCTGTAGCTGTATCTGTAGCTTGTTTATTTTAATGTTGTAATATTTTCATGATTAATGGGAACTTGATGTGAGGGGAGGTTCAGGCAGAAATGTCAAAGGCTCATGTTCTGTGTAGAACAATAATTGGCTTGTTCTCCTGGCATCCGGATGACCCTCTCAGTTTAAACCCCCTGAAGTGGTTCATCTCGCGGGAGCAGATGTCATGGTAGGCCTCAAAGGCAAAACGTTTGGCTGAAGTGGCAAGTGGAGGTCGAGGGACAGGGAGACTGGAGCCTATTGCCTTTCTGCAAGCCAGCGCAATGCCTGAGGACCGTCGGGGGCTGGTGTTGGCTTTGGTGGGGGAGGATGGAGGAATGGAGCTTTGACCAAGGAAAGATTAATGGAATTGATTTTCTCTTTTTTTATTGTTTTGAAAGAATGCAGAGGGGAATGAGAACCACGTGTTGTCTTTGATATTCCAGTGGGGCCGGTGTTGGTTTTAGACGTCAGGACAGACGAGCAGAAATCATGCAGTGTTGGCGTGCCTCAAAGTAAATGCAGACAGGAAGGTTACGATCGCTCAGGCTTTTTGATCACACGCTTTCGCTTGAGATGAACCAGGGTCAGCAACAGATGATGACGGGTCCTCTGCTGCCGCATGCGATTTTGGTTTTACTAACCCATTTAGCAAATACTCATTTGGATGGATATTTTAACACATTGCTCCTCACGGTTCAGGGTGGATGGCCGTTGTTGTATATTATGTTGGTATACTGTTTAGTTTTGGTACCTACATGTAAATGAAGCTCACTGGTGACATGGCTCTCTGGTCTTTCATTCTTCACAAACCAGATGACTCAGAACTCTATCCCAGTTCCAGTATGTTACTGGAACACAGGGAAGGAGACTGCATGTTGAGGACAGCATGAAGCAAGTTTTATAAAGCACTGTTTTCTTCATGGTGAAATCCACAGTTGTATCAGTTGTTCCATTAGTGAGAACAGTAGTGAGAAAGACTTGTGTTGCTGGTTGAACAATGTGACAGTCCATTTAGAGGGTGCTGATATGTGGCTGAGATATGTGGCATCTCTGTGGTGTGAGGCGTTAATGAGTGCACTCACTTTCACATGCTTTCTTGATTGCTTGAAATATCATCTGGTCAATCTGGTTACTGGTCACTGGTCACACTGTAACTGATATGAGTAATGAAGCCTCATTCGTAGCAACCCTGCCCTTTCAAGAAGGGTCGTCTTTGTGTTTATTCCCAAAGTATGCCTTTGTATATTTGTTTTGGTCTTTGATTTGCCCGCTTCTGTGGAAACACACATTTATATGTAATCTAGCATTTTTTTTATAAATTACAGAAACTTTTAAGCCAAAAGAAAATTTTTGAAAAAAATATCTTCGCTTCATTTGGAAATATAATTATAAGAACCACATCAAAACTACATTACATAGTTTGCCAATGGATTGCCTGACCAAATGAAAGATTGCTGAAAGGAAGGGTGTATAATTGATGTATAATTGGAGTGTTGAAGGCCTGCTTCAGAGAGCAACTAGCATCAGGTCCTGCCCCTCATTGCCAAAACTGGAAACCCCAGCCAACTATTCGAGAGTAATATTTAAAAACACGGGTCGGATCTCTATAATGTCCCTTAAGTCCTTAATTTCTTGAGGTTTTATTGCCATTGTTCTTTCTTTGCTTTGTTTTGTTTGCTCTGAAGAAAAGCATGCAGATTTGGCAGGGTCTGAGGAATGAACACAGCACTATTGTGTTTTTTTATTATTATTCTCCGCAAGGCCCAGACTCCTCCACAATCCAGCGAATAAATAACCCTCTGCCACCAGAGGCATTCCAGCACTGCTACACTGCCTTCTGGGTCACCATAAAGCATCTGTAGTGACCAAGATATTTTTATATCTTGGTGCTTTTGGTTTAATAACCATAAAACACTTTTGCTAATGTACAGTGGATATTTTAATTCTTGGCTGGTTTTGGTGAAGTATTTTGAGAAGTTTTAACATTTTTAAAGTAATAAATTTTTCTTTTTTTGAGAATTAAAAAAATTTATTGTAAAATACAAACATATTGTTTAGACCTTTCAAACAAGAGAAATACAGTTATTAGGTTGAGAATGGTGTAAGAGTATCTGTATTTACCACTATTACTAACAGTACGTTTTCTGAAGGAAGGCAGACATCAATAATATAAAGACCCGTTCCTGTGCTCCTGTGTTTGTTGGCTATTTCTGTGAGAACCAGACTCATTCACTGCATTGGCTGAATTGAATGATTCATCAGTTCTCTACTTGTACCTTCTAATACACTGTATTCCATTATTAATCACCCCTTGTATTCATCTGAAAAGGATTGAGCAGGCATTTTTCTTCCCATGCAATGGCTGCGGGCCCAGTCAGGGTAGGCTATTGTGCAAATAATTTCCCTGATTACCAGGTTTCCGTTCCTTAAGGCCAGCTATGGGTGCTGGTTTTGAGCGTTCCCTGCAGAAATACCACAACAAATGCAAGGTATACCTACATGGGAACTGACTTAAAGGACATTATATAGATCTGCTTCAGTGAAGGATGCCCGATTTGGCTTGCGCAAACAAAATGAGGGATGGTTCCGTAAAATCAATTTGACTGCATTTTGCAAGATGCTGTGAAGGCAAGCGTTGTTACTTCAGGGCATCTGGTGAAAAAAAAAAAAAAAAAAAAATCAATGCTTGCGCCTGGCCACGTAGTTAAGTCTGGATTTATTTTTTGGTTAGACTTGGTTTTTATTTGTTTGTTACATATTTTTTTTATTTCTGTTTTCCTTCGCTTTTTGTGCTTATGTAGTGTTAGGCCGCTCACCCCGCCCCGCCCTGCCCCGCCCCCCTGCCCTGCCCTGGCCATGCCCACCCAGGCCATGCCCACCCAAGCCACTCGGGCTGTCAGTCATGTAGTGTAGGTGTCACGTGTAGACGTCGTCATCCATCCTGTCCATACCTCCAGCCGCTGCTCCTCGCTGCTCTGTGTGCCGTCCCCCCAGGGAGCGTATCTGCCCCTCTAACCGCCTCTCTCTTCTCCCCTTCCCCTTGTTACCCCCGGCAGTGGACCGCATCGTCGGCCTGGACCAGGTGGCCGGGATGAACGAGACCACCTTCGGGGCCACGTACAAGACCAAGAAGGGCATGTTCCGCACCGTGGGGCAGCTGTACAAGGAGTCCCTCACCAAGCTGATGGCCACGCTGAGGAACACCAACCCCAACTTTGTCCGCTGCATCATCCCCAACCACGAGAAGAGGGTGCGCGCCTCGAACCCGAACCGAACGCGACCTCCCGCTGACTCCCACCACCCACAGCTCAGGCTGAGCCTCCACCGCTGAAATAAGAACCTCCTTTGGAATGTCAAAGAAATACAAAGAGAGGGCTGCATGCGGGTTAACTCCATATATTTTTACTAGAACGCCAAATATATTAAGTTATGTTTCTTCCTTGCAACCAAAACAAATGTGAATGCACCAATTAGGTGGCTTCAAGATGAGTATGCGGAACAAAATATGTCAAGTAAGCATAATATATTAAGTAAGCAAACAGTATTTCCTTGCATGGAAGTCAGGACCCCCTTCTTAAATGAATCCCCAGTGTCAGCACTAGTGTGAATAATGTTACAGAGCAAAGTTGTGGATCCCCCAGGAGAATGGCAGCAAGATACCGGCCAACATATATTTTGAATGAGTATCCAGAATGACAAAACAAAAATGTGTGGCAGTTCTTTGGTATATTTATAAGCGTTTAACGTAAATACTGAAATGAAATGGCACAAACTTTGTGTAACAACACCAGTTACTATCCATCCCTATTGACTACGTACTCTCCCCTCTCACTCTGTCAGGCGGGTAAACTGGACCCCCACCTTGTTCTGGACCAGCTGAGGTGTAATGGTGTTCTGGAGGGCATCCGTATCTGCAGGCAGGGCTTCCCTAACCGCATCGTCTTCCAGGAGTTCCGGCAGAGGTATTCGCACATTTTCTCCCTCACTCTACCGGTTGCTGTAGTGGCCACCACGCCTGTGTGGGACCTCTCAGTGCATTCATGAATTTTGAATGCTTTGGGTTCTTTCAAGGACAAAATGGATGTCACATTCTGCTATCATAAGCATAACCCTTTCAAGTGATATTTGAAAATGAGTGAAAACGTATTTTATAAAGTTTTACTGCCTTGTGCATTATTTTTGATATGCTTATTCTGCAAGGAGCATTCATCAGTGAGAGCTTGGATAATCTGAGGCTCCTTACATCTTCATACACTTCAGTAGATATTACTCCAGTAAATATTTGACTCCTGTTAAAACAAAAACTCCACTAACAGAAGGCCTACATTTTCTGCTTTAATCTCCTATTCACAGATATGAGATCCTCACTCCTAATGCAATCCCCAAGGGCTTCATGGATGGCAAGCAGGCCTGTGAGAGGATGGTAATTGTCCATTTGTCATTTATACATTGCATTTTCTTTATCATGTGTCATTGTAAGCCTAGGTGATGTACCGATACGATTTTATTGGTGGTATGGTTTCAACAAACCGCTTCTATCCTGTTGATACAGTCACCACCCTGGTGACATCCTGCTGACCTTTCCTTTTTCCTGCTTACTGCTTCATTGTCAACCTAAAGATCCGCGCCTTGGAGCTGGACCCCAACCTGTTCCGGATCGGACAGAGCAAGATCTTCTTCCGCGCCGGGGTCCTGGCACACCTGGAGGAGGAGCGAGACCTGAAGATCACCGACATCATCATCTACTTTCAGGCTGTGTGCCGAGGCTACCTGGCCCGCAAGTGAGTCCCGCGACCCCCCAGTATCCCGGCTGAGTCATTCATGCTCCGGAAGCATGTTCTTTCTCAAAACAGCAGTTGTGTCATTCCTGTGGAAATCATATGGACAAGCTCAGGTTACACGAGCTAATCTGTTTCCCAGGGCAGACCCCACAGAAATCCGATCTGGGAATGATCTAAATTTACCTTGTGCTTTGATTCATCCACAGTGTAATTAAAACTAATTGTTGTACAGGCCCACAGCCTGTACTCATGTACTCTTTAACTTATTTGTGCAGCAGCTGTTAACTTATTGTACAGTATCTGATCAATTTTTTTTTTTGTCTCATTCATTCCATCCTTACTCCATTCCACGTGTCCTGCACTACTGCGAGTGGCATTTGTTTTTGTCACCTTGACATTGTATGAAAGCACCATGAGAGACATTGGAACTGGAGTCAAATTCCTCCTATGTGTAAAAGCATTCTGGTTCTGGTTCTGGTTCTGGTTCTGGTTCTGATTCTGATTCTGATTCTGATTCTGATTCTGATTCTGATTCTGATTCTGGTTCTGGTTCTGGTTCTGGTTCTGGTTCTGGTTCTGGTTCTGATTCTGATTCTGATTATTACGCCTGTCTGACTGCGTGGCCTCCTGCGTCCGTCCCCAGGGCCTTTGCTAAGAAGCAGCAGCAGCTCAGCGCCCTGAAGGTGCTGCAGAGGAACTGCGCCGCGTACCTGAAGCTGCGGCACTGGCAGTGGTGGCGGCTCTTCACCAAGGTGGGCGTGTGTCCTCTAGGGGGGCGCCTGTGTGCAGCCATCGCAGTTCTGCTATCTGGACGTGGCCGTTTCACCCGAGGTCTCCCCCGCTGCCGCTGACTCTCAGGCCGGTGTCTGTTGCACAGGTGAAGCCGCTGCTCCAGGTGACACGCCAGGAGGAGGAGATGCAGGCCAAGGACGAGGAGCTGATCAAGGTGAAGGAGAAGCAGAGCAAGGTGGAGAGTGAGCTGGTGGAGATGGAGAGGAAGCACCAGCAGGTGAGTCTGGAATGACTTTGCTAAGTGGATTGAAACCTGAAAGCCCTGTACCTGTGAATGTAGAAGCCATTAGCAAATATGAGCCAAACAAAACTTAACAAAACTGATACAAGCTTATTTCTATTTATACATATGTGTGTGTGTATATACATATATATATATATTACTTATGTATGTAAAAATAGCTATATTTCATGATTTCTACATCCTTATTGGATTTTTTTATTTAATGCCCTATTCTTGAGTCTGTTCAATAGATGAGGGTAGAAGTTGCTGTTGTAAAGCTGCTATGTTGGGGTTCATGCACGTGTCCGTAGCTCCTGGAGGAGAAGAACATCCTGGCGGAGCAGCTGCAGGCGGAGACGGAGCTGTTCGCCGAGGCGGAGGAGATGCGCGCCCGCCTGGCCGCCAAGAAGCAGGAGCTGGAGGAGATCCTGCACGACCTGGAGTCCCGCGTGGAGGAGGAGGAGGAGCGCAACCAGAGCATGCAGAACGAGAAGAAGAAGATGCAGGCGCACATCCAGGTGAGGCAGCCATCTTCACCGCCCCCCCCCGCCTCACATGCACAACGCCCTGCTGGTAACATTGAGAGGTGAGGTGGCCTCCGGGTTCAGACCGTCTGGCTGTGCTCCCGCAGGACCTGGAGGAGCAGCTGGACGAGGAGGAGGCGGCCAGGCAGAAGCTGCAGCTGGACAAGGTGACGGCCGAGGCCAAGATCAAAAAGATGGAAGAGGACATCCTGCTTCTGGAAGACCAGAACTCCAAATTCATTAAGGTTGGTGTTAGGAGAGGTGGCTTGGGAGGGAGCCTTCACAATCTATATGAGAGGGGCCTTCCCGGACACGATCGGCAAAGGTTTTAGCAACATCCTTCCTTTGACCCTTCCAGGAGAAGAAGCTCCTGGAGGACCGAATCAGTGAGATGACCTCACTGCTCACTGAGGAAGAAGAGAAAGCCAAGAACCTGGGCAAGGTGAAGAACAAGCAGGAGATGATGATGGTGGACCTGGAAGGTAAGGGGCCTCTTTAACCTAAAAATGAGTCATCTCAGAGATACTTGCCTTCACATCTTGGCCTTATTGTTAGTAAGTGAACTCAGCATGTGGGGCTGACGTTCAGCTGGTTGTCTGTACCTCAGAGCGGCTGAAGAAGGAGGAGAAGACGCGGCAGGAGCTGGAGAAGGCCAAGAGGAAGCTGGACGGGGAGACCACTGACCTACAGGACCAGATCGCCGAGCTGCAGGCCCAGATAGAGGAGCTCAAGATCCAGCTGGCCAAGAAGGAGGAGGAGCTTCAGGCCTCACTGGCCAGGTGAGATAGGCAGTCACATGGTCATATGACACTCACTGCTCCCCCCCCCCCCGTAGAGATGTTCGGGGCCCAAGTAAGATGTTGAACAGCTTGAGCTCAAGCCTAAACGTGGGTATGATTTTTATTAGAAGTCGCTACACAATCCACCTGTTCAGTGCATCACATTCCATTCATTTAGCAGATGCTCTTACTCAGAGCCACTTCCAGCACATAAGAACTGAAGTGTGTCCATTGAATTTGAATGAACAATAGTGTCAGTCCAGGCTAACAAAACTCCTAGCCCAATAACTTGTTGTTAACTTCTGCTAACCTGACTAGACAGCTTAGAAACTAAGGGGGGGCCAAGTGAACACACTACCATACATCACAGTCACTAGGTCACAGAATCCAGAACACGTCGCAATACTGCATGTAAAATAAACAGCAAGTGATGTTTGTAAGTGTCTGTTGTAGTGCTGGGGTTTCTGTCTTTAGTATATGGTCTGTCATCTCAAAGACATGTCTCAGTATACATTAAAAGAGGGTGGCAATGCTATCGTTCTAAGCTTTGCTGCTTATTTTACACGAAAGAGGAGCCATTAGGCTGTGGCTGGTAGGGTTTTCAGCTGTCTGTCAGTTCTGAGGAAGACTGGGTAAAAGCTTTGTCCAGGCACATATCAACCCTGGAACCATGCATACCTTTCCCCAATACAGTCTGTCACGCATGTGGTGGAGGTGGTAAACCTTAGTCCCAAGTGAGAGATCTTCCTCTTGGAAGTCATCTAGATTCAGGCTCTGGCTCCATCTGTGCTCACGGTCCCCAGAGATAAGTTCACCTGTTGCAGAGCTTTTCTGCACCACTGTCGGCATCTGCTAAAGGCAGTGATCTTAACGCTGTGGAAATATTCACTGAAGTCATGGTTGTTCTCCATAAACGCGGCTTTGAAACGCAGCTCGCATACAGATTAGACTGCCGGGCTGCGGAGGGCATTAAAATGAAGGTGAATTCAACTCCTGGTGTTGGACCCTGGAGTGTAACATTTTGTTAGTGTGAGGTGGGGGTCAATGAAGTAGATCAGTATGTTTTGCTTGTGATAATTATCATTCCCTGTAGCAGTTACCTTTTATAGCATTGTCACGCAGTTCAGTCTGGTTTTAATTCATCCCCTGGCATCTGTCCTTTGGGTACCTGCCTTTGATATGAGATAAGAATTTGGATTGGAGCTCAACTAGTTTGCATTGGTAATCTCGCCGCTGGAACGCTGTAAATGCTTCTCATTCTTCGTAGCGTTCGGTCATTACCGGGTCTTGTTAAGGCTTCTGTGCGGGCTGTTTGTTTAGAAGACCTAACCGCGCAGGAATGCATCCCGAAACCTGGCTTGCGTTTAATCCGCCCCTGTTCCGAGCCGCAGCGAGCGCGCAGCCTCTCTGTGGTCATCTCCATTACGCTTCCCCCGTCAGAGGAGCACGAAGGCAGGCAACACGGGTTTATCCTCCGTGTTTGTAACACTGCCACCTTGTGCTCAGTGCTGGATTAAGTTGCATTCTTTTTTAATTTTTTATTTTTTTAACTTCCACTGGGAGTGTCCCTCTAAAGTAAACAGTCATTGTGAAGAAAGTAAGAATGTACTTATGCTTACACAAAAAATGTTTTCTATATGGGAAAAGACAAAGTTGAGGTAAATTGAGTGGCCCTCTCTCTAATGCTGTGTCACCTCCACTAACATTTACTATGGTCTAGGAAGTCTTTTGTTTCCAGTGGCAGTATTCCAATAATCCTGACATGGTATTGTACCCACTATGACTATTCTCCTAATATTAACAGTGATTAGTGGGTAATGGTAATTGTTAGCAGTTACAGTATGACTCTGTCCTTGGAGTGTGTGAGTGTGTGTGGCAAGGGGTAGCTGTGTTCTGTTAATGGAACGGGTTGGGTGTTTTTTTCCCTTTTGTGTTTGTGTGTCTGTGTTTGTGTGTGTGTGTGTGTCTCTGTGTCCGTGTGTCTCTGTGTGTGTGTGTGTGTGTGTGTCTCTGTGTCCGTGTGTCTGTGTGTGTGTGTGTGTGTGTGTGTGTGTGTGTATGTGTCTGTCTGTGTGTGTCTCTGTGTCTGTGTGTGTGTGTGTGTGTGTGTCTCTGTGTGTCTCTGTCTCTGTCTCTGTGTCTGTCTCTGTCTCTGTGTCTGTGTCTGTCTGTCTGTGTGTCTCTGTGTGTGTGTGTCTGTGTCTGTGTGTGTCTCTGTGTCTGTCTGTCTGTGTGTCTCTGTGTGTGTGTGTCTGTGTCTGTGTGTGTCTCTGTGTCTGTGTCTGTGTGTGTGTGTGTCTCTGTGTGTCTCTGTCTCTGTGTCTGTCTCTGTGTCTGTGTCTGTCTGTCTGTGTGTCTCTGTGTGTGTGTGTCTGTGTGGCTCTGTGTCTGTGTGTGTGTGTGTGTCTGTGTGTGTCTCTGTGTCTGTGTGTGTGTGTGTCTCTGTCTCTGTGTCTGTCTCTGTCTCTGTGTCTGTGTCTGTCTGTCTGTGTGTCTCTGTCTGTGTGTCTCTGTGTGTGTGTGTCTGTGTGTGTCTGTGTGTGTCTGTGTGTGTCTGTGTGTGTGTGTGTGTCTCTGTGTGTCTCTGTGTCTCTGTGTCTGTGTGTCTGTGTGTCTCTGTGTGTGTGTGTGTCTGTGTGTGTCTCTGTGTCTGTGTGGCTCTGTGTCTGTGTGTGTGTCTGTGTCTGTGCGTCTGTGTGGCTCTGTGTCTGTGTGTGTCTCTGTGTCTGTGTGTCTGTGTCTGTGTGTCTCTGTGTGTCTGTGTCTGCGTCTCTGCGTGTGCGTGTATCAGGGGTGATGAGGAGGTGGCCCAGAAGAACAACGCTCTGAAGCAGGTGCGGGAGCTGCAGGCCCAGCTGGCCGAGCTGCAGGAGGACCTGGAGTCGGAGAAGGCGGCCAGGAACAAGGCGGAGAAGCTGAAGAGGGACCTGAGCGAGGAGCTGGAGGCCCTGAAGACGGAGCTGGAGGACACGCTGGACACCACCGCGGCCCAGCAGGAGCTCAGGTACTCCAGAGAGCTCAGGCTCTCTCTCCCCAGTGTGCCTTTAGTCCATATCCAAGCTTTTTCATTAATGGTGGTTGAGGAGGTATGAAATGAGCCGTCCATTACACTACATTACGTTACAGTACGTTAGATTCATTTAGCGGATGCTCTTATCCAGAACGACTTCCATCCAGTTAGTTTTTCTTTTTCTTCTCCTCCGTGTGGAAAGCTTTGTTAAGCTATTATGGACTAATAGGCTAGTGCGCACTTATATAGAGTCGCCTGATTCAGCTAAGTTCACTCCCACGCTTTCCCCACTCTGACTACGGCCACTTGGTATTGAGGTCATGTGAACCCCTCCGCTGATGTCTCTTCCCCCCTCCACCCCGGCTCCACTCCCAGGACCAAGCGTGAGCAGGAGGTGGCAGAGCTCAAGAAGGCCATCGACGAGGAGACCAAGAACCACGAATCTCAGATCCAGGAGATGAGGCAGAGACACTCCACGGCCCTGGAGGAGCTGTCTGAACAGCTGGAGCAGGCCAAGAGGGTGAGTCCCCCAGCCTCCGGGCAAGCCACTCACACCTGAGTAGGTTCTGTGGTCATTAAGAAAACAACCCATCAGGCTGTACTTAATCCAGCTGTCATTACGGTGTCTAAATAGCAAATACCAAGGTCAGTTTTTCTCACACCTTCTTTAAACCTGACATTCTGAGTAACATTGGTTCATAACCATGGTTGCTAAGCCTGACCCTGACACCTGTGCACACATGCACAGTTCAAGTCCAACCTGGAGAAGAACAAGCAGACCCTGGAGAGTGACAACAAGGAGCTGGCGACCGAGGTGAAGGGCCTGCAGCAGGCCAAGGCCGAGTCGGAGCACAAGAGGAAGAAGCTGGAGGCCCAGCTGCAGGAGTTCATGGCCCGGGTCACCGAGGGGGAGAGGTCCAAGAGCGAGCTGGCCGACCGCACCCACAAGCTGCAGGTCAGAGTCCCCGCCGTCTGGCCTCGCTGTGGCCCTTCCACTTTTGTTCCGCCATACCGATGAGAGTCACCAGGAAACTGGAATTCGCAGATGCGGTTTAAGACCCATTAGAAGATGCTGTTGTTGTGGATATGTTCTAAATTTGCGCACAAAGATTTTTAGGTATTGTGTGAGCTTCCGTTACTCAGATCGCCCTTTGTTGAACTCCTCTGATGTGGAGCTCAAATGTGTCAGTTTGAGTTTCATGACACAGAGGGGCGGAGCCGAGTGAACCAGGACGAGCTCGGGCCCTCGTGGGGCCGCAGCGTCCCGCTCGAGTTCCCTCTCTGCTCGCTGCGGGTGTCGGAACGGGGTCAGGGTCGGTGACACTGTTCTCTCACTCTGTCTGGATCCTGGCAGACGGAGCTGGACAATGTCTCCACGCTGCTGGAGGATGCAGAGAAGAAGGGAATCAAACTGGCCAAGGATGCAGCCAGCCTGGAGAGCCAGCTCCAGGACACGCAGGTGAGCCACTCGGCATTCTGCACAGGAGGAGACCACGGTGTGATGGGCCCCACATTTAAAAGAAACACGTGTCTTTTTGAAATGAATTTTGACTTTGTCAGTTTGTGGCATGACAGGTGCACTGACCTTCACATTTCAGTGGAATGTTCATTAAGAATGTGACATTCACGTTGACCTCATTTTCAGCAAACTGAGATGGGTTTTCAGTTCTGAAGTTTATCAGCAGATTGTTTATCAGCAGATTATAATATTATTGATGTGCTTGTATGTCACAGTGACTAAATATAGTGAACTGAAAAATATGCAAGTGGAAATAAAAAGGGTTTTCCCATAAATGCACATGGTGTTCCGACATAGCTGGCTAGATTGTGTTAGATTCCCAGTAACAATTGTGAGTATTTCAGGAAGCTTGACGAATGTTCAGTTCAGTAAACTGAGTCTGCCTCAGCAGTAAGGTCAGGGTTGGGGTTAGGTAAGATTGTCTTTGCTGCTCAGGTGGGGAATCCGGGGTTATGAGTTAGAGGGGGAAAAGTGAGTGATTGTGAAGGAGAAACAGTGCTTTATATGGCCGTGTTGTATCTGAACTCGGGGTCTTGGATGGACAAAAGTTTGCAGCTGGCATTGTTAAAAACCGTTGCTGCAGTTCATTTCCTTTTCCTGTTGTAGTGAATCAGTATCTTGTAGAGAACAAGAATTCCCCATCCACTTATGTTTGCAGCACTCTGCAGGAAAACAAACTGTGTTTTGTCAAGCGATAGTTTCTGGCAGCACAAAGATCCTTTAGTTATTCAGTTACAATACTGCATTCCATTTGAATTGATTTTACTTGTCAAGAATGGTGTCTTTGAAGTGAATGGAAGATTTATTTTCAGTTAAAGAAATTTTAAAAATTCTCCTGCCTTTCCAGTTGCATTTCTCCACCAGGGCATCTTGCCCCACACTAAACTACTGACAGCAGGCAGCGGTGCGTTAGAGATGTACTAGAGTACCAGAGCGACTGTGAGTGGGGTGTGGAGGCGTGACTGTGCCCCTGTGTGGGATTGGGGGGGTCGCGTTCGCAGGAGCTGCTGCAGGAGGAGACCCGTCAGAAGCTGAACCTGAGCAGCCGCATCCGGCAGCTGGAGGAGGAGAAGAACGCCCTGCAGGAGCAGCAGGAGGAGGAGGAGGAGGCGCGCAGGAACCTGGAGAAGCAGCTGGCCACCCTGCAGGCCCAGGTGAGGAGCTTCCCGGCGCATCCTGGACCCTCCAGAAAGGGGGGCGGCCTCGGTCCTCTCCAGCGGCACGCCATCTGTTCAGATGCACGCCAGCGTTTGTAAATTGCTCTGGCTGGAAAAGAGTGTTTAAGACTGCAGAAACATCTGTGCGCACACACACCGCCGGCGGCTCTAGCTGCAAGAGCAGTCGGTAATGATCGGGCTGTAATTATAATCTCTGCTAGAATCACGGAAGTGAATTAAGTGAGCAGAATGCCCCGTATGTCACAAAGGGTGGCTGCTGAACGGGGCGGCAGTGTAGCATAGTGGTAAGGAGCAGGGCTTGTAACCAAAAAGTTGCCGGCTCGATCCCCCGCTGTGCCACTGCTGCTGTACCCTTAGGTAAAGTACTTAACCCAGAATTGCCTCAGTAAATATCCAGCTGTACAAATGGAAAAGGAAAAAGATTGTAACCTATGTACATCACTCTGGATAAGAGCTTGTGCTAAACGACAATAATGTAATGTAATGTAATGTAATGTAATGAGAGGTGCGTGGCAGCCACTCATTAGCCTGTTCTCCGTGCCCTCAGCTGGTGGACACCAAGAAGAAGCTGGAGGATGACGTGGGGACGATGGAGGGGCTGGAGGAGGTCAAGAAGAAGCTGCAAAAGGACGTGGAGAGCACCACCCAGAGGCTGGAGGAGAAGGCCCTGGCCTTCGACAAGATGGAGAAGACCAAGAACCGCCTGCAGCAGGAGCTGGACGACCTGATGGTGGATCTGGACCATCAGAGGCAGATTGTCTCCAACCTGGAGAAGAAGCAGAAGAAGTTTGACCAGGTACTGTGCTCTCTCTAGCAGGCTGTATAGAGTGTAGCAGTATCAGTGATGGGAATAAATCAAGAAAACAGTTATAATTGCATGGAAAAATGTGTCACAATTTGTAGAGGAATCTGAGACTCTGAAGTCTGTGGACTCTTCTCTCAGGCTATTTGGCTGAGTCCAGCATCTACCACTGTTGCCATCACTATACTTCATGCTCTTGACAGAGGGATAGGGAAACCCATCAATTGTGTAAATGTGAAATGCCAGTGGCTGCAGTTAGTGCTTCCAGTCAGTGTTAGTGAGTGTATGAGTGAATGAAGAGCCTCTCCTTGTTGCTGTGTGGCAGATGCTGGCGGAGGAGAAGAACATCTCTGCGCGCTACGCGGAGGAGCGAGACCGGGCGGAGGCGGAGGCCCGGGAGAAGGAGACCAAGGCCCTGTCCATGGCCCGCGCCCTGGACGAGGCCCTGGAGGCCAAAGAGGAGTTCGAGAGGCTCAACAAGCAGCTGCGCGCCGAGATGGAGGACCTGATGAGCTCGAAGGACGACGTGGGGAAGAACGTGAGTGCTCCTCTTGGAAAGGCTTTGTTCCGTCAGCCCGATTTCTGCATTGATGCGTTTGCAAAACGAGATGCACAAACGCAGTGAGCGCACGCATTGGTGTCCATGACGCCGGTGCACATGGAAGTGTTTCTGAGAGCTGAGTCTCCATGTTAAGACTGCGAGAGCAGAAGCAGAGAGTTTTTGGGAGGAAGGTGTTGAGGCTTTGGGAGGAAGGTGTTGAGCGCAGTGAGGTGTGTTCACCCGCGCAGGTGCACGAGCTGGAGAAGTCCAAGCGCACCCTGGAGCAGCAGGTGGAGGAGATGCGCACCCAGCTGGAGGAGCTGGAGGACGAGCTGCAGGCCACGGAGGACGCCAAGCTCAGGCTGGAGGTCAACATGCAGGCCATGAAGGCCCAGTTCGACAGGGACCTGCAGGCCCGCGACGAGCAGAACGAGGAGAAGAAGAGGATGCTGGTCAAGCAGGTACAGGCCGCATCGGCCCGGGCCCCTCGCCGCCCGTTTGTGTTAACACTGTCCCAGCCGCCCTCCGTAACGTGTCCCCTCTGCCCCCTCCTCAGGTGAGGGAGATGGAGGCGGAGCTCGAGGACGAGCGTAAGCAGCGAGCCCTGGCCGTGGCCGCTAAGAAGAAGATGGAGATGGACCTCAAAGACCTGGAGGCCCAGATCGAGGCGGCCAACAAGGCCCGCGACGAAGCCATCAAACAGCTGCGCAAGCTCCAGGTAAGGCCGCCGCCCTCCTGCACTCAGCACACGTGAAAGTGGACAGCACTACAGTCTGCTCCCTGTGCTTACTAAGAGAGAGATAAGAGCCAATGGCAAAAATCACTGGTTTAGTGAGGCTGCCTGTTGTGTCTTTAGGCCCAGATGAAGGACTACCAGCGGGAGCTGGAGGAGGCCCGCGCCTCCCGTGACGAGATCTTCACCCAGTCCAAGGAGAACGAGAAGAAGCTCAAGAGCCTGGAAGCCGAGATCCTCCAGCTGCAGGAGGTAAAGCGCCTGTCCAGATACGCGCCTGTCCAGATACGCGCCGTTAAAGCGCCGCGCGCGCCCGTGTGCCGGTGCTCCCGGGCGGCTCTGACCTCTCTGTGGCCTCCCTGCAGGACCTGGCGGCCTCCGAGCGGGCACGCCGCCACGCCGAGCAGGAACGCGATGAGCTGGCCGATGAGATCTCCAACAGCGCCTCGGGCAAGTGAGTGACCTCGGCCGACCTCAGCGCGGTCTGTCTGCTCCGGAGAGGATCGGAAGGCAGGAGGGGGCCGTTATCTGACCATTTGCGTGTGCGTCTGTCTGTGTGTCTCTGTGTGTGTGTCAGGTCAGCCCTGCTGGATGAGAAGCGGAGACTGGAGGCGCGCATCGCCCAGCTGGAAGAGGAGCTGGAGGAGGAGCAGAGCAACATGGAGCTCCTGAATGACCGCTTCCGGAAGACCACCATGCAGGTACGGCCAGGGAGGAGACAGAGCCTCTTCAGGCTCAAAACCGACGGACACTCACACGGACCGCACGCCAAAACAAACAGCTTACGCAAGCACAACAAAACTGGATCCTCCACTAAGGGACCACCATGTGTCCGCTGCTCTTTGAAGTAGCAGTTCTTCCTTTGCAGGCAGGTTGGGGGCACGCTACCTTAAGACCACCGCCACGCTTAAGCTCCTGTCCCTCCCCCCTCTCCCCCCCAGGTGGACACCCTGAACACGGAGCTGGCGGGCGAGCGCAGCGCCGCCCAGAAGAGCGAGAACGCCCGGCAGCAGCTGGAGCGCCAGAACAAGGAGCTGAAGGCCAAGCTGCAGGAGCTGGAGGGCTCCGTCAAGTCCAAGTTCAAGGCCACCATCACCGCCCTGGAGGCCAAGATCGCCCAGCTCGAGGAGCAGCTGGAGCAGGAAGCCAAGTCAGCACCGCCTCAATAACCACCTATAATAACTACAGCGCAAACCGCGTCCAAGTAAAATAAGGACTGAAGTAATGGAGGATCTGACTGATAATGTCTTTAACTGTAAACATCCGTTGTCCTTCTGGGACCACTATTGTTAACAGGCTACTGCTGGACCCACTTCTAGAGTCACTGTGCCTTATGCCTGTCATTAAACGCAGTAACACTTTACATTTTTACATTTACCCTAAATTTGCTTCTGTTCAGTTAAATTTAGCACTTTTCAATATAAAACACTATAGGAAAGGTGAGAAACAAATTTACAGCGAATTTATCATTTCAGTTTCTATGAAAATGGCTTCTGAAATGCGTAGCCCTCACAAAAAGTTTGACCAGGCAAAACTATCTGTAGTTCATTGGCTCCATCCTGTAGTTAATTCTGTAGTCCCAGAGCTGCAGTATGAAATGGTTCCCCAAACCTCTTCATAGGTGTAATTTGGTTTCTCTGGGCAACTGGGCAACTGTTAACATCAAGCCCTGATTACTATAGCACCTTTCATGAATGTCAGGTCTCCTCTTATGTCTAGCACTGACCTCAGGCAGAAGGTATTTCACTGCGCATTTTCCTACTGAAGCCATCGTTTGTCCTTTGGTTCCCAGGGAGAGAGCTGCCGCCAACAAGATAGTGCGGCGCACAGAGAAGAAGCTGAAGGAGGTGTTCATGCAGGTGGAGGATGAGCGTCGCCATGCCGACCAGTACAAAGAGCAGGTGAGGAGTTGCGCTCGACGGGTCCTCAGAATGTTTCATTGTGGTCCTGTCTGGAAATGCATACCAGAGCAGCGGCCAACACGGTGACCACAGATGTCTAAGCTTGCGGTGCTCCCCTTCTCTCGGTCAGATGGAGAAAGCCAACTCCAGGATGAAGCAGCTGAAGAGGCAGCTGGAGGAGGCGGAGGAGGAGGCCACCCGAGCCAACGCCTCCCGCAGGAAACTGCAGAGGGAGCTGGAGGACGCCACCGAGGCCAGCGAGGGGCTGAGCCGGGAGGTCAACACCCTGAAGAACCGCCTGAGGTACGGGAGCTCCGTCAGTACACACGCACACACAGAACACAGGCTAGAGCAAAACGCCGTCTCTCTGATGAACAACAGGCTGTCACCTTCCCCTTGAAACGGAGGGCTTCCTGTTTGAACAAAGCGGGCCACGGGTATGTTGAATGACTGACGTTGCACATCGTCGCCCCCTACAGGCGCGGAGGCCCCATCAGCTTCTCCTCCAGCCGCTCCGGCCGCCGCCAGCTCCAGATCGAGGGCGCCTCCCTCGAGCTGTCGGACGACGACGCGGACAGCAAGGCCAGCGACGTCAACGAGACGCAAGCCGCCCAGCCCGAGTAGAGGCCACACCCCTGAACCAGCCAGCCAGCCAGCCAGCATGCAACAGCGCCATCAGCCTCCCCTGTCCAAGACGCCAGCGCAGCAGGGAGACCCTCCCCCCAGCTCCTCCGAGGGGGAAACAACTCTGCCTTACTCTATACTGGCAAGCTGAAAGGCTGAGCAAAATCATTGATCTATATTGCGTCTTAATATAGCTCTAGCCTTGGAATAATGTACTCTGCTTAAGAAAAATATAGGTACAAGTGCATTTTACGTATGAACTGCGTGTGCGTGTACATGTATGTATGTATGTATGTATATATACACATGTATTGCACATGCACTCAAACAGAATAAAAGGAGTGATTCACTTTTTGTGCCCTCACAGATACACGATATAAAGCCATCTCCTAGCTAAGTAGGCCTAATAGCCCCTGTGCTTTCGACGAACGATAGTCCCATTCAAAGACAGGTTACTCGCAGGTGGATCCCTGGCCATTATTATTGCATGCGTCTCTGATGTACAGACCATTAAGCTTTCATTGCAAACACAACAAAAATAAGGCTTGCAACCGAGTTGTGTTTCAAACCTGTTCTGAAGCGGACTGGAAAATTCAAACTGTGAAAGAAAGAAAAAAATTACAAAAAAAAAAAAAAAAAAAAGATTCTGCAAAAGCATTTCTCAACACAGGAATAAATTACTGAAAAGTAATATTAGGAATCTTACTGAGGTATTCCATTTTTTTTTTGACTAATTAACACTTTTATATTGTTTCTGTCCAAGAGGAAAGAATTAGCATGCTTTTGGAATGTGGTTAGGGGAGTTCTAAATTGCTGGTGGTATTGCCATATGGACAGTAGCTATAAGCTGTGCTCCACTGAGGAATGCTATTTGTAGTAAGTGCGGCATCGGAAACTGGAACGTGTCCGACAGGCAAACATCAGCTCTCCACCCATGCCTTGGTGAACGGTCATATGCAGAATTTTTTTTTTTCTTCTTCTACAAAACCGCTGTGCCTCACAGCACTCCAACCCCCTACCCCCAAAAAAAGCATTGAAATACAGGTACGACATTTAGAAACCTTTTCCCCCCTTCTCTTCAACAGCACTCTGTAACAATAGTTGAAACACTTATTTGATGAATGAGTTTGAAAGGATTTCATCCACTCTCTCAAAGTGAGGGGGTTCATCTTGTGTGTTGGTTGCAAGTAAACCACCTTCTGATCTGATCACTGTAGTCTCAGCACCCCCCTGCTTCTCTAGCAGTGAGTAGAACCCCTCCTCCTTTCTTAGCCAGACCCCTTCCACTCATGTATTTTTTTTTTGCAAGGAGAGTTGCATCTCAAAGCTCAATACGAAGCCACTATAAGTCTAGCTGCGTGGGTATTCACATGCCAGAATCTGCATATCTGTCATTGCTATTAGCCTTTTTTTCTGTATTAAAGGTAATGTACAAAACTCAACTCATTTATTCTGTTAGTAATAAGATGTTTCTTTAAAAAGTGCCTTAGACACTACATAAGAAAGCATTAGCGAAAAGGTTTACATATATGTATTTATTAGACATGCATATATGTACTACTGGTATGTGCAAACCTAACATTGACAAAACAGGTTAAAAAAAAATACACAACTTTTTTTTATTTTATTTTGCTGTGCTTCATATCATACATTATGTACCTCTTTGGTTCTAGTGATCAGATAGATAGTATGTGGATATGAATCAGTGTTATTAACTGTATGAAATGTTGAGCCTTCTGTCCTTCGGACAGGAAGTTTTGTGATTTCATTTGGTTAAAAGCTTTAACATCCATGAGGTAGTTATATTATTGGACTGGCTGTTGACAACCAGGCATTCAACTACAAATATCTCCTTTTATTTCTTGTATACCTGTATTTCTAGACAATGATTTTTGTAAAAGAAAATAAACATTCATTATAGAAATTACTTGTGGATTTCATTTTTTAGAAACTTTGTGTGTATTCACCCCTTTTTTAAAGCAGTTAAATTTATGAAATTCAATAGATATACACTTCAACTTCAACTTCATAATTAGTGAATTGAACTTTATATTGGTTCAAGTCCAAACCATAACGGTGTGTTTCACATCCTGTCAAGCTGGCAAAGGGAAGTAGAATGACTCACTCACTCACCCCCCTGCACTGTCAACACCATTCTGATTTACACATCCTGATCAGCTTTTCTCCGGTGCAGTGATGCATTTCGCAAATGCATTGAATTAAACAGGACCTGTACAACTAGGGGAAAACCAGCTTCTCATTCTCTTCTGAACAATAGCGGTCTGTCTCCAGCCTTTAGTGCCAAATGGGAGAACTTGTTCAAAGGTGTGCACAAAAGAACTCAAACTGAAAACCAACAGCTTTTATTTATCACACAAAAATAATCTACGAAAGACAAAGGTAACCAAGACAATTTTTCCCCCAAACGTGAACCCAAAACGTTCCCCCAAATTTCTGTTAAAGACATCCAGAGCGCACACAGACATACACAAACACACGGATACATTTTTTTTTAAGTACATATAAAAAAATGCAGACTGACCGACACAGCCATTCTAACCTACTGACGTATCTTTGGTTCCGCAATTCAGTCGGTCAGTGGGACAAATGTAAGGGGGGGGGAATACAAGGCTATCTGAAAAGAATGGGATGGGAGAGGGGAACAGGGTCAGGGACAAGCGGCTGAGATGAGAGCATACAGATGAAAAGGGAAATAAGCTGTGCTGTTTGATTTTTTTTATTATCATTATTATAAATGTAGGAATAGCGAGACACACAGGCAACCTGACTCCCACAAACATCCAGACAGTGGGTTAAGGGCAATAAAAATCCCAAGCAACAACCTGTAGTTCTGCTTTAAGCATTTTACCATCCTGCATAGTTCTTTAAACTTACAAACTAAGGCTTTTTTGTTATATTGAGTTTGTGTCTGTTTGAGTTTTATTGAACAGCAACAAAATTCAAAATAAAGTTCAAGTAGGCTACAATCTTTTTCCCTCTTTCGCCACCCTTTCCTCTGTCTCTCTCTCCATAAATGGAGATCTGCTCTCAACTTCAAGTTTTTCCAAAAAGTCCAGTGTGAGATACAGCACCAGAGGAACACACTGAGCCAGACAGAGGGGGGGGGGGGGGCATGGGATATGCTCACACGCTATGTACAGACTGACCTGGAGAGAAAATACAGTATATACACACTCAAACTCATTTACTCGCACACTTTCAAACCATAAACGGAAAGTGTTATCCCTGTGTGTAAATTAATTACAAATCTTTTTTTTTTTTCAGTAATAATAGCTACTGTGTTAACAGTCTGTAGTGGGAACAGGAAGTGACCTCAAAACAGTACAACTCCCACAACACATCGCCCACACCGGAGAGGACCGTACCATCTAAGAGACAGAGAGAGAGGGAGTATCCTAAAAATCAGGATTCAGGTCAAACAGCTTCATAAAAACGATCAAGAATACATAAGTAAGATTACTTAAATATAAATTAAATTACGTAGCGTATTCTCTCCTGCTTTTCCCCTCTCTCTTTTCCACAGTGATAAAGGTCTGCAATTGTAAACATGTTGACAAAAAAAAAAAGACAGAAAAACAGAAAAAAGTTCACCATTCATCCTTCCTACTCAATTACAATATAATTCATTATTATAGCAAGAATAATTAATTCATCCGGAGCAGTCGTGACACAGTCAGGTGGAGAAAATCCCTATGTTTCATGAGTTTATCAACCAAAGCAATCGTTATCCTTGATATTTTCAGACCAAATGTAATTTCCTAGCAGACGGGCTGTGGGCCCCCCTCTTCATTCCAATTCCTATTGGTCAGTGAGACTTCCTCTTCATGTCCCCACCCTGGCTTTGGTTGGCATCTGCGTGGAAGGAAGAACCTTTAATGAGCACGAGAGCGGCGCATCAACAGCCACATATAAACCGGGCATTTCCAACACACAGACAAAACCCATGCCGCTACGCTAACTGCAGAGTCATGCAACAGCTACGGACAGTCAAGCAAGCAAGACAAAGGACGCAAAGAAGAGGTTTACCTGAGAGGGCAGACGGACTGACGGACAGGCGGACTGACAGACACAGACAGACAGACAGACAGAGGAGTGGAGGAGCGGCAAGGGGGAGGGGGGGCAGAGTTTACCTGAGAAGGCAAGCTGCAAGTGAGGAGGCAGCGCAGCCTGAGACCCTGACTGGAGACTCTTTAACAGATCTGAGGAGAGACGCAGGGAGGGGGGGGACGGCCCACGCACGACAGGAGGGAACACGGGGTGGGGGGGGGGGGCGAGAGAGAAAGCCAAAGGGTTTGAGAAGTACATTTCAGGCCACAGCAAGGGGGGGGGGGGGGGGGGGGGGGGGTGAGAGAATGGAAGCCAGCATTTGGCGAGGGGGATAGAGGAGGAAGAAAGAAAGGAAAGGGGGAAGCGAGGGGGGGGTGGGGAAGAGGGGAAAAGGAGTGGATGAGCGGATGAACAAAACGAAAAGTGCAAGAAGGTTACAGAAGATCGAACACGGGCAGAGGCGGACCGCACGGCGTTAACGCCGCGGTGACGACAGCATGGTAACAAGCAACGCAGACGGCACACGGATGCTGGAGGGTGGCGGACAGAAATGGAGACAGAGGCTTGACCGGACGCTACGTCTCACGCGATCGCTCCTCGGGTCTCAAGCGCTTACAATCCCTCTGATCAGAGATCACTTTTACACACTGCGGTAAAGAGTCGCCAGCAACACACTGCTGCTGGCCACTGGATGGCATTAGAGAAATTAATATCCATGCGCCAGTCAGAGACTGAAAACAAAAAAAATTTGATTTTTTGAGCTGTAAATCGATATAGCTCTGGGAAACGGGGAAGGTGAAATCTGTATGTATTCTCTCCAAAATCCATGTTCAGTTGGCCAGGGGAGAGACGGCGGAAAATCTGAAAAACTAAGCAGCCTATGTGACCTTATGGCATGAAAACTAATAGGATACTGGATAACAGTGAGGACCGCATCCGGGTCACATGTAACGTAACATCTGTGTATGTTATCTAACGTAATCTAGCCAAGCTAGAGACCCAAAACGGAAAATCAATCGGCAGCCTTTGTGACTACTGACCTTAGAAAGTGAAAATCAGTGGGGGGGTCTGTTGAGCAGTGAGCACAACACGTGTGTGCATTTTCATCAAAACATCCTCACCCTTCCAGAGCAACAGAGCCGTTATCATTTAATAAACTCAGACCTCTACTCATTGTCAAATTTAAATCTTTAAAGACAGTGCAGCATTAGGCCAGAGGTGCATCTTTCAGTGCTTGTGCGGTGCTTCTGTCTGTGTGGAACTGTAATGGCTGTGGACGGAGACCCCGGCGCCCTGCGGAGACTCACTCTGCGCCAGGCTGTATCCTGAGTTGTTGCTGGCGGCGGCCCCCATGCCGCTGCCCCCCGGAGCCCCGGGCGGGGTGAAGTTCAGCAGGGGGGGGAACTGGAAGGGCAGGGAGACGGGAACCAGTCCTCCCAGCATCCCGAACCCCAGGGGGAGGGACGGGGGTGCCGCGCCCAGGAGATTACCGCCTGCCGAAGACACCTGTGGGGAGGGGGGGGGGGAGAGACAGGAAGGTGGGGGTGGGGTGTATTAAAAGTGACAAACTCAGCAGGGCACCCCCTTGGCCGGTTAACATGCCCAGCAAATTCATAGATGCACAGCCTTAGAAGCCTAATAAAAACATCATCATAATAAAAGTAACACTAACATTTACACTGTAAAAAACTAACCTATGTAATTCGCTCTGGATAAGAACATCTGCTAAATGCCAATAATGTAATGTAATGAATATAACCTTTTCAAACAGTATGTGACACTGCTCTCAGGCGGAGGGTCATCTCTTTGTATCATCAGCTCACCTGTGACAGCTGAGAGGTGACCGGCGGCGTGGGTATAGCGGAAACGGGTGCTCGGCTGACAACCGGCTTAGCCCCCTGACTGGCTCCGCCTGCTGGCCTCTGCCGCTGCCCGTGACTGGCTGAGATGGAGGAGGGGGAGGGGCTGGAGGTTGGGCGACTGGAAATGGAGGATGTGCTAGTGGGACTGGCACTGGTGCCGCTGCTGCTGCTCCCGCCACCGCCACCGCCACCGCTACTGCTGTGGAGGGAGGTCTTCTGCCCGCCTGCAGGGCTGTAGCTGCTCGGCCCGGCTTTAACCGACCCCCCCTGGACTGAGAAGGGCGGGCGGAAGCTCGGGTTTTTGGGAGAGTACTGGTGCGCGTTCTGAATCTGCTGAGGTCGAGAGTGAGGCGGGAGGGAGGGAGAGGGAGAGGTGGACGGGGAGGAGGAGGGAGGAGGGGTCGGAGCCAAGGGGCGAGGGGTGAGCTTGATGATGGGCGGGTTGTTGCTGTGCGAGGACTTGGTGAGGGTGGCCTGCATGGGGGTGATAAAATTAGACTGGTGATGCTGGTGGGGCTTGGACTGCGGGTGTGAAGAGGATGGACCGGGGGAGGGACAGTGGGGCATCCGTGGGGTCTGCGGGCTTTTGGGGTTCAGCTGAGGGGGGTGTGAGTTCAGGCGAGACTGAGGGGACATGGCCACGCTGCTGCCGCCAGTAGCACTACTGCTGCCGCCATTACCACCGCTTGCCTTATTAGCGCCCTTGACTAGTCCGGAGGTTGGTGCAGTCGCGGTGGGCTTTACCCCTGGGGAGCAGAACGACTTCTGCTGGGGGGGCAAGAGCGGAGAGGCGGTGGGGGGAGGTCTTGGCTTCGGGGGGGAGGGGGAGTTGGACAGGCTGAGCTTATTCATCCCAGGAACCCCCGGCCGGTGCGCGGGCGTCAGCGAGTGTCTCTGCGCCTGCGCCATCACCCCTCCCCCCTTCATCATTCCGAATCCCTCGCTCCGGGCCGTGGAGGACGGAGAGGAGGAGGAGGATGGAGAGGTAGACGGCGTGCTCATGTTAGCTACCGATACTGCGGAGGCCTCCTTTTTTCCCGACAGGGGGTGGGAGGCGGAGGGGACGTAGTGGGGTACGGAGGGGGTGGTCGCGGGCGTGGAGGTGGTCATTTTGGGGGTGTGGGGGCCCGGTGGGGAGGGGGGGCTGTCGTTCTGGACCAGCCCTTTGGCCACGCTGCTGAGGAGGGCAAGAGCGTTGGCGATGGAGTCCAGGGAGGGGGCCGTGAGCTCCTCGTCCAGGGAGTCGGACAGGCAGATGGTCTCAGAGGGGGAGGAGGGCGGGCGCTGAACGGCTGGGGCGGGAGAGGGCGTGGCAGCTGCTGAGGGGGTGGGCCTTTGGACCCAGGCACCCTCCTGCATCAAAGAGAGCAAAGGAATACTAATGGGCTCAAGCAATCAGGCTGGACAATACAGAGAACATCGGTGCACCATTAAAACATGCAATACAGCTGCAGTGCATTAAAATAAAACAGACTAAGGAAACTAAGGAAAATCAAAAACACGGAGCAAGTTTCCTGTTAAATACAGAACAGTCCTTTCCTTGGCTTCCAACTACAGCACTGTACAGGACAGTGTAGAAATTAAAAAAAAAAAAACAGTACTAATGTGCTGCTTTTCCCTAATGTTTGAAATGTAATGAAGTAAGCATCTGCCAAATCACCATCTCTTTAGTTTCAAAGGATTTCCCATATTGAACACTCAATATAAAACTAATGGCTTGAATCCTGATAAGTTTGCTGTACAAATGGTGTACTGTGTATGCTTAGAAAAGGAGCACAATCACCTGACACACAGAAAGGCAAGAGTATTGGTAAGAGCAGAGTCACTGACCTTGGCCTTAGCTTTCTGGGTGGGGACGATCTTTTTCTTGGCTCTGGATACAAGTTAAACAAACAGAATGACTGAGTGCCTGATCATATCCTCATTATTCAACAGTTATTATTTAGCTGCTATCACTCAATAAAATAAATCAAAATTACATACAAACTGTGCTTGACAGACTGTCAACTAACCTAAAATGTATGACCTTCCCACAATAGCTAGTTCAAAATGTCTCATATAAAGGTCCAAATTCATACACAATTAATTAAACATGATTAAAATGTTGACTGCTATGCCCATAGCAGACATCTCTGAACCTATACAAATGACTTTTGGACAGGCACTGTAAAACAAATTGACACTTTATAGGTAATTGATGTTCAATGAGCATTCATAAGTCATTCAGGAGGGCCGTGTAGCGTCTACTTAAGGACAGAATCCACAACACAGTGGTAACAGGAGATGCAAAACAATCAGTGTTTAATGACATCAATAAATATGAATATTTTATTAAGGTATTAATTAGTGCCTACAAGGCCCATAACATAAAAGGTTATCCAGAAACAGGGATATGTTAAACTTATAAGCAAGTACTCAATGTACTTGCTTTTTTATTGGCAAGAACTTTGGTTGAAAAAAATTGTAAAACAGAATGAGAAAAAAGGGGTGAAACGAGGCAAGACTCACAGTGAGTTGCCAGTGAGGTGACTGTGCACTGCACGGCTTTCTTTGAACAGCATCCTGAAAGAGAGGAACCACACACAGGTTCAGCACACACACCTCTTTCACAGCTGGGAGTTTCAGACAGAAGCAGTCAAACAGCAACACAAGGAGATCACACCCGCTTACATACTCAGTCTTACGACTAACGGGCAAAGGCAGACAGACACACACACACACACACACACACACACAAATCAGGAGTCACAAACGAGACATGATAACATTCAAACACATGCACACGCACACACACGTGCACAAACCTGGCCTGCATCCATCCCTTGGGCCACAGGGGTTTGACCTCGTTCTCCATGAAGGCCTTGAGATAGTCCTCTGCAGAGAGCGAGCCCTGGGACTCCAGCTCGTAGCAGCCCAGCTTAACTCGCACCAGGTTACACAGCAGAGTCCTGGGGAAAGAGAGGCGGGCACCGTCACAACACGGGGACAGTCAGGTCGGCAGCGCATTAGTATAAAAATACACATCACGCGTCAGCGGCTCAGGAGGTCGGCCATTACCGGAGCTTGTCGTCCCACACGAACTTCTTGCGCGGCCCCATCACCCTCTTGCCCGGCTTCTCCTCGTCCTCCTCCTCGGAGCCGTTCTTCTCCCCCTCCTCGGACTGCTGCCTGTTCGGAGGAAGCACACGCAGGGTTTTACACAGCAGGCCGGAGAGCCGACCACCACTGTCAACGTGCACTAATACAAAGGCAAATAGGCAGAGAGAGCGCTAGGTACTTGGCGGCCTTGGCTATGCAGTCCATGTTGTATCTGGCAATCTGCTCTGGCATCACGCTGCACACGGCCAACTTCAGCTTCAACAGAGGAGTCCGCAAGCGGTCGTCCTGAGAGAGAGAGAGATGATGCTACAAACACGAAAAATAGAGTACCGGTCAAAAGTCTGGACACTCCTACTCATAGAAAAGTTTCTCTTTACTATTACTGTACAATGTGGAAAACAGTAAAAATAAAGACAACAAAACTGTGAAATAACACAAACGGAATTATGCAGTTACCGAAAGTGTTAAACAAAATCAAAATTACCTTATATTTTAGATTCTTCAAAGTAGGCAAAAATACTTTTTAAATTAATTTTTTAAAAAGTCACAAATGTAATCACAAATATAAATATTGATGCTGATGCCTAAGAAACAAATTTCAAGCATTTAAGCATAACTTTTTCAATCACAATGTCTTTAAGACAATGAGAAATATGCATGCAGTCAGGTGTGTCAAAACTTTTGACTGGCACTGTGCATTTACAAATCAGGTCCATACACATAAGCCATTACAGACGAACGCTCTTAAACACTGTCCGAGTTCATAACCTATTACCCATTATAGTACATACAAAAGGTGTTACACAAAACGCCTAAGACCAAGTAGGTCACTGAGGTGCACTGTGGACACAGCAGCGAGGTGCAGTGGAGAGAGAGACAGAGTGGTCCCGGTGCACAGCCGCCCCCCCCCTTCCCACACCTGGATGTTGAGGCTGAGCTTCTTGAGCCGTTTGAGCAGCGCCTCCTTGTTGCAGGGGACGAAGGCCTCCAGGTGCGAGTACACCGCAGAGCGCACGACGGCCGGCTGCTCCTGCACCTGCAGCTCGATACTGCCACGGGAGAAGGGGGAGGAGTTAGGCTCTGATCAACAGCCTGCCGTTTACAACAGTGGTACACAGAGCTGGTACACCTTTCACAATCTTCAGCTCAAAACAAAGGAACAGCACACGATAGTGGTTATATCGGGTCAAAACCCCTGAATGCCTGTTAGATATGGTACTCATAGCTCGCCTATGTGTTCAATTTCAGCTAAAAATAGTACATCACTTCAAAGGAAAAGGTGTGCGCAAAAATACAGGCTACTTTATACAAAATATTTCTGAATGTTGAGATGTCATTTTGACGTGCTTACAATGGTGCTCTACTGTGTCTGCATGTGTCATTTTTACAGTGTTGCAGAACAGTACATCATAATCTGAATGTGTGTGTTGGAATGTGAGGGCTTTTCAGGGGGAGATTTGCTGACACACAGCATGAAAGGAAACATCAGTCAGACTCACTCAAGCAGGATGTTGTTCATATCCAGGGTGAAGAACTTCTTCCTCCCTTCCTGATCAAACTGACGGGACGCCTGAGCGAAGAGGGTGAAAACTGTAAGTCTACCAACAGTGTTTCACACCGCCGCTAATTAGCGAGACGTAAACGTCTGAAACCTCACAAGCAACACATCTGCAGTGGCATCAACCACTTCCTTCCACCTCTGACTCTACCTACCCCTATCTGCCTCCATCTCTGAGTGCCTACACCTTCTTTCATTACATGCCCTCCCTCTCTCGCTCTCGCTGCCCTCTCTCAGCAGGCCTCCCTATCTCTACTCCTCCTTCATTCTCTCTCCCTCTTTCCACACTCAACATCCTGTCAGGGAATATGTTACAGATCAGTGAGAACCACAGACATGCCGTCATTATTATAATTCAAACCATCAACAGCGGCATTGAAGAGAACAGACTTACCGCCCGCAGGTCCTCGATGCGCTTGGTGAGAGGCGCAGGCAGGCCGTCGGGAAGCGGAGGCGGGGTCAGGAGCCCTCCGCCGGCCCCCAGCACCCCCGGGCCCCTCCCTAAGGCCCCCGCCCCCACCTTTTGCCCCGGCAGACCCCCCGCTCCAGGCAGCCCGTTCTCCCGCTGCGCGGGGCTGGACGACTGCGGCGAGGAGTCCAGGAGGCTGAAGTCCAGGTCGCCCAGGAGGTCCTGCAGCTCGCTCTCGCTGGTGGAGCCCAGCAGCGACATCACGGCGGGGTCGGCCGTCAGGTCGGCCATGGAGATGTCGCTGTTGACGGACTGCGGGTGCAGGTGGGAGTTGTGGAGCGCGTTGTTGGCGGCGGGGGCGCTCGGGCCGCCGCTGTTGTGCGGCGGGTTGGCGCCGGCGCCGAACTCCTTGCGCGCCTTCTCCTTCTCCCGGGTGAACCGGCGGATCATGGCCGCCAGAGAGAGGGAGTCTTTCATCAGTTTCTTCCTCTTCTTCTTCTCCGGCCGATGAATATTCAGAGCAGTCACCCTGTGCCAGGAAGACAGGATGAGTCACGGAGAGAGGAGAGACAGAAAGGAGCCGCTTTTTGTTAGTTAAGCGTAGCTAATCCTGAATATTAATCAAATGCTGAATTTGAATTACCTCCAATCAGCTTCAAACTAATTTTGATTTAAAAGTGAAAGTGCTCCGTTTCAAATGCCAGGTGCTTGAGTCCAAATCATGTCAATGTCCTTGAAATATCAAAATATGTGCATATTTGCATACCAAATATAACTCCAGATATTAAGTATAATATAAATAAAGAAGCAGCTTTCAACTGGAAAACAATTTTCAATTTTCCTTTTTTGACTTCATTAAAAATTTTAGAACATTTCATTTGTCTACCAAAAGTGGGACTATATTTTTTAACAGAAAAAGAAATTCACTCCCATTATTTTGTGTACCAGCTTTGACTTGGATTCTGATATAACAGTCTGATTATCCGCCCACATCAAGTCCACTGAAGTAACAAAGGCAGGCATTTCAGAACTGAGGAATGAGACGCCGTTCAAATATCCCAAACAAAAAGGTATGCAGGATATATACAAAATAATCCTTCTTCAATCTACACCACATTACACTAATAGTTTCAAGACCTCTGGCACTGCGCTAACAGCTCTTTATTCCTCAAACAGTTCCTCTCACACTGACTTTAATTTACTATTGGGATGAAGACATCAGCAATCAGATCACACATTCTCCCTTGCAGGTACTATTTTGAAATTTTAATTTGTTTTTACTTTTCCTATTATTATTTTTTTTCTACTATTCCTATTATATAAGTGAGAGAAAGGACAAAAACAGCCCCAGGCAAGAGGCTTGCAGCCTTTCCAGTACAAAAGCCTAGCTGGTCAAAGGTTGCCATGGTTATTAGAACAATTCAAATCCAAACTTCCATTAGAATTTTTACTTTTGAAGCACTGAAGGTGGCAAACATCAAAATGCAAGCTAGCTGTATTAGAGGCAACTACACAACTGTCTGCTGGTGTGGAAGAATTAAAGTGTGCCACATAGCATGTAAAACACATCTATACTGGCACAACAAACAGATATGCTAGAGTCTAGACTATGTGCAAAGAATAGATGTGTTCACCAACCAGGAACCAGACTGTAAGGCATATCTGTAGCTATCTGACTGTGATGCACTTATTCCTAACCTCATTTGATTGTCCATGTAGATTAACACTTCCACCAACAACTGTACAAATTAATTTAAGGGGATGTATCAATTTTCAGCTTCACACTCATGGATTACACTTGTGGGATATTCAGTCGCCGGAGCCCTGTTTTGGTTGTTTTACATTGTTCTTAGTCTGTAAATGTGTGTGAAAACCGCTTCCAATGCCTTCGGTCCAAGACTAATCCCAATATGGCTACTAAATGTGTTTTTTTCAGTAACTTTTTACAGCATTTACTTAACCTCACAATAGACGCATTAATCAGACATAAGCTGTAGATGGCTGCCAAGTACTCACTGTGGCTCTAGGTCTCAGACCACACCAAGCAAAACCAAATATGGTCACAAAACGTGATTTCTGCATTACCTCTACCAGGATTCATCTCAAATTAAAAATGCTTCTAAGGTACAGTATTCAGATTCACTCTTGACCACAGCTAAAAAACCACCTGCCATTCTGCCCCAAAGTCGTTGCCTGCAGCCTCTAGTTTTCCACTGTAGATTTTGTTCATCATTGGATTTGTTACTGCAAAGTATTCTGCATTGTAATTAATCCTGGATAAGTTCATCTGCATTTCCGGATTCCTCTCACCCTTGCTTGGGCACTCTGTTTTTCCTGGGCTTCTTCTCCTCCGCTCCACTTCCCTCCTTTCTCTTCCGTTTCTTGATCACTGGTTCCTCCCCATCCTTCAGCTTCTGTTGGCAAAGATGAGCAAAAAAAAAAAAACTGTTATTTCTTTGATACTGAACAGACACCACACTGTAACTTAGCTTAAACTCACAGAGATATCCAAAGCTAATTCCTAGTAGAGTTCGGTTAAAGAGGACATTTAAGAGGTGCGAATGACTCACCCTGTGAGGTTTCCCATCCTTTCCTCCATCCTCCCCTTCAGATTCAGAGGCAGCCCGGAACTGCAGAGTACCCGTGTTGATGTAGAATCCCCCCAGCTTGGTGGTCAGAGAGGCTGGGACCAGCTCATCATACTGCAATAATAAGGGAGCGTGGTTAAATACTCTGCGCCGACCAGAATAGATCACCCACACAGAGGAGCCCCAGAGGGATCAGATGGAAAAGTACACTTCATTTCTGCTGTGTTTCTTGTTGATGAAATAACAGGAGTGACACACATTTGCCCCAAGACAATCATAATATGTTTACCAGTGTGTAGTGCATCTTGCTGACAGGATCTGGTAATGCTCAGCCTAATCATTTCACAACAAAATCAAGCTTATTTTGGGTTTGAAAGCCATCAGCAGACTAAATGGCAATAACAAGCTCACAAGCGTGGGGGACACTTACAGCCTCAGAGTTGTCTATGAATGGGTCGCTTTCATCATAGCCAAAACCGATATCAATCAGATCCTGCATTCTGTCCTTCCTCTTCTTCTTCCCAGAACTGCCCTATAACAAGGAAGAGATGGCAAAGGGCTTAACAGTCACAGAGGACTCACAATGCCAGAAACAAAGGCTTATGACATTTACTAAAAATAAAGAACACAACATAATCATTGTGCATCGGAATTTGGAGGTAATATATAATTATTTTGACAGATCTACTAAAAAGTTTAATACTAACATTTGCATGTTTATCATGAAACAATGTGAAGGAGAGATGCTGAAATGCAACATTACACTATTATTTCCACTACATTTTACTGATCTACCATTAAACACTGAATGTAGCCATTAACCATCGTTAAGATTTTTTTGGTTTGAGAACACCTAGTGTGAGTCTAAAAGATCAAAATAAACCAATAAAGGTTTGTAGAAATGTAAAAAGTATTTCCTGATTAGTTTCATGGTAGCCATACTGTTTGTGTGCCTAGTAATGTACTTTTTAAGAGTTACTGACTTCTTCCTCTAAATCTTCCTGCATCAAATTTTATAATTTCAATCACATCTGCTCTTATAATACCGTAGCTAAGGAAGTCCTGCGAATCATAATCCAAGATGTGGAACGAAGTACACAACCCATTCCCAACCCGAGAGCCTTTGTGTAAAATCCATACTGAACCAAAACTGAGCAAGGTGTGCACACACTTACATATTTGCTCTCGAACTTCTTGGCCAGGGCCTCCACTTCCTGTCGCTCTCTCTCTTCGTCTGCAAAGGGGTCATTGGGGTCACACGCAGGTGTCAGCCCTTGCGGGGCCTTTTTTACCTTGGAGAGAATAGGAAGAGAAAGAGTGGGAGACTGAGGTAAAGACAGAGAACACATTTGTTTCATCTCTACAACTACAGCTATTTACCAACACAAAGAGAACGTAGATAAAAAGGAATAGCATATAATTAGGACCATCGCATACACGCCTTATGCTAATTAGCCCAAATAATTTAATATTGTGGAACAAAATATATGAGGTCTAATGTAAAACATTGGCATTGTCCTTGAAATGTAATAAAATCACTTTATCTGCACAAATACATATAACAAGAGCGTGCCATCACCAATTTCAGTTCTGCAAGTTACAGTACTCTCATGCAAGAATTTGCCAGGTATTCATCCAATCTACTAATTACGACTAGGCTAGGAATTTGCAATCAATGCCAAAACGTGGAATATAACTGTCTGCACATAAGCTTTACACTTCAATGTTATCTACAACATTGAGTAGCTCTGTCTGGATATCCTCTGCGGGACGCCATCTCATCACATTACCTTGCTAACAAGATAAATGTGCAAACTAGTCTAGCTTCCTAACCTAACTCAAGAATTGTCAATGACAACACATTACAACAGCGATACTCTGAACTTGGGTAGCTTGCTAGGTAGCTTTCTAAATTTGATAATTCACTCAGCAAAATGCACGACAGTGTTGGCTTTCTATCTAGATAACATTAGCGAAGAAACGAAATCGAAAACGAGAGATTATATATGGCTATAGCTAGCTAGCTAGCAAAGATGTCCAACTACCACCTCTCACAATGAGTAAGTTAGCCAGTTAACTAACTACGTCAGCTAAATTGTGAGATATTCATAGAGTTCCCATTGTTGCCCGGAAACATTATTTGATCGTGGGCAAAACTATCTTCCTGGCTACACGAACGTTTTCGAAAGACAAGTTTCACTCCCTCCGGATTTGACAAGCCCCCACTGCCCTCAGCGAGCCTGACTCCAACCCCAGGCTTTTCCCCGGCCTAATCAGTAGACGGGCATTACCAGTATGGACTGGACCAGCTCGCTGTAGTTGAATTCGGCCGACGCCTGGTCGCTGGGCTCGGACAAGGATAGGTTCAAGCGCACGGTTATCCCTCTTGTTTCGCCGTTGTCCTCGTCGCTAGTTTTGCCAAACAGACCGCCACCTCCTGCTCCGGTCGCTGTGGCTCCAGCCGCTGCGCTCCCCTCCAAACTGATGTCGGCCTCATCCTCCTGCCGGCGTTTCCTTGGCTCCGAGGCTGGCCCGGCGGGGAAGGCCGTCAGTGTGACAAATGGTACTTTTCTCGGTTCGGCCATTTGATGCAGAGACGCTGAACCTCGCTCGCTCCTGAGAGACAGCGACAGAGGGATAGCTATTCCCCGAAAGTACTTTAAAACGGTGTAATAAAAAGGACCGATGCTAGGCGTACGGGTTATTTGGTGTCGGCTAAGATGCAAAGAGTTCCTCCACACCTTCCTAATTAAGTTTGAAGGGGGTGAGATTACCGGGGGAAAGTAGTTTTCTCAATACTTGCATCCTCAATTGCTAGGGTAGTGAGATATCCAGGGCAGCCATCTTGGATTTCGGGAGTAAATAAAAATTACAGCGAGGTCGCTGGGCCTGCGCGCTCAGTGAAAACGGAAATAGCGCGAACTACGAGTGCGCTGTGTCCAATCACGAAGTGCCTCATCATAAACCCGCCCCCTATCCAGCAAGCGAGCAAGCCATTTTTTCATTGAGTCAAATGCCATTTTGGCTCAAAGGGCAGGAAAAGGGATGAATTCCACATGCGTTCGGATGTGTGAACCGTTATGGCGAGGGGACTGTCAGTGTTAGTTAACCCGCCCCGTCCATGTTAGGCTGACGACGAAATGCTGAATGGTACGTTTTTCGGCAATGACCTGTAGCTTGTTACAAATCCCAAACGGAAAGCGGTTGGCTGGATGTTTATCTGTGGTCTTTCACACTTTGTATAATGGACCCGTTAAGCTGTTCAGAATCAGTCATTAGAGTGGTTGAAACCCAGCTGTTTGCCTGTTTATTTAATAAAATTCCAAATTATCTTGGAACACAACATGGGTTTCGGGGGGGGGGGGCTTTCATTCCCGAAGGGCTCTTTGATAATTTATCTGTTCAATGAATGCTGATCTAGATTTGACATCACTTGGAAATTATTTTTTTGAAATAAATTGGTTGCTAGAAAGGACCCAGTGCTTTAACGGTAGAGAATTCCTTATAATAACACCAGAGCGTTAATTTCTAATTTCTGATGAAGAATCTTTCCACTGTTGATTTACATTTGAGTTCAGGTTTTGAATTAACCTGAGTTAAAAATATCATGCATAACCCGAATCAGAAGAGACGGTGAAGTAAATTGAGGAAACGTATAAATATACACCTGTGAGCACAGAGCCGGAAAGTGAAGTGATGTAATTCTTGTGTTATCTCATATTTAACTAGCTACACTGCATGCACCGAAATTATTTTCCAAAACATTGTCCCCAACAACTGATATTGCTTAAGAAAACAGAATTGCTGCATACTGCTATTTATGGGGACCTGTGTCGACCGCTGACTCTAAGGTACCATTTGCTAAGCAGCTCAGGTGAAGGTGAAGGAAAGATTTGCAAACAGTGGGAAGTTATAAATCAGACATCTTATTAGCTAACTAGTGGCAATATTGTAAAAGACTTCATTTTAAATAGCATCTTAATTCTCTTAGGTAAATAACCTGAATATGTACACATATTGAAACCGCAAATATTTTCACTTGACACTGATACTACATCTATTTTACTGCACACAGCAGCTAATCAACTGGGGAATCCACAGCTAATTAGCATACTTGCTATCTATGCAAAACAGCTTGTTCAAAAATGTTGATGTGCAAACACTTTATGCTAGTTCTGGGAAGGCAATGCATTTCCATGAATAAATAACACTTGTATTGAATTGTAATCAGTTGGTGGATTATGGCCAAAAAAAAGCAGACAACTAGAAGAAAGAAAAATAATAAAAAAAAAAACACATCCAAACATACTTTGTGAATAAAATATAGTTCTTTTAATACAGATGCTGTACAGCAAAAACGATTACACAACTGCATGATACATACATAAAGTTACATACAAATACTAGGTACTATAAATTCACAACTGTATAAAGGATACAAATGTTAAAAATACAGTGAATTGCAAATGTTTTCTACATGAATGCAAATGCATGTTAAAGGTTCGTCTGAATTAGTTTTATGGAATATAAAAATGTAGACTATTGACAACATTTTAAGCATGCCCTCTCAGCTGGAGCTCAGTGTGTGAGGATGGATAAACTTCATAACCAAGAGAGAGGGGTGCACTGCGGTTGAATTTAATAAGGATTAGAAGAATTTCTTATTTTGTTGAGGGCTTATGCTTTGGAATGCTGGTAAAGTTGGTACCTTGTAAATCACTCTGTCTCCTGCGCAGTATTTCAGAGACAGCATTTTCAGATATTTTCCGAATGTTTGTGTGATGCATTGTGCCTCCGTTGGTGTGCAGCGTGTAGTGTCTGTATCATTATAGCGAGACACGGTTGTCTTTGGCCCACTTCTTCAAGGCTCTGATGATGTACTCCACCTGCGGGTTCCCAGTGTTTCTCAGCAGGGGCAGGACCTCCCTGAGTGTCTCTCTGTGAAAAAAAAAACACATTAATGCACAGGTTTAAAAGACCTATGGCAGTGCAATATTACCATCGTTGTTTCATCTCACAACAGCGCAGTCAAGACACAAACTACTTACTTGATCTGCTCAAACACTCACAAAGCTCATTTTAGAATAATTAACATTTTTCCATTTAGAGAGATATTTCAGCCAAGGTATTTCAGCAAAGGGAAATGTGCAGATTACTTCAGAGAGGAGCAGAAAGGAGGAGCAGAAAGGAAGATGGTATTCAAAAGATAAATCTGGGCTCTCCACTGAACTCTGTTTTCAAAATTGAACTATTCATTTTGCTGTACTTTCAAGTAGAAAAAACAAATAAAACTGTACCAAGAAATAACCAAAGGTGTTATTGCCATTACATATACCTGGGCTCTCTGCCAGCCAGTATGAGCTGAAAGATCCCCACACAGGCCCCCCTCTTGCCCTCCCAGTACTCAGGGTTTGGGTCGAGCCGCTCCAGAACATCAAACGCCTTCGCTGAGTAATAGAACTGCCCCATCTGCAAGTGGAGTGAGTGGGAATTAATGTAGCACCTTCCGGCTGACTAACAGGACAGGCCATTCTTTTTAGTATTGAGAGAAAATAATAACCTTGTAGCAGTCATTGGCAATGAGCTGTAAGAGGCTGAAGGACTCAGCTGATGTCTCCATTTTCAGATACAGCTCCCAGGCTAAACGGGCCTTTTTGTTCATAATATCTAGAATGGCAAAGACAAAGATAATGAACAGAATCGTAATTAAAAAGTACAGATGATTATTACAGTATGAAAAAGAGAATTAATGTCCATTCATACAGCAGCGTGCCAGCCAGCTGAGGTACACATAGTCGTTCTTGATCTTCTCACTCTGAATCAGCAGAAACACCTGTACACAGCACACAAAAGACGTCACTCTTAAAAGGAGTACATACAGCCTTAATAAGCACAGAACTAACACACATACCTGTTTCAGCTGCACAATAGCAGATCAGTTTAAAAGACACCTAGGACTGTGTTATGTTAAGGAAATAAAAGTGTTTGTTTATGTGTGGCTGTTGCCTTTGATTCATTATACTAATAAGTATACAGAGCACCTTAAAATATGCAGTTTTACTTTCATTTACCAGCATGTTGTTTCCAACAATATTGCATCACTTTCCAACAATTTGGCCATGTCACAGATGTAAAAATGCCGACATTTATTCAATATAAATAGTCAAACAAGAAGATCAGCATTTTTTTGGCTTGTGTAAAAGACTGGCTAGTCTATGCGGTCTACACAGAGCTCTTGGCAAAGTGCACCAGGCAGAGCACTTTTTGCTTTTCATTATATTTACACACACTACTGTTTTCCCATATTATCATTATAAAAATCCTAAGTTGGACCTACTTCTTCATGTTGCTTCCTGTTATTTCACTTGGACTGCCTGTTATCTCTGCAATGCGCCATGCATATGACTCATGGAAACTTTGGCACTTCTCCCTGGTGCATTATGACAGGACTCATACCAGTATTTTTCTCCTGTATTTTGTCGCTGGTGGAATTGGTCAGTGAGCCATACAGTGCCGCGAGAGTGGTTCTGAGTATACAATGTTAAAAACAGCGATAGTGATGATGAGTGCAGTACCTCCTCTGCTTCCCTGTAGTTGCCAACAGCAGCCTTGGCCTGGGCATAGTTGAAATTGAAGGTGTCGTCATTGTAGAAGTAACTCTGGAAGACAGACATACCCATACACCAAACCAGAGTTATGCATACCCCAAAAATGCACCGGTAAGACAGAATACACCTCACTGCTTACAAATGAGTGTACAGCATACTTACGTATCACATATTGTTTACATTGCTAGGAGCATACTAATCAAGCCACACATTAGAAAACACACTTGGCCAGACTGATCGGCTGTGTGTGTGAAGGCAACTGTACTGACCTTTACAGAGTTGAGGTAGATGAGAACATCCTCAAACTGCCTTAGCAAGAAGAAACAGGAAGCCATACACTGTCGGCCAGGGATAGTATCTGAGAGAACAAGGAGACAGTGACACACAAAAAAATCATTCAGTATTTTGTGTCTTAATTGTTCCTCATCCCATTGATCACAATGGTGCTCAAATACTAAAGGCCCCAATGGACTGTTGGTTGTAAATCTGAAAAAATGTGTTAGCTGTATAGTTTGAATTCTAAGGCTACTATAGCCATTTTGACCTATATAAAACCCTGTTAACAATCATGACAAAAGAAATTATGTCTGAAGTGTGTTCCTAGAATGCATCATCAAGTCATCTTCACCTAGCTAGTCCTGAATTATATGATCAAAAGCGTTAAGTCAGACCTTATGAACATTTACTCAAGCATCCTTTTTTATTTAAACCCTCTAATCATTTACATTAACGTTTATTCATTAGACATTTACCTTTATTTATAATCAAGCGCTATTGTATTACAAGTGAAAAAAGGAGAGTAACCCGCATAAATGTGAAAACATGTTATTATTCCACTATGGTAAGGAGTTTCACCAAAAAACGCTTAATCTTCCCAACACAAACATGTGCGACTACCACACGTATTCTTCAGGCAGTAATGACCTCATGTCTTGGTGAGGAGGAGAGCGTCTGAGGAGGGTGGGTGGCAAAGAATGTGATGGTGCTGGCATTCACACATTTTATTCTGTGCACTTTATCTTTGCCATGCTGATTACAGCTTTTGGGGAATGAGATTTTGTTAGAGATTTCACTCACCGCATTCACTGGCTGAGCCTCCGACCAGCTGGAAGAACTGCTGAGCAATCTTCAGATGATCCCTCTGTGACAGAGAAGGAGAGTGGGGAAGGACAGAGGGAGGAGGAGAGGGGGTGTTTGTGTGTTTCTGAATCCACATCTTGAAAAGTTGAGACTTCACCTTGGTTCTCCTAACTTGGTATTAAATGCAGGACATCCGTCAGTATATCATCACTACAACCCCGAAAATGAAATCTGATATTGTAATGTCTATGTAGTCTAGGAGTCTAGTGTAGCTCTTTCAGCTCATTCTTAGGCTATATAAGTATTATGATGCAAGTTAATATTGCTCTTAAGTATTTAGGCTTGGCACCACATACAATCTTAGATATAAGGTACTGATACTCCTACAAATGTTTATCAGACTCTACATGCCTGTCAGTATGATTCTGTTATGTTGCCTTTCATATGTACTATGTGTATTCCATATAACAATTACTGCTGCATGCTTACGTCAGTGGTTTCTCATTTACTGTGTTACTGAGTTATTCTACAGATACATGACTGTACTTCTTCTTGCCACTGTGATACATATTTTAAGTATCTCGCAATGATGGCACTGAATGTCACCCTGGATAAGAGTGTCTGTTTAATAAATAATTATAATGCTTACATTAGTGAGCATCCCTACACCTATTGATGTCTACATCTGTAAAATGGGAATCAACCAATTGAAGTAACTCACCGATCCAACTTCTTGTCCTAAAGCAGCATTTACCACACCCTTCAAGATATACTCCTAAGAAAGAAAAAAGGCATTCATACACTCAACACACTACTATCTCAACTATACCGCTAATACAGCACCGATACTGACACAAAAACAAGACACCAGCAGAGAGATAGAAAGGAGAACACACACACACACACACACCACACCTCCACACACACACTTACTTTACGCTGTTGTGAATTAAGACTAACACTGCCCTGAACCTGAGAGAAATGGGGGGAGGTTAAAATGCATGTCTGCTATGAACTAAAGGCGATAATGTAAAAAGGGCACTCCACTTAGCCTGAGAGAAAAAGCAGGGGGAGACAAGAAGAGGAGGTCAACAGGAGAAAGAGACAGAAATGTAGAAAGGAAAACAACAAAAGGTGAAAGAAGGTAAAAAAAAAACCAGCAGAAAGAAACTGACATACAGCAAAAGGGCTGGAGAGGTAAAGGAGAGGAGAGACACACTTGCCTGTGGTGTGGTGGGTTCTAAGTCTTTGATGAGGTTGTAAGCCTCCTGCACATCATCTGAGAGTGAGACAAGAGATGGGAGAGAGGTCAGGGGTAGCACGAGCACAGTGAATGACCAAGGCAGAGCCGGTTCTTTACTGTCTACTGCAGTATGAGCGTACATTCCCCTGAGGGGTTAGCGCGTTAGTGTTGATGCAAAACTGCACAGTTTGAGCAGTGTTCACCTAAGTGTTTAAATGGTTTTAAGAATGGTGTTTGAGCTGCAGCCTTTACAATTTACTCAGCAGTCAACTGTCTTTCAGGGAGCAATCCGCAGTCAAAAACTTGCAACATGTCATCTGCCAAAATCAAGGCAGCAGCAATCTTAATTCGGTCACATACCTTGCCTGAGGTAGTAGATGACCAGGTTGAGACGAGCCTCAGAGATCACGTCGATCAAGGGGGGTAGCACCTGTAAGGCCCCTTCGCCACCCCGAAACACCACCTGATGCGGGGAAGAAACACACACAACACATTCTACAGCATATGCCTTCACTGCTGCTTGTGAACTTGCCAATGCAATATTTCAATTGATTAATTAAAATGTCTCCGGCATGTATATGTTACATGGTTTTCACAGTTCAGGAGCCGAAAAGATACAGATGAGCTGGGCTCTGTGAATCCGGATGCTCACCAGGTTGTGCCTGATGAGCTCCTTGGCAAACTCAAAGGAGCTGGAGGAGATATCTATCAGGTTCTTCAGCTCTGCCTGAGAGAGAGAAAAAGAGAAAGGGACAAGGTCAATACTCATGAACACTCCATAATCTAATACTCTATTTGATCACAAAGACTTATATCCATGTGTTATCCATGTGTTGTGCTATTTAGCACTGCGCTATTGAACTATAACCACCGAGACAGGGGAGTGTTCACAATAACAATAATTTGGGCTGAACTTCAAACTTATATGGGGTAGAAATGTATCTGTGCTGATACATATGTATCAAGAACGACAGTAGCTGTGAGGCATTACTTTGCCACTGCTCTGCTAGTGTAGAGGCTGCAGCTGGGTGTGGGGGCATTAGCAGTGTGTGCGCTGCACTGTGTGGTTGTGTTTCCTAACCTCAGCCGCCTTGCCGTTGTATAGCCTGAAGTGGTTGCAGGCCTTGAGGTTGAGGGCGATGGTCGAGTCCGGTATACTCTGCAGGTACACCGCCAAGACTTCTTGCGACACATCGTAATAGTCCAACTTGTAGTAACAGAGAGCTACGTACACGTTGAGAGCCAGGGAGTCTCTAGAGAATGCACAGCATGCACCATAACATCATTCACAGAACTGAAATCCCAGATGCTGGTACTTTGCAGGTAACTTCTCAGAAAAACACAGAAGCTAAACAGATGTCCTTGTTTGACAGTTTAACTTATCTCTCTCAGTCTCTCAGCCCCAGCCCCCCCTCATCAATCCCTCTTATCCATTATCCTTCCCTTTCATCATCATCTTCCTGTCTCAACACATGGCAGCTGTCACACGTGACCCTTTCTCCATCCCTAAATACATGTATTTCATGCACACACAGAGAGGATAATGCACACCATACGGTCTTGACAGTGCAGCACGAGTTGCCATGAGAACTACCTTTAAGTCCACATCCTTACAATGTCTGGATCAATATAGCATTTGCACAGGGCGTTTCTATTGTACATTAGTTTCTCTCGGCCATACTCTCAATCACCTTTTTGGCTTATCGGAGGGACGTGCTGCGTAGAGTGGTGTGGAGCTGTCAGTGTGCTTATGCAGTTTATTGCAGGTGTATTAATCGCATTATGAGAGCCGCATGGTGTGTGGTACCTGTTCTGCAGTAAGATGCGCTTGTAGATGTCGATGGCCTCCTGGTAGTGGGAGCGCATGTAGTGAATGGAGGCCAGGCTGAGCTGGTCCTCCGTCACGTCCTCCAGGTTCTGATGGAAACCCATCAGCTTCTTCTCGTCATTGAACTGAGAGAGGGGAGGTGCAAGAGGTGAACAAAACAGTGTATGTAGAGAAGAGAGGGCAGGTTTTCACTGATAAACTAACTGCAATTCACTGGTAAGAACACAGAGGAGAGAAATGAGAGAAAATATGTATGTGGAGATCTGTATTCATGCATACTCTATGTATGTATGCAGACCAACAGAAAAGCTGATAAAACTAGTATACCTATACACATACGTAGACACAGATACAAAATATCAAAGGGTGAAGTACAATTACTAATTTCAACAATCACTCATTCAAGACTTATTCAACATTCAATGCATTCCAGCATAAGCTTTGCTATTCTGACCTTGTGAGCCAGGTGGAAGAGCAGCCTATTCTGCAGCTGACTCTTAGGAGCTGTAAGAGAGTGGACAGGAGAGAAGGGAAGAGCATATGATTACTTTTTCCGTCAACAGTCTCTCTGACCTCTATGTCAATGCCAGGGTCAGTATAGTAGGCGGACACCAGTACAGGATGTTTTCTGAGGATTACAGTACAGAAAATGTGTTACCTTTAAGCGCAGCCTCCTCAGCCTCCTCATAGAGCCCCAGGAAGAACAGCGTGCAGCCCAGATAAACCCACACATCTGCTGTGAAGCCCGGCTTCAGGGTCAAAGCTTTATACTCCTGCAGTCAGTAGAAATACGCACATCAATCTATTCCACAGTCAACGTGCATCAACAACACGCAGCTAGCCTCTTCAAGGTCTTACGTGAGAAAAAACAACTGGTGTTAACACCCAGGCACACACAAACGGTTGCAGACCTCCATGGCTCTCCTGTAGTCGCCCAGATGAAAAGCACAGTATCCCAGCCACAGATCTGTGTCCTCCTCTCCCTCCCCTACACTGCGCTGGAACTGAGCAAAAAGGTATGGTTAGGGCTTTGCAAAAGCTAGGAATTCAGTCCCAGATTAGTCAGGACTGAAAAGTTTCACAGCGACGCAGTGCAATACACAACTCCAACAATGTGATTACATGAGACAATCTGCAGGACTCGGGTGAAGAATTCAGGTGTGCACAAGTAAGTATTACCTCCAGCAGAGTGATGGCTCCCAGGTAGTCTCTCTGACTCAGATAGTCCTCCAGTCGCGGTGTCTTCTTCCCCTTGTTTTTCTTCTTCTTATCAGTGGCTGGAGCGTCCCCTCCGACAGCTGGCTTTACCCGGGACAGGATCTACACAGCACGTTGTACACATTACACATGTGCTCCAACAATTCAAGAGGCTAGACGGTAAGATGAAAAGTACCTATCTGAAAATACCAGCCCTTCTGTTTTCATTGCTCTCTCTTTCTATCAAATTCATTAAAGGGTGACTTAAGAGTGATTCGGGGAAAAAAAAAACTACAAAAACATATGCAACATAGAATCTAGCCAACCATAGGTTATACGCAACTGTGTTAAGTTCACTATTAGACATGCAAGCTAGCTCGCTATGCTTGATAGGACAAGTAGGATATCTTTGCGAGGTAGTCCCGTGGTGTTAACGTTAGGTACGGTAACCTAATCAGAAAAGCCCGAGTTTGCTAACTAGCCTAGCAATTCCAGTTACCTTGTTAATTAACCAACCAATAGCAGCCTAGTCTAACATGTCATATCAGATAGATGGCTACATAGCAAGAAGACTACACGCCTCATGTTTGATGCCTACATTATGGCCACACACTGGCTACCTAGCTGGTCAGGTACAAGTATCACTAGCTAGCTAACGTTGGGCGATCCTGAATCGACTCACCATGACGACTACTGCTTAGTAGTAGCAAGATAGCTTGAGAAACCCGTGTTCATACGCAGGGAGTGTGAAACAAACAACCGTCCCTGCGTCCTTAAGTGAGAATAAGCACAGGAAACGACAACGCTGTATGAATAAAAATGCTACTTGACAATGTGAGGGAAATCAATGAAGAAACGGGCTCTTCGGTCCCAACTATCTGTTGACATCCATCGCTACTGCCTCGCGCTACTGTCGCCTGGCAACGTCTCCACAGAGAGCACCGGAAATGGCAGTAGGGTTTGGGAGGAAACAAACTGTAAAATATATTAGTTCCGCCTCATTATTTTCCACTTGAATATGTTTCACAATTAATTTTATGTTCACCTTGCATTGTTAATTAGAAATATAAATTATCAATCATCTCTAAAATATTAAAATACACTTCAGAATTTAAGCGCCGTAAGTCCGATTTCCGATTCAGATTCGATTCTTCCGATTGGACAAGTGGAGTCAGACATCGTGGATGATGCCCTATCCGGGTGATTCATTCCGCCATACTTGCCTGCGCAAACTGTACTGTGGTTATAGAGTAGTGTATTAAATTAACTGTATGCAGTTGCAACTATAATTCAGAATGTCAGAGAAAACTAGATTAGACCAGTTTCATCAGGGATGGCATTGCCACATCAAGTGAGAGCTAAATCAAACAAGTCAATAAAACTAGCATCCATATCACATACCCAGGCCCAGGGTTAATACACTGTGGACCATCCCTCTGCCAAGATGTGAAAATGATGTTCATGTAACCAATGGCAATGCCCCATGTCCATACCCTTCTCTCCCTTATAGCTGCATCCCATAACTAGACAACATAATCCCCTCAGAAAACAGTACGAGTCAAGGTACTCATTTGGAATCGAATGCTTCTGTGCATTTGTCAGACATTCCCTTCCACTCTGGGACACCTACATTTACACAGAAAGTCTTCCCCCATGTGAACAAATGTACAGTAACCACCAGCCTTCTGAAAGCTACAGAAGCGAGCCTTTGTCACATTGTGACCTTTAAGTCGCTCTGGGTAAGAGCGTCTGCTAAATAATGTAATGTAAATGTAATGTAAATTTTGAAACAAACCTAAATAGACACCCATCACAAAAGACATTTTTTTAAACAACCATGTTTATTGATTTCACTTGAGGCAAGCTATATCACATTGATGTTTCATAAGGATCGCCTAGGACCAATCGGCAGTAGCACCGCCCCAGTCAGAAGCCTGGGCAGTGGGGGCAGCTGACCAATCTTCAGTGGCAGGCTGGGCACTCCAATCCTCTGCACAAACAGAACAGACCCTCATGAGCACATGGTCCAAGAAATTTTAAACATACTTCCAGTAGCCCAATTAGTCTATGTTTAAACATCATGAATCATTTTAACACCAGAATTTTATTTTAGACACAAAACTAACTACAACATCCATCTCATTCTAAAAAGTAAGAACTCACCGGCATATACCTCGGTGGCAGCTGGGTTAGCCTTTGCAGGGGGAGCAGCTGAAACAAAGTAGTGGGATTTGAATATTTTGCGATATAGCAAATCAAGGCAGAGAAATTGATCAAACAAACCAAAGCATGAAATTCTGTACTTTCAATATGGCAGGGTGAAGTATAGTACTTACAGCTGTTTGAGGCACTTTCGGATTTAATCTTACACTAGCTGATGACACCACAGTGCTTGAGTGAAGCTGGCTGCCGTCTTTCAATTGTATGGAAGAATCTTGCTTCTCTTCACTTAAGATTTGTCATGCAGTATACCTGTTCGAGTGCGGTAATGTAGCAGCCTGGTACATTAAGTGTGAAGTGTCACACCGGTGCACGCAAAATGTCCGTACCCTCCATACCTGCCGGGAACTGCTGGATGGGGACAGAGGGCACCTGCACGCCCTCAGACCAGTCAGCAACCTCAGGCTGAGCAAACTCAGCCACAGGGGCGGTCCACTCTCCCTGGAACTCCTCCTTCCCGACAGCCTTCTCCGCTGCAGCCTGTTCCTCCTTCTCAATCTGCAGGGGGGAGGGAAGAGGGCGATTCTCAAATGCTCACAATGCACACATTCTAGGGCTGACATGAACGGAGGGTGCATCTGAGGCTTTGTAAAACATTGTGGTGTCCTGTACATTACCTCCTCAGGATCTCTGTAGAAGTACAGATCAGGCATGACCTCCCATGGGTGCTCCCTGGAGATGGTTCCCCTCATCCTGAGCACCTCCCTGGCAAGCATCCACCACATCAGACCCACAGAGTGGTGTCCCTGTAACATTAATTTACCATTAGTGCAAAAGCCACATTACACCCTGAAACAAGCATATTCACTACTTCCTTGGCCAGTTTCAAAAATGGAGCAGAAGAGAGAGACACCAGTAAAATAAGTTTAATCTGCACTGAGTACCAGGCTGTAGCAGCATCCGATGGAAATAAACACCGGCCAGTGAAATACAGGACAGGAACACTGACTTATCTGTGTTGTAAAATTAACACCAATGTGCACACAGTGCAGTTTAAAATTTTAAATGTTGTAAATATGCTGTTCCAACAGCACAGGGATCACATGCTACTGCAGGGTACTGCCAGTAACATGGCAGATATAACTATGCATCTGGAGTTAAGCTACATAAGAAGCTGTCCTAGAAGGCTTTGAGTTATACAGCAGATTGTTTAGGGTACTAGTGAAGCAGCATGACCATCACACCTTGTTGTTGCAGGGGATGGCAATGTCCACGTATCTCAGAGGAGAGTCCGTGTTACACAGCGCAATGGTGGGGATGTTGACGTAGGAGGCCTCGGTCAGGGGCTGGTGATCGGCACGGGGGTCGGTGACGATCAGGAGACGGGGCTCCCGGAAGGCAGCCTGGATCTGGTTGGTGAAGGTCCCGGGGGTGAAGCGCCCAGCAAAGGTGGTGGCGCCGGTGGCAGAGGCGAACTTCAACACAGCTCTCTAAGAGTACAAAGAAATTTCACTCTACACACACTAGCAAGGCTAAGACTGAGACGCAGCGATTAACTGACAAAATTAACATGGAGAAGGTGTGCAGTGTGGCTCAGGTCACTATCAAACCCCAGTCATAGGTCAGAAGCCCTCATGGTGTTAGCGAAAACCTGTCCAGCTTGCTCTAGCACACTTCCGACACCTGCCCGCTGACCTCAGCGCCAGGTTTTAATAGTGTGCACTTTAACAGTGTTGGATGCACGGCATGCGCCGACGATAATAAAGCTCAGCCGAATCAGCATTTCAACAACAATGCCAAAAGGGTATTACACAGAACAGAGAATATAGTTAATAATGTTCTTAATGTCCTTACTGACTGCAGAGAGAAACAGGATTCCTTACCCTACACTGCAGCATGCATGAATATCAAGTTAATCGCACTGTGGCCATTACCTGTCCAGTGTTCCTGGAAGAGATGACGCAGACGTCAGCTGGATTCTCAATGGCGACAATGGCACGAGCTGCCAGAAGCAGCTTCTCCCATGTTTTCTTCAGGTTGATAATGTACACACCTGAGGAGACGCCAATGTCAGCATGGCGGACATTTACATGTGGGGAACAGTCCATAATCTGGCAAAGGTCAAGAGACAACACCACTCTGTACTGCCCCTGAAAACTGATCCAACCAGACAGAATTCACAAGGCACTATCACATATTACACTTTCAGCATCACTGCTTTAGGTCCTCTAGCAATTCTGCCTTCAGGCATGCCACACTTGCCACACACTCACCATCAGACTTCCTTTTGTACACATAGTGCTCCATCTGGAAGTCCAGGTTGGTTCCTCCCAGATGGGTTCCTGCTGCCAGGAACTTCAGCACATCCTCCTCCCTCATCTGCAGCACGTCGAGACCTCCGGACATCGCGACTACTTTCCCTGGGCAACGAGTAAAGCGGGAGAGCTGCAAAGAAAATACGACATAAAGTCATCAAAAGTGTTTTTTTTTTGGGCGGGGGGGGGGGGTTTCCTTATTTCCTGGCTGGTAGGCAACCACGTGATATTAGCAAACAGCTAATGAGAGGGAGCAACGGCAGATTCCAGCATGCAACCCAGTACACAAAATAAGAGGCAACGTGTTTCTGAGCATTACCGAAGGCCAGCCAGGAGACAAGTCGCTCAAACATGGGTGTAAATACTTGCACATAACCATCAGCACAAGGTTCAAATTTCTGCTTTCATCGCGGCTGACCACCTTATAGAGCCCTGCGTGTACACTAACTTGATAGAAAACTCATTCGTACCATGTATGTTTAACAGGGTGGCTAGCTGGCTAGCCAACTTGCATCCTAGAACATGAGCAATGACAGCAGGTATGCGAAAATGTTAGCTAAATTAATGGTTACTGGACACACACAAGACAGTAAATTTGCGAAATATAAATGTGGCATCTAAACGTCTTCGATGGGCCGTTTGCTTCATGTAGCCCAGCGCGGCTTCTCTTGAGAAGCGCAGCGTGTCAGTTATGCGTGTCACTCCCGCCGCGTGCATGTCCTAGGCTTCTCGGCCTTGGATTCATTCGTCAAATAACATCAAATACCAGCTCGTATTCAACTAAAAAACGCCGTAGAATACTTCCTACAGTTTATGAATAGAACTCTGTGCTAGGAAACGTGTGTATAAGCATCTTTCTCCTGTTTTAATCCACAAATACGGAGTTTCAACTCACCACGAGACAACGCCGTATGGAGATCTGTACCACACGGACAGGAAAAAGACCGATTGCAGGAAATGACGTCCATTTTATACTCCGCCAGCGACCAATGAAAATCAGCAGTTTTTCCTATCATGTCCGCACGGCGCTGTAGAATACAATGGGTGGGTCCTCGGTGAACAGCTCAGCAAGAGTTAAGAGCTCAGTTAAGAGCTCGTCAATGTAATATTCTGCGTGTTTCTATAGTCTTCTATTAACTGCCGAACAATGTGTCCTCAAAATATAGTTTGTCTTATTTATTTTATTTGACTTCTTGATGTTATCGCAACATCTTAACCTACCGACGTAGATATTCTGTCGAGTATGGATTGATAAAATCCCACATCTCTCCTCATTAATTGATTCACCACCTCCTCTTTTTGATGTAAATATTCACCTGCACATTACTGTCTTTAAAATGTTCAAATGATTTGGGCGGATTTACTTGTTTGTTTTTTTTCTCTCTACATTATTATATTATTATTGTCATTTGGCAGACGCTTTACCCAGAGCAACTTACATAGGTAACGGTAACAGTTTTACATGTACTCTGTTTATACAGCTGGATATTTACTGAGGCAATTCTGGGTTAAATACCTTGCCCAAGGTTACACCAGCAGTGCTCTGGTGGGGAACTGAACCGGCAACGTTTCGGGTACGAGACTTCTCCCTACCGCTATGCTACACCAGTACAACTTTTAAAAAATAGCCATATCATTGTGGCATGCAGTTCAGTTAGTTGTCAAACTAAGAATGTATTCCAACAAAACACGGGTTTCCGTGTGTATTGTGTTGTAACACAGATAGGCTCTGTCCGGAAATGCACCCTTATCTCCTAACCCTTTCCTGGAACGTACACTTCACGTGACATTGACTGTGTGGTTGTTTGACATCACTTTAGTGATTTGTCGTGGGCTGTCCTTAACTTTTGATCGTATAATCAAAATCAATATGTGGGCAGGTATATGTGATACCTTATCTCCCAGCCGTAAATCATTTTTTTTCTGCATAGAATACCCCAGAATAACCGAGCTGCCTAGGTCCTTCCTGTGATTGGCATCCTCCTGCCATTCTCTGAGCACACAGATGAGTTATGCACGCAGAGACACAGTGCTCCTCTCAGATGGTGGTTGACTGCAGGAAGAAATACAACCATTTTGGAAAACATAGCAAATCCTGGCAGTTTGATATCCTTGGGTTGTACAACATAGCTGATGATCAGAACAGACAGTCCTGCACAGTCAGGTGAAGATAGGACAGAAATTCACAAAAATCTCACTTTTCCCTCTTGATCTGTTATGTCAGCACCCCCACATGCTGCATGAGCACCTGATACTGTCCCAGGAACAGTTCATCACTCCAACTCACCTCCAGGCCCTCACCTTCCACCGTCGCATTCACCTCCATAGTTAGCCAGGGAGCATGAAGAAGTGTGACAGTTTGGTCATTGCGAGCACCTTGGTGTGCTTCGTGTTCAGGAACCTGTTTTAGAACTACCACCCCTGCTCTACCACCCACCTGCAGAAAAATAAAATAAAAAGCTGTTTCCCTATCTTCTAAAGAAGAAAGGTATACAATCAATGTGTCCTCCCAGTTGTAACTGGGATCAGACAGCAGGAGCCTAACAAAAGCCCTTGAATATTAAGTAAGGGGTGCTCAGAGAGGAATGGAGAGGATAATAGTAGAGTAGGTGTGCGTGAGGAGACAAAAGAGGTTCTTGGATCAGGGAGTAAACCAAAGATATAACTCCAAATTTAAAGGGAAAATGTCACATCTGTCACAGAACAGATAATAGATGGACTGCTAGGAATACTGAGTGGTAGTGAGAAGGAAAGGCAGAGAATCAGCTGGAGTGATGAGAAAAGTTGCTGAGATGGGATAGAGCAATTAACAATGAATAGATGCGAGTGGTTGAAACTGGTCGCCGGCTTTGTCCTTCAGTGAACTAATGATCATGGTGATTTTACACCACAGCACTGCAAACCTTTCTGTCAGTACTTTCACATAATGGCCACTAGATGTCACTCCAACAATGTAGCGTGACATGCTGTCGGTCGGACGGGGACCATATTAAGACAACGGAATGGCAAGACCATATTAAGACAACGTCGAGACGTTGACTCCTCGGTTACAGAGTGTCCTTGTGTTGTAACTTTATTTGCCGAGAGATACAGAGTTCAGGTTAAGAAAATACGACGTGTACACAGTGACTGTGCAAATTGTGCTTTTAGGGGACGGTGGGTTTTGGGGAGAGAAAAGGGGGAATTTGAACAGGGGATGGGGGATAACAGAGAGAAAAAAAGAGTTGAAAATGTAGAATTCAGAATATAACGGGAAAACTGAGAAAGAATGGATCGGGTGATCAAGAAGGAACATCTGGGGAAAGGTTGTGTGGACAGGGAGTGTGCCACACAGATATGCACAGGAATAACATGGTATGATTGGGGATACATAAATGACTGGATAATGGGGGGAGGAAAAGAGGGATTGAGGGTGATAGGACAAGGGGGAAGGAAAAAATTAAGGAGTCAAACTGAGTATATCTATACAGCAGAATAGATAATGCTGGCCTACTGTTTTGTGCACATTTTAAACTAATTTTGTAGTTTAGCAAAAATCCCTCAGCTAAGTTAAGACTTTGTGTCAGGTGGTTCATATCAGGACACATTCCAAGATGAAACTGTAAAGTCTGCCTTTACTTACAGTAGCACCATTGCACCATGTTATGCAGCTTGCCTTTTTAACATTGCTCAATACCAGAATTGTAAAAATAGCTGACTGGGCAGGAAGCTGTTGTCGTGATATTTAAAACCAGGTCCTCTCTGTCTTTACTACACATTTGCAAACTTGAAAAAGCCTTTGCATTGTACACTTGACATTCTTTACTCAAAAGAGAATTTTAATAATAAGAATAGTTAGTAATCACTTAAAGAGACTGTTTAGCAATCACATAAAAACAGTAAGTAAATATATCATTTTTATTCATAGTCCTCCTGAAAGTTGAAGTGCCTTTTCTGTTTACACTTCTAAGCAGATTTATTGGTGTATATTTCTTGCTCAAAAATGTAAGGATATTCTTTCCAGTTCAATTACTTTTTATGCCTGTAGACAAAACGCACAATATCTTCCTGAAATGGAAAAAGGTAAATGCTTGTATAAACTGGCTGCAATTATGAAAGGTGTACTGTAAAAAGGTTAGGTCCCATACAATCAGCTAATTTCAATTGCAAGAATACAATTCTAAGAGTAGTTTAATCCACATGCCTATCTGTTAATAAGCAACTTGAAATGACATAGTTCTCTTATGAGTTACATGACTGCATAAGGTAATTATATAGGCTGTACAGAATGTATACTTCAGAACATCAGTAGTATTTCATAAAAGATGTTATTCTAAATTGTGTGATGAGATTTCTACATCTGAAATTGGTAATATATTGACTATGTTACACTCTTTGGTGTTGCTTTTTCACTGGTTTTACTTACAAGCTCCCAGGTCTGCCTCATTCAGCCAGACTTACAGATCAGACCAGACACATAGCTAATAAGTAAAGATTTTTGGCAAGCCCCAATGTGGCGAGTCTTGAAAACTATCACTAATCATTCCTGTATAGGAAGAAGTTGAAATTTCTCACAAGGAAGGACACAAAAATGAAGAGAAATTAGGCCTTCCCCTAGCTATCTATCGATTTATATAGAAAATATGACATATTGTTATGAAATTGGTTTACAGTGAACAATTTCTTGCTGTAGACATGCAGAGAATGGAGTGAGAGAGCAGGTGAGAGAGAGAGAGAACAGCTCGCAATCCTGCTGACGCTCATCTCAAATGAGCTGACTTCTCTTTCTCTGGCCAGTCTCCTTTGATCTCTCACGCCTCCTCTCCTCTTTATTTATTGCTGCTTAACCCTCTCCCCCCGGCCCCTCTTATCTTTGCCGAGCAGCCCTGCCGCGCAGATAAGCACCACTGTCCTTAGGTGTGTCAGGGAATGCGCGTTTACGTAATGTCTGCAGCCATGCATCACCAGCAGCACGCACTCCATTTCACATCACAAAGCTTTTTAAAGACATTTATTTTGGAAAAAGAAAAAAAAAAAACCAAGCCATTTTCTTTCATTTTCACTTGTGCAAAGAATTGAGAATACCACATTGCTGAGGTCACTAAACAGTTGCCACAAAGGCATTGATATGCTCCGTTTGTTGGGAGTTCTTGTGCATATGGGGACTCTGGACTCTGTGTGTGTTAATCTCCGTCAGCATCACCCATTGCCATCTCGGCTTTGCCTCCTCTCTCAGTGGGAACAGTCAGCTGCGTGGCTGTTCGTCGCAATGCCTGTTTTCCCTCAGGATAGCAGGACCCCAGTAATACTGAGGACCCCTCAGGCAGGGACTGTCACTCTCTATTTTGTCAACACACATAGCATGGGGGACAATGAGAGCAGGATGGGTACTAAACATACAAATGCCAAAGCCATGATGCGAACACACTGAAAATAAAAAAAAAAAACTATGCTAGCAAAGAAAAAACCACAAAACATTCATGAACAACTTTGGATGTGTTGATGAAGTAATACAGTAAATGATACCAAAATAAAAGCTTTATTAAAAAAAGAAAAGGGTAAATTTATTCGCTCGGATGCACCAGCTGTCTGAGCAAAACCACACCCAGACACAAATCCACAATGACAATGATAACACTGTTAGAGACAATAATTGCAATACTCTCTCAATAACAAGGCGGCAAATGTACAGTTGAAAGGTTACAGCACGGTGTGGCATATTGAAGAACAGCACAGCACACACGGAAAAGGCAGCGGGACACTTGTTCCACAGCAGTGGCAAGTGCTCCAAATGTCAGCGGCTGCAATGATCTGGCTTGAGAGTTGAATGAATGTCTATTCCCCTATTCTAAAGTGCATTCGCAGACATGGAGGTGGACTAACATGAGACGGCACACATGCTACACTGGCCTTCTCGTGCCTTTTGTAGCCTTTGTATAAATTACGACAAAATGTGCATCTGGAATGACCCAAAGCCACTGAATCTGGAGTGCAACCCCAGAACACAATCACATAAATCACTGAACGTCACACTACGTTTTTTTTAAGCCTGGAGTGGCTCAGACAGTTGATGTGAATAGAAGTTGCAAGGGATCACCTCTTTGTACTTGCAGCCAATCTTTATAGCACAGTATAGTACACTACACTCTTGTCCCACAAAAAGCCCAATCCAGCAGAACTGAGCATAGTAAACTTTAGTCCAGTTCAGAGTAATATGCCATCAAGCAGTAGTGTCCTACAGTCCACTGTTATATAGTGCAATACAATAAAAAAAATCGTCAGTCCAGTACAAAGCATTCTATACCACACTCAAGTCAAAAGCAGTTTGCTCTGATTGTCTGTGCTTTAATAGAGTCGTCAGCCTGTCAGCCTGAAAATGTAGCACTGTGTCCACCTGTCAGTCGGTGAGTCTGTTCCCCTCGTTCAGCTCCGTCTCGGTCAGAAAGCTGCACGTACACTGCGGTAATGGCACAAAATCACTTAGACGGTCTGTCAATCAGTCGGCAATCAGTCACTGTAGTGGCCGCTGCAATCTGACCATTCACTCTGTGCGTATTTCAGAGAGTCAGTGGCACTGTCTCTGATGGTGCGAAGCACACCTTGGCTCTGCATACAGCCATCGGAGACTCACTCTTTATATCTCCGACATGGAATAAACCAACACAGCCATTCAGGAATGTCAGTTCAGGGTTTAGAGTTAAGTAATGCTACAGTGACAAGACGTCATATACACGCACACAGCCACACGTGCGCACGTGTGTACACACACACACACACACACACACACACACACACACACATTTTCTGTATCTGTCACTCCTGATAGTCATTTCTCAGCTCCCCTCCACAGCACTCCCTCAAATTCTCTTTTGTACAAAACATGTCCTTTTTACCCTCCCTACCCTGACCACACACACTTTCTCCTCTTCCTCATACACGTCCTCACAAACCCTCTACATATGTACCGTTCCCCCCTCTCCCTCCCTCCATCCACTCTTCTCTTCTTCATGACTTCAGCCCCATCCGGGCCATTAGCTGCTCGTACACTGTCCAGGCCATGGCTGCCATCAAGGTCCTGCGCAGGGACCGGGGCACCGCCCCCCGGAAGAACCCCTTCAACCCTTGCTCCTGGAGGACAGAGAGAGGAGAGAGGAACAGGAGGACAGCAGAAAGAGATGGTGACAGTAGGTGGGCGGAGGGAAGAGGAGGGGGGAGACGGAGGGAAAAAATTAACACTGAGTTTAAGTACTTCTTTAGATAGCACCGAGTTTGAGTACTGCCTTCACATCACACTGAGTTTGAGCACTGCCTGTACATCACATGGAGTTTGTGTAATGTCTTTAATATTGCAGATGGTACGTAACCTCTTCAGCGTGTGCAGATATAGACACAGAGTCCATCTGAGGTCCACCAAAGATCAATAAATCAATCAATTTACAAAACTTGAAAGAATATTCCTGAGGCTCTCACACTCTCTCTACTACTCTCTCTACTATAGCAGCCTACAGAAGCAAAGTAAGCTTTACTGGGCCTTACCGTGTAAATAAAGCGCACAGCGTCGCCAGTCCTCTTGTACAGTTGCGGGCTGACTTGGACGTGTGTTTTAACGACATCGGCAGGCTGAGTGACAAGGGAAGCCAGCACTCCTGCCAGCACACCACAGCTGAAATTCACCAGGGGGGTGTAGGCGGAGGAGGTGATTTCTGAGACAGAATGATCAGCAAAATTAACCGGGGCCCATTAGAACACACACTCTGCAGTCTGGAGATCTGAGAAGCAGGAATATGCCATCACAGTACATCATATCAAAATGAATACAATGAAAGCACTGAAATAGAGTAAATCAGCAAAGCAAAATAAACTGAATGATGGAATACATCAAACTGAATCTGTCAACAGCACACGAAACAGTACAGGTACTACAGCTACTATGTGTAAGGTCTGTTTCAGTCAGAACTAACACACTCTTGGTCTGGTTGTAGGATATGACACACAAACACACCCCACAGTTAGGTGTGAAAGGACGGTTGGAAGACTGACCCTGTGGCAGGGACCTCTTGGTCTGGCTGTAGAACATGACGTAGATGCCAGAGAAGGGGGCGTCTCTGAGCAGCGTGGCGGTCAGCCCCGAGAACAGCGCCCTGGGCCCCTCCGTCACGTACACAGTGCGCAGCGCCCCCAGCACCGTCACGTAGTTGTACCTGCCGCTCTGGAACACAACAATTGCAACAGTCTTTCAGCTCACACGTCACCTGAGCGTCAGCGCTACTATGGAGTGGCATTACTGTGCCCTTCCTGCTATCGTCTGTTCCGCTAACCTTCCCTCTGCTCCTTCCTTTCCCCACCTATGTGTGGATATTTCCCAGAATTCCAACGTTCACTGCGATATTTACAGATCCAGCTGCTCCTGAACGTGCCTGTGGCCCCAGCTATACCTCAGTCCAGCCTGGGGCTGGTCTCCACTTGCTCATGTTATAAAAAATTATTTATATAGAATTTTATGAGAAATCTGGATTTTGTCATTTATTCATAACTCCCAATGATAAACAGAAAGGTCTTTCCGTTTTCTTTTTACAGTACTGGAAAACATTGCAAAACAGGGGGAAAAGTATAGAAAATTAATTCAGTAATGTCTCTTTGAATTATTCCACATACTGTAATATATGCTGTCTTCTCAACCATGAGATGGAGCGCTCAACAAAAGACACGGTTCAGTTTAAGGCAGTATGTTTAAATAGCTAAATACCTAACAATATACCCTGGATTTCACTTCAGACAAACTTATGATTATGGAACTAACACCCCTGTGCTAATTACATGTGAATTCACTGTTGCCGACTTACCTAACTAGGATTAACTAGAATTGGAGCAGGGCAGCAGTAATTCCTCAGCAGTAACAAAGAACAAAACGCCAACACATAAATCAGTGCTACATGAAACACCAACACATTGAATCTCCTCCAGTTTACACATTTCAGTCTCTTTCAAGCCAGCTACCATACAGACAAATGTAAATAGCATGCGCGCACAGAAGATCTCAGAACTTTGCAGGCGCTCTCTGTCATACTGTATTAACCGCTGGCATGCTGGGGTGGAGAGAGAGACGCTGTTGGAAGAGAGCTGGGGTTGTGTCTGAAGGGAGACGACACAACGGTAGCCACGTCCGCCTGAACGTGCCCTGCGAGAAGACAGCATACACGCCCGTCTCCTCTCCTTTCTCCCCCGGCCCGACCCCGGACAAGCGGCCCCTCACCTCGAAGCGCGTTTTGATGACAGTGACGGGCAGCATGCAGACCCCCGCCACCGTCCGGGCCCCGGCTCCCAGCAGCACCGCCTCCACGGCGTTGGGGGCGCGTTCCTGGAAGAAGTGCTGCTTCAGGGAGTAGAAGGTGCTGAAGTAGATGCCGACCCCGGGGATGCAGCGCATAAAAGACTGGGAGACAGAGAGACATGAAGGTCTGTCAATGCTGTGCTCTTGTGATGGACGACAGACAGTGAGAATGACAGGCACACTCTTCTCCTGCTAAGATCCCGCTAAACAAATTAATTACGTAATGCAACGCTCCAACTATAGCAGTTCATGTGGTCGTGGCTGGTGGCGATTACTCCAAACATACCGCGACCTCAAACTCTGGGTGAAGCCAACGTGGCAGGAGACCCTAACTGTTACACAGTGAGTGCTGCAGAAATGGGAAGGACGGATACGCACCGGCGAGACTCCCTTCCACAGACCCAGCAGCTTCTCTGTCCGCACAACATTGAGAAACACTGCCATCATCCCCACCTTTGGCGAGCTGAGAGAGAGAGAGAGAGAGAGAGAGAGTAAATACATGCAGACACACACACAGACACAGACACACACACACACACAGAGGGCGCATCAACGCTGCCACTGCGCCCGAAGAGGGGGCGGACAGGAAGTAAACACAGACAAGAATATCTACTGGGCACTAAAGCAGACACTACACCAAGAGAGGATAAGAGAAGAGGGTTCAGATTAAATCAGTAATGCATATTAATCAACTGACACAAAAGAACTGACATTAACAGAAAGAAAGACAGAGGTTGCTAAAGTACTTGAGAGGCTGTATGATGTCCTGGACTTTATACAGTCAGTTTGTGCATTGAGTAGTATAATAAAGGATATGTGTTAGACCATGTTTAGTCATACAAGATCAGCCACGACACTATGAAGGATCAGTCTCTATGTCACTGTGTTGAGCTACATAAGATCACCCTATGTACATTAAGCTATGTAAGATCAATCTATGTACACTGAGCAGTGTACAGTCAGTCTTTGTATATTGAGCTGTATAAAATCAGTCTATGTACACAGAGCTGATTATGGTCAGTCTATGCACACTGATCTGTGTAGGATCAGTCTATGTACACTGCTGTAGATGATCAGTCTATGTGCACTGAGGTAATTATGAACAGTCTACATACAATGAGCTGTGTACGGTCAGACTACGTGAACTGCCGTGGAAGATCAGTCTATGCACACTGCTGTATATGGTCAGTCTATGTACACCGCCATGGAAGATCAGTTCACTGAGCTGATCATGATCAGTCTACGCATAGTGCCGTACAGCATCTCGTCTCACCCCGGGTGCATGTTGTTCTGCAGGGTCTGCAGGCGGGTCTTGACGAGGTCCAGCGGCTGGAAGAGCAGGGTGGAGCAAGTGCCACTGAGAGAGCCGCACATGAAGGCTTTGAGAGCGGGGTGCGCCTGGGGGCACAGAGGGGAGAGAGGGGTTAACGCGCTGCACACACGTGCTGCGTGTAAGGGTGTCGTCGACAGCGTGTGACTGTCGTGTGTGCTCGCGTGTGCGTGGAAATTTGAACACGGAGGGGGATGAAGACGGGGGGGGGGGGGGGGGGGGGGGGGTGATGGGCCGGAGAGGGGTTAACACACAAACAGAAAAACACAAGGTTCACCTTCGACACACATTGACTGAAACAAAAGCTATTTACAAAACACATACTTGCACATGAACATACACAGGTCACACATACAAAGAAAACACACTGTGTACGTGTACACACACACACACACACACACATACACACACGCACGCGCGTCCACACATGCACACGCACCAACAGTGAGCATGATGTAGATGCATACAGACAGTCTACACAGACACAGAGAGGAACTGTCACACTGAATAACAGTATTTCAAACACTCACTATTTACATGCTTGGCAGACACATCAAGACCAATAGTGTGTGACAGGCACACACATACACAGCCAAGCTCTAAATATAGATATGCAAGGACACACTGACACATACTGACAGACAAACACTACAATTTGGAAAGGCTATATATTACCTGACACGCATACACATGAAATCTTATCACAAAAAACTATCATATGGCACCACTATATGATGGGAAACGGACAACCTCACACACACGTAACTGTCTCTCTGCCCTACCTTTCCACCGCTTGGAGATTTGGCTTGTGAATCTTGTTTTTCTTGCATCTCTCCCTCTTTTACTCTCTCCCTCTCTCTGTGCTGCTATGAACAGCATATTAGAGTATAAGCCTCCATCTCTCGCTTCCTCTCTCCACTCTCTCTTTCTCTCTCTCTCTCTCACACAATGCCTAACTCTCCCCCTCCCTCTCAACCCACATCAGCTTAATCCGTGGGTTTCTATGCGCCTCTCCCCCTATCTCTCTCGCTCCCTCTCTCTCTTTCTCTCTCTCTCACACACACACACACACACACACCATTCCACTGCACACGCCCTCTCCCCCTATGAACCATTCCCTGCCAGCCTGAGTCTTTTTAAAATGCCATGAGTCATACAGTAGCTGTTTTTCTGCATGTCTGCCTGTGTGTCCTACTATGTGTGTCACTGTGTATACACTGTAATGTACAGTGTATACATGTAATGAATGTTACCGTCTGTGCTACCTCTATGTAATACAACATACTGCAATTTAAAACACCACATATGTAACATAGAACATGCTGCCTAGGACTGTGTAGAGTATGGTAACCTATGTTGTCCTGGAACATTACCCTGTTCTGTAAAAACACACTGTGTTTAAAACACATTGTGGCTGCCATTCCAATACCTTGGACTTGAACCTACAATCACATCTCTATCCTTCTCGATTCCTCTCTCTACCCCCCCTTCTTGCCCATCCCTTCAAGTAGAGGCCTCAGCAACAGCCAATTGCCACCCGTTCCTGGTCAGACACGGCCAATAGGAGACTGACAAAAATGGAGGCTTGGCCTAACTCTACCCTGAGTGGCTTGTCTCTGGGGATTTAAGGTGGTACGGAGGAGTTGACCCATTTCACGTAAACAGATATACAGTGAATTCATTCTGTAGCTCCCAAAAAAAAAACCCTAGGAGTAGCTGTGAGGTGTAGCAAATTCACTGCAGCTTTAATGTGAAACTAATCCGCCTGGGGGGTTTCACAGCTGAGTAAGAGCAGGAGGCAGGAACACTGGTGGTACTATATGGGAGGGCCAGACACACCACACAGAGCAGCGACCCACATTTGTCCAGAAATCTTGGCTAGGAAATCTTGGCTCACGCAAAGGGCACACGATACATCAGCTGACCCACAAAACTGTTGGGAGTTGTAACAATGATCCTTTACCACTGGAGGGCCGGAACCGTGCTGGCTCACTAAGTTCAAGGTCTGGGTGAAGTACATTATCTTTCCCGTAGTGTCGACCTGTGTCAGGGCGACTAGCGTTACTGGTGCAGGCTGACATAAAAGCCAGCTGTGGGCAGAGTTGGCAGAGTGAACTGCATATCTACAGTAGGTTGCTTCTGTCAGCAACAGAAACTGATGGAATGAACACAGAGGGGGCACACCACCATCGCACAATCCCAGCAAAACAGCCAGATGTAAATCGACTCTGAATTGTCAGTTCTACGCTACTCTACACAAGGCTATACACACCAACCTCGACCTCGAGAAAGGCCCTATACAAATTCAAAAACCCTTGTTATTACAAGCAAAATATATGCCTTGAACTGCAGACTTTATCAAGATCTAGCAACGTGCATGAGCACAGACAGTAACTTCTTGGTCAGCAGGCTTTGGCGGTTGATGCCAGCCCGGTTCCAGCCCTACAGTGGAAAAGGGGCAAAGGGGTGATGTCCCACAATAGTTTCCTCTTCATTGAACACATATATAACACACAGACCGCAGACCATTCTGACCACCAGCAGAGAGCTCTGTGTGAATTGCTTCTGGTAATTCAAGCAGTGATCACATTGTCACAAACTCAAATACACACATACGATTAAAATTAAAATGCTCAGGTATACACTATACTTCTGTGTACCAAGGCAAAAACACACCCTTGCAACAATTAAGATTACACATTTATTATATGCGGTGAGGTATTCACACTCCAATCTGAATTTCAAGTAAAGTTACAAGTAACGCCTTAGCAAGTCATTTTGCAGGGGCATCCTTGGCAGATTGCTTACCAACTGTTATTTACACTGTACCCTGGATAAAGCTAAACTCTAAATGAGGCCTTGTTCAACACACGTATAAACACATATTTATACTCACCACAACTAGCTCCATAATCTTTCAAAGATGCTCTGTAATCCTGCTGAATCGATATATTCCGTGAATCACTCAGTGTGTCAGTGCTCTGCCGATCTCGTGTGCTTTACCTCACCTAAACAAAAGAAAATTAATTTAGAGCTTTGGCTACTGAACTTGGTTGTGAGAAGCAGTGTTACGTTATTTCCCATTTACTATCTAACAATGCACACTTTTTTTCACGAGAGCCCCGGGAGTTTATTGACAGAGAGTGATCAATTATTGACAAAATTGGTGCGTCAGAATAAATGACGTACAGTTTAAGCATTAACACACCTCCCAACACGTGTGGTTTGCCCGCTAAAGGGATGGCTGGTTACGTGCATCTAGTAGCTACCACCGAATACAAACTGCTGTTCAGTCAAACGACAAACGTTACACACGTAACACTTCGTTACACACATAAAATGACCGTCAGAAAGAAAATCATATGTTCAGAAACATTTTTAAAAAACCATCAACGTACTGCACATACAATTAACATACTTTGTAAATGAAAAACGTGGTCTATGGATTTAAGTGCTGATTCCAGAAGCGCCATGTTTCTGTAAACTGACATTGCGAATTCCGTGTTTGGTAAGATAAATCTGGCTAAATGTTTGCACCATATGAAGACCGAGAGCGAAAATATTTGCAATTTAGCTAGCTCGTATCGTTTGCTAACTCGAATTACAGCATCAAGCTTGTTGTTGACAGAAAACCGGGCGCTGTAATGACATTTAGCTAGCTACAAACCAGCGATTGTGACGGTTAATAAAAACTCATTACGGACGTGAAACGTTACTCTGTCTATCGTTAGCAACACCAAACGTAGTTATTCAGAGTATGCTGGAAAGTTAACTGCTTGGGGCTGGTCCTGACCAGCTACTGATGGCCACTAATTAACACACTATGCTAGCCAGCCTGCTAGCTACGTACGGTGTCTTGAATATTTACAGGACAGGGCTAGCTATCCAAGCAGTAGTAACGTTACTTTAACTATATATAGCTACAGTCACGGTGTTGTGGATATGCAAAACAGCTAACGTTAAGTTAGCTAGTGACACTTACCTCTTTCCTCTGGCTGCTAAGGGCCAATAATGCGATCACACAGGGCAGGCATCGTTGCGGCGTAGAATGATATTTACGTTATAGCTAAACTTTCGGTGACGAGATGAGAGCTAAACTGTACTATACTACTAATAATATATTCCTGTGATATGACACTGAAGCGGGATCAGCAAAATCAGCAACTTTAACAAAAAAATCACAAGATTTCAGACACGACGGCTTGGTATTGCGAGGAGAAGCGACTGTGACCTTATGACTTTCTTCCTGATGCGTCTCTTGCTCTGTCAAAAGTTCCGCACCGGTGGGATGTGTTCAGAAGTTAGCCAACTACCTAGCTGGACTAACCTTCAATTACTAGGATCAATATACTAACTATATATTTATCAGCGCTAGTATCCGTGGACTATGTTATCAAACCTCGTGATGCTTTCACTGCCTCCCTAGTTAAAATAACACCGGTAAATTAGCTTATATTTTTACACGATAACTATAGCAATTAGCAAACTAGTTCTGTTCTGACTTCAGCCAAGTAGTCCTCTCTATGAAAAGTTCCTCGCTAGCTAAGTGGCTAGTTACGTCTCACAAGAATGACGCAATTTCAGCTAATATGACAGCTCGCTTATCACACGTAGAAATTGGCTGCTAAACTTTTTAAGTACTGTAGTCTACACTCGAAAAAGACTCTCTTCAAACGTTGTAGGGAATTGTCCTTCGTCGGCCGATGTTATTCTTATTTGCTATCGCTGTATTTTTGAATCTCTGTCGGCAAAGAACTCGGATGTCAACTCTACATTGTGTAAAAACGCAGTGTACGCAGAGCTCCCTCGTCCCACCCCTTTTCTACACCAGACAACGCATCGACCGGTTGCGAACCGGTTTCAGCTTGATTTTACCGTGCAAATCATTTGGAAAGAGAGGGGAGGAGAACTGAGCACCCAATCTCAGGTCCTCAGAGCCCCCTGGTGGCGAGACTCTACACACTACGTGCAATACGTGGATTACTTCCTGTTCCTACGAAGTTTGTCAAATAATGCTGCAACCGTAAACAGAAATATTCTATTGCCTATACAGGATACTGCTCATTTATGAGTTATAAATTGCAATGACTGAGGATGAAGGCAAGTGAGGCCGTTTTGGATACTGAAGACACACACATGGTCCCACATATATGGTCCTTATCGATGCATCTTTGTGCAAGGGGCCACGTTTAAAGAATAGATTTAAAGAAAGAAACTTTTTTTAGAGTCAACTTGGCAAAGAAAGTAGAATAAAAAAATACACAGGTAAAAAGCAGCAGTTGAGAAAGCTCTCTTTATTACAATTACAGTAAATCTCATGTCATATTTTATACTGCAGTATCAGATCTCCAGATAAAATAAACAGTACAAAATACGTTTTAAGTGAGAGATTATAGAAAAATATGAATAAATCAGTTACATTTTCTCAATTCACAAAGCTAAATGCAGCTCGCTGGTCATTCTTTCACCGTCCCATTTGCACCATCACTCAATTGCAAACCTGCTCCATTACACTATTACAGACACATTTACTATAGTGACACCTTCTTACTTCCCTCTCCGTGTAAAAACAGAATGAAAAATGCAGACAGGGGAGGTTCCGAGAGAGAGAGACTACTACAATGGAAATATAAGGAAACAATGGAGTTAAAGGGAGGAAGTCCCCCCTCCACCCTCTATATTTGACAGCTCAATGCAGAACAGTGCGAGAGAATAGTGTGTGTGCAGCGAGTAAAAAAAAACAAAAAAAAACCCCACCACCCTATCAGCCCCAAAGGCAATCTGCAGAAACAACTGCTTTTCCAGAAAAATCTCTAAACATCCTACACAGTGTAACTAACGGTGGCTTAGCCTGGATGTGTCTATAAATGCATATACCTCATATCCTTTCGTTCTTCTTGTTTTGCATTTGTTTCAAGTGCAGTATCATTGTTCACCTTTTCACATGTTCCCTGATGACTTGTGTGCATATCCAAATGTAACAGCAATCTCAAACCAGTGCTTGGTGCAAACTCTGCCTCACCACTATTGTCTGCACATTAAGTCCATATTGTATGGCTTTTTCCAGCAAGCTATGACATACATCTGCATTTTTCCCCCACATTTTTTGCACTCATATAACATGCAACATACATTTTAAATGCAATGCCATTTTAATGAACCCAAACCATTATTATAAGGTAAAGTAGGAACGGTTAAGTGGAACACAGTACATTTAGCACAGAAACCCCCAATACAAAGAGAGGTAGAGAGATATAAAAGGTGGCAGGGCTTTTATACTTTTCACAAACCAATATAAACTTTAGAATAAAATACATATCTCCTTTAAACTGCAATATTACTTTGGTCACCTTAACATCCTATATTTTTGCATTTCTTTCCTAATTCAAAGTAGAAAAATAGATCCAGAAGTAGGAATATAGTTAGAATGTTTCCTTACAAAAATATTCACATTCATATTCAGGAGAAGGAAAAGAAAGAATTTGGCCATCATTGCTATATCTGCATTTGTATAGATTGTGTAAAGATTTATGTAGTTCTTTGCATACACTGTCTTCCTGAGCCACTGTGTACATTAGAATGATTGTCACAATATGAATTGGGTACTCTATCTCTGTATTACAGTATTATGATGAAAAGCATTTAATGTGTACATGTATCAGTGTATGTGTTACGGTGTTGTGCGTGTACAAAGTATCTTGGCATAAGTATTCATGGCCATTTATACCCGTGCACAGTGTTGCCAGTGTATCCTTATATGCGTAAGTGAAAGTGTGCATGAAACAGTTCACTCATATGGCCAGCGATGGCACCGTGACAGTTAGTGGAAGGCAGATCACTCCATTTTGGGCTCAGGGGTTTCGCTCTTGATGTCCTCCTCGTCGCTGTCCGCTCCTGAACGGCCAGTCGTGCGCCGCATGGTGAAGGGCAAATCCCCACGCCTGAAAATGAATTAAATCAACAAATTGTCACCACAATGATTTCACCATTAAGCAATACCTTAAAAGATACATCCCCCTCATCCATTCATTATAAACAATTTATCGCACGTAAAGCACTACACATCTTGACAATTCAGACCTCATGTTACAGTACATCCTCCGCGTGGTTTGTCTCACAGCAAGAAGAGTGAAAACAGGACTCAGATTAACACGAGACTTCTAAAGCAGAACCGATCTCTGTTTTCCATGCTCAGATACTGTCAATTATTACTGGTTGTCAGCGGGGCTTGTTGTGTACAAAGCAGAGACTCTGTAGCAACACGGTTCAGCAGCTTTGAGAGCGGACCAGACGTACCTGAGCTTGCTCCTCAGACTGCTGACCTCGCGGTTCATGGCGTCAGCGGACTCGGTGGCGTCCTCCAGCTCCCTCTGCAGTTTCCTGCGGTAGGCATTGGCTCGGGTGGCCTCCTCCTCCGCCTCCTCCAGCTGCCTCTTCAGCTGCTTCATCCGGCTGTTCAGCTTGTCCGCCTGTGGAAATGGGGTCAAGATTAACGCCGCACTGCCAACAGCACATCCATTAAGTACTGAAAGTTTAAATGTGCTTTCAGATCCATTACCACCATTCCATGCCTTATTTCAATAATGCTAAGCGTTACATCTTAGTGGGGTATATTTTGTTCCGTGGTAGACTGCACTACCAATTATTTCCATTGCTCTCTGTTGCAATGCAGAGTTGGGGAATTTAGACTGACATCAGAAATCAATTTACCCCCTTCAAAAAAGCCAAGTTAAAAACAGATGTTATTTCAAAAAAGGCAAGGTATTTCACAATAGATTAGAAACGGCTGCTTCCTGGTCAGTTTTATGAAACTCACACAGTTAAACAGCTGTGAAAAATTGACAGCATGTTAATAATTTATTCTTACCATCATAGACGTATACTACGCTTCTACGTCTCACAAACATTAACAGTACAACACTTTTGACATTTCTAGTGTGCCAGTTTCCAGCACTAAGCAGATGCAGAGGTCAGCTGTAATTTACTACCTGGCATAATATATCAGTATAATTTACTTACACCTTCATTCACAGTTAAACCTTGGCCTCACGTGTGCGTATTGTGGAATACAGTGCGAGAGCCGTGAATCACCTGGTCTTTGTACTGCTCAGTGTTACGCCTCTCGTCGTCAACCTGCAGGAGGGCCTCCTTCATTTTCTTCTCCGTGCGCCGCACCAGCTTTGAAGCCTGCTGCCTCTCCCTGAGGGAGCAGCGATAAAGGTTGGAAAAAATAGCAGTCCCAATTTAAAAGGTGTCCCATAACTCCTTCACACACATAAATGTCCAGGCAAAGAAAAAGCTGACAGAGACAGGACAGGATGGCTGCACCGAGCAAGCCGCGTTCTCACCGGGTCTCGATGTCCAGCTGCTCCTCCAGTTGGGCGATCTTGGCCTCCAGGGAGGTGATGTTGGCCTTGTACTTGGACTTGATGGTTCCCTCCAGGTCCTGCAGCTTGATCTTCAGCTCCTTGTTCTGGCGGTCGAGCTGTGAGCGCAGCCCTTCGATGCGCTGGGAGTTACTGCGCTCCGCGGTCAACTCGGTATTGATCTGGTCAGCCTGAGAAAGGAAAGAGACAGTTGGCGTTAAAAGTTCATTTTTTCCTGCTGACCTGACATGCCTGAGAAGCTACAATAACATGATAGCAAAATGTAATGATCCAAACTGTCTCTACATAGTCTGCTATTGTTGGTTACCCCCCCCCCCCCCTTCCGCTCCCTTCCCCTCCCTTATATGGTATCATCTCCTGTGCTACATTCCACCGTTCCCTACTCTCAGTACCTGCAAGGTGGCCCTCTTGAGGCGGTCGTTCACCAGCTCCGTGTTACACTGCTCCTCCTCCAGCTCCTCCTCCAGCTGGGCGATGCGCGCCTCCAGTCTCCTCTTCTCATCCATGATCTGGGAGCTGAAGGAGAGAGGGGGGAGGAGGCGAATCAGAGAGGGGGGGGAGGAGAGGGGTTGGAAGAGATGGCCTCATTAGCATGAGCTGGATTGAAATCCAAAAAGTTGGTAATGATGATGTGAACCAGCAAAACGTATCGCACAGTCCATAAACTTCCATAAGCTCATGTCCAAGGCTACGACAATCACTCAAACATTTTCCAGCAGTCACACACAGCAGTACAAAGCGCGCAGAATATCATACTTCTTGCTGGCCTGGCTGTTGATCTCATCCTGCAGCTCGTCTCTCTCCAGCTGGGTTTGCCTCTTCATCCTGTCCGCTGCAGCCAGCTCCTGAAGGAGGAGGAGGAGGAAGAGCGAGGAAGAGTATGTCAAGAAGGGAGGGAGGGGAAGGGCTGGGGTTGGCGATGTTAAGGATGGATGCTGACCTCCTGCAGTTGAATGATGTCGGCCTCCATGGTTTTGATCTTCTTCTCGTTCTCCTTGGCCTGGTTGAGGGTCTCCTCGCGGGATAAGCGGAGATCCTCCAGCTCCCGCATCAGGTCCTTCATCTGGGCCTAGGGGAGAGATGGTCCACAAATCTTGCAATCCCTTCCTTAAAGAAGCTGGTGTGTCATTCAATGACGTGGAATATGTGTGTGTGTGCACGCGCACATACGGACACAGCTCTGACAGTACCTGCAGTTTCTTAAGCTGCTTGAGCGCATCGTCCCGGTTCTTGTTGGCCATGTCGATCTGGCCCTCCAGGTCCTTCAGGTCCAGCTCCATCTTTTTGCGGGCAGCGACGGCCACCGAGCGCTGCTTGCGTTCGTCCTCCAGCTCCATCTCCATCTCCCGGACCTGAACAGAGCAAAGGAGGGGCAGTTTACCCGAAGTGTACAATCGTGAAGTGCGTCAGGTACATCAGGAATCCTCCTTCACCCGCAGAGGCCAGGAAGTAGGGCCAGGCTGTGTGAAAAGCAGGGATCCTCCACATGTACAGACTGCGGCTCTACAAGGTCTACCGTACCTGTTTTAAGAGCTGCCTCCTCTTCTCCTCACCCATCTCGTCACGGGCCTGCAGGTCCCTGTCGAACTGGGCCTTCATGGCCTGCATGTTGACCTCCAGCCTGAGCTTGGCGTCCTCCGTGGCCTGCAGCTCGTCCTCCAGCTCCTCCAGCTGGGTGCGCATCTCCTCCAGCTGTTGCTCCATCCCTCGCTTCGACTTCTCCAGCTCGTGCACCTGTACAGCAAAGGATAAGGGGAGGGAAAAACTGATGGTGATCATCACATACATTACTGTATTTCTACAATTTTACACAGCCCACAACTGATTGGTATTTGTGGGGAAAAAAAATATTAAATCCATAAGATTTCTAATGACTGATTTCACACTGTTTAAATCAAATATGAGCTCCCGACGTACGCTTTTGCCAACGTCGTCTTTGGAGGACACCAGGTCTTCCATCTCGGCACGCAGCAGCTTGTTGGCCCGGTCCAGCTCGTCTCTCATTTCAGTCATGGTCTCCAGCTCTCGGGTCAGCGCCAGAGCCCTGGTCTCTTTCTCCCTGGCCTCAGCCTCGGCCCGGTCCCGCTCTTCAGCATACCGGCTGGAGATGGTCTTCTCCTCAGCCAGCATCTACAGAGGGAAGAAGGCAGGTGAGGGTATTGCTTTGATGCAGATGTGTGCAAGTGTATTTCTTATTGATTTAGGAAACTGTAATTAAGGCATACAATGTCTTTAGCAGCTGAACATAAATATCGCCATTTGTCTGTCCAATAAGAATTTGCCTACTGAATTGTGTGTTTCTACCTGCATGGGTGTATATTTTTACAATTGTGCATTCTCTTGGCAGAGAATACTCAGAATCTTCACATTAAGCAGCCATTTTGAACTCTGATACCAGTTGTTTAGGCCCTGTTTTACTCATGCAATGTACCTGGTCAAACTTCTTCTGTTTCTTCTCCAGGTTTTGGACGATCTGCCTCAGGTGGTCCTGGTCCACCAGCATGTCGTCCAGCTCCTGCTGCAGACGGGTCTTGGTCTTGTCCAGCTTGTCGTAGGCGGACGCCTTCTCCTCCAGTTGCTGAGAGACACTTTCCAGGTCCCTCTGAAGCTTCTTCTTCACCTCCTCCGCACTCTCCAGAGAACTGGCCTCCTGGTCCACCTTCTTCTTCATGTCTGCCAGCTGCAGAGCAGAGGCAGGGGGGTCAAGGGGGCAGTTAAAAAAAAAAAAAAAAAAAAACAGTAAGTGATAAAGAGAATTACTCACAGAATGTTTTTCATGCTTTCTTTAATGGTACATAGCATCAGCTTCTATACAAGCAGAGAAAGACTACAGTCCCACAAAGTTTGCTTTAGCTAATGTCTTTGAAAAAGAAAAGGTTATGGCTAAAAGTGGGATGGATGGAAAGTGCTGCTGAATGTCTCCTCGGAGAGCAGAGTGCTGTACAGTACACGTTGCGGGTGAAACAATGCATGACATCGTGGGGTCAGAGGTCAAAGCGTGCAGATGGTGGACATGGAGGGACGGAGGGAGGAGACTTACCTGCGTCTGCAGCGTGGCGAGCTGCCTCTCCACGTTCTTCTTGCCCTCCTCCTCCTCCTCCAGCTGCTCTCTCAGGCTGTTCTGCTCGTCCTCCATCTGGCGAAGACGGGTGGACAGAGAGAGCTTCTGCCGCGTCTCCTCTTGCAGCAGCTCCTGCAGGGACAGGAAGGGGGGGTTGGGGGGGAGAACGGACACAGTTAAGACTGCTCTCCGAGTTACCACTATTCAAACGAATGCCATCTTACAGAATGAGTGGAGTCTCTTAGCCAAGCAACCTGTGGTTGAACTCTAAAGACTGAACAGTAATTTCATTTCCCAGGTTAAAACCTAAAAAACATTCAAACAGAATATGTAAAATGTAACCCCTGTGTGCATAAATACTGTGTGTAGACAGGACAGTAATGCAGTCTTTAGGCATTGGATGAAATACCGCACCTGCACATCCTGCAGCTGGGACTCTACTGCAGAACAGTCCTTTGTGGCCTTGATGGACTTGCTCTCGACCTGGCTGAGCAGACTGTTTGCGTTCTCCAGCTCCGACTACAAGAAAGAAGCCACCGATTTAAAAAAAAAAAAAAAAAAAAACCTCCCCCTCCCAAGAGCCACCTCCGCCACCCGCCCCCATCCCTCCCTTTGCTCCCCCGACGCACCTGCATCTTGGTCACTTTGTCGGCCAGCTCCTGCCGCTGCCTCTCGCTCTCGACGTGTTTGACCTGCAGCTCCTGCAGCTGCCCCTCGGCCTTCTTCCTGCGGTGCTCCGAGTCGCTCTTGCCCTGCATCAGCGTCTGCAGCTCGATGGTCAGCTCGTTCCGCTCGCTCTCCAGCGCCTGCTTGGCCTTCTCCACGGACGCCTTGTTCTGAGGCGGACAGAACAGAGCTCACTTTACAATGGCTGCGGGCACTGTCCCTCTGTGCTTAATATGACAATGCAACTGGATGCCGGGGTGGATTTTTGCCGAAATTGCTGATGTCATGCAGGGAAGTGTTGTATGTGTGAAACAAAGTTTTACAGATAGTAATACAGAAAACAAAATCCCGTCAGATCTTTTTTTGTCTTTATTGGAAATGCATGTGTAAAAGGGACAACTGCCCATCCGTCTACAGTGTAAAATGTTTGATATATAAATATATTCTAGTGCATGCATACATGTGCAACGTGTGTAGATCTGCTACAAACTGTTAGTAACATGAAGATTCCTATCTGTGTGTAAAGTAATGCTATACACATAAAATGCAATGCCTTTAGTTATGACAGCCTGTCTACTGCAGCTAGCTATCTTGGCTAGTGTGAGAATGACTGCAGGAGTAACAATTGTCAGTAAAGGACGGTTACCCTCTTCGCCTGCTCCAGCTGATCGTTGAGTTCATCGAAAGCCTGGCTGTGTTTCTGCCGCATGTCAGCAACCTGCTGCTCATGGATCTTGGCCTCCTCTTCGAGGGTCTTCTTTAACTGTGTCACTTCTGTCTCACGCTTTGCTCTAGAGGACGAAGATGGTGGGGTCAAATTAGTAAGCAGCGGTGCATCTTAACGTACCCGGAGCTCAGCTGTGGCTCCAGGGTGTCTACTTAAGCGGCTTTTCTTTAGTAGCCGCCTATAGTATACACATAAAATCATACTTGTAGTAATTTCCTATGAGGATAAGCATACACATATACAGCAATGCCTACAGTGACGCACAAGTACCTGAGCTCCTGCTGGGCCGCGGTGGAGTCCAGCGTGTCCTCCAGCTCCGTCTTCAGGGCCTCCAGCTCCTCCCCGAGGTCCCTGCGGTGCTTCTCAGCCTTGGCACGTGCGGCCCGCTCCAGCTCCAGGTCCTCGTGTAGCTCGGACAGCTGCGCCTCCAGCTCCCGGATCTTCTTCTGGGCATGGTTCTTCTGGGCTGCCTCCTCCTCAATCCTGGGGGACAGGGGAGGGGAGAGTGGGGCAACGTGTTAATGGATACAGTCTTGAAGTACAAGTCAAAAGGTTGGACACACCTATTCGTAGAAGGGTTTCTTATTTTACATTTTCCACATTCTAGAGAAACAGTAAAGACATCAAAACTATAAAATACAAAAAGAATGATGCAATGACCAAAAAACTTGACAGGTACTGTAGATCTACACTACAAAGTACATGTAGTTTAAATAAGGGCACAGACTGGTCACAAGCACAAAGCTGAAATAGCATACACAGGCAAAGGTGAGACAGGGAAGCATACTTAAGGACAGGTAATCTCACCTGGCAAGGGCTGCCTGCAGTTCCTCCTCTTTCTTAGCCAGCTGGGCACGGAGCTCGGCAATCTGGGCCTGGAGCTCGGCAATCTGGTCATGCAGCTCGGTGGAGTCGCCCTCCAGCTTGCGCCGGTTCTTCTCCAGCTCCTGGCGCATCTTCTCCTCCTTACGGAGACGGTCTGGAAAAGAGGAGGAGCGGGAGGAGAAAATGAGGACAAGGAGACAGAGGGGAGAGGTGGGTGAGGGGTCGGCAGATGGAAATAAGCGCTAACACAGAGGTGAGGATAAGACCAAGCAGAGATCCCCTCCCTACCCTCCAGGTCTGTGATCATGGCCTCATGTTTGTTCTTCAGTTTCTGCAGGCTCTTGGATTTCTCCTCCTCTTCAGCCAGGTTGGTGGTGAACTCAGCAATCCTGTCCTCTAGCAGCTTCTTTTCCTGCAGACACACCGATCCCACACGCTCATCAACACCCTGATCCACACCCAGACAGCACGTTCTTCCATCGCGCGATACCGTCCCAACGCCCGTTTCCCCCACCCGCCAGCGATACGGACTCACAAACCTTGCCGAGTTTGCTGTTCTGGTCCTCCAGCACCATCACGTCCTCCTCCACTTTTTTGAGCTTGGCCTCTGTGGTCACCTTCTCCAGCTGCAGCTTCTGCCTGGCGGCCTCCTCCTCGTCCAGCTGCTGCTCCAGATCCTGCAAGGATCATGTGGAGAGGTATTACATACCAATAATTTTTAACTCTTTTTTTGGACACTAGAAGACTATGTGGTACAAGAGTACTCTTCTCATCCACGGTTCCTTTTGTATATGCATACAGGAATACACAGCATACCCATACCCATGAATACCCACACAAAGTGCTGCAGTTGAGCACAGTTTAGCATTTTACTCTTGTACTCTTACTTTTGCCCCTCTCTCCTGCTGAGAGAGGTCCAGTGTTACAGTACAAAATGGCTCAAAGGCAGTACAGAACCACTCAGAGGCTGCAAAAAAACAGCCCTGAGACGGTAGAGACCAGCTCCACGGCAGGCCGAGTGTGCTGCCGAGCTCCCTCACCGTGATGTTCTGCTGCATCTTCTTCCTCTCGTTCTGCAGCTGAGTGACCCGCTCCTCCTCCTCCTCCACGCGGGACTCCAGGTCGTGCAGGATCTCCTCCAGCTCCTGCTTGCGGGCGGCCAGGCGGGCGCGCATCTCCTCCGCCTCCGCGCACAGCTCCGTCTCCGCCTGCAGCTGCTCCTGGAGGGCCAGCTTCTCCGCGTTCAGCTGCGAGACACACACACACACACACACACACAGAGGCGGGGTATGGGTTACCTCTCCCGGAGCAGCTTCTCACAGCGGCCACCCGCCCCCCTCAAAGCAGCCCGGAAAGCAGCGCTGTGTCCAACGGCGGCCCCTCCGTACCTGCTGCTGCTTGGCCTCGTACTCCTGCAGCTGCTGCTCGGCCTGTTGCTGCCTCTCCTTCACCTTCGTCAGCTCCTCGTCCTTTGCCAGCATCTCCTCCTCCTGCCTGGTCACCTGCAGCAGCGGCTTCACCTGAGAGGGGGGGGATGGGGCACAGAGCTCTCACAACCCGCGCAGCACAGAGCACCATCAAAAACAGATCACTGTCACTGCCCCAGAGGACTACCATACACAACACACCGAAGGGGAAATTCCAATAACGTAGAGCACAGCTCTTGTAGAGATTATACAGTAAAGAATACTGTACTGTATTGCTCATTCCCAAAACTGAGCATTTGGGGTAATGGACAATAAGAGGTACCAAGGTGAACATGAGATCTTTGAGTAAAGTGACAGGAAGACAGGAGTGAAGAACAGGAAATGATGCATCTTGGAGCTCCCTGATTTGTGCTTGCCTTAGTGAAGAGTCTCCACCACTGCCAGTTCCTGAGCTTGAGGTAGGCAGCACAGTTCCTCTGGATCACTTTCATGGCAGTCAGCTGCTGCTGCCTCTTGGCAAAGGCTCTGAGGGAGAGGATGGCAACACAGAGATGAAATGACTTGCAGTGTTATTTTAGATAACACTACCTGTAGTCCTTGCTCCTTTCAGTAAAACTGTCATCTTAATGTGTTTGCATAATATAGCTTAAATATCAACAGTGGCGTATGGTAAAAGACAACATTGTCTAAGGAAAAAGCTTGTTATGGACTTAAGTCAAACTAAAGAGAGAGCTCTTTTACAAAATGAAGCATATTTTATGTACATATTTTTCTATGTTATATGCTGAGAATGAGATGCATCATAAGATTCTTTGTGGGCGTGGGAGTTAGGGTCTTACTTGCGGGCGACATAGCCCCGACACCAGGCCTGGAAGCTGATGATGACGTCGGTGATCTTCATGTCCCGCTCCTCCTCCAGGTGAGCGAGCACTCCAGCCCGGAAGAACACTTTACTCTGCCCAATCCGAAACAGGTTGGGGTCCAGCTCTAGGGCTTTGATCTGACACAGAAACAAAATTGTTACTAGAAATACACTGCACCATGTTCACACATAAGGTTATGAGTACCTATTTACACAATTAAAAAAAAAAAAAACACCACAAATTCCCAATTACCTAATCACATCATCATTTTCCCTAGTGACAAATCACTGTCATTCAAAACGTGAGGCTCTTAATTCCTTTAGGGGGCAGGTGAAGTAGAATAAAATTGGATGGTGACTGTTGGAAATGGCTAACCTAATAGCACAGGGACTTACCATGAGGACACAAGCCTGTTTCCCATCCATGAAGCCCTTGGGAATTGCATTGGGGGTGAGGATTTCGTACCTGGAAAAAGAAAAGGTGGAGGTTCAGGCACACTGACAGTGACACACGTCCCAGAGAGGATGCAGACTGGTCAATGGGCAGTACCTCTGCCGGAACTCCTGGAAGACGACGCGGTTAGGGAAGCCCTGCCTGCAGATACGGATGCCCTCCAGAACACCATTACACCTCAGCTGGTCCAGAACAAGGTGGGGGTCCAGTTTACCCGCCTGACAGAGGGGAGGGAGGGAAGGAGGAAGTTTAGTAATCAACCTAAACTTCTGAGCTGCTCACATACCTAAATTCAACGCTATCGTACAGACATAATGTGATGAAATACATACGCGGTAGAAATGTAATAATGCTTACACTACAACATAACTCTGTTCAAATATCCATCATGTTTGTCTCTTAAGTACAGGCAGTACAAACATTCCATTTGTATGCAGCAGACTGATTTCATGGCAAGATGACAAAAGCTCTTGTGTGTTATACACAGCGATTATGATCCATCTTGGTTCTGGAGGCACACAAAGACATCTACACATGATACACATCTAGTCTAATCAGCTGAAGCATCTGGACCTTCTTTTCGTGGTTGGGGATGATGCAGCGGACAAAGTTGGGGTTGGTGTTCCTCAGCGTGGTCATCAGCTTGCTGAGGGACTCCTTGTACAGCTGCCCCACGGTGCGGAACATGCCCCTGCGAGTTTTAAAGGCCCCCGGCATGGAGTCCGACATCCCAGCCACCTGGTCCAGGCCCACAATCCGATCCACTGAGAGAGAGAGAGAGAGAGAGAGAAAAAAGGGGGGACAGGAATAATAGTGAGGAGGAGGTGGCAGCAGTTACAGGAAGAAAGGAGTGTCTCATTTCCATTAGAAAGTGAGAGACATCACTAGACAACAGTCATCTTGTGAAATGCAAACCCACACAGTCCAAATCACAGCAGAACGCTCTCACTCATCTGTCTCCCCTGGTAAAAAGAAGAGTGAGCAGAGAGTGACAGTTGGTTTTTTGCAAATCAGTGATGGCAGCACACACGCACTCTTTGAGGGCAGAGGGAGGGAAGGAGAGCGGGATGACAGCACAGAGGAGTCAAACGATGCTAGTCAGGCATGTGTCACACAGAACACTCACAAAACGCGATGCAGTGAGAGGAAAGAGTGATCGACAGGCCACACACACAGATGCAAAATTGCAGGGCGCGCGCACCTCTGCGGGCGAACTTTAATGTGCCCATGTGCACGGTCATTAGCATTGGCTTGGTTCATTTCAGATTGTATAAAGATCAAACGCATTCGTGTTGTCATGACAGTCTCACACCCATGCAGTTTGTGTATACCCTCCGTTGCAGTACCACTGACCAACACCAGGTGGGCCCAAATCACACTAGCACATGGGGAGGAAGAGAACAGTAAGAGAAAGAGAGAGCAGAGGGGCCTCCCACTAACATTGCTGAAAAACAATTCAGGAAAAATAATTTAACCCTTGAAATTCATACATGAAATACTCTCATCACAATACCTCAGGGTTTGTAAAAGGCAATGGGTTATAGAAGGCATAAATAGGAAAGGAAGTAGAGGAGAGAGAGATGCAGACACAGTAACTTAAGACCATAAGGACAAAATGAGGAGAAAGAGGAAAGGCAGCAAGAGATTTACAAAAATAGAAATTAACAATAGCTCTGAATGAGTGGGAAAAAATGAGGAGAGAAGAGAGGAGATTGTGAAAGAATGAAAAAGAACCTGGTCACCTGAGTCAGAGTGGAGGATAGGAAAGTGCTGATAAAAATAGGCTCTCTGACAACTCAGTACCTCTAAGAAAGGAGGGGAAAAAAGAGAAAACAGACACCACAAACAGTGTGGAAAGGAGCAGAGAGATGGAGGAAGAAAGAGTGTTAAATACAAAAGAGCACAGGTCACTGTTGTGTTCCACATGAATGTTTTTTTAAATTTTATACACATCATTTGACTGGAGTCCTTGCAACCCTGGACAAGAAAATGCTTCATTGTGTGCAATGGCTTAATATGCACAGTTGAATAGCAATGTAGCCAAAGGAAGTTGAGAAGAATCACCTTCATTGGACTGTATGGTTTTTAATCCTTTTGGAATATGGAACATATTGCCACCGAACTCTATGGACACTTAAGTTAGTGCATATGGTTTAAAAACTCTACAGTTTAAAGTTTGTTTTCTTTCAATACATAATTACTCTGTAGAACACTGAAAGCACTGATAAAAACTTATGTCTACAAGATGAATAATCACTAATCTTGGATAAGTTTTCGGTTCTCTGATTCAAATGAAGGGCAAAAGTACTTTTAGGTACAAGTATGTCCTCTCACCATCTCTCCACAGCTCAGACACAAACTTGTCTGAGGACTGGTTAAGCAGCGTGGTCACGTTGTCATTCAGGGGGTCCATGTTCTTCATGAGCCACTCGCCCGCCTTGTAGTCCACCTGAGAGAGACAGACAGAGACGGATGTGTAAAAATAAAGGACCTCTAATCCCCAACCCTTCATTATTACCATCCCACCAGGTATCTGTTAATCCTGGCAGCCATCTGTGTTATGCACAAGCTATGCACGTGGGCGCTCTTACCTTCCCGGCATAATGGATGACGCAGAAGTCAGCATCATCTTTGAGTTTCTTGGCCTTGTGAAACTTGGGGTGATTACCCAGCTCCTGCACCACCTTCTCCACAAACGACTTATCCGTGGCCTTGGGGAACCAGCACTCCTCATCCAGCAGGGCCAGGATGCCAGGGGGACTAGCCTGGAAGAAGGGGGGGGGGATATAGAAAGGGAGAGGAGTTTGAGCCAAGAGAGGGGGGCAGTGGCGTCATTAGTCAGCGAAAATGTAAAACAGAAAGACTCTCACCGTTTTCTCGATGAGGTCGATGCAGGGCTGCAGGTCCAAGCCGAAGTCGATGAAGCTCCATTCGATGCCCTCCCTCTGGTACTCCTCCTGCTCCAGGATGAACATGGTGTGGTTGAACAGCTGCTGCAGTTTCTCGTTGGTGTAGTTGATGCAGAGCTGCTCAAAGGAGTTCAGCTGCACAGGAGAGAAACAAAAGAGGTCAGTTAGCATAAATTGATACACAGACTTACTTAGGGGAGGAGCTTCTTCTCATTGGTTTTAACTCTGTAGTTTCAGCTCTAAGGTGGTAATGTAGTGTAGTGGTGAGAAGCAAGGCTTGTAACCAAAAGCTTGCCGGTTTGATTCCCAGCTAGGGCACTACTGCTGTACCCTTGGGCAAGGTACTCAACCCACAACTGCCTCAGTAAATATCCAGCTGTATAAATGGATGAAATTGTAACCCATGTAAGATGCTCTGGATAAAAGCATCTGCTAAATGACAATAATGTAATGTAGTCCAATAGCTCTCGCCATTTCTGTTTTGTTTTTTTGTTTTTTTTACCTCGAAGATTTCAAATCCAGCGATGTCCAGGATGCCGATGAAGGAGGCGCCCTGGCGTTTGGTCTTGTCCAGAGCCTTGTTGATGCGCATCACCAGCCAGCGGAACATCCTCTCGTAAGTGGCCTTGGCCAGGGCCTCCACCGCGAACTCCGCCTGCTCCTGCGTCTGCGCCTTCTGCACGTAGTCGCGGCCCACCTTGATCCTCGGGGACAGGATGGCCCGGGTGAAGTCCGTCACGTTCATCCCCATCAAGTGGCACACCTTCTGGGCAGCTGCGTGAGAGACAGGGGTGGGGTAAGAGTCGCGCTCTCAGAGGGAGGGGCTTCGGAAAGAACATCAATCTTTTACTTGGAAAATGTGGAGAAAATATTCTGAGGTGTTATTTATGTAAGGCACCTCTAAATCTAGGTCTCTATACAAAACCCCAAAATGGCTGCCGATACCTGTGTCATCGGGCATGGAGGCCTGGTCAGAGTGCCGCTCCTTCTTAAAGCTCATGTTCCCCAGCTGAAGCACTGCAGACACAACCTTCAGCAGGCCTAGGGGAGGTAGGAAGGAGACCAGAGTATAAAGGCATCACACATTTGCAACAGGAGGAAAGGAGGCCTGGAGGTGGCCTCCACGTTTTGCTGAGAGGAAGACCAGGAGGGGAGGGGGGCGGATGGAAGCGTGCCTTACCAATCTGCTCATCCTCTGGGATACTCATGATTTTCATGGCTTCCATGGTCTCCACAAAAATGTCCTTGTCCTGCTGGCCCGGGATGGTCACATTGCCATTGGACAGGAAGCGGTATTTATTGTAGGCCTCCAGGCATAGCTCCGCTGGGTGGTCGAGAAGGGGGGTCAACAGGGCAGAGTGTGTGTTAATGTGGTTAAGACAAGCATGTTAGGACCATATATCACTTTATAATACACTGTGCCTGATTATGTGCATCTGCTGTTGCAGCATTGTTCTTACACTGGAGCATTATTCTACCGGAGTAGGCATGAGACAATACATTCATATGACACATTCTGCGAAATGGAGGTCAGGATACAGAATTATTCTGAACCAATATTCCCAAAAAAATTCATGTACCATGGGTGTGTGCCATGTCGCTCTGAATTTTACATGTTGATCAGTTACAATACTGACAATAACATTATTGTAGATAATATTGTCTATGCACACTGACATTCAAACGATGCAAGAAAATTACATTTACCCACGGCATAGCCCTATTAGTGAATATTCGTCACAACTGGAAACAAACTGATCAATAGGAAAAAGGGATCAGAACTAATCATTTCATAGTGTAGTTTTTGTCAGCGCACTGCTGAGGACTAACGGACAAAATGAGTAAAGCAAATAAAAATTCCACAGACATGACCAATTTTGGAAAAAAAATGTGAATTACTTTCTGGCCAGTTTCAAGGTATGTTCTCAGGGCCACGAAGCATTTCGTCATGGTCTGATTTCGCAAAATTAGAAATTATGATATTTCGCCTCATGCCTAGTCACGACAACAAATCATTCAACACAGGCGCTAGCTCTGAAGCTTGCACATGTGGATGCTTATTGCTCACAGCGCATTTTGTCTCCAGCTCCTGTCAACATGTAGTAAAAGATGTGGAAGGCTCTCTCTTCCTTAGCCTGGCGAATGGCACGGGACTTCTCCAGCAAATCTGTCACAAAAGCGGTCAAGGATGGTTTCTGGCTAGAAAAAAAAAAAAGCCACGTGTGTGTGAGAGTAGCTGTTCTAGAAGTGAAGGATACAGGTCTCAATATTTGCTCCCACGATGTATCCATTGACATCAAAGTTGATTCTGATGAATTTCCCCTAGGAGAGAGAGAATATTGTTGAGGACACAATCTCAGTCAAGAAATGCATACCACGAATGGGCACAGACGTTAAAGTATTAGACAATCCTTACGAATCTGGAAGAGTTGTCGTTCTTGACCGTCTTGGCATTGCCGAAGGCTTCTAGGATGGGGTTGGCCTGCAGCAGTTGCTTCTCCAGCTCCCCCTATTTGGGCAAGGCAGGTATCAAACTCAATTACAATGGACAACTATGAAGTCCAGATTGCGTCATTTCCAAATTCACACTATAGGAAACACACATTTATATTTTAGTATACAAGTAGGCTAAAACTGTAAGTGTTACACAAATTGTCCTTTGAAATTTTATTCAGTTCAAACTGATCAATGCAGTTAATATTCTCAGTTCGATATACATGAGGCAGACATAGATGGGACGAAATTCCGCATGGAAACTCTTTGAACATGGCAAAGTACCATTGTCCTGACATGAAGACCCATCACTCAATAAGGAAATGCTGCTCACAAGACATACTCCTATGACTATATAATCTAAATGGTGCATACCCATTGATAAACTGACCATGAACACTCAAACCCACTTGACATTACTTACTGCTTGTTTGTGAGTGTACTGTGAAATCCAATAATGTGTGTATCAACAATGTGTGTGTACAGAGGCCTACCTGTTAATCCCACAGGCTCACAGCACTGTTGGGGTTTAACATAACTTGTGTGCATACACCCTGTGCCCACACACAGTACCCAGAAGTTGACCACAAAGAGTCAGTGCTGCTGCAGAGTGCCCTTTCACCTTTCACCCAGATGACAGTGACCCCAAACCCCATGCAAAGCAATACTGCAAATACCTGCCCAACCACTCTGGCCCACATGCCATCAACTTGCCTGATTCCACAGTAAATGAAACAAGCAAACTCCACCTTCCTCTCTCACACACACACACACACACACACCATATTCACTCCACGGATTCACACAGAAGACAGACACACACATACAGTTAAAGCTAGGCATTGGTGAGAAACTAAATGGTACAAAAATAAGGATGTACACAGAGGGAAAGACAAGACTAAAAACACAAAGACTTCCAGTCAGAAAAAGAAAAGGAGAAAGGGTAAAATTAACTTTAGCTGCATTTAGACAGACATATCCAGACAGAGCTGACTCGCACAAACACGCAAGCCCCACACAAGCACACTTGAGCAGTTACACACACCAGAAACTGACCCAAAAATATGCAGATCAACACTGCACAAACAAGCTGGCATACAAAAAAAGGCTGAAGACAGTGCAAAATTCACATAGACAAGAAAGAGAGAGAGGGTGTGATACACTCCTCTCAAAATATGAAGCAGAATAAATAACCAAAACTCAAATCCATGAACTCATGGACATCAGGAGGAGATACTTATTTGTTGAAATACTATTATTATTCTTGTCTATGCGAGTTTTCACAGCGTTCCTCTTTGGAACAATAACCGAGCCCAAGCCCGTTCACGTTACCAACATTTTTCTTGCTTCAAACCCGCCACATAGAGCACCCTCCCAGCAGAAGGGGGGGGGAGAGAAGACAGAGAAAGGGTGAGGGAGCGACAGAGATGAGGGTCATGGAGGCATAACTCACATGTGACAGGACTGCGCTGTTCTGGGGGTGGAGAAAGAGAGAAACAACCTCAACACAGTGTCATTGTGAAAGGCCCGATGAAACCAGCTGTTCTCTGAACAGACCGGCCCGAACTGAACGTCCTGCATCATATCAATATTGACTTCACTGAGCTGATGCAGCAGTCCATTTCGCCCATTGATTAAAAGCACCTGCCAAAGGGCGACACTGCCCTGCGCAGCAGTGCTAATCGTATTGACAGGGATTAAGTGCAGCACACCAGCTGCATTGCAAAACGCTCCCACAGACACCCTTGCTACACGCTCTCATTCTGTGGAAGTTGCGGTCGGTCATTAGAGAGGAGGCTGCGGTAGACAGGTCCGGGCCTGAAACAGGAATGTGCAGAATATGGCAAACAGCCCTCGCTTCAGGATGAAGAGGAGAAAACAGGATCCAGGAAGAGCCGACTCCAACCCGAAGGGAGGGAGCAGGCAGATGGAGCGGTGGAAGAGTCACAGGTTTCAGAGAAAGAAATATGTACAGATGAGAAAGTAAGGGGGGGAAAAAAAGCAGGGAAAGAGGAGAGGAGAGAGAAGGGGGAAAGTGTGGAAGACGTGGTGGCGGAACTGACCGGGTCCTTCTTGGTCTTGTGGGAGGAAGCCACGTGTGCCAGATACTGAATCACCTTCTTGGTGTTCTCAGTCTTCCCAGCTCCTGACTCCCCTCTAAAAATGAGGGACAAGGACATGAAGCGAAAAGACACAACGGCCAAGACTGGGGGGGAAAAAAAAAAAGACAACCACACAAATACTGCCATGCCGGACTAAAGTGAACAAATTCCTTTCAGACGGTGAAATGCTGTTAGTCAATCTGACAGTTGGTCTGTCTTAAGCCCAAGACTCACGTGCAAAGAATGGACTGATCCTCACGATCTAAGAGAGAAGAGAAAGGGGAAGATTAAACATTACATCACTGTGGTTGACTATGTGGACACAGAGCATGGCATGCCTGTGTGTTTTCTTCATTGACTAAGTAAATTGTAAATGGCAGGCATGTTGTTTGCATACCATTGGCCATACAGTGTAAATGCTGAGTAAATATTTCTATGGCTTGTATATATTAGGGTTACACCGCAATATGGTGTAGTAGCGAAGAGACCTACAGAAATTTGACATGCGTTTTGAACCTGAAGTCTATATTTGCACAATGTAGTGTTCATTTGGAATGCAAAATGTGATTGTTAAATTCTAAAATACACTCCTGAGCTTCATCTGTTAAACAGGAAGCATTCTTGCCGCAGACAGGAAGTCAATATCCGGCTTCCTGTGGCTGGAAATGTGTACAGTAACAAGCTAATTTACTGTACCATCCCTGGCCCCTCCATAACAAGGCAATGATGTCAGAGAGGGGACAGGGAGGCAGGGACAGTGTGCTTTGCATCAAGATAAAACAATGAACAGGACTATATTTACTGTGTAAGTGTGGCTGTCTGTATAAAGATGTCCCCTCACTACATTGATATTTGTTTAGTAAGAAAAAAAATATACTTATACTGTGTACTTACTTATAATTATACATAGTGCTACAGTAGTAGGTAATATACTTGTTTCTGTTGCCTAGTCGAATTTCACAAGTTAACTTGTGGTAGGGCTTGAATAGCACTATGCTTATACTCACTGGTCTGACACTGTTACTCCTTTAACTTGAGTGGATACACTTAAGCTCTATTGTGCTGGAAGTCGCTCTGGATAAGAGCGTCAGCTAAATGGTTATAATGTAACGTAATGTATAAGCTTCGGCAACACCATTGCTTATGAAGGTATGATGGATAATCATATTAACTACACTTCAGTGAGCCGACACAGGTGCAAGCCTGCCCCGGCACTGGGGCATGCAATCCCCCCCCCCCCCCCCCCTCACCCTGCATCATGCTGCGGTAGGCCGTGTCCGTGATGGCGTAGATGTGTGGGGGCATCTCGTGCCTCTTCTTGCCCTTGTACATATCCACGATCTCCTCGGAGTAGATGGGCAGGTTCTTGTAGGGGTTGATCACCACGCAAAAGAGTCCGGAGTACGTCTGGGAGACAGAGGAGCAGGGCGTTATGCATGCCATTTTCTGTCCCACTCAACCTTATACTCGGACACATTTCTGAATGAGGATTGGGGGGGGGGGGGGGGGTGAACGTGTGTAAACTGGAGGAAACCAATAACTTGAAGGAGAGTGTGTAAGACCGAATTTCCAACTCTCCTAGAACCGACACTGTATTTCTGTCTGCTCTTAAGCAGGACAGATCTATGAACTAGCCATTGGTTGTACAATGGGAACAGCACCAGTTCCTGCTGTTAAGATTTTGATATGACAATTACCGCAACAGGACATTAAAGAGGGCCTTGTGCAAATGCTTTCAACTTTGTGGTGGGCTGCTGGTTGTTTTGCACAGCCATAAAAACCATGGTGACAAAGAACAAAGCGCGCAGCACGGAAACAGGGGTAAGAGTCATTAGGCGTAATCAGCCCCGAATGGCCATGTGCTCTGCTCTTTCAAGGCTTAATTAGAGGAAAGCCAAAAAAAAAAAAATGTGTAAGCAACTGTGGTTCTCCAGGAAGAGCTCCATCTTCAGCACAATGCCACAGCTTTTCACACTTGCCTCGCAGGACAATCTGTGGGTACGGGGAGTCGTGCACGTTCCCGGTGACGGTCACTAATATTCACGAACGGCACGGGCGACAAACGAACACTAGCACTGCTCTTAGAGACAAGGGAGGCATGGAATGTTTGCTGTTTACCGATTACAACAGACTTCCTCCCCCCCCCCCCCCCCCCCCCCCCCAGCTTCTCTTTTTTTCTCCTTTTGCCCAGGCTGAGAAGGCGTATGATGGTTTGAAAGAGAGCAGGGAGGGTCAGCCATCCCTTCCCTCCAGCCCCCGTCTGCCTCTTATCCCATCAATCCACAACCGTCTGAACTGCTCCTTATCACTCCCCCTCTCCCACATCGGTCCGTTTAACCCTCCCTCTCATCGATGCCTGAGCTCTCTTCCAGCTAGGGCAGACAGCTGTGTTGACATGACCAGGTCAAAGCAGTTAGCTGCCAAATTGGTCTGTGCACAGGCCAAGGGAATACGTCTAGATTGTTATTGTTGCATTGCAATCAATTGCATTATTTACATTCCGTATGCATTACTTTCCAGCTACGCATGGGTCCTAGTGATTTTTAGAAACCTTCACATACGCTGCCCCCTCTCTCCCTCAGAGGGAGGCATTGTTCCAAGTGTTTCCTGTTTACGCCAACAGTCCAAACACAGAATGGAGAAATGAAGGGAGGGGGCAGCAGAGAGAATGAGAGTCAACACTGACCGGTATCGATAGAAAAAGTTCACTTGGGGTGTCTTTTCTTCCTTTTTTACCCTACCATTATAATGTTACATTTGGATAACAGTGGTGAATTAAAAAAAATAAATAAAAAACCTTAAGTACCCTGAAACCATATATCAAAAGCTGGAAAAGGAAACCTAGGTAAAGTGTTTGGCTGGACAAGGGAGGCACTCACAAAGGATTTGTGCTTGTTAGGTCTGTCCATCCAAACACTTTGTTCTGGGGTTTCAGGGATGCCCTAGTTTGACTTTAAAAAGCTTATGCGCATATTGATGAGTTCCCCAATGCCCGGGCCGACGCTAACGTAATGGGTATTCCACTGAGACTCACGTAGATGAGGCCGGAGTAGTATCTCTCCTTCAGGTTGTGCAGCACGGAGGCCTCGTTCAGGCAGGTCAGCTCGGCCATGTCCTCCACCTTGCTGAACTTGGGCGGGTTCATCTTCTGGATGTCGTCCTTGTTGACCTTCACCTTCTTGCCCGAGTCGGCCAGCTCCACGACGCACTCGTCGCCCTGCTCCTCTTTGACCGACCCCGCCTCGAACCCCAGGCGCTCAGAGGGGACCCACACCAGCTTTTTGGAGGCCCAATCTGCCTGCGCCAGGGGGTTGTTGACCAGGTTGCGGTCGACATAGAGAAACTTGTCTGCGTCCGACATGGTTGCTGCAGGGCAAGAAAGAAATTGCTATTAAGGACAGAAGTACAGCCGTTTTCATTACATTTTCAGGAGAAAACGAATAATGCAACTACCTATTAGACTATTCTCTGAAAAGTAATCAATACTTTTATACATTTATCATTGAACATTAAAAATGATGTGTTGTAAGTAAACTTCAATTACTGTTATTTAATGAACCAAAGGGAAAGCATTTTATTAGATGGTCTGATCATGCAACTGCCCTTATAAAGCAAATTTATTCAAACAGACATCCCCCTTAGATTTCAGAAGAGAACAGACCCTCCATAGGCTTTTTAGGTGTGAATATCCCCCATAAAAGCAAGCCAGTAATGAATTAAATGGAATACAAATGGCACCAATTAAACGGATTATAAACTGCGTTAAGGGGTGACTTTGTTCTCATCAGCAGTGCCAAACATACTTTGGTTATCATCACGCAGAGTCCTGAAGCACAAAAGGGGCCGGGTAAGTACGCCTGCCTTAACGTGTAACATGTGACGGCCGCCTGCCGTAAACGCGTCTAAAAAAAGGAGTGGTATGGAATGTTCTCTGGGAGTCTGAAAACAACAACAGGTCCGCTCATTACCGAGCATGTGCTTTTAAACTATTTGCCCTCTTTCAAAATGAAATTTGTGGCCGTTTCCGGTGGTGGTCTCCACCATTGGGCTGGTAGTCTTGGGCTTGCTCACATCCACCGTTAAGCATAACGTGTTCTGTAGCCTCTGCTGTATTTAACAGTGCTCTGACCACAATGGAATAGCCCAAGGTGAGCAAATTACATTAACGCATACATTTCTTAACACCTATTCCACACAGCACCTTCATTTCATGCTAATGAAAAAAAATCCATTGCTTAATTTTTTTGGTTTAAAATTTGATGGTTTTATGCAAAAATAAATTGTGGCGAATGAAATAGGCTGACTTTTTTTCTCTACAAAACAATACATGCTGTGTATTTGTCCCAATTTAGCTCATGGCTCAAGCTCAAACATTTTCAATTGTCTTAACAGAGGATGCCATTATGTTGCGATGACAAGTCTCAACAGCAACAGTTTTTCTCCCTAAGAACTTCCTAATGAGTTCAAAGAAAAAGAATATTGGAACCCTTCCTGGAATCAAAACTCCAAAAATGGTGATCTATAGAAGAACAGGGTGTTATAGAACATATTGCCAACAGGGCCTTCTGAATATCTTGGACCAAAAAAAGTAAATCCAAATATCCAAGGCAGCAAGGAAAAACATTTGACAAATGTTTTAAGAACAAGAACAGCAACACATTATTGTACCAAGAGCCTTCATCCTTTCTACTCGTTGGCTTTTTCATACAATACTTTGGAGATGCTACTGGCAAGATATACTTTTCTTACACATACTTAATGTGGTTGGATGCTTAAAACAGTGCAAAAAAAAAAAAAAAAAAAAAAACTAAACACAGAACATATCAACATAAAGTCAATATTTACAGAATCTGTCCCTGAAAGTTTTCAGATGCTTTCACTGTTTAACCCTGGTCTGGTGAGCCCAGCAGTGACGGAGGAAATTCCGCGAGGGAAGAGGTTCTGTTTGCGGAACAGAACAGCAGTCCACAACAGAAAGCGGGTTTGGATCGGCTAACGCACTCACTGTTCCTGTGTGCTGGTTTTGCGCCTCGAGGCAATGCGTTCAGGGTCAGGGCTGCACATGTGACAAACACGATGGGGTTAGGACAGTGACACTGCGGTGAGGGAGACACGGAGAAGGGGAGGGGGGTTAGCCTAGACAGTGCCCGTCTAACACAGACGCCACGGTACATTAACACAGCGCTGAGCGATGCAGGGAAAGACATCCCTGTTCTCACACTCTCTCACACACACACGCCGCTCTGACCTCCACGACCTCCGCAGCTGACTTGCATCTCTGCATTCCCTCTCCTGTCTTCAACCCCCCCCCCCCCCCCCCAAAACCCTTCTCCCTTGCAGTAAATTGTGAGGCACCCCACAATATTGGTCCCAGCAGCCCCCTCTGTCTGACTCCTGTGTATCTCTCCATCTCCCCCCCCCCCTTCTGCTCTTCCCTTATGTTTATCCAGTCCTCAAGGGTCACATTCCTCCCATGCCCATTCATTATCTGAGAATTCCACAAATTCCCCCCCCCCTCCTCTCCCAGTGTCTGTCTGCTCTCATTCCCATCTCTGTTTTTGCTCCCACCTCTTTTTTAGTCTGCCCCCCCCCTGCCCCAAACCCACCCACACTCACACCTCCAGGCTCACCCTAAGGGTTTAAACACACCCCCACGATAAACTCACATCACCTTTACAAACACAGCATTAAAAAAAAAAAGGGAAGCGTGTTATCCTGTGTTCCGCTTGTGTGCCACAACCTACAGCCATACATTTAAAAAAAACATTTTCCTCTTCCTCTGGTCCTGAGCGTAAATCCGACCGGCAGGATGGAATGTGGGGACAAGTCTGAACAGAGCCGGAGAAATTTCATTATGCACCACACCCAGCGCTGGGACGCTGCACCTCTCAGAACACCCTGGCCGGCTTCTCTCCAAACCAACCTTAATTCAATCCTTTCTAATGGATGGCCACAGATGAGACCTACAATAGATACACAGCATCCAAGTTACATCTAAACTAATCAGCACTTTTAGAACTCAGATTAGAACTCAAAATCAGATCAGATCAAATCGGCACGAGAGAAGTTCACACTGGATGGAAAATTACCTTTCCCTGTAAAATGCAAGCAGAGCATCCTTTATAAATAATAGGCAAATGGATTGTTTATGCTGCTCACATCCTACCCCACACCCTCCCAAAAAACAAGGAAGTGACACACCGAGGTGTCAGAGACAAGGACAGACGCATTAATAACAATGTGCAGCACAGTCAGAGATGATGGTGATACGCTGGATTATACAGACACTGGAACTGAAGTCAGAGGTCTGTACTGTACTAAGCACATCATTCTGCTTTGATAGAAACAACTGCTGGAAATGTTCTGCCATGGTCTCCTCTGGACCTCCCATAAACACTGGAGAAGGGAAATTCAAAGGTTAGAAAGATGAGAATCTAAAGGCGCTTATTTGATAGACTTTGACAAAATCTTAAATCTTCTCGTTGTTGCAATACTGTTTTCTTTTCACCAAGATCAGCGCCCTCACTTTATACCTCACTCCATGACCTGTACCATTTCACTTTGGCCTGCCCATCTGCCAAAAGTAAGGCACTAAAGACACAGATGGATGACTAACTAAGGATAACTGAGCACCTTATCAGAGCTCTAACCTACCTCCTTCCCTTTAAACGGAAGATGCCCTAATCTGAAGTCCGAGGCACGGCTATATTATCCATGTAGCCGAAATCACTGTCAACCACAAACACTAATGATAGGAGGGAAGGCTTGCAGAGACTGGTCAATATGTTTTCCCTTCCTCTCCTCTCTGTCCTCAGAGCATTACAGTTCAGTGAAGTCATTCACCTTCTCTCACCCCCCCCCCCCCCCCCACTCTTTTCCCAACCTTTCCCTCCAACTGCATCTGCTCCTCTGCTGCCACGCCCCTCTCCATCTCTCTGGATAGCCCTCATCTTCCCAATGCGACTCCCTGTGGCAAATAAGCCATCACATGGGAATCAGAAAGAGAGAGAGAGAGAGAGAGAACAGGGGAGAGAGAGAGAACAGGGGAGAGAGAGAGAACAGGGGAGAGAGAGAGAAAGAGAGAGGGATAAAGAGATAAACCCAGGAGGTGTCATCTGCGTCTCCCTCTCTAAGATCATTATGGGCTCAGACACTGCTGCTCTGATTAAAGGAGGAGGGGCAGAGGGGGAGGAGGGGCGGAGGGGGAGGGGGGGACAGGGAAAGAGGAAATGTTTGGAGAAGAAAAACAAAAAAAAAAAGGGAAACTGTTCTGTTGACCAATTTCTGTTGCCTTACATCACTGCTATACATGCTGCAGCAGGACCGTCTGTTCCTCGTGGCAAGGAAGGCCGTCTGAACAGCGGGAGCGGCGTTCCGAGCCAGGGAAAAGGGAGGCTCGAGTTCGCCACACTGACGTCTGTCCGGCATCAGCCTCTGCGCTCATTACTTAATCACACTGTCTCCGAGGCCCTCGTTCTCCTCGGCCTGCTTTCCCTGCTGCACCTCTCCCCCCTCACGTCACTGCGCTTGCAGAGCTCTCTCTTCTTCCTTTACACAGGAGGTTAGACAGTAGATCACGCCCACGGTGAAGCCATTCATTATGCCACTTTACTATAGAAAACTTCTACAAATCCATTTCGTTTATGTTTTTAATGTTGGATCTGCACAGATGTCCGAAATAAAAAATCTGAAGGTCAACCAAAGTCCAGAATAACTTACTAAACACAGTGACACAGTGTTCAGTGTGTTAAGCTGTGTCTGAATGTTTGTACTAAACACTTCCTGTGTAACCAATTTTGCAATGATTGTGCATCAGTTGTCGCACCTTACTAATGTATCATTCATACCTATAGCCACAGTATCGATACCCTGACTTCGGTCTACCAGATGAGAACACAGCATTTTAAAAGGGTAAACCAACACAGGGCTAAACATACGCACCCAGCAACAAGCACCAGTAATAGCTTGTGTGCGACAGTTAATCTGTGACAGGAGTGAATGGCTGAAAACCAGCAAAAACCTTGCAAAAAAGCCCCGGCTGGTGTAGAAGGCCTACCGCACACAGGAACAGAAACGGAGACATACAAATGACGACAACACGACTGCTGCTTTCTGGTGAACCAACTATGAACAGGAAGTTACACGATCATACCGACTTCTCAGCACAGGGTTCTCCGCGCCAGCTCAGCGCACTCTGGTTAAGACGCCATCAGAAACAAAAACTGGTTACAGATGAGTACCAGCACAGAATGACAAAAGTAGCTCATAAATTTAAGTATAAGTATGACAAACACAAAGAACAACATGTTCACAAAGGGTTAACTGTAGACCGACCTCAAACCACAGTGGAGGAGGTTCCGTTTTTGTTAACTTCAGCTGTAGCGCTGCAGCTTCCTAGAATTGTTTCATTTTTTTTTTTACAGCTGCACAGGTGTGCAGAGTGAGAAGGGAGACGAGGAAAGGGACCGAGAGCGACAGCGAGGGAGAGAGAGGGAGAGAACTGAGAGGAGGACTGAGGAGAGATGAGAAATTTACAAAAGGAGAATAAGCGGTTCTAGACAGGGAGGACGAAATTGCATTATGTGTATCTGCAAGAGCACAGCGGGGCGATCACGCCAATTAAACCGATTTGGACGATCCCAAATTCACTTATGTGACTGGAGCTGAAGAAACAAAACAAGTTATGCAATGTGAATTAGACTGGAAATTACACTGCTGTGATCAATATGGCATGTAAATACCCATCATTAATAAACTAGTGAGCTTCAGTTTGGGAGATGTCTGATTTTCTAAGGGGAACTCGTCTACACTCAGAGCTATAGATTTGTACAAAGCACATTAACGCACACACACAAAATGTATTTTATGTGGGTGATGGTGTCATTTCCATGCCATCTGCCAGTATGTCAGCGCATGGAATAGCTCATCATTATGCGGTCATTTCACCAAATTTTGGACAAAGACTGTTTCTTTTTTTAAAACCATGACTGGTCAAGCCTGTTGGTGGCATGTTATTTTCTCTCCCTTCCTGAACCCAGTTCTTGGCTGTCATCCAAACCAGTGCGTTGTTTTTAGTACAGCCATTTTATCAGCAGCATCTTTTGCTACCAGTCTGGTAAGATTGTCCAAGCCAGATAAAATCATTTTTACCCCAGTTCTACAGCATGGCACGTCCCATCCAACATCACTTCTGGGCTTCAACCAGCTGCTAGATTTAAGCATGGCGCACCTGATGCGGCTGCCCCAGGTCTTCAGAACAGGGTAAAAGCCTAATCCACAGAGGGGAAACTCTGCTCCAGCCCCCGGTCCCACAGGGCCGAACTCAGTCTCAGTCAGGGTACAGTTAATTACTATAGCAAAGACTGGTGCACACAGCATAGCAGAGAGGACATAACAGCCTAGGGGACCTACTTGCTTTATGAATCAATAAACGCCTGAAAACAAACGTCAGTTACAGTCTTCCAAACAGAGACTGGGGTCTACTCTTCACATTTAAATACGAGTATGTATATGCACACAGGGCACGAGGGAGTTACGACGCAACTAAACCACTCAGTTTAACTTGCGCAGTCAAACACCTCTCATAGTTTCTAACAAAAATTCAACTATTTTAACGTAACCTTTCAGTAGAAAAAGACTTGAGAGAGACTACAACTTTCCCCACAATCTCTCCTTCCCAAAGTACAAGATGTTCTGTGTTGTGTGCTTGTACATAGAACCATGCAGTTTCCGTAAACCCTCTTAGCAAGAGCTTTACAGGGGCAGCATGACAAAGCCCATCTACTGTAGACAGACACCAGCTACTCCAAAGTGCTGTGCAAGCTCACCAATACAAACATGGACCAACATAATTGCATGTCAACACAGAAAATCATATGATCCTTGTATTCAAGTTATTTAAGTGCATTTAATTTCTCCACACTATAAATTCATTTATACTGCGCAAAAAAATCTGACTGAGTTGGGCCTTGTGGTGATAAGTGGATGTAATGCAGACATACATGTCAAACATGCTAATTTGCCCTCTGGCACTAACAGGGATTGTTCTGTGTAGCAGTAACTTTCACTGCCCTGAAGCGTAGATTACGTCACTCTAAATCAGGAGTCTTTCACCAGATTTTTCATTAAGTCAAATCAAACTACCCATTAGCTGCTTAGTACTGACAAAACATGCGAACAAAGGCATATTGCTGAATTTCTCTTTACCATCTTCAGTTCATTAATGATGAAAATGAGAAAGCGATTTTTTCCACAGGTTTTCTATGGCAGGCTACAATGCACCATCAAACCCACCACTCTGAGAGCAGGGTGTAGTCCCTACAGACAGCAGAGCAGAGGGAGGGACACAAATCAGAATATTCAGGAGCATACCTTTGGGGGGGAAAGGGACAATAAGCTGATGAGCATTTGGCTTTTGATAGAGCAACCTAGGCATCTTAAGTTGTCTTTGGGAGAAAAAAAAAGTATATCACTTGCTGATGTACAGTTGCAAGGAGACATATAAAATCAAGACAGCATGTTCAAACATAATGTGGTTAATTGTGTGTCCTGGAGGCTGATCACAATCAGGGCGTGTGCACATTCCCACCTGGCTACCTATTAAGGCAATGCAGAATTTGCTTAACGTCCAAAATGCCACCAACACCGCTGAGAATTACAACAATGGGCTACAGATGTTTGACGCTTAATGACTGTGTCTAAAGCAAAGGGAAACCTCATACTCGTGTAGATAATTTCAAAATGTGTTACAGAGAGTCAATGATAGCTTTGCCATTAAAGACTCTGCAGTGTGTGAGGAGTGCATTAGATGTATGATGAATAAAAGTGTTCCAGCACACATATGCACACAGACCACGCTGGACTTAAAATGAATGAACTGCGCAATGTTTCTTCACTCTGCCATTAGTTTGGAATAAAAAAAGCACTTAAATGGATCTGTAATTGTATCATATAACCTATATGAGCAGAGGCATCTAATGGGCTATATGGGCAGAACTGATTGTCAATATACAGTGACACATCAACTCTATTATCCCCATCTTAAGTTAGTGAAAAAATGTATATATTTCCTAGTATAAAATTACTTGTGTGCACACATTTTCGTGCACCGGTTTTTCAACCTGTCTGAGCAAAACCGCTAGCGGGGAGCTGAAACGTAGCAGCTGATGTCTGTGGGTCAGTGAAGATAGATAAGCGAGTGGACAGCATAGTTGATACAATAATCAGTGACGTATTGAAATGGGTGAAAAGCGGTGACGCGAAACACAGCACGTGTATACTCTTGCACTTAAAGTGAGAGCTTTGAGTTACATCTTAGAGCGTTTGGATGCATAGTTTGCTACACAGTATGAAACACTGAACGCTATTCTAACTGTTGTGTGTTCGTCTTTTCCCTTAATAAAAGGAAATGCTGTTTTTTCCATTCTGACTTTCATTCATTCGAAGCACTTCCTGTAACAAGTTCTCGCCCCTTGCGCCATCACTTTCAGATTCGACGCCAGATTTTTTAAACAAGAAAACACACTTAGCCGGGAGGCTAAATAAAACCTGCTTAGGCACCTGCGCACGCCAACATAAGTTGGCCTGCAACATACATTAAATGATTTAATTAGGTCCTTAAAGTGATAGTTAGCACCTCCTCTACCTTCAGCTGATGTTGAACGCTGAAGCCATTTCCGTCGTTCGTGATTCAACTACAAACAGAGATACAGGCGGACGGACAGGTAAGAAGTGAGAGACGGAGGAGACAGGTAACTTGGGGGGGGAAGAAAAAAAAAAAAAAAAACTTACCTAGTGTTCAGTTGCAGACGCTAATATGGGGCAGAATCAGCGGTCGGTCGGTGTCCGTGTTGCAACGAAATGCACTCCTTTTCCCAAGACTGCAGCCTCTGAAGGCGCTGAGATAAACTTCTGTCTGATCCTTTCCACCTTCTCTCAGCAACTATCCCTCTATCTCTCCTTCTTTTTTTCTTTTTCTCCCTCCCTCTCTTTTAAATTACGACCGGTCGCGTTCTGTCTGCCCGGGTGCGGTCTGGGAGGGAGTGGCTTATGGGAGTTTTGCGCTGCCTACTCTGGCCATTTACGGACAAGTAATTTCGGCAGTCTGTAGGTAGCGCCCAATGATAGAGGAAGTATGTAAATTTGAAATACATCAGCGAAAAAAAGAGGCGTAGGTGAGGTGGCGTTCGTCTTAATAAAGGGAGATTTTTTATGACCTTATAAGTAACACTGGAGGCAAGGGACGTCGTACAGGTTGTATCTGAGATAGCAAATAATATCTTGCAGCTGTGCGACATGCCTGCATTGATTTCGGCGTGCGGGGTTGCGAGAAGACAAAGATGTACAAGGACAAGAAAGACCTGGGGAGAGGGACTGCGAAGAAAGAAAGAAAGAGAAACCAGACGTATAAATGAAGAGAGTGTTAGTGCATGGAGGAATGCAAGACTGTGTCTATACCTGTCCACCCCGTGATTTTCCACTGGGGGAAAAGTGGGAGGGGGGTAATGAACAGGCATGTAGAGAGAGACAGAAGAGACCATAAACACAGCTAAGCATCTGGCCTCAGCTGGTACTTTGCCTTTAAAGAATGATATATTCAAGGCAGAAGGGGGGGGGGGGGGGGGCGCATAAAGAGAAAATTAAACAGCTGAAAGAATTTGATTGCTCTGACCCCTGATTTCACTCCCTGCCTCTTTCTGTCTATCTCTCTGTCACCCTTTTCACACAGGGGGTGATGCTGTTTATATACCACCCTCTGAGCGGCCGAATTTGAAACAGATGACATGTCTATGTCTAGGTACACAACAGGCACACACAGGCAATATTATGACCACACAAAATGTCTTGCACCTTGTTTTTATGTTGTTCCTGTGATGTCTTTCACTCCATTTACTGAATTGGTTTTAGATCTTATGTTATTTTACTGTAAGAAAAACCATATTGACTTTGGCATATCAATTATTATTCATCATGTGCCAGCCTAATGTGTGACTATAAAAGGTATTTCCCTTTCTGAGTTGTTTGGGCAACAAGAGGGGGTTAAAGGTCACCACCCATTGTCTGAGCTGTACCAGATGCTGGGAGAGGACAGAGAGAGAAGTAGGAGGTTCTTAGTGGTGTTTGCTAAAATTCTGCTCAGTTCCCCTTTTTGCTGTCTTGCAGACATAGTATAAGGGCATGGCTGACCACAAATCAACCCAGAAAAGGAGAAAGTATTCAAGAGGAGATAAGCGACAAAATATGGACGCACTAAAAACCTCTGTCATTCTTTTGTAATGCTAACAGGTTTGGTGTGTGACCATGACTGTGAAATCACTATCCCACCATTCTATTAGTAGACGGGGTGAAACATTGGAGAAACAATGTGCATTTAACAATAGTTTGTGCTTGTATTCATACTTATTTATTTTGTAACAATGGGGCTATATCCTGGTGTGGAATACCTAACACCACTATTAGGAAATACATGCAGAGACACAAACACATAAACACAAGGTTCAACACCACACACACTTTCCTTCTCTGTCTTCAGGCATTCAACATATATCTCCAAATCCCATTCATAAGCAGTTTATTTATGTTCTTTTTGTCATCAGTGCAAAATGTTGTACATCATATATCCTGTATTGATATATGACACATCTATGATTCCAAAAGGTCCATACAACAGTTCCACCAACAATGTTAAAAATGTGATAACGAGTACAGAGCATGACACAGTGTGCCTTCCAAATTTCTTTCCTACCCCCCCTCAGTCCCAGTCCCAGCTTTCCTATTTCTCAGTAATCAGTACACAGGAAGGACTTTCAAAATTCAGGAATGCTGCAGAGGAACAGAGGGAGTTGCCTGTCCAGTTCTCACTCTTTCCCTCATAAGGATGAACTTCAACACCAAAAAAAAGCAAATTCAGTGATTAATAATCGGTGATATAAAAATGTCAGTGATAGTCTGATACATGTCCATGACTGAACATGTTTCAAGTAATATTCCTTGAAAGATATGAACATGAATATAGCTACATAAATAGGCCTTACTCTTATTTTTCAGGTAACTTTTAAAGTATTTGGGTATCTGAAAAGATTTCCCAAAACAAACAGAAAGTTAATATTAACAGTCAATACTATAGGTTAATATTAACAGCCAGAGAAAGAATGAAATAAGGAATTTTGCAACAATTTCTTACTTGTTCAACAGTGACTGGCTTCCCTTGCCTTTTCTTCCTTATATGGTATCAGATTGTATGAGTAAGTGAGTGAGAGAGAGAGAGAGGAAGAAAGAGGTGGGGTCAACTGTTCTAGCGGAAGAGGCATACAGCTCCATTGTCAGCCTCTCTATTACTCCATCTCTTTACCCCCTCTCTCTGTCTCTCATCTAAAAAGATGAGCAGATAAAGTGAAAAAGAAAGGGAGGCTGGTTGAAGGTAAAACATACCTGTTGCTACAAGCCTAAGTCCTGTTGAAGAAGCAGGGGAGACAGCAACAGATGGTGGTGATGCTTCTGTCAATATAGGTCTTTATACCGGAAGTGCACTGAATACCAAATTATAATTTTGTGATTTTAATCTTGGTATTTTCTTGTTCATGTAAGAAAGCCAATTAACTCCCTTGCTTTGATGAACATCATTGATACAAAATGGAATTATTTGAGTCTAACACTAGAGTTGATGGTCATCACAGCCAAAAAGTTAATAGATATGAGAGTTGAGTCTGACACTAGTGTTGGCAAAAACCTTCCTGTGTACATAATACCTCTGGAATTTTCTTTTGTAATACAGCACTCCAGCATGCCTTGCTTCCATTTTCTGTTAAAAGTTTTATCTTTCACTATCCACTGCTTGGGGCATTCTTTGTAACCATCACATCACAAAAACGAGGTAACACCAGACACAGGCTGTTTCAACATAGGAACAACAAAAATACCAGAATGGTTAAACTCCCCATAATGACATACAGTTAATACCAAGGCCCCAGTGAGTAAACGCCAGCTTGCGGTATGAGTTTGTGTCATCAGGCTCCTGCACGAACAGGGACGTGCATTCTGAAGTAGTCACTTACTCGGCAAAGTAGACAAGTAAGAGTGATCATAGAGATATTCGGATTGCATTGAGGCTTCCACTTGTAGATTTAAGAGGCTTTGGAAATATCAGAGAGCAGGTCAGGTCGAGTCTGTACAGCGATTTGCAAAACTGAAATAACAGAGAGAGAGAGAGAGAGAGAGAAAGAGAGAGAGGGCAGCACAGTGGGGGAGCAGCAGTCAGAGAGGGAGGGCTATGTTGAGGTGTTCTCTGAAGCGTGTGCGTGGGCATGTTTCAGCGCATCCTGCTTGCTAAGGAGAGGGAGGAATGGTAAACGCATGAGTCACTCTGGGGCTTTTAGAGCGGGTGAGGGTAGAGAATAAGTGAGGTCTCACTTATTGCTGATTAGGGACTCTGAAAACAACTCTAAAACAATGTAGCAGGTAGCTCCTTTCCTCCTCAGTCCTTCTATTTGTATTTCCTTCATTTCAAATTCTGTTCTTCAGTTAATGTTGATTTAATTACCATATTTATGTCTTGTCTGTACACTTTCACCCTGCATAATGTTTTTGTATAGTGTGTGTATCAGCATACCAGAGACACTGCCTCCTCACTCCTCCCTTCAAATATACAAGCACCAATGCAGAGTAAACCTCTCAGGGTCATTTCTTATAAATTCAAATTTATTAGGCATTTTTATTAAAATACATTCTAAGACTGCAGCATTTACCATGTCGCAAATCTCATAATTATAAGATACAGACAAAGAAAGAAATACACACTGAATGATAGACGATCCGCATTCACATTATTATTAACTGTCACTAATCATAGGAGTATTGAGCAAATATTGGTCTTCTGTTGCCACTGCACTATGATTCTGCTCTGTAGCCAGGATGGAAAATGGCTGCCCTCATGTGGAAAAAACTGGAACTGCAGAAAACAAGACCTATAAAAATACTGTATTGTGGCTCTCATGTCCTACTACAAGCCACTCCAATAAAATTCACAACAGTCTGGTATATTACAGTAGAGTGGAATATGAGGCCATATTCCACAATGGTCTAAAGTAACATACTACAGTACAGTTTCTCAGGCTCTTCTACCAGCGCCAGAAGGCTACAGTACTCCACCAGTGTATCATACTGTAGCAGCCTTTAACATCGCAGGTATCATCTTACATTCAGAGAGACAGAAAATACCTCTCACTCACACTGATACACTTAGGCACACATCCTTAGACATGCTCAGACAGTTGAAGGTGAGAACTGAATGTGTGAATGTGTGGAAAGGGGTATACAGACTCAGCAGCCATTTTAGCATCGAGAGCCAGGATCAGTCAAGGACCAATGGGAACAGAAGGATAAGGGAAAGGGGGATGGGTAGTATATTGGGACAGGTGGAGAACATGTCAGGTTCACTATCCAATGAGCTTGCCAACAAAAGAGTCCAGCTGGTCTTCATCTTTGATCCCAACAAACTGGTCAATGACATGACCATCCCGCATGGCAATCACTGTGGGTACTGCCGACACCTGGAGGAAGGGGTATGACTACTGATTTATTACGATCAATAAATGAACAATCACCATCACAGGCATTTTATTTGGACAGCTGAGTTGGAAAAAAAAAGAGATCTGGGAGATGTAAACATTACATAGAGTACAGCATATAAACATTAATAATGATGCAAATATTAACAAAAATCCAAACAAAATTTACTGTCTCTCACCCCATACTCAATGGCCAGGTCAGTGTGATCATCAATGTCTACTTTGGCCATAGCAACACGGCCCTGCTGTTTGGCAACTGCCTTCTCCAGCCGTGGTCCCAGGATTTTGCAGGGTCCACACCACCTTAAAACATTAACATGGAGTTCAGTTAAAACACATTTTTGAAACATTATTGAAAAACATGTTAATATCAGTATATTCACATCGGTGTTGTATAACATTTACATTTATTCATTTGGCAGGCGCTTTTATCCAAAGTGAATGATGTAAACACATTCATTACTGCCAACACTACACAAAAAGTGTACAGTGTAGATAGGGTATTCACACATCACACACAAAGGCTTGGTGAAAAATACAATGTTAATGTTTTACATTACAGGAATGTCACCCAGAAACTAAAGATAAAATTAAGACCAAAAGAACCAAACCAATAAATAAAACGTATATGAACTTTGCACTTCTTGGATGTGACACAGTGACTGAATTATATCCCATAATGCAATTTAAGATGTAAATATTCACCTACTCATACATATAAAAACATTTATGGAATAAACCGTAGGCTTCTTATCTATACTAAGGTACAGTTCTTTTGGTTAGATCAAACATACTGAATCACACTATGATTTCCACTAAAATAAAAAATCTGACACTCACTGAGCATGGAAGTCCACCAGCACAGGCAGGCTGCTGTTGATGACTCTCTCTGTGAAATCTTCTGTGTCTTGCACATTGAAGCAAACACGATAGTGGGGCGTCAGAGACAGGGGGCGGGACAGGGTCAGCAAAGGAGACCTGGGCTGCTGGGTAGGTGTGCAGCGATGAACGGAAGCAGGGGAGAAGCGGGATGCAGGAGGGGGCGAGCAGCGAACGTCTTTCACAGAACGGGTCCAAACCCTGCGGGCCAACTGTCTGTAAGCCATCTGGAAAGGACAGGGGAAGAGATAGTCACTTAACGAAAACACTTGACAATCAATGTCATGTGTGTTGTCCCCTACTGCTGTCACAAATTCTAACACGAGGAATTTAGTAAGCCAAGCACAACTGCAGGAAAATATATATTTCTAAAAAAAAAAAAAAAATGTGGCAAGCCAATTTGTCTATTATTCAGTTGCTCTTCTCTTTTGTTGTGGCCAAAATTTCTGAATACGTTATGTTGTTGTTTGATAAAAATGTCAACGCTCAATGGAGTACATTTTGCTTGAGATGTAAAGGCTGAATTTTTTTTCGTTGTATTCATGTCAATTTCATTCAACACAAGAGCGCAGACGCTGTTGTTTAGTACAAATTTAGTACAAATCCAATTATAACAAATGACTTGGAAACTAGCGAACATATGCAATATACGTAATATGCGTAATATATAACGTAAGCCGTAAACACGTTTTCGTGTTTTTTTTTTCAGTTGTCTCTTATATTTTTAAATTATACAGCTGTCCCAACGTGGCAATTAGCTAGCATACCTATGTCAACCACCACAAAAATTTTCTAGCCAGCTGTAAGTACGACGCGTGAATCTTGTTCACGTATTAATACTTGCAATTCCCCCGAAAATCCTAAAATGACCCCTACTCATCTCCTGAAACATTCCGTTCCACAAATAAAATAAACAAAACAAAACAAAACAAAACAAAAATAAAAAAAATTCAGACCCAGTACCTTGAATCGCTCGCCACTATTTAATTAGCAAGCAAATAAGACACATGTTGAATAACGTTAGCCACTACGCTCGGATTTTTTCCCCCAATAACCTCTATACTAGCTAGCCGGCTAGCTGTATGACTTTGTCCCGCCTCTATTCACACGTCGTTCCTCTGTACTGCACGGTAAACCACTTACATCACCCGAGAACTTTTGTAGGGCTTGTTTATGTCAGCCTCACCGGAGAATTAACTTAAGCAAGGCATTATATAGACTGTCGATCCTTACCGTGTTGTGCGCTGACAGTCGTAATTTGTCGCCAACTGACCGGTGGTGTTCCCCGGACTACTTTTTGTGAAGTACTTCCGTCTGTTACGCAATTTAAACCATAGAATGAATAATATGCTGCAGTGGCTGTCTAATGTGCCACTGACGTTTCGTTGGCGCCTATTCCTGTACAAGTGGGAGAACTGCACCTCAGACTCACTGTGATGACTTCAGCTGATTTGAGTTAATGAAAAACCTTCCCTGCCCAGACAATTTATATTTGTAGCTAGTTATTTTGGTTGATCTTATGTTAATTTGCGATCTTGAGATTAATGAAAGTTTAAGTTAAAGTGGTAACCTTGAATGGTGGCTTGAATTATGCTCACACTCACTCAGTCTATGAGTGTTGTTGGCCTTGTCTGACACTGTTGCTCATTTAACCTGAATGGATACACTTCTGTTCTGTTGTGCTGGAAGTCGCTCTGGATAAGAGCGTCTGCTAAATCCATGTAAAGTAAGGTAATGAAAGTATTTCTCAGTTGTTATGTATAGTTACAGTCGTTGGTTTATAATGAATAGGTACCTATAAACAGAGGTCTCGTCATTGGATGTTTTGAATAAACAGCTGCTACAGAGAGCATTTCAGCTAGGTGTTTAAGATTACAAACTCATTTGCAGGGGTGACTCATGCTTATGCTGTGCTAAGCACAACTGGCAACACCTTTATCCTAAAATTTAAATTTAAATTCCATTCTAAAACCAGTGCACTCTTTTCACATGCCTGTCCTGGGTGTGTCGTTCCAGGGTTTTTCCAGAGGATGACATCACACACAGGGAAGCACTGAGGAGGTTGCTGACACATGCAGACTTGCGTGTAGGCATGCTCATTTTTTTGATCCACTTGAGTTTCAATAAACAGTTGCGCTATGTGATATTTCACTGTCAACTCTCATCCTCACAGTGAGCTGTACCCCACATGAGGCCCCAACACAGAAATTATAGGACCATCCAAGTTTTCCCTCAGATTATACTGTTGTATTTTTGTATGCGTGGTATGTTTGGCACAGATAATTCAGAGGCTGAAGCTGGGCGAATGTAAAGGGGAAAACCATACATCAGGTAAGGCAGGCTGAAACTGAAATTATGGCCTCTACTGTTTGCCTTCAGAACATCAATCTTGTACTTATGACAAATGGTAAAATGAGAATTCTTTTGTTAACATACACAGGGAGGGATTCTCTCAATATTGCACATATACTGTCTGTGATGCCTTCATAAGACTCATTATCATTTCTTGTAATATGCAAGAAAATTGAACATGCTGAGTATGGCCCGGTTAGATGTAGATTTTATGAGGGTTCTGTGTTAATCACCACAAGGATGAAATTCCTGGGGCACTGTTGGAGGGCTTAGTTACCCTGACAGTAAATCGTGTGGGACTGTAGCTATGACCTTTGAGAAGATAGATGAAGAGATGGGTACAAAGACTGTAGACAGAAATGAGACATTGTAGGTGAGGGCAGAGATGTATTGGAAGAGTGTATTGGAGAGATAATGGAAGGGTGTTGTGGAAGTTTGTGAGATTCAAGAGAGACTCTTCCAGCCATCACAGTACATACGTTGAACATGTTCCTGCTACTCCTTACCTAATAAAATATAGAATTAATTTAATATAATTAATATTTCAGTATTCAGGGATACATCAATGTTTTAGTTAAAGTAACACTGCCTTAGAACTTCAAGGGCAGCCATTACTGGGGTGGATCATTCTAATGCTGCACAGACTTCACCAGCAGAGGGAGCACTTTCTATATATGATATTAGTGCAGTCAGTTGATGTCTAGCACAGTGGTGTGCTCTGTCTCTTTGAGGGTAGGCTTGGTGTCTGAGGCAGTGGTTATGTGGCTCAGTGTTGCTCACAGCTTGTTTTGGAGATTTTTTAGAGTTTGGATGTTGATGTTTCAATTGATCATTTTTGGAACAGAATTTATACCCCCACACACCCAAAAAGAGAAGAAAAATATAACACCGGAAATTGTCTGGGTTTTTGGGATTTTTGCGGGGTCCCCGTGGACAGGGGGGCAAGGCGAAGAAAAAGGGTGTTCTGTTTCCTGAGGTACACACCGTCCCACAATGTGAGAGCAGCAGAAGGTGTGCAGAAAAAAAGAGTGGTGGTGGTGGGCCTGTCAGTCAACCCAAAGTCATTAGGGTGTTTACAGTGGCTGAGCGTAGAACCCAGATTGCTGACCTGCGCCTCTAGCATCTGGAAGCTGCAAGAAACAGGTACATACAATCTGTTGGACCTTAGTGAGGAACTCAACGGGTGCAGAGCACCACCATTTCCGCAGCAAGGCTCCTTATCACTAACTGCATTACCAAAACATGACATCCTTTTTACCTTCATCTCTTTCTTATGCTCCTCCACATTTATTTCTCTTTCATGCGTTGTTGTTCTTGTTTGTTCTGTCATGGTTTTAATCATTCTAACAGGAAAGTGACATTTGATTTTATGCATTTATCCATTATGCATTCCTTGACAAGTGCACCATCAGTATTGGGTATTGAATCGGATGTGTGGCATTACCCAATGTGTGGCAACCCCCTAAATGTGCATTAGGAGCTCCAGACATTGTATTTTTTCAGCTTCAGTCATTAACAGACAAATCAGGTGTTACATATGAAGGTAGGAATTAAACAGAGCCCAGGGGTGTTTTCTTATTATTTAGGGTGCTTTTTTTTTACTTTCACCTGAGCTTTGCAAGGTCATAGCACAAAGAGGATTTTTTGTTTTCCCCCCAAAATAAATCACTGTCCATTCAGATTTTTGGCCGGCCCAGAAACCCTGCCCATTCTTCAAGCAAAATCTGAGGGCAACTGCCAATGAAATGCATGCACTTGGCATGGAATATTCTGTGTGCCGTGCATGCAAACTGCCTGTGGGCCTGTGTGAATGTGCGTGTGCAACAGGCTGCTAATGACCTTCCCACTTTGCCCCTGCACCACACTGCATGCCCACTCATTCCATCACCCGCAGCACCCCCACCAGCCCGTGTGTCTCTGTTTGGGAAGTCAATACTGGAGTTCCTGTTCTAGGTTATAAATAACTGTGGGACTCGAATTCCTCGCTCCCTCTCTTTTTCCTCCCGACCACTCTCACAGTCTCTCTCTGGATGTTTTTCTTTCGCTTTTCTCTTCTGCTGCGGAACAGGCTGTACTGTCCCTCTCTGCCCCTTCTCTCTGTGCCATGTCTTTCAGCACGTCAATTTTGATGATTTAGTAAATCGCCGTACGGTAACGAGCGTCCCTGTCATATCGACGCTCTGCTGTGTTGGTTCGTCTCCTACAGCTGATTGTGGATTAAGGTGTGTTCGTATAATGCAGTGGTGTGCGTGTGTCACAATGTGTTTGCGTGAAAGCTCGTGAGTGTTAGTGTGTGAGATTGTGTTACAGCCCAGAAGGGTACAGACTGTCAGCGCCTCAGAGGTGCGGTTCAGCAGATGTGGTGACAACTCACTCCTCCCCCTGAACAAATAAACACTTAGCCACTTAACACCTGTTCTTCTCTCCACTTCTCTCAGTGCCCTCCTCTTGCCAGCCCACTCTTTGCTCTTGTTATTTATATTACAGACCAGTTTTGTTTTGTCCAGTGTGGTTGGCACTAACTTTAAGACTGGGCTGCCCATGACGGAAGTCGTTGTCACATTAATTACCACAAGGTGATCCAATCGTCAGCTTGTTTCTCTCGTTGCTGTTGAATAGTATTGCATTCAATGTTTTAGCCTCTTCCAAACTCTCTGGGAAACTTCTCACAGAACCAGGTGCCCTTGGAGTCCCGCCCCTTCTGTCAAGATCACAGCTGACACCATCAGTCTGACTGTGGCCTGGACAAATAGTGTCACTTTAATGAATTCATTCAATTGCATTTAATGTGATCACTCAACTTTAAAGTGTGTTAACTGAGTGAATTAAAATGTAGTTAAACTTCAATAAGCCCTCTGTGGTAAAAGAATGGAGAAGTGAGTGGTTAACCTCACCAACAGATGCAGCAAAGAGGTGTTTTTACTTGCCTAACAGTGGTGTATGATCTATCTGTACTAGTCTCCAAACAGAAATACTCATTTCTAAACTTTGATGAATTGTCTAAACCAATGTTTGGTAGATTCTCAGCTTTTTGGTGGGAGAGAGGTGAAAAAATGCAGGTTTTCTTGTTAAAGATAGACTTCATCATTCCAATACTTATTATAAAGATGCTTTATCCTGATTAATTGCCTTTTCATGGGGAATGTTGACCCAAAGGAGGGATGTCCTTGCCTGGACTGCTTGTATCTCCCTTTGAAACAAAAAATGCTGAGAGCGTGGGTGATAAAACGGGGTCAAGGGTCAAGGCCACGTGCTTGGCAATTTTCTAAAGAAAAGTTGACATAATCCCTGTTTTTCTCACAGACTGAAAATGATTCATCTTTTCTTTCACCTCAGCAATGTGTATCACCACCGCACAGTTCACCACGCATCAGTTTTTAATCATCTCATAGCAGCCAGTTCTTTGATTTGATGTGGGTGCAGCAGAATATGGGGTGGAGAAACACTGACACAGACCTACCAAAATAAAAGTTCCATTTATTGAATGCCAAACCTGTCAGTTTGTTGCAAACAGACAATTTCTGTTTCTGTTTAAACACTGCATTAATTCATGTTTCCATCAACATCGGGACACGCACGCACAAGCATAGCTGCAGTCCCTTTCACCCCTCTCACCATTCCCATCTCTTTAGCTCTCTCTCTGTCTGTCCCTTCTCTCTGTGTCTGTCTATGTGACTGGGAATTATGTTCACTGAAGTTCTAAAAACAGAAAATAACGTCACAAAATTACAAGTTGATGTTTTCTGTTAAAGTTTATGGGAGGTTACAAGGGGTGTAAAAGACGTCATAGTCCAATTTGGCTGCCATACCTTATCCTGGCTGTGTGTGTATGTGTGTGTGTCTGTGTGTGTGTAGTGTGCATGTGTTTTGTGTATGAGCATCAGTCCAACTATATGATTGTTTGTATGTGTGGTGCTGGGTGTGTCAAACTGGGAATGGTCTAAACTGGGAACATTGTGTCCACCAATGAATCACAGTTTCCATCCCAATGGGTTTTCAAAAACAACAATAATGTGTGATGATCACTGTTTTTTCCAGTCACTAACTCACTGTAATGTCATTCACAGTCCTGAAGGATCATTCAGGAAAATGAAATATTTCCAATCACTCGGTGCTACCTTTTCACCATAGCAAATGTTACCTATTGACAGTCTCTTAGTTAGAAATAGTGAGAGCAATTAAGGTGTTCAGGGTGTCAGACCTGAGAGACAACAGAGCAAAGGAGATGTGATATCAGCATTCACATCTGTGGTACCAGAAGCTGTAATACCAGTATGTACATACACCTGTACATGAAGTAAAAGAGGATGTTTTATGTCTTAGGTCAATGAGGACATTACATAATTATGTGCACATCTCCATTGTGTAATTCACTGTACTGCAGCAATTGGCCCCTTATAACACTGCACAACTTTGATCAGCCAGGACATGTGTGTGCATGCATGTATATGTATGTGTCTGTCTGTAACTGTGTGTATGTGTGTGTATTTGTGTGTATATGTATATGTGTGCATGTGTAGCTGTGTGTGTGCATGCTGGAGGACAATCTGATTGCAATCAGATGTTGAGCATTCAGAGCAGTGCCTGACAAACTTGGGACAGTGTCAGTTACCACCACAGCACACCTGTTTGGGAGCGCGCTGAAGGACGTGCCGGATCGTCTGTGGTTTTCCTTCCGCTGTGTTCACACTTCTTAAAATGCCACCAGAAAGTTTTAGTTGGTGTGGTTATGAATGTTCCTGCCGTCTTGTCCCAAGAACACCCTGCCCTTACCCAGGTCACGGAGGCAGCCCGTGAAGACGTTGCAGCCAGGACCTGTCAGGGGCGTATCCACCACACAAGATGTTTCCCAGACTTATGGCAGGGAGAGGTGTTGTTGAAATTTTGTGCCCAGACAGGAATGAAAATAATGGGGAGTAGAATTCAAATAACAGTTTATTGTTAAATTTTGTTTTAATGAAGGATTTATTTTGTAGTTAATGGCTGGTAATACTAGCTGTTAGTTTGACCTAAACTTTTGGAACAGACAGACATTTGAAGTTTAGACAGACTGTTTTGAAGTGACTTTTCTATTGAATGTATTTTCGTTTTAAACATATTTTTTACATTTACATTTTGCAAACTGTAAGATAACTTTGTGTTTTGTTTATTTTATAATGAATACAACTGTAGGTATGTCAGGTGCTCAGAATCCACCATGGACGTCCATCAATATTTAGAAATGTGTACATTACAATTTGTCAATTTGACAGTGTATGCAGAAGAATGTGCAGTGCAGTGTGTGTGTGTGTGTGTGTGTGTGCGTGTGTGCATATGTCTGTGTGTGCATGTGTAGCTGTGTGTGTGTATGTATGTGTGTGCATGCATGTATATGTATGTGTCTGTCTGTAACTGTGTGTATGTGTGTATATGTATATGTGTGCATGTGTAGCTTTGTGTGTGTATGCATGTGTATGTATGTGTGTGTAGCTGTGTGTGTGCATGCTGGAGGACCAGACTCTTCTCACCTAAACACTTACTGCAAATTCCATGCATTCTTCCATCAATGAAGGTCTGTCTGAGAGAGGTGTGGTGAGCGCAGAAGCAAGGGAGAGAACTAGAAAAGAGAGGGTGAGAGGGAAACCAGAAACCAGAGAAAGTGAGAGGAATGCATGTTGTGGAGGGAAGGTAACGTAAAGAACATTCGAGGATGGATATGTGGCGGGGAGAAAGTGAGGAGACCGGGAAGGAAGGAGGAGTGGCAGGAGAAGAAGCAAAGAGGTGAGGAAATAACATCAGCAGGTAAGAGCACAGGTGAAGACCACCAATGTTCAAACTGAACTTAAAGCCAATGAATGTGGCCAGTTAAAGAATTCTCTCTGAATCCGTCGTAAACCAAATGTTTTGCTTTTTCACAGATTAACAATTTTAAGGAGTTTGTAGATCACTGTTATCATTTCTGTTTTCACTCAATAGTGAGTGCATTAGTGTAAGTCTATGCGCCTATGAATATGTGCATTTCATCGCTCTTTCTGTTAGTATTTTCATAAAGAAGGAGAGGAAATTCTTAGCTCTCTCTGCAGCAGTTCCAGTATTAACGCAGCACACACCAACCAGCTGAGTATATTTATCTTGGTGTTCACAGAGCAGCGGGTGAAAGGAGGAATTCGTGTGAATACAACTTTAAAGCATCAATAATATTTTTATTCAAACATAAATAAATAAACACCAAAGCCTAGACCTCTATGGAATGTGGTAATTCTAAAATTTTATGAATGACTGCATTCATCCTCGCTCACGCCCCCAGACCAGGTTTCCGCTCTGGAGTTCTAAACCCCGCCTATCTCCACCCTTTTGGAATGTGTTGGCCAGCTGCCCGAATGTTAATTGGCTGGACTCCGTGCAAGTAGGCGGAGCTGAAATGAACAGCACGAGGGTAGTATAAAGCACGGCTACAAGTTTATTAATTTGAATGATAGTGTCCTCGTTCGCTTGTGTAAGACGCGTAGCGGTAAAGACGTCAATATAAACCTCAGACAAATTTAAATAAGGTTTTAATTTAGATGGTGTTTGCGACCCGGTTCCTTTTTGTTTTGTGACGGTGATTCAAAACATTGATTGCAAAACAGATTTTAATTATCTACCCCATGGCTACCATTTGCTAATTTCAGTAAATTCGCAAAAAAAAAATTATCGTCACAGAGCAAGATGGAGAAAGTGATATACGCTGCAACTTTGACAATGGCGACCCTCTGTTTGGTAAGTTCTTTCCGCCAGCGTTTGTTGATTTCTGTCGCGACATTGTGAAAACAATTTTGTGATTACGCTTGTGGGTTCACGTGGTAAGTAGTAGCTTACTCTGCCTAATTCAAAACGTCCAGCTCACTATTTAGCTCGCAAACCTTATATACGGATTTTGTATATAGTTAAAATTATATTACACAACTGATATTACAACTGAAGTTTACAGTATTTCATTTCTGTTGACATTTTAGTTATGGTTTATTTTTCATTACATTGTTTTATCTTTAGTAGTCCTTCTGTGTGTCGTCTGCGCTGCTGGTCAGTATATGCTTTTGCATTTTATTAAATGATGGATTTCGCAGGTAGAAAGGGTTCGATTGGAGGAGAATATTCGCGCCGAGTCATGTCAACACTTGCATGAAATATATATAAATAAATTTGTCCCGCCCTAATTTTGGCTGCACGTTTCGATGAGGGTTACAGAGACTTGAAGCTGGTGACCATCTTGGACAGATCAAAGACGTAAACACATTCATGCTTTTGCAGTGACTGTTGAGCAAAGCAAGTCGGTCTGGAATACTTGTTTTGATATGAGTCAACTGAAGTACTTCGTGAGGGCTGTGATCGAACTTGTGCTTACTTGATGGGCGAGTAATTAACAATCCAGTCCAGCTATGTTTTGCATGAGTATTAATCACATCAGGTGTGTGAAGTCAGCATATTTCCCTCTGCATATGGGATATGCTTGGTCTCACTCTTGGGAGCTGAGACGGAGTGAGTTGTTCCGGATGGCAGCCTGTTTGTTTAAATGGTATAATTATTCAGTTGGCAGTGCGGAGAGCTGTACTGCGACTTTGATCACAAGATGTTGAAGGGTGGGGCGCTTCTGCAGAAGGCTTGAAAAGGCGCTCCTCTGTACTGTGATTATACGTAGGCACGGCTTTGCATGGCTTTGCTCCAGCAAACAGTGCTTTTATTTAAACATTACTGCCCGGTCACGTCGTGTTTTACTGCTCCCTGGCCAGGTGGTTATCAATGTGCGTCTGGCAGTTGCTTGCTTTTTTTTTTTTCCTCCTCATTCTGGCAGTCGAACAGACTTCCTCTTGGTCAGTGTAACCTTTGGTCCACAGGCTATATTTTGGTCGTAGACCATTATTTTTTTCCTGTTACCTCATCATTTAGGAAGATTTTAGATGTGTGTGTGTTATACATGGTTTGACATAGAGCCTCATGACTTAAAGAACTAAATTTATTTCTCAGAGAACTCTCTGCCCTGCTGTTTGTTTGTGTGTGTGTGTTTTGTTTTTTTTTTGTTTTTTTTCGGAAATGAAACGAAATATCAGTTCAAGAGGAGCATACTTCTAGCTGCGCAGTGGCTCAAGGACTCTGGGATCAGAAATGGACATGAAATGTGACATACATTCAGAACTGAAAATAGCTGGAGCCGGCTGGCAGGAGCAGTCTGGAACAGTCTGGCACCAGCTTTTTTGATGTCATTGGGACAGAATCTTTTGGTTCCTTATGTAGAAAGGAAGAAGGAAGTTGTGTGATCCCTCAGTGCAGGGCTAGCTATTGGCTCCTGCATGATTTTACTCTTTGCCCTTGCTCTGATACAAAGAGATATGTGATATTCAAGAGGTGATGTGCTCGAAATGTTATGATTTCTGTTCTGTGTTGCCATTTAAAGACCCCCCCATTACATCACATTACATTACATGCATTTAGCAGATGCTCTTATCCAGAGTGACTTCCAGCATAATAGAACACAAGTGTATCCATTCAATTTAAATGAGCAACAGTGTCAGACCAGGCTGACAACACTCCCAGAGCAGTGAGTGTGAGCACAGCACTATTCAAGCCCTACCACAAGTGAGCTTGTGCAGTGACACCACCCTTTCACATCGAGCTTCACAACTCTCGCAACATTGTCCTTCTCCCCGTTCTCGTACGTCTTGCGTTCCTCGTCGCTCTGCCAGAAGCCTGATTTCCGCGTGTCTCCTCCCTCGCACGTGCAGGTGGGTGCCGGCTGCCCAGCCGTGTGCGATTGCCCCGTGGGCCCCCCCGTCTGTCCCCCCGGCGTGAGCGCCGTGCCGGACGGCTGCGGATGCTGCAAGGTGTGCGCCGCCCAGCTGAACCAGGACTGCAGCCCCACGCGGCCCTGCGACCACCACAAGGGCCTGGAGTGCAACTACGGCAACGACGTCACCCGCACGTGGGGCATTTGCAGGGGTGAGTGAGACGGGGTTGGTGGTTGTTGGGGCACATCTCGGTGTGATGAGTGTTTTTGTGCTGGCGGGGTTCTGATGGTACGCACTGGTTTGTGCTCTCTCTATTACTTTACATTACGTTGTCATTTAGCGGGCGCTCTTTTCCAGAGTGACTCACACAGTGCACCTAATAAAATGGCATGAAAAAGTTGTATGAATAGGACACCGCTGACCACACCTGAACAAGTGTCAGTGCCAGATATAGTGCAGAGAACACAACTACAAAGCAATGTATGCAACTTAAGGAGTATAACATTCATATCATCTATATGCTGACACATATAGACATGCAGTAAATCATGACATACCCACTTACATAACACTCTGACATGCACTTTCGCATATATAATTCCACATATAGAGGATCACACTTGAGTAGGGGGGGTGAGGTGTAGCATGAGGAGGTGGGTTTTCAACCTCTCCTACCTGTACATATGCTGTGAAAACTGGGTAGCGAGCAGCTGGTCTATATAAAGAGGAGTGTTTTAGTGTGTGGGGGTTGTTACTGTAGAGGGATGCTTGTACATGGGAAGCTTTTTGGAGGGTTACTGAAATGGAAGGAGACTGTAAATAAGTCCAGGTTCCTCTTCGGGCTAAGAATAGGAACGTCTGCTTAAAACCTGGGGTAGAGTGTCGCTCGCACAACTTCACTTCCACTTCCTTGCTTTTGAAGTCCTGTCCTGACGTGCGTCTCCCTGTCTGAGAACATCTCCCCTGTCCAAGTGTGTTTGCTGGTTGTTAGGGTAGGGCGGGGAAGGAAAGCGCTGGTGTAATCAGAGCAGTCAGCACAATGCCATGAATACATGCCTGACATTGACATCAGGCTCTCATCTGTTCTATTTAAACCGACTCAGGTTCTTTTTCCAACGTGAGGAAGACCATAAACATAAAGCAATGCCTAAAGCATAGATCCAGTCTTTCCACTGATGGGATGGGCAGAACCGCTTTATTAGCTTTGGATGCTAAAGATCTAATGCTGTTCCATGGTTATCAAGCCAGAGGAGCTTTAATGGTGTAGGTAATGAGTAGTTTTGACAAAGCTGAATTGTTATTGTCAGAATCCTAACAAAATTAAACCCATAAATGCAATGCATTCAGAATTTACATTTTTTCAAGAAATTCATTTGTGGTTGTTATTTATGGTGTTTAATCTCACAGCATTCATGGAAACAGTTACACATTTCGGTATGGGCATAATGTTACACATTTTGGTACTGTCAACTAGACAGAGCTCTCACTATGATGATGCATTCACATCTTCTCACACTCCCTGTCGTGCTCCTGCACTATTGCATTTAAACCTCAAGCATCACCATGCGTGACGTGTTAATACACTCACATCTGATGAACCCCCCCCCCCCGCCCCATCCCCTCATCCTCCCACCCTTGTGTCTGTGGAGGCTTTTGTGTGACATCATGACCAATCTGACAACACGGTCCTCTCTCTCTCCACACTGCTGCGCTCTCCAACGTGGTCTCCTTGAATGATGTCCTTGAATCCCAGCGTCTGTGTTTCTGCTCCCATGTTGGGTGGCTCACTCTCCCCTCCTCCCTCGGCTCTCTTCCCGCAGCGAGGCTGGAGGGCCGCACCTGTGAGTACAACGGCCGGATCTACCAGAACGGGGAGAGTTTCCGCGCCGGCTGTAAGCACCAGTGCACCTGCATCGACGGGGCCGTGGGCTGCGCCCCGCTCTGCCCCAGCCAGGTGCCCCTGGCCTCGCCCTCCTGCCCCACCCCGCGCCTCGTCAAAGTGCCGGGGCAGTGCTGTCTCAGCGTGGACTGCAGCAAGGGGGCGCTAGCTCCACGCCCCCCACACCAACGCCCGCACCCACACCCATTCCCCTACCCGTACCCGTACAAGCCAGACAACTCCCTGGACAACGAGCTGCTGGAGGTGGGAAAGAAGTGGAATAAGCAGCGCGGATACAAACATCTGGCAGGTGAGAGCAGCAGCACAACCCGAATGACCTTTTTCTAGATAAGTAAATAAGCCAGTATTTGAGGTGTTCCCTGTAACACCGCCCCAATTTAAAAACCCCTCCCTCATGCTGTCTGTCCTCAGCGTGGAGGCAGGTGCCGGGCCAGTGCGTCATCCAGACCACAAACTGGTCCCAGTGCTCTCGCAGCTGCGGCATGGGCGTGTCGTCCCGCGTCACCAACGACAACGGCCAGTGCAAGCTGGTGAAGGAGACTCGACTGTGCAACATTCGGCCCTGCAGCTCCGTGTCTGTCCCAGTCAAGGTACAGTAGATGCAACTGCGACGTGTGCCTGTGGGCTTATGCAGCCATGTATGCTGTGCTGTTGTTTTGTTGGGAGTTCATTTTGAAGAATGCAGCGCCACATCACATCTGTGAGACTGACAAGGTGGAGACAGTGATGCTTCTTTCTCAACATGACCCAAACTCACCAGTCAATTATTCTGTCTTTTCCCTCCTCCATGACTCGGTAACTAAAACCGTATGAGGCAGAAAGCAGAAGCTTGAAGGCAGTCACACCGATATTAATATCACAGTAGTCATCACCTGCCCCCCTCCCCTCCCTGCCCTCCCACACACACACACACACACACACACACAACAAGCTTTCCATTCTATTTGCGGTGCTGTTGCTGTGTGTGGATGGATTGGTCTTATCGAGCTCTGGGCAGAAAAGCAAGGTGAGGCACAGTCGCCACGAATATCCTCAACCAGAGCTTTTCTGGTCACTCCAGAGGACCGTCTCCAAAACGTGCACGTTCAGAATGCATGCGTGCATATTTAAAGCATGTGGAGCAAAAAAGATGCACAGCGGGGGAGTGCAGTATTAGTATAGAGCGGGAGCTGGGAGGGATGATTATCGCACCACCAAGTGCCTGATGGGAACACGGGAACGTTGATTTACTCGCACTGCCAGGACATTTTTAAATATAGTACCCCACCCCCCACCCTCCCCTCACATTCCTGACAAGCAACTGGCCAAAGCTCTGTGTACTGTCCAGCCAGGCAGGGAGCTGGTGTGTCTATATAAATCTGCCTCTGTTTCTCAGGCTCGGAGCTGCGGTAGCGTGCGGCAGCCTCAGATCCACTAACCTCTCTATCTCTCCATCTGGGCTCGCAGTTAATGGGCCGTACTGTGCATTTTGCCTGTAATAACACCCCTCTGTGTGCCGCAGCACAGTGTTCGGCGTCCAGTCGAGAGCTCTACTCCGCCTTCCTCTCCGGTGCGGGGATAATCCACTTTAATTTCCTGTTGTGAGGCCCATGTTGAGTTTAACACTGCCCAAGGACTGGTAGAGTGGGAACTTGGCTGCTGTGTCATGCCATTATGGCTGCATTTAAATGTTCACCTCCCTGCCAAGTCCCTCTGTGGCCATCCTGTGTGGTTCACAGTGTTTGCCCACTGACCATCAGCCCATCCCCTGTGTCAGTGCAGTTACACTGGCTGTCAGCCCTTCCTGTGTCAGTGCTGTGACACTGACTGTCTGTTATCCCTGTCAGTGCTGCGACGGTGACCCTCCATCCCTTTCCCATGCCAGTACTGAGACAGCGTGTTGTTGTCCTTTAAAAAAAATTGAATGGTGTAATGCACTTGTGTCTCTACCAGCTAGCTTGTGCTTTGTCTGGCCAGCTATTGAAACTGGTCATGCAGCGCTTCTAATACTGTTGACTCCTTGTATGGCTTTCGCTTGTGTTGTACTCTGCCTCACTTGTAAGTCGCTTTGGATAAAAGCGTCTGCCAAATGAATGAGCGTAAACGTAAATGTGTAAATGTGTAAATGTTGTCCCTTCCGTCCGCAGAAAGGGAAGAAGTGCACGCGCACCCACAAGGCCCCGGAGCCCCTGCGCCTGTCCTACTCCGGCTGCCGCAGCGCCCGCCTCTACCAGCCCAACTACTGCGGGGTGTGCGTGGACGGGCGCTGCTGCTCGCCCCGCCGCTCGCGCACCGCCTCCGTGCTCTTCGTGTGCCCCGACGGCGAGCACTTCGAAAAGGCCGTCATGTTCGTGCAGTCCTGCAAGTGCAGCGTCGAGTGCGGCCACCTGAACGAGGTGGCCCTCACCCCGCAGCACTGGCTCTACGGAGACACGCACAAGTTCATCGACTAGCGCGCGCCCGCACCGCCCGGCGCGCGCCTGTAGCACAGAGATAGACCCCCGCCGGAGGAGTATAGCCCTCCATTTTAGAATTCTTTGAAAGCCAAAAGGAAAAAAAAAAACAACATGACAACATTGGCAATGTTTTGCCAGTGCCTTTGATGATTCTGATTGAAAGTACCAAGAAAAACAGATCCAGATTAGACATGGGTACCATTCAACTGATTGGAGGGCCTGTGATCCAGAGAGGCCCATTTTGTGACTAGACACAGAGCATCAACCAGCAAGCTCAAGCAGCCATCCAGTCATTCCAAATTGCTGCAGTGGGGAAAAGGGATGACAGAAGTGCACAGAACTGTTTGGAAGACTTACCTGTGCACCGGTAGTGTAGATGTGGACTCATTGAATGTGTGTACATCTCCATAAATCCTACACCTCCCAAACTGCTGGAAAAGAGCTCATTGCCAATGCAGTCAAAATATTGGGTTAATAGAGAATTTGAGAACCTTCTTCACTTAGACGTTTGCTATGTTTTTTGACTGAAATGGAGGGGAAACTGAGCATATGGGAGAATTTTGGCAAGAAACCCTAAACATACTTTTGATTTTGTTTTATTTATTTGATTTTTTTTTTTCAGCCAGACGTTGACCTGGTCTTTTCAAGTGACTGGATCTTTACAGGTATATTTGATTTGTTTTATATGAGAACCATTCAAAGTGTAAGAGATAAGAAATTCCATTCTGACTCATTTTACTGCACAAAGACCGTAAGGGCTGAAGGGGGCTTATGCCTGAAGAGCAGTGAGAAATTGGCCCAGCTGTAGTATAAGCAAGACACTGTGATTACCTGACGCTCTCTGTCCATACACGGAGTGAAAAAAAAACACCAGACACGTATGCAGCTGGGAGCCTGGTGCATCGAATGAGACATTTGTCAGTTGCTGAGAAACAAGTTTGAATCCCAGAGTTTTCCCACTGGCCGCAGCCAAATTGCAGTGCAAGTGTTGATGGCTGTTCTCTGAGGAATGGGTCAAGAACCCCACAGCTTATTTTTAGTAGTAGTGTGGGGAGGGAAAAAAAGCCACCATCACTTGTAAACATGTAATTTAGTAGTAGTGTTTGAGCCTGTTTTGATTCAGTGTTGCCTGTAATCTAGAAACGGATGCAGATGCACTACTATTGATCCTTTATGCTTATACTGTTGGTTGAATCTTCTCTATTTCTGCTGTTTGGATATATTCCTTGTATATCCTTCCTCTAATCTTTAGGTGGACAAGGGGACAAGGGGGTGGGGGTGGGGGGTGGGGGGTGGCAGCACCAGAGAACTGGCTATTGGCTTCCATAATATAACATTACCAAGAGGGAATCTGGCTTAATATGCGTAGAATGCTGCTGCTACTGAGGAATAACACCTTTCCATTTTGGATTTAGAAAGTTGAGCCTGTTCAGCAACTGCAGCAGAAATCCTGTTCCTTTCACAATGCATATACTGCTCTTGCATTTATTTAATAAAACATATCATTTTAGTTATGCACAATTTGTGTAGATCTGAAAAGTTCAAAATACGCTTTAAAACTTTATTGTTCTGGAGCTGCAAGTAAAAAAATAAATCCTGGCTTCTTTTTGGAGCTTCCTGTCACATCAGACATTTGTAACAAATGTAATTTTATAGTGTTCAGTTAATTTTTTATGTTGTGTATTGTGTATGTTTGTCTACATAGTTGTGTGTACAGTATGGCCATTGCACTAATGTTTATTACATTGTTGATAGGATTCAGACTGAGGTACACAGACTGGTTTCTGTACAATTTGAATAGGCAGCTATACATTATCATGATCTTATCAGCTCAAGAAACATGAAATTCCTTTAATATTTGGAATGCACTAAGAAGACATAGTCCTCAGAGGTTTTTGGGCTGGAGTACGCCTAGATATTGGGTGAAGCAGCACTTTACCTGGGCGTGCTTTAGTGCCAAGATTTTGCTCATGTACTTACATGTTTCTTGCATATTTTTCCAGCAACAGACCAGACGAGTTAAACTGATCGTGTGGACTTCCACAATTATTAAATAGGGCTGTGTGCAAAATAGCACCAATGGTACCAAGATGCCTAATGATGGAACATTTTACAATAAGATATCTTTATCAGCATTCTGTGGTGTAATGCTCAAAGAAACTCCTATCTGAGGACTGGGTGGGCTTGGTGTATTCCATTTCTAGCTAGCACTGGTTTGTACCAGGAAGAAACTACAGTATGCCTGGTGCCAGTCCCTGAACAGGACACAGCAGCTACCCTCCAGAACCAGGACTGGGTGTTGATTTTAAGTGAAGCACTACCTTTGAGTCTGTGCTGTCTGCATTCGTGTATATCAGACTTGTAAATGTGTCAGTACAGTGCTCTACATTGACATGTGTCCTGTAAGGCTGTATGGTCAGTCTGGCCAAGCCTGAGACATTGAGTGCTTGACAAAGTTTACAGTATAAAAAAATCTGTTTTAAAATGCAAGTAGAATTGCATGCAGCACACCTGATGTACAATGATTCTGTTGATTACAATACGCAGCTTTGAAATGTATGCTTTTTAAATGTTGCATTTTATTTTTTATGTCCTTGAATAAAATTTGCTTTTTAGTCTAACTTGTTTGGATTATTTTACTTTTTGAACACTGGACTGCTTAACTTTAGGTTAAATGAATACATACAATAAGTAATGGGTCCGTGCCTTTTCTGTACCCTATTTCAGCCCCGCAAGGAACAATATCATAGCTGGTCCGACACATACATGGGACGTTGATCTGCTCGTCACTCATTTCCAGTAGAGCACGTCAAAGTTTAAATGTAGATGTTCGGAATACTGCAGACATTTGATATGTAGAGGGTGTCCATGGAAGCTTAGCTCAAGTTCATGTTAATTTTAAATGAAGGGGATCATTAATAGAAATGTTTTTATATAGGTGCGTGCTAGTAACTCTCAGATTCTTGCATTCAATCCACTAGGGAGTCATCCGATTATTTAGTGGGAGTACGCCAGCTGCATATAAATAGGGCAGAATCGTACAAGCACTATCTTGGTGCCCTCTGGTGACAATGTGTGGCACTACCCTCCTAAGCACATCACACCTCAAAGTTGAAAAATGCAATACAAGGTAGGGATCGACTGAATGCTGACATTCTTGGTTTAGAAGCAGTGTGCCATTGAGGATGATTTGAATTCCAACTTTGCGAAAAACATTTGAAGGTTTTTCACATCCTTCATGTTTATGTTTGGGCAATTCACAGTGGCACTGCCAATCCCTTTGAATGGCCTTGGCAGCACTTGGCATCAGCCAATATGTTGTGTAACTTTACACTGCCTTGCTGGATCAGCAGGGAACCTCCAACAGCTCTTTCCCTTTTACTACAAGGTACTTAACCCACAATTGTCTCAGTAAACACCTAGGTATGTAAAAGGATAAAATGTAAAAAAAAAAAAAAAAAAAAAAAACCTATGCAAGTCACTCCGGATAAGAGCTTCTGCTGAATGACAATGTAATGAATGTATATACAGGTAACTTTTACACAATATTCGGAATCTAGAGCAGTATTCAAATGCTTTCATGTACATGCTTGCCCCCAGTTTCTAGGCACGGAGTTGACTCACCATCACTGATGCAACAATAAAGACAATACAGTCAGCTGACATTGTATAAAAAGTTTTAATTGCATTAACCAAAATCATCACGATTAAGACAAAATAAAACTGGTCACCCCACCAGAGATACAATAAAATAAAAGTTACACATGGGAACAGTAAGAATATAGGGGCTTTAAAACAAAACATTCAGGCTTGCTTCCCCCTAAAAAGAAAAAAAATACACCAGGAAAGAGGGGTGGGGGAAATCTTCACTGGACTGGATAACTCATCTGGACTGTTCAACTGTGGAGAGAAGAGAAGAGCATCAGGGCACAGGATCTCTCTTATACTTCCATCGCAGAGGTATTCATACAAGATTCTTCAATTCAGTAGCCCTCTGCAGCCAAAATGTTTTACATATTCCTGTTTTTTTCCTAGCATGCAGAAAGTTAAGTTAGCCTAGATGGAATATTGACAGCCAAAACTACTCATGTTGTTCAAAACAAGGGCACTAGCGTAAATGCTTGCTGAGTGATAATACTCAACACTGGTTAATGCTAAACTCAAGCTGCAGAGGCCCGATTGAAAGTTAAAAGTGCTGTTGAGGCTTACTGTAGGTCGAGATGTCTATCTCTTCTGGTAGCTCTGCCACGTTGACCTCGAATCGGTCCTGCACATCATTCAGGGTCTTGGCGTCTGTCTCATCGGACACAAAGGTCACAGCCAGGCCCTTTGTCCCAAACCTGCCTGCACGAGCAACCTGTCGCAAGGTAAGAGGATTACAAGAAACGGCGGCGTGAAATATGCAAAAAACGATGACAAATGAGCCCACATCCTCCATGCTGTTACTCTGATCTCTGCTGCTGTCATGTACATAAATGCGAGCCCTGACGTACTGCTTCAGACTGGCGTTTTGAGAATCGTTTGCCTTACCCTGTGAAGATAGGTGTCGGAGTCCTCGGGCATGTCGTAGTTGAAGACGATGTTGACCCGCTCGATGTCCATCCCGCGGCCAAACAGGTTGGTGGCCACGAGGATCCGCCGCTGGAAGTCCTTGAACTGCTGGTACCGAGACAGCCTGGAGAGAAAGACAATGAAAAGGCAGACTGAGTACAGCTAATTAATGCACACAACAGGGAATTTACATTATACTACATTATTGGCACTGAGCAGACGCCCTTAGTGACTTACGTCAATTACAAGTTTGCACAATACATACAATAAGTAATGGATCATCAAATGGATAATCCATTTATACAGCTATATATTCAGTGAGACAATTGTGGGTTAAGCACCTTGCCCGAGGGTACAGCAGCAGTACCCCCGTGGGGAATCAAACCGGCAACCTTTCCGTTACAAGTCTTGCTCCTTAACCACTATGCTACACTCCTGCCCCAGTTTAGGCATGACTTTGAACGTTTCGCCTGCCCTTTTAACGCATTTAGCACACATGCTCACCTCTCCTCCTGGGCCATGCCCCTGTGGATGGCAATGGCAGGGAAGTTCTGCTCCACCAGCAGCTGGGACAGAGCCACACAGCGCTGCACTGACTTCACAAAGATCACCACCTGTAGACCAATGCACATAACCTTAATGCTGCGCACACACGCGCACACAAAGAGGCATACAAAGACATTACACACTATGGATGGGCCAATATGGTTCCATGTTTTTTTTTTTTTTTAATTCTGCTCAGCACTATCCTCCTCTAGAGCTGGAAGGCAAGTACAAATCCAATCACACAGAGCAGGGATGGACAGCCAGACTGTGCAGGGCCTCTGAGGCAGAGCGATGCACGTACCTGGTTGAACTCCAGGACGTCCAGAAGGTCAAACAGCTTGCGGTTCTTCTCGCTGTCCTTCAGCTTGCAGTAGTACTGCTGCAGGCCGTGGAGAGTCAGCTTGGTCTCATCATCCACAAACACCTCCATCGGCTAAGGGGGGGGGGGGGGGAGCATAGCATTCTGCATTACACTACAGCAGGACATACAAGGAGACATTCAAACACAGGTTCTCTCTCACACACACGCAAACACAAACACACACTAAAAAGATCAGACATATTCACAGCCGTCCCCAGAAATCCACCATCACCAGCACTCCTCCCCCCCCGTACTCACGTCCTGCATGAACTTGCGGCAGACGGGTCGGATCTCCTTGCTGAGAGTGGCGCTGAACATCATGCACTGCTTCTCATGGGGCGTCAGCCGGAAAATGTCCTGCACATCGCGCCTCATGTCTGCAAGAGACCCACCGCATCACTCACTGTCCGGTCGAACAGCTTCAGGTAGCAAGCGCAGAATGACGCCAATCGCACAGCTGCTTAACACTGCAGACAGGTGGGAGGGACAGGCGGGGCCCGGAGGAACTCACCCAGTTGCTCCAGCATCTTGTCACACTCGTCCAGTACGAAATGCTTGACGTTCTTGAGGTTGAGGGTCTTGTTGCGGATGAGGGCGAGGATGCGGCCCGGGGTGCCCACCACGATGTGGGGGCAGTTCTTCTTCAGAACTTCCTCGTCCTTCTTGATGGAGAGGCCGCCGAAGAACACCGCCGCCTTCACCGTCGGCATGTACTTGGAGAAGCGCTCGTACTCCTTGCTGATCTGGAACGCTAGCTCGCGGGTATGGCACATCACCAGCACCGAGACCTGACGGAGAGCGGAACACAGAGCCGTTTAGTCACCCGCCGCTCAAAGGCCATGGGACTTCAAGCCCACATTGAGACACATCAGATGCACACCGGAATGGGTGCACTCTGCCTCAACCCCCACTGGCTCAGCATGTGTTGAGCCTTTTCAACATTTATGCCCTGGAGAAGTGTATGCTCTCGCAATGCATTCCACAGCAAACTAACCACTTGTGCGTCAAAAAAAAAAAAACTAAAAACTTGCACGCAGGTCTACATCAGGTTGGTTTTTGCAGGGCTCGGGCCATTATGCAAAGAAATCAAAGACACAGTGGCTTTAGATGAAATATGAAGCAATGTGGGATTCAGGGATTCGGCACAAGTTACAGCATATTTCCGAGAGTGCTCCAAAACCGCAATGTTATCTAACAGCAGAACAAAAATGTTCAGCTATCCAAAATACCACTGCAATGACTGACTCCGTAGTATTATCTAGAGACATTGTTACCCCTAGCTATGAGATAATGTTCCATGGAAAAGTTAAAATGTCATTACTAGGCTACCAGCCAACAGGTGATTATAAATGTTGACCTTAGCCAGGTATATAATAAAAGTATTCTGAATGTTCAACAATCAATTCTGTGTTATGGCCACACAATTGCAAGCACTGAATACAAGCAGGACAGGAAGTGTGATCTTTAATGAGGGCTGAATTCAGGAAAGGCCTTTCAGAGGATAATTTGCCACATTAATTAGGTAATTCAACAGATGGATACAAGATGGGTGCAAAAAAGGATGAGGATGAAGGAAGGTCTATGAGCAATATACAATCATAATTCTATAATGGTGGACAGCTTTTTTCACCCATCAAATACTTGTAACATTTGATTTTAGACAGGGTTTTCAAGCTCTGCATAAACTACAACTCAAGAAAAATACAAATCTTCAAAAGCTACATATCTTCAAAATGTTGACCCCCATAATTGTTCTAAAACTGAATCTTTATATTTCAAATAATCACATTTTTGTTGAAATTATCGGGAAAGGATTTAGTCATTTGCTCAGCAACAGTCCAAAGACCAACATACACAAGTAACACACAACTTTTCCGAGAACAGAGCTGAAACCATGCTACCATGAGCAAGTACTGGACTCCTCATTTCTCCTGCAACCTCTGCGCAATCTCACACTGAGCACAGTACTTCCCCTGCAGTCAAAGGCTGTGGTTCTCCCAAAAATTTAGTTTGCATGCCACTATGGCCTACTGCTGTTTGGCATGGACCAACAGCAGCATGCTCCTTTTTTCAGCATCCACCTCCCCACTATGTGGTATGAAGTGGGGCAAATTCAGCACACGGTTTCCAAGTGTTGCTCACAGCTTGTGTCCAAGTACACCAGTGGCAATAATGGCAGGGCCACGTAACAAACACTGGTAAATCACCAAGAGAGTGAACCAGTCCAGCCCCATCTCAGTGGAAAAGGGGATCAAGACACTTAAATCCAAACCTGCACGCGGTTGCTCCAAATGATACTTCTGTCTAAAAGAGAAACAGGTAGCAGAGGCACTGACCTGTCCGTCCACAGGCTCGATCTGCTGCAGAGTGGCCAGCACGAATACTGCCGTCTTCCCCATACCAGACTTGGCCTGGCACAGAATGTCCATACCCAGAATGGCCTGTGGGATGCACTCATGCTGGACTGAAATACAGGAAATGGTCAATGAGTACCAGCATGTGAAAAGGACTTCAGGTTGATACTACATCCAACAGTGGACCTGAAAAGGGTCAGGTCATGGCCTACATGCATACACCTGGCATCATGCGGGCACTTGTAAATTCAGCCCTATGTGGACAGAGTTAGCACCCAGACGGAATCTACAACCATCCACTTGAATTTCTTCAGCCACAACAAACCCACTGTACCCACCCCCCCCCCACACCCCTTCTCATTTCCATCTTTTCACTCACCCTCTGATGGATGCTCAAAGCCGCAATCCACAATGGCACGGAGAAGCTCCGGTTTGAGCAGAAAGTCTCTGAAGCCAGAGCTGTGAATGGAGACGTACGACCCCTTCACCTCCTTCTTTCCGGCGGGAACTGCGTTCTCCGGGGCTGCCTGCGGCTCATCGTCCTCCTCGTAGTCCAACAGCTCATTCTCAACGTCATTCTCAGCCATGCTCCTTTGCACAAGAGAATTGGAGACAGGTAGTTATGTCACGGGCGCCCATTCAAGGATTTCCACACCACTTGTTGCTTTCCTGACTAACCATCACGACAAAAGTAAACTACTTAGCTAAGGAGTACGAAAAAAAGCGGCAAACTGACAATCATAACTACCGCTAAACTGAAAGCGTTTGCACACGATTGGTTACGTCACATTTTACCCAGCCTCAACACGCTAACGTTCACTTATTAAAAATTATACTCAATACATAGAGTTCAGCCACAAAGAGCACATGGTAATGTATCATCACGAAAACCATACAATTCGCTAGCTGCTTGAACTAATACTCACTAGGTAAATGCTTGTAGTTTCTGTAACAAGCAAAGTGATTAGCGAGGCGGCCAAGCTATAATAACGTGAAACAGACAATGGCTCAGCCAGCCATCTTCTTCGCAAAATATTCCGAATGACTAAACCTCTAACGGTCATTTACCAACACGAAAAAGTTAAGGAGTTCCAATTCAGGTGAAGTCAGACTGTCGAAGGAGTTTGCAACGTACTTGACAAAGCAGGCCATAACCACACCACGGTCTTTCCTGACTCGTTATGCGGAAGAGGACGAGAGCAGACTACATACTTCTCTTCATTCCACATCAACTACAGTTAAATTACCTGTGCACACAATCAATCATGCAGATGAAAAAAGTGTTTTGACGTTACATGAAAATCTAAAAATGGTGGCTTGGCTTAAACTGTAGTTTTAGTTGGGGCACATGAAGTCGAACACGGCCACAGCGGCTGCCATTAGCCAGCTAGGCTACTACCATTTGTTACACAAACAATAGAATCTATAGCCTTCATTCAAAGTTCGGTTCGGTAATACAAGGTCGAAAATGAAACAATCTTGCAACCATACACACCGTTACACACAAAAATGTACCTTCAATAATTACACGTAAACAGTCAATACACAAAAGTTAAACTCTAAGTAATATTCGAGTAAAAAAATTCTGTTAGCCACGCAACGCAGTTCGCTAGCTAATCGACTACGACTGCCGGTTTTTCCTAGCGACTCATTTCCGAAACCAAATGTATAAACTATCTAGCTAGCTACCTTCCTAGCTACATCTTACCGACAGAACGACGACAGAATCCCCTACTAGCATATTATGTGAAAATCGGAGTAAACTATACGCTTTAAAAACAAAACTTCTCTCACTTTATTAGAAATCAACCTACTCTTACCTTGCGGTTGTGTTACGATTTCGGTACGATATGCGCAGCCCACATGGGTAGGCCGCGAGCATATTCTACATTCAGGAAGTACCGCCTTAAAAAACTCTTTGTTACCATTGGATGAATTGTAGGCCAATCTCTGGAAATTTCAAATTTTATTGGTTCGCTAACATGTCCATCGGATATTTCAGTCAGATAGATGGGTTGCACCGCACCGATCGGAAGTTGAAAAAACTGCACGGGCACAGAGTGAATGTTGTTACAAATGTTTTTGTATGTAAGACGGTGTGTGTGAAATTGCCAAGTGGCCGTTAATACCTTATTAGCTAGCATGTCCAAGGGTTTAGCTTCTTAACCACTCGCTGCTGGTGAAGTGAGAAACAAATTTGCAGGCATCAGTCGTATCATTTTTTTTCTTAAGAAATTAGGTGGTATTTACTGTTATTCAATGAATGTTAATGCGTTTAGCTAAACAGACTAGGCGGCTAACGCCAAGTGGTGAGCCACCCAGCAGTCTTGTAAAGATGACGAAATTACGTTATTGTTTTTCGTGAAGAGAACCAGAGCAGAGATTAGGCATCTAATAAAAGCTGTTAATGGTGAAGCGACAGAAAACCCCGGTTTATCACCGCCTGTCGGTGACATTTCGTGTCTTAGCTAGATGTAGCAGTGTTCACGTCTTTCAATTAAGAAAAGGTTATAGGGAGCTAATCTATACATCCCACCTTAAACACACCAGGTACACAGCTAGCTAGTTGTGTTGTAGGTAGCCAGTAGCATGATCTTAATTGCATGTTACGCGCTTTCATCTGCAGAGGTTAAGTAGTTATCTCCGATTCAGAGAAAAAAGGAAGCGTGTGTTTTAGTCAGAATACGAAAACACTTAATAGTCGTAAATAATTCTGAATAATCTCTGATAAAAGAGCTGGATACCATGTTAGATTACCTTACCAGACTGCAATAACTGAAAATGTTTATCATTACAATTTATTAGATTGTGCTATAGTTTAGCAGTGTTTTGAGACCGGATTCTGGTTGTCACTCGTCGGCCATATGAAGAAAGACACATGTATGTTTGTAGGTCTACATTTAAATGTGCTCATCTCTGTCCCTCAGACATATGGTAATGCAAGTACCACACTGCACTTGATCTGTATGTTAATGTTTCGCACAGAACCCCCAAAAATTGGAGCCAGCCTTGAAAATCAGCTCCATGGTGCAATCACTACACATGATATTGGGGTTTTTTGTTGTTTTGTTTGTTGGTGTTACTTGGTTTTGAGCGTTCCCTCTTCTGGCTCACCAGCTATACCTTTCTTTGGAGGTCTTCCATCTTCCTAGGTCAAGCGATTTAGGTGACAAAATGCTGAAAGTTACCGTTCAAGCGTCTCATATCCGAAGTGGACGCGTACCATATACCTACGTGCAATACCGTTTTATGTCCACGGGGGGTTGGTAAAGTGCAGGGATAATTTGCAAAGCAAAATTTGGACAGTGTTTTTTTTACGGGATGTATTAAATTACATCTGATATGTCTAGAATTCCCTGTTTTATTGAATTGGCCTCATTATACTATTAGACCATTTGTTATAATATAAATGAACACGTTTGACAAACCTCTACAAACAGAGATTACCGCATCCGAATATAAATGATCCAATTTTCTACAATTTCTCATTCTTGTTGAACGTTCGAGAAACCACTTCATGCCTGCTGCTGAACAAAAAGGCCTACATTTTCTGCTTGCCACTGGAATTATAATTATTATTCTAAACGAATTCTGAACCATCAGTTCCAACGTAGCCTATACCACAGAGCATGCTTTCGGTCGTGGTTCAGTGAAGAGAGTCAAGATTTTTTAATTGATGCTGCTGTGTTTCCTGATAAATTGTGAAAATACAATACCCATAGGTCTTTCTCTTGCATTGTCTCAGTGCAGCATCGGAGTTGCCACTCTTGAAGTGCTCTTGAACGCAGCTACGTCTGGAATCATTTGAAAATCCTTCTAATATGTTTCCTCGAATACCTCTTTCTTAAAATGTTCGTGTATACACTAACTCTGCTAGAGACCCACTTTGGCTATCTCCATTTGCTCAGATCAGTGAGTAGACTGCATGACAGCTCCCTCCCCAGAGCGATATACAAATTTAGCTGGCAGAAGCAGTGACACGTTGCAGCTGAATCGCTGTGCTCCGCACGCTTCGCCAAACCTCTTTGTACGGTCTGTACGTCACAAACCGAGAAACGTTATTTTGATCGTTTCCGGTAAATGAGGTATCTCTCCTTATCCAATTATGTAATAACATCAACCAACATACTGCTTATATTGTATAAATACCATACATTACTCTCACTAAAATGGCCAAAAACAAAATTAATTTGCAAACATCGAATAAAACACACTACCACTTCCATGGTTCCTGTAATGGCATCTGCCCCTAGAATGAAAACCTCACCTGACTGGCTGATAAATATGTCACTTTACTGAATGCGAAAATAATCTTTTTCATTGGGCAGAATACTGCCAATCACAAGCGCACTCTTTCGCATGATTGGTGCGCTCGATCTCAGCAAAACGCCGAAGCACGCCCCGATATTTGCAATTCGGGATGATGAATGGCGTTGCACTTCAGAAATCATCTCCATATTCACTGGCTATTAAGGCTGGCTGTTCAGCTGTCATTCCAATTTTCTTGATATGAAGTGGGCGGTCCAGCTGTTTGTGTTTGGCTATGCGAGGGGCCCAGCGGGCGGTGCGACCTCACGTGGGCGTTGCCTCTAGGTCTCCTTGAGGAAGCTCGTGAAAACTGACAGCTGAGAGATTTTTTTAATTGAATAGAGGCGACCGCCCATATTCAGGGCGCTGCTTTTTGCATTTGTTTTTAGTAGAAAACCGTGTCGTTTAACCATCGTCAGAGCGTGTTTTATTACAATTATACATGGTTGACTATAAAAAGAATGACATCGGGCTTACGCGTCTGTCAGAGCCGCTACGAACATGGGGACCGAATTCAGGTGGGCATTGCGCCTTTATTTATTTATTGGATTAATTAGCCATTCATAATTTATTTCTTGTTGTTCGTGTTAAATGCTTGTCTTGATCATGTATCTGTATTTATGGAGGGAGCGGGAGGGGGTGGCCTTGAACAAAGCAGAGAGATTCTAGTGTATTTTTACATGTGTATTATCTTTATGCTTAAGCGCCAGCCACGGACGTTCTCGCTCGCGCGTGCGCGCGCACGCGGCAATTACACATAGCACAACATTGCTGTAATTTGCAGAGAGAAATGAGAAATTAACCGAAAGCGTTAAAACAATTGCAGTTGAAAATAAGCGAAATCTCCCTGTGTTCGCATAAAGACGTCATCTTGCCATGGAAGACATGATTGTTCTTTTGAACGCCCTCAGTTGATATGGCAACATAATCAAAATTCTAACTCACAAAAGACCCTTCTCCACCAACAGTCATTTTTTAAGATGAGCTGTCATCGTTATTATAGATGATGGAAGGTTATCTAGAACATTACGCTGTAACTGTGCATTGCACGGTTGAAAATAAATCGGTGTTTATCTGCCGTTTTGCACTAGTAGGCTATCTTGCCTAATAGAACGAACCAGCTAAGTCTGGCAGACTAGCTGGTCGTCAGTGTTCATGCGCTGCTGGTTCCCGTAAAGATTAAGGTTGAGACGAAATGGAAAATGCATCTGTCTCACCAGCGTGGTAAACGGGATAATTATGGCAAATTCTCTGGCGCTGTATGTAGGCACGGACGCACTGTCTCGCCAGTAAAAGCAGATACACACAGATAGCGCTGTCTGTCGGTCTTTTCTCTGTAAAGAATGGTGAAGTGTTGAATTCAGCAGGAGTTGACCGGGATGAAACCGAGTTAATGCTCGTGAACAGCACATTTCTGCTGACTAACCGACGAAATACAGTTCCTTAGACCCCCTTATCTAAAGAGAACTTCCTCAGATTTATGGGACTTCCCCGTGTATGATTATGCTAAGCATGGTAAATAGCGTTGCTATTGGGGAAGTTAAAAACGGACTATTTTTATGTCCGATGAAATGAAGTGAATATGATGGCATGAATTAGTGTTTCATTGCTCTGAAGATGATTATATTAATGATTAAAGCAGGAAAATATAATTAATTTAGAAGAGCTGTCTGGGAAATGTACCCACCAGTCTGACTAAACATTATTCTTCCTTAGGGCAATATCTAGCCACTTTTCGTGTCCTCACAATCTTAGGAGAGAACAGATGCCATAATGAATTATTCATCAAATGTCCAGATTACACACATGTGGATTATAATATAAAAGTTTGAAAAAAAGATGGTCCTGTTTTTTTTTTGTCCTATTCTGATTGAATGATGACTGCTCTGGCCTGTGTGCTTTGCAGGGTTATATGTGACGTTGTTAGGGTAGAAAGTATTCATGTGCCTTGTAGAAGAGTTGGTAATATCTGCTGTAGGCCTGATCCATGCCCGGATGAGATCTGCGGCCTGTCCTCACCCCAGCCCTGTGCCATCCCGTTAGTGTCTCTCTCTCTCTCTCTCTCTCACGCTGTCCCCGTTTACGGCACCCAGCTGAGACCGTCTCAAACTGCTACATGCCATCATCCGCTGACAGCAAGGCATCCCGAGGCACTCGCCAACTGACTGTGCTGCTCCAGACACACACTCGCTCAGAGACGCCCGTGCAGCATTCATTTCCTTTTGTTCACCGAGTTATTACAGATTCGCTTTGTACTACAGCCGTCTGCTGAATAAAAGGGACAAAAATAATGCTGTCATAACCATTATGGCAAGCAAGCCATCAGTTATGTAAAGACTGATTCTGCAGTGGAAGCTGAAGGACCCCCTTTCTTACTGCAGTGTTTTACCTGTGGGATCGGTAGCTCCATAGCTTACTTACGTTACTGTGCAGTGGTTTAGCCACACCGGTTTTGACAGACAAACGAAAGCGGCCATCGCGACTAGTCTGGAGTTCAGTTAACACTGAATCTGAAGTACAATTGAAATGTAACTGGATGTGTGTGTTGGTGTTAGAAATTCAGCATGTTTATACTGAACACAGCACACCCTATTTCAGTATTTTTCATTAGACTTGACTACGTAGCCCACATTGTTGTTTTTTTCACCGTGTTCCTTCGTCCGTAGATCTGATCTCACACTGTGTCTTCATAAGGGTAAATTTAAATTCACAGGGAACTGAAGAGTTGTCTGACATTCACAAGTAATCACATTTTTAACTTTGTGATCATCACTGCATTTAACAGAATACAGAAGGGCTTAGGTTATTGTCACAAGATTTAATACAAATGTAGACTCAGGCCTTCCTCAAAGCAATAATGGTAATAAGGGACTCATTTCCAGAACTAATGTTGATGGAGATTACCTTATTTGATGACACTGAACGTTGTAGTCTGGTATTGTTGGTAATATTTTGCTCATATTCTTTGGGGTCGGCACTACCAGACTCTCCATGCTACAGCGCTGTGGTCAGAGCCACCAAGGGGCAGAATCTTACCAGATAATCTTTCTGAGTAGCTAATGTTGGATAGAAAGTTTGTCTGAAGGATAAATAATTGATTATTCACCTAGGAAACAACTCCACCCCTTGACACAAACAAAGCTTTTAGCTTGTTTGTTTCTGCAAAATGTACAGTGATATTTATTGAACCACGAATTCCAGTAGTTGTAATTGTAGTGATTTAATGCAACTTAAATGCAAGCTTATCATTTTCTTAGAAATGCAATGCATTGTTGGAAAACTGTTAAATGAAAGATTGACCAGAAGGAGCTGCCATCCAAAGAGGTTAGTATGTTTCTTCTGTTTGTTGTACTTGAGCCCTGCGTTAACCATATGCAGCCATTGTTTGTTTGATTTATGGCAATTCTGAAGAAGAGATGCAGAGTTGAGAAAACCAATAGCTTCAGGGATGGACGCCCATAGTTTTAGGCAATGTTAAGCAATGGAAGATTTTTCCCTCTGAGAGAGGACCAGGTAAAGTACAGTTAGCCTTGCTTACCAAACGTTCATCATTCACGAAATACGACTGGTTAGCATGGGCAGTTAGCAGTACAGTTGGCATGGGTATGGGGGGGTCACGGTGAGGGGGAGGGGAGAGCAACGGGGACGGAGGGGGACACAATAGCCCTGTCTGTTCCCCGTAGACAGTGTTAGCCTGGGGAGGAAGCGCTCAGGCGCATTGACAATGGCATTATTGTGCCCAAACCGTGGCTTAGGCGCAAATCCGCATGCACAAAGCCAACAGCGCGGCTCCTGTGTGGCCCCGAGGCCAGGCTCCCGCGCCTGCTGACCAGCACCGGGTGAGCCGAGCACGCCGCCAGGCCCCCGGGACCACTGCCGGGCGCGTCTGTAGCTCGGCACTGCCGATCATGGGGTAAGGCCAGCGTCTGAAGCTGCTCCCTTTGCCTCTCATTAAAGCCAGAGGAAGCCAGCAAAAGTGATCCACTGTGACACTGCTTCAGTCCAGAGTGATTCACAATCTCTGGACCGCGGTTACTCGCAGCTGTGATTTTGAGAATACAGCAGCACCGCCTCGTTTCGGATCTGAAACTCGCAGTCTGGATTTCAGGTCTTTGACGTTCGGCGGCCTAAGGAGATCACTTGGGCTTAGCTTCATTGTTCTCTTTACCCAGTTCTTTTTTTTTTTTCTGATATGTTTTTCAAGGAATCTTACAGCAGTCGATTTCAATGGTGTTCTTTGGTGGAGAACACCATGGATTGTTTTCTCTGAATATGGAAATTGAACATTTTCATTAAAACACAGAGGGAACATTAAGGCCTACATTTTCTCAAGCCTTGGCTGCTTTGCGATAAGGAATATCTTTTTTTTTTTTTTTTACAGTTACAGCTGTTGTATTGTTATGCAGAAATTACAGCCAAGTTAAATGCACCGGTGTTGTGTCAACTTTCAGTTACGTATTTGATGAAGATGTTTTTTGAGGGAGATTGGTTTCATGTGGTAGTTAATAGGTCCTTTGAGTAGACCTAGTCGTAGTATGAATGCTGTCCTTGTCTGTTTCCTGTATCAGCTCAGTTCAAGCTGTTTCCAGTGTTTTCTGCTGTGGGTAATTTTTATCTTCCCTGTCTCTCCTTTTTTTCTGTAGTAGTGGGATGTTTGGTGTGTTTCTTTTTGTGCCCTGTTTTCAGTATGTAACTATTTGATTGTTTTAGTGCTTAATTCACTTTGCACCATTAGCTTTGGTTTTCCGTGTTCTGGGAGAGATTGTGAGCAACAGCTGATTCTAGCCTCACATGTTTGGTGCTGGCCGAGCACTCCGTGTTCTGTGCTCTGTGATGCGTGTTCCATGCCGGTTGGGGTGTTCGTCCTTCATGGTCTTGTGTCTGTTTCCATGCTGGTTCGCATACCCTGAGTGTTTTCCTCTCTGTTTTTTTTTTTTTTTTTTTACAGTGCACAGTATACCCCATGTCTTATTGGCTTGTGTTCTTTGTCTCATGGTCTGAGCCAGGTGTGCTTTTCCAGGTGTGCTGCAGTGTACACTAAGGGGAATTTGCACATGAATTAACAAGTGTGAGTGCTCTCCCTTATCTGTTAAACCATGTGTCTGGCAGGCTAATAGGGCCTACAGCCTGTGCTATCCCCAGTCTCTCTGCATCAACCCCTCTGCTTCTTTCCCTGCATCTAAATGAGTACGGGCAGAACAAATGGCTCTCAGTTACCCTGTAACTGATGTCTTTCTTATGCTTTTTCCTCCTGCTCCCTTTGCATGTGTAGAGGCTGGGCAGTGCGTCCAAGTCCATTGCAGTGTATGTGTGAACAGGACAGGTGACTGGCTACCATGCTGCAGTAATGTGCAATACCCCCCCCCCCCCCCCACCGCTTACCTGTGAGGCCATGCCCTTCTGCCACACTGCACAACAAATTCTCTCAAGAGTGTGCTGTACCAGGAACACATACACACACCAGGGTTTCCGTTAGCCGGTAGTTACCAGTTTTTGCCTGGTAAAATTTATAAAAAAAAAAAGATAAATTAAAAACTTGCCGGTCAAAGTGTCTGGTAATAATGCTCATACAAAATGTAGCTATAACGAAGGCTATTCCTAAAGAGGACATTTGTGTTTTGACAGCAAAACAGCCTATTAACAGCCTGCAGTACTTTTCTCCCCTAAAAGGGTGCACTCTTTTATTGTGATACTTGCTACTAGGCCCACTACTATTCAACTTTGAAGCAATTTATCAGCTGCTTTAGCCCACTGATTCTCAATCCTGCTCCTAGGGCCCCCCTGCTCTGCACGTTTTCCATCTTTCCCTGCTCTGCCTACCTGACTGAACTCATCAGTGGCACTTTTGATTAGCTGAGCACACCTGATTTAATCAAGAGCACATGTTAGTCATTTCAATCAGGTGTGTTTGGAGCAAAGACAGATAGAAGATATGCAGGACAGGGGGGCTCCAGGAGCAGGATTGAGAAACACTGCGGCTTAGCCTATTCATAGCACGCAGCATTACAAGCTGCAAAGGCACATTGGACACGTTTGATTTCAAGTCGGCAGCAGAGGACTTTGCCGCAATGAAAAAAAGGAGAGAAATAAAATGTTACCTGGTATCCTATAGGCTACATTTGATGCCATGTAGACCTAGCCCTTTTTTAAAAAAGGCTACAGATGTTACAGGTTACAGATGTTTTGTAATAGCCAACATTTTAGTGGCTAATGTTGAGGTTTTGCTCTATCGTTACTGTTCGTTTTGCTTAATCGTTACTGTTCATTAAATAGTCAAACTGATTTGAGGTCGTTGTCATTCTTTCATCAATCTAGGTGTACATTATATTTGCGTTTGTAACATAGACTGTTATTGAAACGTGACCTGTAAGTTTCAAATTTGCCCAGTAAAATAAATTCTTTCCGGACGCCGGACCGGCAAGAAAAAATCCTAGCGGAAACCCTGACACACACATATACACACAGACACATATGCATGTGTGCACAGATATGCTGATGGTGTGAGGAAGTTGCTGCCGTGGCGGATGTTGACACACTGCCGTGCGTGTTGTATGTGGTAGGTGTGAGCAGCCCTGAGTCCTGCAGCACCGCAAGTGGCAGCCAGCGCAGAGCAGACAGCGAGCGAGAAAGAGGCGAAGGAACACGTCACCCCCGTCCCAGAGTGCACTGCGGCCCAGCATGTCGAGCCCAAGCAGCAGCCCGGAGAAGGAGGGGGCGGGAGAGCACCTGGAGTGCCCCGCCTCGCCCCCCGGCCTGGACGCAGACCCGCCGTCCATGGGCAGCCCCGTCCTCAGCCCAGACTCCTCTTCCCATGATGCCGCGCTCTCCGCCCCCGCCGCCTCCCCCGCTGACTCCGAGAACCTGAGCCCTGATGAACTGGAGCTGCTGGCCAAGCTCGAGGAACAGAACAGGTGAGGGACACCACCACAGCAGGTTAGAGCAGTGTTTCTCAACCCTCTCCTGGAGTACCCCCTGCCCTGCATGTTTTAGATCTCTCCCTGCTCCAACACTGCTGATTCAAATTATCAACTCGTTATGAACTCCTGAAGCTGCTTAATAACAAACTGATCATTTGAATCAGCTGTGTTGGAGCAGGGAGAGATCTAAAACATGCAGGGCAGGGGGTACTCCAGGAGAGGGTTGAGAAACACTGGGTTAGAGCACTTTTAATGCAGGTAAAAGTGCCTTTACTTCAGGTAAAAATGTCTTTGGTACAGGTAGTAATACCTAAAATCAATCAATCAATCAATCAATCAACCAATCATCAAACCAAACAGTACATTTACCACATATAACACTGCATTACTGCATGTATGTATCTTGTGGCCGTGTGATGCTGCTCTAACTCAGTTTTCTCAGATTTTTTCGTATACCTGTATGTTTGAACAAGCTGGAATAGCAGAGCTATTGACATTCTGCCAGCTTTTCCAAGAGCTTTCCCACTGGCGGCACCATGCAGATATCGCAGCTGCTGGAGACTTGTCACTGAGTGGTGCCCTGATACTGTGCTTTGATACCGTGGGTGTTGCGCTCTCCCTGCTGTGGCCGTGATGACTCTAACCGGAGCAGTGCCTTAACTGCACATACTGTGTGTTTGCGCTTTGAGAGCAGGCTGGCTGTCTCTGTATGAGATAGGAGAGCTCGAAAATGGCCATTGTGTTCCCGAACCAGGAGGCTGATAACCTGTAATCTTTACCAAAGACAATTGCAAGGTTATGCTCCCCGTATCGGAGTTCTCCAGAGCAGCTGCTGCATGTTGGCTAGTGGATAAAAAGAGCAGCCGAGGGATGAGAAGTGGTAACCCTTTCCTCCCCTGACTGTTGCTCCCCCACCCTCTCCTTCTTACCCCTCCCATCCTGCCCTATCATTCTCTCCCCGTCCCCCGTCCCCCGTCCCCCCCCTCCATCCTACCCCCTCATTTTTACCCCTCTCTCCATCCTGCCCCAGGCTATTAGAGGCCGACTCCAAGTCCATGCGCTCAATGAGCGGGTCCCGGCGAAACTCGGGCTCTTCGCTGGTGTCCAGCTCCTCGGCCTCCTCCAACCTCAGCCACCTGGAGGAGGACACCTGGATCCTGTGGGGCCGCATAGTCAACGAATGGGAGGAGTGGAGGCGCAAAAAAGACAAGCTGCTCAAGGTAAGCGGGAGAGAGAGAAAAGAGGCAGAGAGAATAAAGAGGAGTTTGTAGGGGTGTACCATTAATGAAATAATATCCATCAAAAATAAAACCTGCGTCAGGGGGTCCTCCTCTATGTAACACACTGGCATCTGTGTTTTCCCCTCAGTCTCACCTCAGCTTTTGCCTTCTGCTCTCCATCCCTTCTCTCTCTCCCTCCCCCTGGCCCTCAGGAGCTGATCAGGAAGGGGATTCCGCACCACTTCAGGGCCATCGTTTGGCAGCTGCTGGGTAACGCCACAGACATGCCGGTGAAGAACCAGTACTCAGAGCTGCTCAAGATGTCCTCCCCCTGCGAGAAGCTGATCCGCAGGGACATCGCCCGCACCTACCCCGAGCACGACTTCTTCAAGGGCCAGGACAGCCTGGGCCAGGAGGTGCTCTTCAACGTCATGAAGGTGAGCCCTGGACCAGACAGGTAGAAGGGAAAACGAGGGAGAATGGGGAGTGAAAAACTGATCACACATTAATTCTACTTATGAAAAGCGTGTGTGCTTGTGTGCATGTTTGTATTTCTGTTTGTCTATGTCAGGCATACTCCCTGGTGGACCGGGAGGTGGGTTACTGTCAGGGCAGCGCCTTCATCGTGGGACTGCTGCTCATGCAGGTGAGTCAGGCTCTTACTTGCTGCACTTCAGTATCACGTGCCAGCCCAGCACACCACTTTCACCCACTCTGGTTGTGTCTGACACACTATGCCCTATGCACTCTTCCTCTTTCTGATATACACTATGCCCTATGCACTCTTCCTGTTTCTGATATACACTATGCCCTATGCGCTCTTCCTCTTTCTGATATACACTATGCCCTATGCACTCTTCCTGTTTCTGATATACACTATGCCCTATGCGCTCTTCCTCTTTCTGATATACACTATGCCCTATGCACTCTTCCTGTTTCTGATATACACTATGCCCTATGCACTCTTCCTGTTTCTGATATACACTATGCCCTATGCACTCTTCCTGTTTCTGATATACACTATGCCCTATGGATTCTTCCTGTTTCTGACATACACTATGCCCTATTCACTCACCCTGTTTTTGATTTTTAACACTATACCCTATGCACTGTGCATGGAAAGACATGTAGAGAACCTGATGGGCTGATGGGCAGTCCTCCAGGACCAAGGCCAGGCATCCATTCACTGCAGCATCATGCGCCTGCCCATCACACCACTGTGATGCTTTTTACCTTCCATATCCTCTCTGGTGTCTGTTGAATCAGAGTTACAGATGGTTTTTACTGGTGAAACTGTTCTTCAGTTAGTTTTGTGCCATGTAGATAGGATGAAAAGGAAGACACAAGAAGGCAGCTACAGGATGTGTTTTTTTTTATACGTCCTTCTGTCTGGGGGTGGCAGTGAGCATAGTGGTAAGGAGCAGGGCTTGTAACCAAAAGGTTGCTGGTTCAGTCCCCTGGTGGGGCATTGCTGCTCTACCCTTGGGCAAGGTACTTAACCCACAATTGCCTCTGTAAATATCCAGCTGTATAAATGTACAGCATGTAAAAAAATGGTAACACATGTAAGTCGTTCTGGATAAGACTATTTTGCTAAATGACAATAATATTATTAATAATAATAATAATAATAATGTCTATCCCCAAATGAGCATATCCCAGATGATGCAGTAGAGAGAGTGCATTACTGTATGTTTAACAGAAACTCTCTCTCTCTCCCCATGCCCTGTTCAGATGCCAGAGGAGGAGGCTTTCTGTGTGTTTGTGCGGCTGATGCAGGAATACCGCCTGAGAGAGCTCTTCAAGCCCAGCATGGCTGAGCTGGGCCTCTGCATCTATCAGTTTGAGTACCTGCTGCAGGTGAGGGCCCCGCCCATCTTAACACAATGCAACATCCTGAACCATATAAATGCCATCAGCCAACGGATTGTCAGGGTCAAATAACAAATAATTCAGTGACCAGGTGGTCTGAAAACTGTCCAGTCAAATATTTGAAATGAACACACTTGCTGCTGGACTCTGCAGTGCTGCTGATGATCTTTACGGCAGTGAATAGTCTCCAACTCCGCTTGGACTGTACAGTGGACGCCTAATTTGCCGTTTTCTCACAATGTTTTGTTCAGAAGGCAGGGGTAGTAAATTTCTTTCTGAAATAATGGTTCTGGGCTGTAACAGGCACCCAATGCAGGCAATTTGCAATAATGCTGTTAAGTACAGGGTGTGGACAAATGCACGTTTTCAGGCCTTATTTTTCTGTCTAATTACACGTTCCAGTCTGCACACACGCATTCATTACCATTGTCAGTGCACTGCCCTCTGATTAAAGGACCTAACTCTTGGCAGCTTTGCAGAGCCTCTTGTTGTCTGTATCCAGTGCGCTGATAATCTTTGTTTTCCTCACAAAGGAAACAGGTTTCTGTCGCGTAGCGATTATTAGAGCGGTTCTTCAGTGCATATAGTGTAAACGGTGGCGCTCCATAACTGTTATTCACGCGCGGTTACTCAGTTAGGACAGCGATTGCGTTTTCTGTATTGCGCTTTCCACATCCATCTCGAACGACACACAGTACATACAGCAGCCCTGGTGTACTCCTCTCGCCCCCCCTCTCCTCCCCTCCAGGAGCAGCTGCCAGAGCTCAACGTGCACTTCCGCTCCCAGAGTTTCCACACCTCCATGTACGCCTCCTCCTGGTTCCTCACGCTCTTCCTCACCTTCCTGCCGCTGCCCGTGGCCACGCGAATCTTCGACATCTTCATGTACGAGGTCAGAGATGCCTTGCCTCCTGTCCCAAGAGATGTCAGTGTCTGTGAGAGAGAGAAAGACAGAGAGAGAGAGAGAGAGAGAGAGAGAGAGTATGTGTGTGTACTGGGGTTGAAAGGTCAGTATCAGTAATAACATGACAACATTGTGTTAGGTTAAAGTGAGTGAGTTTGAGACAAAAAGGGGTTAATAGCAGTGGTAATATAACAGTGTTGTGTTAATGTTAGGCTAATGTGTGTGTGTGTGTCTGTGTGTTTGTGTATGTTTGTTTGTATGTTGGGGAAGAATGGACAAGGAGTAACAGCAGTAACAGAACTGGCTTGTTTTAATTTTAGGTTCAATCCTTTTTTCATTCGCCTCACAGGGCCTGGAGATCATATTTCGAGTGGGCATGGCCATTCTGCAGTATAACCAGACTGACCTCATCCAGCTGGACATGGAGGGCATGTCTCAGGTACTCCGCCCTGTCCCTGTTTCCCAGTCCTAACAGAGTCCTGTAGGCCTAGCACTGGACTATCCAATAATACATTTAAAGAACACAGTAATACACCCAGGGACACACCCAAGATGAGTCAGTAAACAGTAGAAAACATTTATTAGAAATCATGCTATATAAATGACAAAGACTAAGGCAGGATGTGATTGAACTCTTTAAATATTTTAATGGGATCATAGAAAGTATTTCAACCAGAGTTAAGAAGACCAAGACAACATGGGTGGAATTTAGTAACAGGTAAATTTAACTCTTACACTAGGATTTTTTTTAATGCAAAGAATTGTTAATGCATGGAATAACTTATCAGGATTTGTACTGGAAGGAGAGACTCTTAGAGTGTTTAAGACCAGGCTTGACACTGCTATTGGCAAAAACGTGAACATAGATAGGCTAAAACGCCCATTCTTGCAATCAAACGTCATGAGATTAATGATTAGATATTAGCGGTATCATTACTATGAATCTCAGAAATTGCTCATGTGCCCCTGTTTATCTTGCTATTTCTCTGTGCGGCACTATCACATCTACATTTCCCTTTACAACCGCAGCGTAAGAGCGCACATTAGCAAGCTAAACATAGCTGGCCACTTAAGCAGCTTAATAGCCGGCAGAAGAGATTAAGCTTTGGATAACGGCAGTCTTGATTCAGGCCTTGGCCTACCACAGAGGCCGTCCCGTTTTTTGTTGTGTAGATACAGGCACCTCTGCTCCACCTACTGGTGTGCTTGCCTCTGCCTCTGATTTATCCTTGCTTTGGGGAGTTACGGTTATGACAGAATTTACAAGGTTCTCATGCGTTGCCTTTTTTCTTTTTTTTCCAAAAATGTTTCAGTATGATTCAGAGGAGGATTGGAGCTTTCTAACATTCTTCTTATAAGTGCTCACAGAATTAGGAAAAATGTCATTCTGATGCCAAAACAGTGTCTAAAACGCGTGCTTTCATATAGCCAAGTGTAGGCAGATTAGGGCCAGCTTTACTGTGCTGAAAGAAGATCTCACAATTTAGGGAACTACTTCTGTAGTGAGGTACTTCCACTCTGTGTGTTTTGACAGTGTAAGTCCTCCCAGTCAATTTTGCAACACCTTGTAACGTAACTGCATTCAGATACCTTACAACCAGGAAAAGAACCAGTCACTGATCTGTTTTTACGTTACATTGTATATGAGGTACATACTGTAGCTTTATCCTGGGTGTTCTATTATGGTTGCTCTCAAATGTTTTTAATTCATGTATGGCTTGTTGTGGATTAAGGAAGGTTGAGACCCTTGAGACAGAATTGTCCTGCTAGTAAAAATACTGCTTTTTTAAATACGACAATGTCTGTTTCAGCACCTGACTGCACACTGGGAAAACCAATGGTCTGGCTGTGCAGTCAGCCAGGATTTCCACTGGGCTGGTTGAAGCATGCTGACTTGCCAGTAGTGTTTGTTGTCAACTTCACTCACATGCCCTCACATCAAACAGCAGAGGGCGCCCAACCATCATTTTTTTCATTGTACTCTGTGACTGGAATATGTACATATACTGTATATATACGTATCACCTGTGGCAAAAAAGAAAAAAATCATTTTCTGCTTCCAGAGCAGTCTTTGATCTGGTCTGTACTATCATTTTTATGCCATAACTGCCCAGCCCTGTTATGGCTGTGTATAGTGGATGTAAGATTCGGCTGCTATGTGACGGACCGTTTCTCTCACTGTGTCTCTGTCCCGCTCTGTCCCCGCAGCACTTCCAAAAGGTGATCCCTCACCAGTTTGACAGCTGCCCGGACAAGCTCATCCTGAGGGCTTACCAGGTCAAATACAACCCCAAGAAGATG